>NW_028321905.1:6352500-7552500 GCF_036245765.1 Copidosoma floridanum | reverse complement strand
AATAGAGTGAAACAAATAAGTCAACGTGATATTTACAGTTTTGACGCCTTGGCCGATAACTTTCTCTGGAAATCGGCAAAAATTGGAAGCATCCGTGAGATACGTATTACACCTGGGTGTTCTGACATATTTGTTAAGTACAATTTCTTTGACACGCCTAAGACTATTAAAATCTTGAAGAAAAATACCACACTCCACAATATTATTTTATATAAATTGCCACTAGCTTATATGCAACTGATGCCATTGAATGATAAGAAAAAAAGGATTTGAACACAATGCTCGTAAAAAATCTTATCCCACGGAATTCGGTTAGTGATTTTAAAAAAGTTCTTAAAATATAAAGATAACTATTTCATTTACATTTTGTTTAAACGTATTGATTCTACTTTGTATATACACTTAATCTTTCGCTTATGACTTTGTTTTTCAACGATAAATTTAATTATTCTAAAGAAAGCTTAGATTAATCATAATTTAATGTAAATTATTTAAATGAGAATATGTAATACTAAGCTGGATGTTGATTATTGAATGTTAATGCAGAATTTATAGTATAGTGCGATGTTAATATTTGTAAGTGGTGTATGTATTAGTTTTTATTGATGTGTTCAAAAATGCGCTTTAATTACTGTTACACGCTTTTCCTCATCGTATTAGAACTTAAAGTTTAAAAAACTTTTAGAGTAGACGATTTTATTTAAAATGCAATTGTATTAATGCTAACAAAAAATAGCAAATTTACTGATAACGATATTTTCCTTTATCATTTACCTTCACGAAAAAAAAAAGTTCATTAACACCTAAATTATGTTTAAGATTATTTATTTATTCATATGTCTATTTATCCTTAGATGATTAACACAGGTCAACCCACACAGATTCGTACTTTTGGGAAGCTTGGGGTTAGAAATGATTGAACTTACCTGCTAGCATATTTACTTGATTATTTTATGTTACTTTCTCAACAAAGTCTCAGCGTTTCCTTCGTCACAGCATGGCATGGTGGTACTTCGTCACATCAAAGGGCGCTGGGATTTTCTTTATCTCTGCATGGAGCAGAGAAATAATTTTGTTTGCAAGTTAGCATGGAGGAATTATTTTCGTCGCAGTACAAAGCACGGGAATTCTCTTCGACGCAAGTGACGTGGAGGAATTGTCTTCGACGCAGCACAGCTCGCTGGAATTGTTTTCGTCTTATTACAGAGCTCAGAGATTCTTTTCGACGCAAGTGACGTGGAGGAATTGTCTTCGACGCAGCACAGCTCGCTGAAATTGTTTTCGTCTCATTATAGCGCTCAGAGATTCTCTTCGACGCAAGTGACATGGAGGAATCGTCTTCGACGCAGCACAGCTCGCTGGAATTGTTTTCGTCTCATTACCGAGCTCAGGGATTCTCTTCGACGCAATAAAAAGTGGTGGATTCTTTTTCGTTACAGCACTGAGTTGGAATAGTCTTGCTCGCAGTACATAGCGCAGGCATTGTATTCGTGAAAGCCTCAGCCTGGAATAGTCTTCCTCTAAGTCCGTGTCGTATATGGATTCATCTCTTATTTTTGAATTACTTCATTATTAAATTACTTAAAAACAAAACTGTCTTATCGACATGAATGATCTCATCGTCAAACAGAAGTTTAAAGTTATAATTGATTTATAGGATTTCGTTGCTTAAAGCAGTATTATAATTATATCTTAAATTATATAGTTAACTGTGTTGGGCATTCTAAGCAACTTTCACCCATATGAAACCATTAATATTGGTAGTTGAAAGATTGTTAATTATTTATGTCATACTCAATCTCTTTTTATATTTTTTCACATTGCTCAGAAGACAAATAGATGGACTTTATACATACAAATAGTTATTAACCATTTCATTTATACAACTAAGAGAACGAAAAGGAACCATTTCATCCATTGTATTTTAATTTATTAGTAAGTACAAAGTTCTTGGTACGCTATGTTTTTTTCGTTAGCATTTATATGATGAACAGTGTGTGAAATATTTATTCTTGTGTGTATGGATTCTTTATTTTGTATATGTGTTAGTAAAAGCAATACATACATTAATTCAAATTACATTTACTTTATCAATAAAACAAACCGTGAAAAGTTTTGCATTGAGATGACTTATTTTATGACTTGACTTATAATGCCCTATTGAATCACGAAAACTTAGATCCATTTCTATTCTGCTTTAAGTTAATGTTCAAATTGGTACAATAGATAATACAATATATTTTTATGGGATGTACTAAATTTTATCCATACATTAAAAATATTTAAATCATGTGATTATTAGATACGTTGTTACTTATAATCAAAAGTTCTTTTAAGAGTGTATTTTTAATATCTACAATGTTTTCTCTATGAATTAAAACACAAATCTCATTTTTATTCTTGTGTCTCGATAGAGCCACGTACAATTGACCATGAAAAAATAAAGATTTTTTTAAGAATAATCCCATATTATCATAACTTTGATCTTGGGACTTAATTATAGTCATAGCAAATGGTACTACTAATGAAAATTGTTGTGTGTATAAAATGTAAGGTAATGATAAAGTATTTTTGGTATTTAATGTAATTTTAGAATAAAAACTTTGTAACTGATTTCTTCTTTCATAACTTCTTGGCCTTCTACCTTTTATTCCAAGAATTTAGTAATACACAGTCATGTACCGTTACATAAGCCGCCTGATATACAAAAATTTCAAATTAATGCCACTGTTGTACCTATTTTTAATTTAAGTTTATAAGGCTTTAGAAAAATAGTTTGATATTCCTATACAAAAAATCAAATGAATATTATCATTTCATTTAATAACACCATTATAGGCTGCATTATCGATGCTGTATGGCCAATACAGCATGTTGATCTAATAATATTTCCTTTATTATTTTCAGTTGGAGATAAAGGATGAAGTTCATACAATATACAAAAACTTTTTACAAGAGTAGAACATCTTAAGTTGCTTTAGAATTACTTACATCAAACTTTTGATCAATCAAATAGTAAAACTTTTAGTCCCATACCCTACGCTAGAAGATTAACGCAACATTTTTTTTGCATGCATATATTATGATAGAAAGCAATAGAGAAAGCTTCTTTTGCAATAACCAAAAAACTCTAAGAATTCAATGTTATTTAGGTTTAATAGATCACGTAATGCGTAGTGTCTTAAATAGGAGGTTTTGGAAAAACTCTTTTGTACAAAACATTAGGTTTTTTTTTTTTCAAAGAAAAAGGTTAAATCTATGGCTTGGACAGGAATTGCTCTAATTTTATAACCTAAAGAAATGAAAAGTTATGGAACATTTTAATTACCATTAAACACCAATAACATTGAAACTTCTCTTTTAGAATATTAAGCTGATTTAAAAAAATTACGAGAAGTAAATGTCATTATTTGGAACGAACCTTTTATAAGCCCTCAGAAGCTTTGAAAATAGCAGATAAGACTTTAAAAGACTTATGTAATGATGATATTCCATTTAGTGGAAAATTATTTATCTTAGGAGGCGATTTTAGACAAATACTTCTGGTGATAATGCATGAGTGTGAAAGTTTTATAATTTAAGAAACTGTTAGTTGTTCATTTCTATGAAAACACTGTACAAGTATAAAATTAAAAAGTAATATGCGGTAAATAAATTTACAATTTTTGTTAATGGACATTGCAAATAGAACAATGAATCTTTTGAAATTTTACAGGGATGGATAACTGATGATATTTCTTAAAAAAATTTATAGACAGGGTATTAATAGCTGCCTGTACAAAGTAATTCATAACGAACTCATTTACAAAAAAATTATAACGAAATTTCGTACATTTCAAATAAAAAAATTTTTAGTTTTACTAAAGGAAAAGAACAAACTTATTACAGCCTAGATAATAAGAAATGTATAGGTAGTTATCGCACTGATAAGATTATGACATAAATTTTTCTATAAAACCTGTCAATAATATTCATGAAGGATAACTTCTACATGGCTCAAATTTTCAAGTAGATGCTATTGTTATATTTATATATATTTATAAAAAAATTGTTGTGTGTATAAAATGTAAGGTAATGATAAAGTATTTTTGGTATTTAATGTAATTTTAGAATAAAAACTTTGTAACTGATTTCTTCTTTCATAACTTCTTGGCCTTCTACCTTTTATTCCAAGAATTTAGTAATACACAGTCATGTACCGTTACATAAGCCGCCTGATATACAAAAATTTCAAATTAATGCCACTGTTGTACCTATTTTTAATTTAAGTTTATAAGGCTTTAGAAAAATAGTTTGATATTCCTATACAAAAAATCAAATGAATATTATCATTTCATTTAATAACACCATTATAGGCTGCATTATCGATGCTGTATGGCCAATACAGCATGTTGATCTAATAATATTTCCTTTATTATTTTCAGTTGGAGATAAAGGATGAAGTTCATACAATATACAAAAACTTTTTACAAGAGTAGAACATCTTAAGTTGCTTTAGAATTACTTACATCAAACTTTTGATCAATCAAATAGTAAAACTTTTAGTCCCATACCCTACGCTAGAAGATTAACGCAACATTTTTTTTGCATGCATATATTATGATAGAAAGCAATAGAGTAAGCTTTTTTTGCAATAACCAAAAAACTCTAAGAATTCAATGTTATTTAGGTTTAATAGATCACGTAATGCGTAGTGTCTTAAATAGGAGGTTTTGGAAAAACTCTTTTGTACAAAACATTAGGTTTTTTTTTTTTCAAAGAAAAAGGTTAAATCTATGGCTTGGACAGGAATTGCTCTAATTTTATAACCTAAAGAAATGAAAAGTTATGGAACATTTTAATTACCATTAAACACCAATAACATTGAAACTTCTCTTTTAGAATATTAAGCTGATTTAAAAAAATTACGAGAAGTAAATGTCATTATTTGGAACGAACCTTTTATAAGCCCTCAGAAGCTTTGAAAATAGCAGATAAGACTTTAAAAGACTTATGTAATGATGATATTCCATTTAGTGGAAAATTATTTATCTTAGGAGGCGATTTTAGACAAATACTTCTGGTGATAATGCATGAGTGTGAAAGTTTTATAATTTAAGAAACTGTTAGTTGTTCATTTCTATGAAAACACTGTACAAGTATAAAATTAAAAAGTAATATGCGGTAAATAAATTTACAATTTTTGTTAATGGACATTGCAAATAGAACAATGAATCTTTTGAAATTTTACAGGGATGGATAACTGATGATATTTCTTAAAAAAATTTATAGACAGGGTATTAATAGCTGCCTGTACAAAGTAATTCATAACGAACTCATTTACAAAAAAATTATAACGAAATTTCGTACATTTCAAATAAAAAAATTTTTAGTTTTACTAAAGGAAAAGAACAAACTTATTACAGCCTAGATAATAAGAAATGTATAGGTAGTTATCGCACTGATAAGATTATGACATAAATTTTTCTATAAAACCTGTCAATAATATTCATGAAGGATAACTTCTACATGGCTCAAATTTTCAAGTAGATGCTATTGTTATATTTATAAAAAACTCGAGTATATTTAATAGATTGTGCAATGGCCTTTGATAACGTATAATAAAATTGTTTAAATATAATTTGAAACCAGAAATAATTACTGGTGAAAAATCTAGTAATAAAGTTTTTATTCCAAGAATTACAGTAAATACTGGTCATAGTTTATCTTTACCATTTTTTATATACAGAAAACAATTTGTAATAGCTCTAGCTTTTGCCATGACGATTAATAAATCACAACGTCTAAGTTTTGATAAATTAGGATTTTACTACAAATGACCTTTGTTTTTTTATGGTCAACTATACGTATTGGTATCAAGATGTAAAAGTTCTGAGAGTATATTTATACAAAACGATTTGGAGAACCAAGCAAACGTTAAAAACATTGTATGGCAAGAAACTTATAATCGTTATTAATTTTATTATTTGTTTGTCAAAGTTTATTTCTCATAGTTCTTCATTTATCTCTTAGTAATTAAGTTTCTTATAGTACATTATGTCACTAGGGCACAAAGTACAAACATGAGCGTCCAAAGGGCGCAATTGTTGTACGTTGGTGCCCGAGTCACGTATAATGTTTTTCTTACCGAAGGCCCAAAGTGCAATTTTGTGTCCAGGGGTACACTTTCGGCCCAGTACATCACTTTGGGCCCTAGAGCAAAAAAGTACTTTGGGCCTGGAGGGCACAAAAAACTTTTCTACCCGTGGGCCCAAAGTGATTACAAGGGCGCAAAGTGTGGCCCAAGGGCGCAAAGTGGCAGTAGCACTTTGGGCCCATGGTAAGAAAAATATACAGAGTGCATCTTGAAAATGAGAATTTTAACAAGTTGAAGCTTAAAAAAAACCGAGTACATGGAGATACTGTATTTTTAGATTTAAAAAAAAAAAAAAATAGAAACGCTCACATTACAAAAATTTTTATGCATATCATAAATTAGACATTAATCTTAAAAAATTTTAAATTTTGGTCAAAAATTAGTCTTACAAAATTAAACAACTGGACAGCCTTTAATTTTGTACTAGGAATTCTATAATGACAAGAATCGTCGTGTATCTTTAATCGCTGATTTCATAGATACAAAAATTCTATACTCTTATTTCTTGTGCCGAATATCATTTCACTAATATGATTTATTAGTCATGAATATTGATTGATGAATATTTTAATTTATACGATAATACATATATATACTAGTTTTTCTGTTGCAAAAAAGCTTTTTTAATAACATTTTCAACTCTGAATACCTTAACTCAAAATAGAAGTAGTACTTATGATATAATACAGTATTGTAATCGCAAACTATATGTTGCATGTATATTTTAAGTATACTGAAATATAAAGAGCATTATTAAAAAAAGTGAGCAAACTGAGTAACAATTAACTATTTATCTAACAAGTCCATCATTTTGTAGATATTAAGTCTAAATCATATGTAGTTATTAAATTTTTAAGCTTTAAACATTCTTGGGGGTTGAAACACGAAGTGTGCAGGGGGGGGCGAAGCCACACTAGTACGTATAAAGTAACTGATAGGGATTTCACATGCTTCTGAATATATATCAATTACATTGTAGAATTATGTGGACGTCCACATAATTCTAGTGTTGTCCTCATAATTTTTCTTACACACATGTGATTATCCGCTCAAGTATTCTCTGAATAAGCATACATGCATACATACATACATACATACGTACAAACATACGTACATACATACGTACATACATACGTACATACATACGTACATACATACATACATTCATATATATATATATATATATCTCTTCTATTATATATTTATAGGAAATAGACGATAGTAAATCAATACACATAATTTATGCTTCCTATTTTGTAGTATCAATATTTATTATCAGAATATTCATACGTTTAATACAAGAGTGGTTGACAGACTGTGTACAAATTCATTTAAATATTATTTATCACACATTCGCGTTGCTAGGCAATTTACACATTCTACCGCGATGTTCGAATATATGAATCGCCACACTACCCCGCTCGGCAGAGAATTTGGCTATAAATTCAAAACGTCTCTGAATCTAACTTTTCTGCTGGAACGTGTTGTGCGTTCAACAACTGGTGGGAGCACTGTAGGCAAATCTTTAGTATTTAAAATAGAAACAGGAACTAACGTAGAAACAGGAACAGGTGTAAAAACTTAATCTTGAGAAACAAAAGCTGGTTTAACACGGTCAATTGAAACTTTTATCGAACTGCCACGAATTCTCAAAGTAACCGTTTTTTGATCTCGTTCAACTCTTTGATAAGGCCCAATATACGGTGGCTGTAAAGCTTTAATAATCAGCCTTTCTTTCAAAAATGCATGGCTGCAATCTGATAATTCCTTGAATACAAACACCCCAGGTTGACAATGCCTTGATGCTGGAGCTGGTCGTAAGCGTGACATGAACTTTCGTAAGCTCGAAAGGAAACTTTTTGGATCATCAAAACTCTTGTTCTCAGGATTTGAAACAAAAAGCTCATAAGGCAGGCGAAGAGTTTCTCCGTATACCATCTCAGCTGAAGTAGCCTTGATGTCTTCTTTAAAAGCTGAGAAAATACCGAGAAGTACAAAAGGTAATGCATGAACCCAATCGATATCGGAGTGAGCCATGATTGCATCTTTCAATTGGCGATGTAAACGTTCAACTAAACCATTTGAAGCAGGATGCCAGCTTGTAGTTAGCTTATGCTGTATTTCGAAAAGTTTTACAAAATCTTTGAAAAGATGCTAAGTAAATTGAGCTCCTCGATCCGAAGTTATTGCTTGAGGAAAACCAAAACGTGAAATCCAACAGTCCAACAATGCATGAATCACTGAATCTGCAGTAATATTGTGCAAAGGGTAAACCTCTGACCATCGAGTAAAACGATCGATAACGGTCAAACAATATCTAAAAGAACGTGCAGATGGAAGCAGACCAATCAAATCTATGTGAATGTGCGAAAACCTTTTTGTCGGAGTTTCGAACGATCCAATAGGAGCACGAATACGACAAGAAATTTTTGATCGCTGACATTCATTGCAAGCACGAGCCCAATTCTTGCAATCCTTTTTCATAGAAGGCCAAACGAAACGGTCGCTAATTAACTTGAGTGAAGCGTTAGCACCTGGATGGCTCAAGTTATGAAGTTGATCGAAAACACCACGACGAAATTTAGGCGTGATAAAGGGCCGAGGTTTTCCTGTTGATGTATCACAGAACACAGTTAGTGAAGATCCAGGAATTGGGACTCGTTCAATGTGCAAAAAAAAAATTTTCATCGATTATTTCCTTAAGCTCTTTATCTTCTTTTTGAGACTTGACCAACAACCTGTAATCAAATGGTGCAGAAACAGCTTCGATTCGTGTTAGAGTATCAGCTACGACATTGTCAATACCTTTTATATATTGAACGTCAGTTGAAAATTCCGATATAAAAGACAGTTCGTTTAACTGCACTGGTGAAAGTTTCTCACGCTTTTGTTGAAAAGCATAAATAAACGGCTTGTGATCTGTGTATATCGTGAAAGAATGCCCTTCTAATAAATGTGGAAAATGCTGTATTGCAGCATAAACTGCTAAAAGTTCACGATAATAAGCAGGCCAAGAACTTTCCTTCGAAGACATTTTCTTGGAAAAGAATGCAAGGGGTTGCAAACATTATCAACAAGCTGTTGTAAACAAGCTCCAACAGAATGGTTTGAAGCATCTGTAAACAAACCAAGTGGTGCACCAATCCGAGGATGAACAATAAGTAAAGCAGTAGTAATGCAGTTTTTGCAGGTTTGAAATGCTTCTTCTAAGTCAGGTGTCCAAGTGATTGGTTGAGAACCTTTTAAAATCGGTTTGCTAATTGCATCATGTAAAGGAGCTTCGTATTCAGAGGCATGAGGTAAAAATCTGCGGTAAAAATTTATTATACCTAGAAAACGGTGGAGGCCTTGAGCTGTTTTCAGCAAAGGGTAGTTCTTAATTACTTGGACACGTTTCTCAGGCATTCGGATACCAGCAGCAGATATAGTGTAACCTACAAAGTCAGCCTCAGAAACTTCAAAAATACATTTCTTCAAATTCAGTACCATCCCGTATTTTGCGAGTCGTTCGAAAATGGTTTTAAGATGTCGTTCATGCTCTGTCTTTGAGTGACAGAAAACGAGAATATCATCCGTATATACAAAACAAAAATCCAATCCATGTAAAACCTCGTCCATGAATCTTTGAAAGGTTTGACCAGCATTTGGAAGACCGAACGTCATGAATGGAAATTCAAAAAGGCCAAATGGAGTTTTTATAGCAGTTTTATAAATATCTTCTTCAGCGACTGTAATTTGTTGATAAGCTTTTACAAGCTTAATTTTCGAAAATTCCGTACAACCATCGATGAAGTAAGTAACATCGTGAATGTGGCGAACATGGTAACGATCCGGAATAGTTCAAGCATTTTACGCGCGAAAATCTCCACATGGACGCCAAGTCGAATCACTCTTCGGTGCTTGATGCAAAGGCGATGACCAAGAGCTTTCGGATGGTCGAGTTGTACCAGCTTGCAATGTACCAGATGTCGTCGAATTCTTTACGAGCAATTTTCAACTTTTCAGGACCTAAGCGGCGCACTTTGCTTGTAACCGGTGGTCCAGGAGTAGTTCGAATAAGATGAACCATTTAATGCTTAATTTTTTGTGGTAAACCAGGTGGACGAGTAATTTCAGAAAACTCAGAAACAAGAGCCGAAAAAGTGGAATAATCCTAAACAGCTTTAACGCTGCACTGTGCAGAACGTTGAAATGAACCTTGAGCTTGAAGTCCAGTGGAAACATCAACAATGCGCTTCGTACGACAATCAGGCAAAAGGTGGTAATGTGCGAGAAAATCCGATCCAACAATTGGTAAATCCACATCGGCAACGATGAATCTCCACAAGAAACAACGTCGGAGTCCTAAATTAAGATTTAAGGTTAGAAGACCATATGTCTTTATTTTGCTTCCATTTGTGGCACATAAATCATAATTGACAGGAGCACGACGTTCTCGTAATAAACTGCGAGGAAAACAACATAAATCTGAACCAGTATCAACAAGAAATCTTTGTTTTAAATGTTTATCAACGACAAGGAGACGGCTATTAGATGAACTGCAGTCAGATGCCGCCCTTACATACTGCTTTGATCGTTTTCCGAAAAATCGCACGGAGAAATGCACTTTATAGCTTTCTGCTGAAAGTTCGCATGATACAAGCACAAACGATTTGTTCTTTGCTGCGAGTCTGCTCTTGTATGTGACTGACTCCTCTGCCTAAAATTCCTGTTAGGACTGCGAGAACGCGAACGAGAAGTTGATAACTCAGCGACTTGCTTTTGTAAATCAGCAATCGCATTTAACAAGTTGTTTTCGGTACCTTTGTCTCTAAGTGCAGCGTTGACAGCAAAAGTTGGTGTGCTCGGTGAAAATTCAACAATTTTGTCAGCGAGCTCTGCAAGCTTATCAAGCACCAATTCGGACTGTGTCGCAAGTATAGCTCGAACATTTGACGGTAGCCGATGAAGCCAAAGTTGTCGCAAAAGGTTGTCTTGCACGATAGTTGAGCCAGCAAGAGAACGAAGGTGATGGAGAAACTGCGATGGTTTGCGATCGCCAAGCTCTTCCTCGCTGATTAGCTGACGAACACGTCGTTCCTTAGACGCAGATAAATGTTCAATTAATTTAGTGCGCAAAAATGTGTATGGATTTATTTGAGGGAGATTAGTTATGACATCCTCGATTTCCAGTGTGACACGTGCGTCTAATTGCGAGACAACGTAGTGGAATTTCGTTACCTCGTTTGTGATTTCAGAAAGTACAAACTGAGAATCAGCTTGTGCGAACCATAAGCTTGGTTTGTCTGTCCAAAAAGATGGCAATTTTACAGCGACTCGGTGAACTGAAGGTCGAAGATCAGCGACGTGAGCGGCAAGGCTTTGATTCTGCGGTGGTTGTTGTTGTTGCTGTTGTTGTTGTTGTTGTTGTTCCGCATTCTGGCGAAGTTCTTCGATCTGTTGATGAAGCTGCTCGTTTTCTTAGCGTAAAATGACGAGTTGATCCACGTCACGTAACATTTCGCGATTATTTTGCGATGCGTTCTTTGTCGGGGTTACCAATATAGGAAATAGACGATAGTAAATCAATACAAATAACTAATGCTTCCTATTTTAAAGTATCAAAGTCGTCATAATCACTTTCTTCAAAGAAACTATCATCAAAATTTCAAACAGAGCCAGTATCACTCTCATCAAACTCTGACTTATCTGACTCGTATAAAATACTATATTTATTACTTTGGTAAATTAAATTATCATCTATTTCAGCACTCATTAAGTCACTAAGGTCTTCTGCATCATTAGAAGTAAGATCTTTAGAAGCTTGACTTTCTTTAGCTTTTTCTGTCGACAAAGGTTAAATACAAAACATTATTATAATAATTGACCAATAAAGCTCAAAACGATGAAGCAATATGAGCAAGCTTATACGTATACCGATGTCTAACTAATTATTAGTTTTTTTATCTCACTTTGGACATGCTTTTTATTACTTTAGGCTAGGATGAACAAAAAAACATATGGTTAACATTCAATATAGACTATCTAATTTTTTTTTATGTGACAGGACCATTAAAAATTTTTAAGTATTCAGTCTTAACCACGGGATATTTCTTCACAATGCAGCTTATATATATTTCAGTTCAGTAAATATTTCAAGCCCTTGAAGAATTTAGGAGTCTTTAAAAAAAACCCCATCCACTCTAAGAAAGCAAGTTGAGTTTGAAATTGCTCACTATAAAATTTTTTTATCTAGTATTTATAAGTATCTTAAGAATTTTTTTACTGGCTTAACTTGTATGTAAATCAAAGAATAAATAACAGTATCATACAAAAATAGGTAAAATTTTGATTCTAAGCTATCGCGTTACTAAAAAAATCACTTCAGGATCATAATGAGTCTTCAATGATTACATTAGAAAAAAGTTTTTTTCAAACAATATATGTGTTGCCACTTCCAAAGAAATTAAAAGTAAAAGTCTCCCGATCAAAACCGCTTTTTGACTTGTATTAAAATCGAAACTATGAATTGTTAGGTTGGTAATGTATATAAAGTAAAGACTGCTGCAATTTTTTCGTATTCTAAATACATACATATCAATACACTAAGCTATACTTATGACCATTTTTATCATCGTTCTAATTCTCATCTGCATGAAAAATCGAATGTTTAAATGGTTCTTGACAACAATTCAGTTCGTTTGATAGTTGGTGTTGAGTTGTCTTTGAACTTGACCAAACATAATGCATTTGAATAACATTGACTTTAGGACGATAACTTTCTGATTCATTAAGTCTAAAATACGGAGGTGCAAGAATAATAAGACTTAGATGCTTTGTTAAGGTAATATGGATAGTGTGAAAAATTTAAAGTTTTTTCCTTTATCGATAAGGCCAATTGGGCGATATATTAGGCGATAAGGCCAATGCGATGATATTATTTAACAACTAGCTCTTTCATAAAAAAAAAAAAAATAAATAAATAGTGCATACATTCCTCATACTTCAAAAAATAAATCGAGTCTGAACTCAGCGATACTGATTGAGAATTTAGAAAAAAGTTGTTTAACAAGATATCAGATTTCTTAGGTGACATTTAATTTTTTTCTCTTTTTTCATATTACATCAAATTCCACTAGAATAAAAATCTGTCGATTTCTTGTATGTTCTAGGATTAACGAAAACTCTACGTTTTAGTATAAGAAAGAAAAATAAGAAATCAGATCATATTATTAGTCCAACATCCAACTCACTTTTGGCCTCAAATTTTTAATAAAAAATACTGATTTACGGCTTTTCTTTTTTAAATATCTAGAATCTGCGAATACTCTAATATTTTTGATAAAATAGCTCGTTGTAAAATGATTGATATTATATAGTTGTTCAGTTTTTATGTAGAAAAAAACCCTGTACCGCAAAGCTGACGGTGATCCCATGCAGCTAACAGCTTTTTTGTCTCGCAGGGCGGCGACGGGGGCTCTCGTGTGTGCTATGAGTGTGTACTTTTTTGTGCTGTCAATCTCTAGTGCATGTCTGCACCTTCTTCTTTTTAATCTCCTTGTGATCGACTTCACACAGGTATTCGTCCGCATTTTTGGCCTTCAAGCGGAGTCAAGCGAGTGGGGAGAGAAACTCGCTTCAGGCAGTTACTATAAGTACACAAACTCTCTATGTCTCTCTCTCTTTCTTGCTCTCATTAGTAGTTTGGTCGTAGTATATTATTTCAAAACTCTTGAGCTTTCAGGCTTGTGATAACGTATTATCTCTTATTTTTAAAGACTGCACCTACCATAGATTTTCGAGATGGAAAAAACTCTTTGAAAAGCAGCTTAAGCTCTGTACTAACATACAAAACTTTCTAGAAAACTTTATTACTAAAGCAGGTATCGAGAGACAACTTTTAGAACATGTGAATACTTGTTTAGATATACTCGAACAGTACTGGAGTGAGTTTCTCAGTCATGACGAACTAGACAAGGTTACTTAAGTATAAGAAAATTATTTTAAATCATATTATCATTTAATAACGGAGGATAATCATACGAAAGCAAAATCCTCTATTCGCAAACGACTGACATACATCTCGCAACTCCCCTGGCCCACTAAAGATCCTACGCACACTGCTGCAGTGACTGATTAAGTCTTTCTTCCTGCACTCTCGTAGCCTACATTCCCGATAATCACTAAGAGTGGAAATCTTTCAAACAGAGTTTCATTTCGCTTGTTCATAATGAAACTAATCTTCTAAATATTGTGAAACTATCATACGTGCTTGCTTCAGTGCAGAGAAAGCCCGGTTAAAAGGATATAAGATTACAGACACAAATGATACAATTGCTTAAGAAAAACACAAAACTTGCAAGATCCAAACGATCTCTTAGATTAGGTCGAGGAAGCAGTGGGGCTTACTCTTTGTGCAATGGTACTCATTCGCTCTTCGTGTGTAAAAAATTCAAAGACATGTTGCTATAACAAAGGCTACAATCCTGCAAAAGAGAGAAACTCTTCTTCAACTGCTTTCAAGTTTCTTATTTTGCTGACAAATGTCCTTTAGCCAATCGGTGTTTCGTCTGTCAGGGAAAACACAATACATGGCTTCATCTAGAAGACTCAGGCTCAAACATCACAAAACTCGGTTCTTCATAAAAACCAGTGACTTGTTGCACGCTTAAGGCTGAGGAAACTGATTCAACAAAGCATTCTACGATGTCGTACTCTGCCATGGCCTCTTGAACCTTAGCTCAATCAATGGCTGTGGAGAGGGTAGTTTCGCTAGCTACTGCTTAAATGACGCTAGTTGATCTCAAGGGAAATTCAATTTTTAAATCAGAGTTCGTACTTTAATCGATCCTCACCCCCAGCAATTGTTTATTTTGAAAAGAGCTGCTCAGCAACTGTCCTTGGATTCCAAAAAGATGACTACGTCGATTTTTAGACTCAGTGGTGCGGTCACCTGAAAGACACAATCTGAAGTACACCTCGATTTACAGTTTAGCTTGAGCTTCACGGCTCTAGTCCTAGATAAGTTGACGATACTCATTCCTTAAAGCGGTTTATTTTTGGTCCCACATTCAAGAAATCTTATTGGCTGATCCTAAGCTTTTAAAACCTGGAAAGACTGATTATATTTTGGGTGTGGACTTATATGCGGCTATAATTAGAGAAGGTCTAAAGGTTGCGCTGCCTGGTAGTCCTGTCGTACAACAATCAGCTCTTGGGTTTTTGCTTACTGGTCAGGCTTATTTGAGAGTTCAGTCTGAGATAAATAGTTCTATCCAGGCTTTTCACACGTTTGCAGAGCCTTTTGTTGCAAGTCCCCTCACGAAATTTTGGGAGATAGAAGAGTTTCCCCACCATAAAATCCTATTTTCAGACGAAAAATTTTGTAAACAGCACTTCGTTGATACTCATTCTTCGATGAGCAATGGAGGTTTGTAGCACGTTTCCTTTTTTCGCATATTTCCAGCTTCACTGATTCTTAGGAAATTGCCCACGCTTGTCGTCTACGCTTAGAAAAACAGTTAAAGCGGAATGAGGGGCTTTTAGACGCCTACAAAGCCTTTATGCTCGACTATCTTGCATCAGGTAATATGGAATTGGTAATGTTGGATGTAAGACTAACGAATGGTTATATTATGCGTCATAGTGCTGTCTTCAAGCAGGATGGCTCTCAGGAAATTCACGTTGGGTTCAACGCATTGCAGGAAGATTCAGTTAGCGTATCGTTAAATAACGTCCTATTACCTGGTCCCAGACTGCAAACTAAAATTCCAGCTGTCTTAAAACAATAACGTTTTTTTAGATATGCCTTTACCACGGACGTAGTCCAAATGCTTTAACAGATCAAAGTTCATCCAGACAACTCTAAGTGTCAGAGCATCCTTTGGTGATCAAATATTTTGCAACTAATCAAAAAATTCAGAACTATAACAGTGACGTAGGAGACTGCTTCTGCGCCTTTTCTAGCACTGCGAGTTGTGATTCGCCGATGTGTCCAAGCAGGCATATATAGCTTACGTTTACGCGATGCACCCAGGGAGCAAGTCTACGCTACTTAAGGCCAAGATGAAGGTGGTACCAGTAAGAGTGGTTACGTTGCCAAGGCTAAAGCCCTGTGGAGGCTAACTGCTTACCAGGCTTACCACTCAGCTGTTGGGAAGTCTATGACATCCACCCAAGTTAGTCAATTTGTGGACTGACTCACAAATTTTCTTGGAATTGCTAAGAGATCAGCCATCTAAGTAGCCAAACTTTATTGCAAACAGAACTAGCAAAATTATGTTCTTATTTCCAGAAGGCTGTTGGAGGCATGTTAGTTCGATTTACCACTGGTACATCGTTATTGGCTTATCCCAAACCCTAGTCCAAGAACTTTGCTTTTTCAGTCACTATGAACCGATGTAGTCTACCTACCAATTCTTAAAACTCCCTCTGGGTTAGGTGGACAAAAAAGGTGCTACAACACATGCAGCTTTGTAGCAAGTAGCTGAAGCCTCAGCCCAACTTGCTAGATGGAGACATTTTTCTCCTAAAGAAAGACAATACTTCACCTAATCATTGACTCCTACGGAAAATCATCGAGACATATCCGGAAAATAATGGTTTAGTCCTGGTGGTCGCAGTACGAACAGCCATTTAAGTGGTCAATCGTCAGATTCATGGAGCTTCCAACAGAGTCGGAGCTATAAAGTTGTTATCAGGAACCTTTTTAAGAGTAGTGACTATATACAATAAAAATTACAATTTACCATTTCTAGAGACTTTAAGTTTTTATTAAAATCTGTTTCCTTGAGTTTTATACGAATTAACTAGCCCCTTTTTTGTAAATAGTTCTATATTTCATGTGTTGAACATTTTTCTCATTTTCACTATATTTTAGATACGGCTGATTGTAAAACTAAATGGTTTTATTTTTGTACAGCTTAAAGTTTTTTCCTATAATAAGTTGATTAAGTTTCGTTCAGTTTTAAAATTATTGTTATCTTCTTTTGCTTTTTTTTTTTTTTTTTTGACGCAAGATGCGTCAAGACGGCTATGTTCAGTTTTTGTATAGACAAAAATCTTGTACCACCAAGCCGACGGCGATCCCAAGCAGCTAATAACTTTGTTTCCAGGGTGGCGCTAGCGGTGGGAAGCTCTCGTGTGTGCCACGAGTAAGTAGCAATAAATCTACCAGAGTTTTCCACGTCACTTAGCTGCATCTGCGTGCGTGACATACAACCACCAGCTCCCACCCTGATACTGTGAGCCCGCTTCCCTTTTTTTTGCAGTTTCGTTCCATGCTTACCTTCTGCCTATGCTCTCTCTCGTTTGGGTCAGTGTTGGAGGCATACCTCGGTGCCTTACGTAGGAAGTTTCGCTTCCGTTCTACATCTGTCGTCTCTCGTTGTGCCGTCTGTCTTGTCTCATTCTTCTTCGCTGCTTGAGTCCCGCTTATATTTTGGTAATCCGTTATTAATTATTTCAATAAAACAAGCCTTTTTAAGATTTCTTTTTTTGTTGAAAGATACGTGCTTTTACGAAGTATTATTTTGGAATTGTATTTTTAAATATAGATTATTATTTTATATTTATTATATCTCAAGTTAATTTCATTAGAATAAGACTTTTGTCCGTTGGTTTAATTGTGTTATTCCTACATCTCAAATTTAGTACTCATACACATTTTGACTACTTGCTTACGCTCCCTACTCAAGATCTCATAACAAATCTTAAGTAAGCCCAGCAGTACACAAAACAATAGTTATGAATAAAACTGAAGCTTATAAGTAACATCCTGAAAAGAAAATTCATTAAAAAAAAATTAAAGCAAAAAAAAGAATGAAATGAAAAATAAAAAAAATAAAGTAAACTCAAAAAAGTCAGGAAAAAGACATGAAAAGCTCAATAGAATGAAAAAAAAATTAAATAAAAAAAGGAAAAGAGAAATTGAATATAGGAAATTTTAAGAAAATTAAGAAAATTAAAAGAACCAAACCAAGAAGTATCAATAGGTCATGGGACCAATGGCAAAAACGAAGTTCTTCCAATATAAAATGATCGCCGAAATATAATTAAACATGAGATGTGTATTGACAAACATCTCAAAATAAAGAAACACGATTTCTCCGATAACGAGGGGGTCGCGAGACCAATAGAAAGAATGAAGCGCTATAAGAATAAGTACTACATTTATGTTTTTCAGTGAAACAAAAACTTAAAAAACAAACGAAAAAAAAAAAAAGAAGAAAATTAGTTTAGAACTCACGATAGTTAAACTTTATAAGTACTGTATTTATGCACGACGTACTAACAAATTTAGTCCATCGTGAGTACTGAACTAATTTTTTTTATTTTTTATTTGTTTTTCAAGTTTTTGTTCTACTGAACTACATAAATTTAGTACTTATTCTCATAGAGCTTTGTTCTTTCTATGGCTCTCGTGATCCCCTCATTACCTAAGAATTCGTGTTCCTTTATTTTACAATTTTTTTCGACACACATCTCATGTCTAATTATTTTTCGGCACTCATCTTATGTTAGAAGAACAATGTTCTTACCATGGGTCCCATGACCCATTTATACTTACTGATTTGATTTTTTTCTTTTTTTACGAATTTCCTTTATTTCATTTTTTTTTTATTTCTTTACTTAATCTTTTTTATTCATTTTTTTTATTTTATGTTTTTGTTTATTCTATTGCATTTTTTCAGGTCTTTTTTATGTCTTTTTTTGATTTCATTTGATTTTTTTATTCATTTTTTATTTTATTATTTTTTTGCTTCATTTTTTTTTTTTTATTCATTTTCTTTTGTTTATTTAATTAATTTTTGCCCATTTTTTAAGAGTTTCATATGCTTTATTCGTATTTTATTCCGTTTTTTATTTTTTTATCATTTTATTTTATTTTAATTTTAAAAGTTTTCTTTTTTTTCATTACCTTTTTTGAATGTTATTTTTTAAATATTTTTTATTTTATTTTTAATTTTATTGTTCTCATCGTTTTGTATTTATTCATTTTTTTTTTCTTTCATTTTGTTTATTTATTTTAATTTTGACTATACTATTTATTTTTATTTTTGATTGCTAATCATTGCATTTTGTTTTAATCTTTTTCATTCAATTTTCTGAATAAAATAAGAAAAAAAGGGCCAAGTGTTCGTAAAAGCACATATATAGGTATATCCATATAAAAAAATTATTGCCAGCGTTGCTACATATTTGCGCTCCTCCAACCTCTCTAAACTTTCCTCGTGCTAATTGTGATGAACGTTTTTAATTGAAAAAAAATCACTTTAGTCTTGAATACAAAATTGTGAAAGTAAAAAACGCAACAAAAATTAATTATTGAATTTATGGACAAACGATGAAAATACTGACTGGTGGAAAAAAGTTAAGAAACATTGAAAAAAATTAAAAAATTATAAGACTGATTATTCTTTAATTTATTTAAAGATAAACAAATCATTGAAAATTAAATAAATAATCATTAATGTATGGAAAAACTGCTGCTAGAAAAATGTTGTATTTAAGTTTGAAAAATAATTATTCAATTAAAAAAAAAAAAAAGTTAATAGAATACATAACATAATAACAAATGTGACATATTATAGAACCAAATTAATTAATAATCAGTAAAGGAATATTTACATTAAAGTTTAATTACAAACCACTGTATAAGTAGAAGAAAAAAAAATTCTCATGTTGAGAGCGCTCGTAAAAAAATAAGTAAGATACTTGGCTCGTATGCAGGAGATCGAGGGTTTAAGGCTCTTGAAAAGTGTTTTTTATTTTTTTATTTTTTTAGAAGTGTAGAAAAAAAAATTTTAAGTTCAATAAACATTATTGTGGGAAAAAAAAATTATGATTCACTGAAACATTATATGCTTGGTGTATGTGCTTTAATGGTAAAAGGGAAATGGCGGGGCGAAACAAAAGGGGTAGTGTTGAGAGAAGGTGTGCAGGAGATTAGCGCAGCACGGTTGGAAGAGACAGGGTGAGGAGAAGTGTGTAGGGGACTGATGGTAAGGGCAACAGGGTAAGGGGGGAAGTAAAATGAATAAAAAAGAAGAGGCTTCTTGTAAGTGACTTCCGTTTTATAAAAATCTGTCGTTTTGAGAATTCCAGCCCCCCAAGCATGCGACATAACAACCTTCGTTCTAAAAAACCTAAATTATCTCTAAACTTCCTTTCAATTAACATTTATAATGACAAACGTGCTATTAAATTATTATAAAATATTTTTTTCACGGTCATGAGAAAAAGAACTAACTACTTTATATTTTGGTTAAATAGTCTTTCTTTAAAAGGGAAGTAGGTAAGCTATAGTAGCCTATGTAGAAATTGTCATCCTAACCAAAGGTGAGAATGACAATATGCACGTTATATTAGCCTAGCTAGCTTGAAAGTAATGTATAAAATATCTTACACACTTATATAAAAAGCTCGTAGAAGGCACGTTACTTGTTTAACGTAAGAACGATAACAAGGGCTAATGCAATATTGTGTACGGCAGCTACGCTCTTGTGATAGTCACTTATTTTTATGGAAGTCCAGAAACGCAAATGCATGTACACATGATAAATATCATAAGTTATGTCATAATAAAATCTTATGCTATTGCAATAATAAATCAAAGAAAACATAGATATTAAACACTTAAGGTAACGCACTTATGTTTTAGTTATTTTAACTTACTAAGCCATTCAGGTATCGTTATCTACAATTTGCAGAAAGGTACAAGCAGTTTTTAATAGTGCACATCTGTAGTGTGCAGTGTATTATCATAGTAATCTTAAAAGGAAGCCTACTTACAATAAGTTTTGAAAAGACATACGAAGAAAATTATCATGTACACTAGTAGCAAAAAATAAAATTTGTTTTTATTTTATAATGTGAAAAATTTTTGTTGTAAAATCAATGCTACAATGCCTTTGAATATTAATAAAAATGCAAAAAATTGAATTGACATGTACATACCTCTCTGATTACCATGAGGTGTAGAATGTTTTTATTTAAGTTTTGAGAGCGCTTCACTTAATAGTGTTAAGGCAAACAAATTTTTTTTTATTGATTTTTTTCATCAACTTTAGAAATCAATGTTTTTTTTTTTAAACAAAATAATTTAGATCTACAAGTAGCTACCTATTACTACATAGCACACAATTTCTATAAATTTGTAAGGTTTTCTGATTTATTATAATAACAAAGCGATAGCTTTAAACAACGTCCAATAGTGGTACTGTCAAGTTTTGTATTTATTAAAAAAAAACGACGTTTTAGCCATTTTGCCGATGTCCCAGCCCTCATCAGGAGCAAAAATCTATGAGTAATAAAAAAATTCTTATCACTACAAATTTCGGTAAGTACAATACATGCAAATTAGGTAAGAAGTATAACGTACCTCTAACTCTTACGAAAGGCACGTTAAATTGTAATGTTGTCAGAGTTTCAAGTTCAGTTGCCTTTATACCTTGCAGATACACAAATGACATAGTAAACGCACGGAATACATTCAAATAACAATCGCAAGCAGTTTCTTGTGAGACGCACATGAACAGTTCATGTTTTTTTTCACACTCTAAATAAAAGGGGCCCTCTAATCACGTACAGTGAGTTAGTCTCCTTTCTTAATTAACTTTACAAGGGACTTATAACAATTTTTGAATGCTTCTGTATCTTTTTGTCCATAGGTGCAAGGTATAAAAGCAACTAAACTTGAAACTCTGACAACATAACAATTTAACATGCCTTTCGTAAGAATCAGAGGTGCGTTATACTTTTTACCCAATTTACGTGTATTGTATTTACGAAAATTTCTATTGTAAAGAATTTTTTTATTACTTATAGATTATTGTACCTGATGAGGGCCGGAACATTGTCCAAACTGCAAAATCGTCGTTTTTTTTAATAAATACAAAATTCAACAGTATAACTATTGATCGTTGTTTTAAATTATTTACCAACTGTCATTGGACGTCTTATTTTGTTATAAGGAGATAGTGTAGTTTCAAAACGATGTACTAGTAAGAATAAAAAAGAATTGGTTACATCATATACTACATTCAATTTCAATAAAATTTTTAATTTTGGAATTGCATTTACAGGAAGGAAAGCTTTTTTTGTTTTTTTTTGTCTTATTTAAATTTTTTGAAGCTTGTCCTACTAAGTGAAAAATTTAACATAAGATGTTATAAACAACTGCATTTATGTCATGATGCGTTAAGTATTTTCGAAAATATTCTATGGTGACATCATTGTTACGTAGGGAACATATTGGTACGGAGGTGCTTCTCGAAAATCATCAACACTTATTACTTTAAGGACCTTTATTCAAGATACTGTAATCATAGGCAAGATAGCGCGAGTGTTTCCTTCAAAGACTCGTCGTGTACTCCACGAATAGACTCTCTACTTGCTCGCACTTCCCTTCCCTTGGCCCTAGGACCCCTCGTTATGAGGTTTCAGGAGAGGGAGCGTAGAGTCTCACCTATACTATCGTACGTTACACGTCCGAGGCCGCGACGTTATTGTTTTTAACGACGCTGACTTTTTAATTTATATAGTATTGAGTCTGTATACCTGTTCGCGACTGTATGTGTGTGTGTTGTATTCTTTTGTCTGTGTTGTTTATGTAGCTTAGTCTTTCACACTTATCCTTCCATTCAACTGTAAGGAAATGGCTGTTCTTTTTACATTAACATTTTTGTTCTTTTTATTATTCAATTTGTTCTCATCGTGTGTCGAATGTATAACAATATTGTTTGTGTATGCGATTTGCTTTGTATTACAATTATGTACAAAATTGCCATGAGGTGGGCATTTGCTTAATACTACTTTACATTAAATCTTGTTTTACATTGTAGTCTCCATTTTAACTTCCGCATGTGTTTAATTACAAAAAAAAATTTCGTACAAACTTTTCATTTTAGTATTTAAGTGAACAAAAAAAAATCTTTTTGGATCTTGTCCTATGGACTGCACCCTCCGATACAGTCGAGCGACTCCCGGCGCTCACTTTCGTCCTCAATCTTATTATCATTATTATTAATATTATAGCTATAATTACCTTTTTTTGTTTTACTTCATTTTATTTTATTTTTTTTTTTTAATAGACCTTAGCATAACTCTTTCGCTGTTACATATTTTGGGAAAAAAAAAAAAAATTCTTTATAAGTATCGTCCTACGGACTGCACCCTCTGATATAGTCGAGCTACTCCTGGCGCGCTCATTCCCATTCGCTCATTATTGCTATCATTCTTATAATTATTATTATCATTATTACAGCTACAACCACCAAATTTTTTTTTTTTTCTTTTTTTTTTGTTACTTAGACTTAAAATGACTTTTTTGATACTACATATTTTGAAAAAAAAAAGTTCTCTCTTAGTTTCATCCTTCGGACTGCACCCCCCGATGCAGTCGAGCGACTCCCGGTGCTCATCCTCGAGGCTTACAAATTTTAATTTTGTATCATGGTCACCGGCAATTCTAGTATCCGTCTAAAGAATTGTGGTTGCCTTTCTGCTCTGAGTTCTACTGTCAGTGTGGTCTGAATTACTGCCAATTCTCGTGCTTCTTCTTGAACTTTTGTTTACCTGTGAACATTCTATTATATATTAGAAGGAGGGCCCCCCGATGAAAAAGGCACTTATACATTAGAAAAGAAGCCCTATGCTGAATTTATTAACCCTGTAATATATAAAGCTGTTAGCTATTAGTTGTCAACCCTGGTTCCTGCCTATAAGTCCGTGCTTTAGACCTGTGGTAAATATTTATCCTAACACAATTTATATCCCATCGATAGCTATTTATTTAAATGTATTACCGTATGTACCTTACCCTTTCTCTTATATTTCCCCTTTATTCGGGTAGCATTTAGCTGCAAGTGTGGCTCTTTCCTCACATTTAAAGTATATAATAATGAACGTATTTTTCTTTTATAATTATCTTGCTTTTCTTCTTGTACAAATATATTATTGCCTATTTATTACTTTGATTCATGTAGGTACTTTTTGTACGTTTCAATATTTTCTATCGCAAATATGTATTTTTTTGCTGTCATGACTTATTTTGCATCGGCTCTAAGTGTGCGTATGAGTCGGTTACTGAGTATGTGAATGGTCGGTTATAATATTCTGCGCCCCATCATGCATACGGAGTCATATAACATACTCGAGAAGACTTTATAGTCAGATAATTTGACGATCGGTTATCTTACATTTGACTTGTATTTTAGTAGCGACGAGCTTGGAGGTATGAATTGAAAAAAATTATTTTATGGCGGTGTATTCCGCATCTACATTTAGACCTGTGTCGAACGTTTTTCTAGTACTTTTTTATCCTTACATTTCCTGATACTATGTTTTTTCTACTACTCGTCCTCTCTCTTCTCTAACATGATGAGATTTAGGATAGGGGTTATATGGATATTTCTTGTTTGCTTTTACTCTTAACACCGCACCGTAGACGCATTTTCTAAATTCGTTTGTTGCTCTTTCGATGTTTTTCCCTTCAAAAATAAAACTTCTATTTTTTTTTTCTGTCGGTCTCTAGAGAAAGTGCGCTTTCTAGGGTGTTCACGTCGTTGTCTGAGTTTTCGAAGCTAAGCTTCGACACTGCTAATGTGACAACATGATTTTTCGCACCACGAGAATATCTGTGTGCTGTCTTCATGGACGCAATTCTGCAGGAACAGCCCAAGTGCACTAATGCACAATGTCACTGTGTAGGTAGTGGCTTTAATGATTACAAGCATTCTTGCCTTTTTTTTGGTTGTTGTAGATCTTTTTGCCTTCTTTTCAGTATCGACGCCACTGTTTGGACGAGGGTGGGCTGGTAACGTGGTATTGTTGTCCCGGAGGTGTCCCAGGATATCACGAGGGCTCTCCAGCTGTCCTTCGACGGCGAAGTACTAAGGAAATACTACTTCATGCTGGGTGGGGTTGATTATTCCTTTTGAGATGGACGGTCCAACGAACAGGCTGTTCGTTATTTTGCACATGGCAGTCCATTCTAAGTCTCGTGATGATTATGTATGACATTTCAGGTGTTGTGGTTATCAGAATATCATGATGGTAGAAGTGGGATTCTTCTGATGGAGAACGACAGAAGGAAGGAAAAAGAGAAGGTTTAATCCCTCATACTCAACATGGGCTCGTGGACCTTTTCAAAAAATAGTTTCATTTTTCCTGAAATTGCTTTGTTTATTTTTCGTCTTTTACATTACTTTTTCTTTGTGTACTTCTGGCATAAAATTATATTAATTTACAAGTATATGTCAGCCTATACGTATATTTTTTCTTTTTATTTGTCTTTACCATGCATAATTTGTACATTTGGCCTGTAAGTTAATTCTACACCTATTAAGTACATCTATTCACTAGAGAGTGCCACACTTGCCCCTAATTTGCTTTGCTTTTTTTTTATCCACGTTATATTAAATTACTATCAATTCGTTTTAATAACGTTTTGTTCATGCGTACCTCCTAACTATAGCTGTTTTTTTTTCTTGCAAATTTGAGTCTAACGTATGTAAATATCTAGTTCACAGCGCGTCTAGGGCCGAAAAAAAAAGTTTTATCGTAAACCTAATTAATCCCTCTCTTCTTGTCATATTTTCGCACTGCGTCCGGGGGCCGCAAAAATTTTACGTACAATCAGATGTTTAAGGAGGTTCTTTCATGCGCTTCACACTGTTAGCATTCTCTAGTGGTACCTTTACCATACATGTTTTTTTCCTCTTATTTACGTAGGATACTCTTATCTCGTCACCCCTCTGTAGTTTAACATTTTTGTTGATGTAATCAATGCCTGTTATTTCATATGGGCCCATGTATTGCGAATCATATTTGCCCTTTTATGGCTCTTTCAGCACATAAACCATTTCTCCCTCTAAGAAATATCTTATATTTAGTTCGCAGTCATAGTAATACTTTGATCGGTATTTCGCCTAAGCTTGGCTTATTGCTGCGATAGTTCTCATTTCTGTCAGGGTCTTAACTAACTCTTTGAAATACTCATCTGAAGTTTGGCCCTTAGGTGGCAGTCTGATACTGGATCGTGTTCTAGCTCTTTGTCCGAAAACTGATTCGTGTGGTGAGTATCCCGTATTCTGATGGTCCGTGGTATTGTATGTCCATGTTCGGCTCTTCTTGTTCGTTTGTTGCAAGTTTCTTTGCTTGTTGTATGCTTTCTTTTTTTCCTTCTGTAGTAGTTTCCTGTTTCTCTGTAATTGCTTCCTGATTTTTGCTAGTAACGTCATGTTATGGTGTGTTAATTAGCTATTATTATTTCTCTCAACGGATTCGTTCTCAGTTGTGTAGTTAAAAAGCGTGGTTTCTGTCTATGTAAAGTGTCAAGTTGTCATTTGCGTGCCTTTCGTAATTTTTCTCTTTGTGCTAGTATTGCTGGCGTACTTGTAGCAGTTATTTCCTTCTGAAAGCCTGGCTCTTTCTTGATGTAGCCCAATTTTCCGTCTGCTGTCCCCTGCGAAATTAATTCTCCTTTTTCTGCAGCCTCTCGTACTTTTTCCTCGTTTTGATTTCTTAGTGCTTGCTGCAGTGGCAAATTGTTTTCGTTGGGCTCCTTTGATTCAGAGTCCACATCGCCGTTTTTTTGACCTTTTGTACTCATATCTGAACCTTTTTTGCTATCCTTGCCACGATATCATGTTCTTTTTTGTGTTATACCGTTCAAGTTTCCTGAGTCAGTGCTATGGATTTTCATTTTCTTCGGGTTGCCTTGAATTCTTTTTTCACAAATTGCCCGTACTTTAAATATGCACGCTAGTGGTCCGTCGCTATCGGCCAGCTCTTCATTCTCTTGTTCGTCTGCTAGTTAGTATAGCTCTTGGCGTGGCCGTTCGGGATTCACTTCCCCCTTTTTTAGTATTGGGTTTCGCGATAATGCGTCTGGTGGTCCGTTGTTTACGCCCGGGTGGTATATAACTTCGAAATCGTACCCTCTCAGTTCCGCTTTAAGCCTGTTAAAACGAATGTCTGGTTTTATAGATGAGTAAAAGTGCTTCAGCGGCTCGTGGTCTGTAATCACCGTGAATTTGCGCCCGTATAAATATGGTCTGAATTTCTTATTTGCAAATATCATCGCCAATAACGCTTTGTTATATGTTGGGTAGTGAAGTTCACTCCCTTTAAGGCAGTGAAACGCGTACTTACATGGTCTATCTTTTCCGATCTCTCCCTGACTAAGGTTCGCTCCAATCGCGTAATCTGACGCGTCTGTCGTGACGATAAAGGGTTTTCCAAGTCTGGGGCAACGAGCACTGATCCGCTAAATAGCATTTCGATAAGAGTTTTGAATGCGTTTTCTTCGTTGTCACTCCACGTAAATTTTTTGCCCTTCTTTAGTAGCATAGATAGGGGTCGGGCGATCTTCGTATAGCCTTTTATGAATTGCCTATAATATCCGGAAAATCCCAAAAATTGTTCTCCTTTTTTTGCGTTTGTCGGACGTGGGTATTTTGTGACTGCTTCGATCTTCTTAAAATCGGTTTTTATTTGTCCATTACCTACAATATGGCCCAACACCTTTGCTCTCCTCTTAAAAAATTGGCACTTCTTGAGTTTGATTGTCAAGTTTGCATCTGCTAATCGTTTCAATAATTTAGTTAATCACTCCCCATGCTCTCCCCATGCGCTTCAAGATTGGTTGCAAAAACCATTATGTCATCAAGGTACACTTCGCCCTTATGAGTCTTTACACCCCATGGGCATTATTTTGTATTGGTTATGCCCGTCCAGCCCCAAAAATGCCGTTTTGTGCGCGTCATCTTCGTGTACTTCAATTTGAAAAAATTCTGATTTGAGATTGACTACTGTAATGTAGCACGCAGAAGCCAGGTTTTCTAAAATATCACTTTGAAATGGTAACTGATAACACAATCTCACCGTGACTTCGTTAAGCAGATGAAGATCTGTGACGACCCTTACTCTTTTTTCGTTGTTTGGCCCCAGTTGTTTTGCTACTATCCAAGTGTTTGAGCTGTACGGGGAGGTAGATGGTTCCACTATCCCCTGCTCTAACATTTTCTCTAGTTCTGTCTTCATTTGGTCTCTGATTGATGGTGGGTACCTGTACCTCTTTGCAACTCTTGGTTTATCTGTCGTCGTCTTTATTCGGTGTTTGACAAGATGCGTTGCTTTCAGAGGTTCTCCGTAAAGGCCAAATACGTAAGGGTTTGACTCGATCAGTCTTCTCACATGCTCTACTTCTTCATCGTTGCAACCAGCTGTGTCTACGAGTTGCATTATTCTGTCCACCCGTTTCTGTTTCCCTAGCTCCTCTTCATCAAATAACATAACATCCTCACTGCTTACCACAAACTTTCAACATTGTCCCCTTCAAAGTTTGAGTGCTTCCAATAAATTTATTCGTAATCTAGCAGCTCTACTTCCAAAACATACACGCATTTTATCTCGTCACTTATATTAATACATTCTGCATTTTCCCGTTAATATTATTCGCTATAAAGTTCCCAAATCATATTCCCTCCTTCATCTCTTGAAGGGGTATCCAGAAATATTCTGCTGTATTTCTACCATTTTTTACTCGCGCATTAATAATTTGTTTCGATCTTGCAGGAATTTTAAAACACTCCGGCTTTAACAGATGTATCTCTACATTTTCTAATTTAATCATTTTCTTGGTGGCACTTATCTGGCCCCGATGTATTTTAAACATCTCCCACCCTATGATTCCTTCCACGTCGATAGGGAAGTCATGGGGGACAACATGTAACGTGCACTTCAGCCCTTGTAACTGAGCCTGTACTGTGCCCAATGTTTTGCGTGCTCCGTGAGTCACACCAATAATAGCTACTCGATACCTACTGTCTATAAGCGTGTCAGTGCTTAAAAAATTAGCCTGTATAATAGAAATCTCTGTGCCAGTATCCGCATAAGAAGTTGCTCTTCTATTTTTTAGCTGTGGTCCTTGTAACTGAACTGATGGTGGCATATACCCTGTTCTCGCGAGTTTTATAATCATTTTAGGAAGCTGCTCTGTTTCCTCGTTACACTCTGAAAGCTTGGTTTTGTCATTCTCTATATATGTGCCTGGCGCCTTTATCCGATTACTCTTTCTACGGGCTCTCCTGCCTTTCCTTGTGCGTCTGCTCCCCTGTTGTGTAGGAGTGTCTTCGCATTCTGCAGTGTTGCATTCTACACTTCCCTACTCTGCGTAAGTACTCGGACTGATAATGCACGATTCTGCCTCCACTATTTTTTTCTTCGCCTCCTGCGGCCTCTCTTTCGCACCTTCTCTTTCACCAAACACGCTTCTCTCCGTTTCTTTATCTAATTCATGTTCAACGTTTGTGGAGCATACCAATTATCTTGCGAGTTTAGAGGTGCGGGTACGTCTCTCGTGTTGTCAGGGCCGTATTCGCCGTTTCTTTGCTGCGGTGTGTCCCTTTAATGTTGTTTTGATAACGGTTGAATGTTTCCCCGTTCTTGTTATTATAAGGATCACCGTAGCCGCAGTTGGAGTAATAATTACTGCCCGTGGGATTGTAGTTATTGTACCTGTTATTGTAATCATTCCTATCATTATAATTGATATTTCTATTGTTGTAATTGCCGTTTTCGTTATTTCCAGTATTGTAATTGATGTTTTCGTTATTTCCAATATTGTAATTGTTTTTTCTGTTGTAGTTGTTATCATTTTTGTAGTACGGCTCCAATGGGCCATTGTTATAGCCCCTGTTATGATTGTTGTAATTATTGTAATTATTGTTGTGCGAATTGTCATTTCCGTTCCCGTGATTATAGGCGTTTCTGTTAATATTGGTATTTTCTACGGGTTGGTTATACCCTTCATTTCACTGTTTCTCCTCTTCCTCTCTGTCTTGCTTACGCGAGTGGCAGTCTCTTGCATAGTGTCCCGGTCTCTGACAATAGTGACAGTTTCCTTTTGGTTCCCTCCCATTATCTCTTGACGTTTTCCTGTCATTCATCAAAGCCATCAATCTTTGGCATTCCTCGACTGAGTGTCCGGATCCGCCATCGCAGTATATACAGCGTTTTTCACTTGCTGTTGCCCCTTGTGCCCCTTTAGTAATTTCGGTTCTTTCTTCTTTCATGCTTGCTAGATTTACTAGTGGTCCCATCTCGGTTGTCGTATTATATGTAAGCAGTGCACTCACCGGTATTGCATGCCGCAAACTAAGGTCGCTCTCTATTTTCAGCGCCTCTATGATTGCTTCGCAGAGGGTCCTCGGGTTCAAGCATGTGATCTTACATCTTTACGTTGGATGCAAGCCGTATGTGAATTGCTTGACTGCCTCAGCTTCTGAGCTTTCTTTTAGAACCTGCTTTTGAATCGGAAACAGGCTCGGATTCGAGTCATGCAGCATCGTTAGCCTATTGTACAGTCCTTGTACTCTTCCGCTATAGTCCTCTTTTGATTCTTGGCTTTGCTGCCTGATTATTTTTAGCTGTGCCATCAGCGTGTCCGCGTCGTTGATGCTGCAGTATCTCCTCGACAGTTTGCGAAGAAATTCCTGGACTGTCCCAAATTGAGCCAGTCTGGGCGCAAAATGTTCGGCTGCCTTTCCTTTTAGTCTGCTTGCAAGTGTGCCGAGGAAAAATAGTTCGTTCTCTGGACCCACCATTTGCGCAGTCATTCTTACCATCCTCTCGAAGAGTGGCAGATTAATTGGATCACCATCAAAAAACGGGATGTTGCTCGCCATATGACCGAGCGAGGACAGAATGTTATGCTGCGCATTCTGTGGTCTGCGTGGGTGATTATAGCTGTTTGTCGCTTGTGTGTAGTCCGTGAATTGGGGTCTAGTGTAGTATGTGTCACGCCATATTCTATCTCTATTTGCCTCATAATCGAGTCGGTTCATATAATTACTATTTGGTTGTGGTATCGCTGTTGTGAACGCGACTTCCTTCATCCTTTCCAGTTCATTGCTCATATTTTTTATTTTGTCCAGTAGCTGTTAATTGTGCATCTCTTATCCCAGGCTTCCCTAGCTCTTTATATTCAGAGCCAGTCGCAGTAAAACTCGGCCACTCTTGTCTCTCTGGCACGCCCCATTGTGTCTCCAGCGTATTCGTTCTGTCTGCTCGAGCTTCGCATATTTCCTCGGTTCCTCTCACGCTTTGCTCGATGACTCGTTCGCCTGAAAGAAGACCGTCCTCTCTGTTCTCAAGTCCCTTGTTTGTTTCTGTGTCACGAAACATACCTTTGGGATTTATCTTTTTCGGTGATAAACTTTGGATGGTCTTTGTGACCGTTCTGTGTTGTGCATCCGTTTCCTCCGCTTTCTTTAACTTTGCCCTAATCTTTGAAAACAGGCCCATTACTGTCGCCTTGGTTTTCTCGTCTAGAGCGTCAAGTTCCTCACAACACTCCGGCCCCAGCTCTAATTCCAAAATCTGTTTCTTCATGTTTTTCTTTTGCTGTTTTCTACTGGGCCCTGGTCTGCACAAGTCGGTTATTATATTTCTTGGGCCTTCGTTGTCGCTTTCTGACTCATGGATAATGTCACCGAGATAAATCATTTTTCCTCTTACTTTTTTTTTTGCTTCTCTTTGATTCTAATAGAGCTTATTTAATCTCCTCGCGATTTGCCTGCGTTTAATTACTTGTGTCATAATTTAATAATTATCGAACGAAAGAATAACAAGGGGCAGGACCAAAAAGTAAAAGGGTGGTGTTCCCCTTACACTTGCTTTCTTTAATTTTGCGATCAATTTTTTTGGTGGTAAATGGGAAGAAATATATTTTTGGGGGTTTCTGTCGTTTGCCTTCGTTAAAAAAAATGATAACTATAAAAAAAGTGATAAACACTTCAGCTGATATGGGTGCGAGTTATTATTTCCAGACGTTTCATGTGTCTGTGTACAAAACCTACTAATAAAATCATTCTGTTTTACGTTTGTTATGCCCAAGTTCCCCTAGTCTGCTGCTTGTTTAAGTCTGTTATCTCACGCTATTTGCGTTTTGAGATTCAGTAGAAAAACCACTAAAAAAAGGGTAACAGGCGAAATAATAAATATATACAAAAATTTAAAAAAAAAATTCCAAACCTACTAAGTGCCTCGAGAGCAAGGTATAAAATTAATTTTACTACAAAGGTACTCGCATGCACGTCAATATGCGCATCAATGGAAACAAGGTTTTGGAGACCATTTCCCTCGTCTTTTATCCCCTTGATTTTGTGATTACCGGCGATTGGTACCCTAGTCCTGTTGGCTTCCGAACTACTGTAACCGCTGTTGCCAAACTGGTCCTCTTGCCTCTGGTTGGATCCTCAGCTTCTTGGTTTTAAATTGTTTCGTTCTCATGGCACTACACTATGTGTGCTTCTTGGCAGAATTTTTAAAACGCGTAAAATAAAAGTAAAGAAAAAATTCCTACTCTTACCGTACCCCACACTTAGCACCGAAGCTGTTACGTAGGGAAGATATTGATAAGGAGGTGCTTCGCGAGAATAATTAACACTTATTACTTCAAGGACCTTTATTTAAGATACTGTAATCATAGGCAAGATAGCGCATGTGTTCCCTTCAAAATCTCGTTGCGTACTCCTCGAATAGACTCTCTCCTTGTTCGCACTTCCCTTCCCTTGGCCCTAGGACCCCTCGTTATGAGGTTTGAGGAGAAGGAGCGTAGAGTCTCACCTATATTATCGTACGTTACATTATATTAAATTTTACAAATTGTACAACAGGCTTTTAAAAATTACAATGAAACGAAAAACTTTCTTAATTTCTGTCTTTTTTATGTGCGATAGTAAAATTTAGAACTATCAAGAAATACAAAATAGTTAATTGTATAATTCATAAGATGGTGGTTTATGTAAAACTAGGCCCTTTATCTGCTCCTGCTTCTTCTACGTGCTGTAGAGGAACTAATCTAAAGTTGGATGTTTGTGTATGCATCATGTGTAGTCCTATCTATCATATTAGATGTGCAAAAAAGAATTAGAAGGAGTTGATGGAATATTTGTGATATGCGATTGTGAACATAAGTTAACTTTCAGACTTGCAAAACATATTAAGTTAAATAAGAAAAAAAAATATTGTAGGCAAACTAGTAAATGAACTTAAAAATTGCCAAAAGGACCAAGTGTTATCTTATGAAAGAAAAGAACATTATAGAAAAGAAAACCGACGAATGAGAACTGAAAGAAACAGACTTAGTAACGGACTTGTATCTAGTAACTTAACACAAAATGATATTTTTAGTGAAACCAGTGCAAATCACTAAAACAAAAGAGATAATTTGAAAGGAAAAAATTTATCGTTAGCAGAATTGAATAAAAAACTCAAGAGCAAAAATGACTTATTAGAGCACCACATTGACCTTGTAAGACAGAGAAGCTCTTATGCAACTGCCTTAAAACGTTATAATAATACATAAATTCACTATTACAAGACAAATTTTATACCTAAAGAAAAAAATGACTGAAATACTGATAAAGAAAGATAAATAAGAAAAGATAGATAAAATCTGAAATTAGGTTAAAGCTAAAATAAATGATAATAGTGTAAAAGTAACCACGCTTAAAAAAGTCAACAAGGGAAGAATTGTACTACAATGTAAAACAAATTAAGGTATTGATTTTTTAAAAAACGAGTTATCCACTATTACAAATGCCAAAATGGATTTAAAAAAATTGTAAAATGCGTAAGAAAAAATCATAGGTGTAAATGTTAATGATAGTATGAACAATGAAGAACTGTGTAGTGAATTATATGTCAAGAATGATTTAAAAAGTGAAGATGTAAAAATTACCCTTATGCTGCAGCCAAATGTCGGTGAATTGGCTAATGTTATCATTAAAGTAAGGAATACTGCATATTTACGTCAATAATATCTTTAGGTTTTGTGTAAACAGGTTGCAAAAAATGTAGAATTTATTATGAGTACAACTTATCAAGATAAAAAAGTGCTGTAAATACTTTTACAGTAAAACTAAGTGCCAAAATTAAAAATTAAAAAAAAGGCTATTTTTCTGCCATAGAGGGTATCTAACAAGTCCAAGAGAAAACTGTGATGATTCGGGGTTTGGTATACATCATACTGATAATAAATCTAGTCTTAATTAAAATACATATGAATAACGGGCCATTTCTCAATCTATTGCAATCATTATTTAAAAGTGGATAAAAAATGTACTAACCTTAAATTAATTGTATTAAATAAGAAAAGAAATTGAAAATGGCGTGAAATGGTCAGATATTTGTAATGATATTTAAAGCTATGCTATTAATTGATTTCTAAGAAAAATAATTTCTGAAGTAGGAGAGTGCGGGGACAAATCTTTTAATGTAAAAGAATGTTTAAAAAAAGAAAGCCTTGGATAACAAACGAAAAAATTAAATTATTTAAGATCACAAATACTTAACATCAAGAATGGTAAAATAATGTTAATAATTAGACAACGTTAAATGAATATAAAAACCATTAATGTTATATATCACTGAAGTTGTGAGCCATGAAGGGCAAAAAAGCAATAAATATATGACTTGAATCATAGCTTAGTGGCACCAAGCTATTAATTATTAGACTGACTCGCTCTACTCAGCAGAACCATTAGCGTACTCGAAGCATAAGTACACACATTCATGAGCACAGCATAGTGGGGAACGTAGCGCAGTACGTGACTGTACATACAGTAGCAGCGCCCCCAGTACATGTATGTGTACAAGCATTTATTCGCCTATAATTATTGACAACACGCCCCCCTCAATTATATGTGCAGTAATATAATTGCACATAAGAGCAACCAAAAAAGAGGAAGTAAATAAAGAAGATTTCAAATTAATAAAAAAATTACTGTAGACCGTTATAACATACAATTTTTTGGAACTTTGATGATGTACTCGCTTTTGTCAGCATATCTGCGAGCATTTATTCAGACGGCACAAAATTTATCACTATCTCTACTTTGTCGATGAGATGCTTTACAAAGTGGTGTCACTTGTTGATATGCTTGGTCCTTGGAGAGAACTTGGTGTTCCTGCTAAGGTCAATCGCCCCTTTGTTGTCGCACTTGAGGGTAACAGGTTTTGGCGATTGAATCTTCAGTTTATTGCAAAGTCCTCGCAGCCAGACTATCTCAGTAGCTGCACTACTGAGGGCCAAATAATAACGTAGGATTCTCTTGACTGTGCCCCAGTGCTGGCGGTTGAAATTATCGCTGAAGCATCTTACAGTGCTAACTGCTTGCGTGATACCTGGCCTCGTCGCCTGCCCGAAAAACAGCATGGGACCAACTTGGTTTTGGTATGGAATCCGCTTGGAGTTTGTCAATCTTGAGCGTTTCCTTTTCTTTGTTGTGTGTGACATTAATGCCAAGGCACCTTCGCAGGGGACCGAAGTCCTTGAGCGGTATTTCTTGGCATAGCGATTTCTTAAAGCGCTTTGTGCTGTTTTTGCTGACAGTTAATACAATGACGTCATTGATAGACATGGCTTCGATAAGTATAACGCTCTGATAAGGGTAAATGTAAACTGACGTGTCATGCTCGCATTGCATGGTTGTGAGGAGGCTATGCAATTTTTTATTCTTGGCCTTGCTCTCCTGTTTGAGCCATACAGGGCTTTTTTTTAGCATGAAACCCTTATGTAGAGCGCCCTTATTGACGAATCTCTCTGGCTGCTGCATATAGATTTCGTCCTGATCACCGTGAACAAAAGCTGTTTCCACATTGAAATGTTTCATGTTGGGGTCACGCTCTACTGCGTAAGTGAAGAGTAATTTCAACGTGGTGAACGTCACGACGGGTGAGTATGTATCAGTGTAGTCCACTCGAGCCTTTTGGCTGTTGCCCTTGGCCACCAGCCAAGCCTTGTAGCACGTTGTCCCGTACATGTTGTCCTTCCTCTTAAACACTTATTTGCATCCAACGATGTTTCTGCCGTTGGGTGGGTTGTACAAAGTCCAGATATTATTTATCTGGATCGCCTCGATTTCTTTCTTCATGGCAGCAATCCAGCTTTCTTTTTCGCTCGAGCTCAAAGCATCCTTAAAGCTACTGGGTTCACTTGATCTGATAACGGTTGAGTAAACCTGGTAGTCATCTAGACGCTTTGGGCGGCGCGGTGGCAACTCGGTCGTTAAATTCTCCTTGGTAGGGCTAGCAACTCTGTGTCCAATGGCACCAGATCAGTCTGGACGTCATTGTTGGCAGAGTCAACTGGGTTCCGCAATTCGATGAGCATTTTTTTTTAGAACGAAGTTTTTTATGTCACGTAATCGGGGGGCTGGAATTTTAAAACTGACAGATTTGATGAAACGGAAGTGGCTTACCTCTCAAGTAAGCCTCTTCCTCTCAAGTTTCCCCCCTCACCTACAGTTTTCTACACACTTCCCCTCACCTCACCATGTATCTGCCAACCGAGCCGCACTACTCTCCTGCACACCTCTGTCCACCATTACCCTTTACACTCCCAATCAATTAATTTTTAAACCAATTATAATTTTATTTTCCCCCAATAATTTTTATTTGACTTTGAATTTTTTTCTTTTACAATTCTAAAAAAAAAAAAAAAAAAAAAAAAACACTTTCCAATAAAGAGATTTGAACCCTTGACCTCCTGCATACCAGTTGGGTACCTTACCTACTCTGCTACGAGCACTGCCGACTACTAGAACTCGGTTTCTTGTACTAATCGTGTGGTTTGTAACTATAATATTCCATTTTCATATGTACTTACTGATGATACATTCAATTAATGATAAATTATGTATTTGTTTTCTAAGTAATAAATCTAAAGAAACAAAAATTTAATTAGCATAAATATGGTTATGTAGATTAAATAGAATGAGGCGTATTATTATACATTAAATATAAGTATTTTATGCATTTGATGCATAAAATACCAACTGATTTTTTAACCTCATGTTATTTTGGCATAAAAATAATGCTAATGATTACTGTTATGAATAAATAATTTAATAAATAAATAAATTATTAATATAAACATGTAAAATAGAGTTGAAGAACGTATTAATGGTTTTTAAAGGTGCTTATTTAGATAAATAAAGTAATTCAACAAACAAATTATGTTACAATATTACATAATTACATAAATAAAGTAATTTATTAATCAATCATAAATGAATTATGGAAAATCATTATATAAATATATTTTAAGTTACATATCATTCTAAGGGTTTTTAAGGGCACTTATTTCAAATTTGATGAATAAATAATGGCACAAGGTCATTAAGTAATTATATAAAAATAAAACAAAAATTGTATTACTGGGCTATAAAATCGCAAAAAATTAAGTAAAACAAAGATTTTTTTTTTGTAAATTAATGAAATGAAATACGTAAATAAAATAAAATAAAATTACAAAAGACATAAATAAATACAATGGAATGAGAAAAAATTTAATAAAAAAGGAAATGAAAAATAAAAGATTAAATATGAAAATAAAGAAAGAAGTAAAATAAAGGAAATACAAAAAATGGAAAAAAAAGTAAAAAATAAAATATGAAAAAAAAAACAAGAAATGAAAAAAAAAAAAACAAGGAATAAGGAAAAAAAAACAAGAAATTAAAAAAAAAAAAATGAAAAAATATAAAGGAAATTAAAACAACAAACGAGGGGGTATAAATAGATCGTGGGAACCACGGTAAGAACGAAGTTCTTCAAACATGAGATAAGTATGGACACGATTTCTCAGGTAACAAGGGGGTAGCCAGACCCGTAGGAAGAACGAAGCTCTGTAAACGTTAGTACTGCATTCATGTTGTTTACTAAAACAAAAACTTGAAAAACGAATAAAAAAACAAAAAAAACAATAGTTTAGTACTCCCGATGGTTGAACTTCATGAGAACGTCGTGCATACATACAGTACTCACTAAGTTCAACCATCGTGAGTACTAAACTATTATTTTTTCTTATTTTATTCGTTTTCCAAGTTTTTGATTTAGTAAACTACACGAATGCACTACTAACGTTTACAGAGCTCCGTTCTTCCTACGGGTCTGGCAACCCCCTTGTTACCTGAGAAATTGTGTCTATACTCATCTCATGTTTAAAGAACTTCGTTCTTACCATGGGTCCCATGACCCATTTATACCCCCTGGTTTGTTGTTTTAATTTCCTTTACATTTTTTTCATTTGTTTTTTTTCTGGCCAAAAACTTACCCTCATACAACGTTACGTCTCAAATCTGATAAAATTTTCCTTTCAAGTGCTCCTATAATCTGTAGCCACGCTGTGATGAAGGGTATCATATGAATATGCAATCAGTTACTCTCGAGTCCATTTAACCTCGTGCTTGCCCAAGAATGAGCCCAAGTGTGTGGCAGCCAAAAGTGTGCAAGCTTGATAAGTTGGGCTTGTAGTTGTGCCAGATCTCTTCTGGTGTCTTATTATCAAGGCTAGCCTTGGGGGTTCGGTGTGCTAGATGCGTCACTGTGTTAATAGCTTCGGCCCAGAAATCCTGGCTCAGTCTAGACTGCAGCAGCATGCATCACGCCTTGTCCATTATCGTGCGGTTGAGTTTTTTGGCCCTTCTATTCTACTGCGGCTGTAGGGAATCGTTGCTTCGTTTCTAATTTCCCTCTTGCGCAGTATATCTTCCACTGTGGTGTTTACATATTTGCGGCTATTATCGTACCGTAAACATTTTTTTTTTTTACCATACAGCATATACGTAAACTGGAGGAAGTTCTTGATATAGCCTGCAGCCTGATCCTCGTTCTTGAGAAGAAAGACGAAAAATTTTATGTGTGGTCATTCAATAACGTCATAAAATACTCTGATCCACCTTTGGGGATTACATTCATCTAATAAAGGTCAGAGTAAATTAAATCAAGGGTTGCTTATGTTCGCTTGTCACTGCCTTTGAATGGTGCTTTTGCCATTTTGCCTTTCACTTACACGTCGCTTGGTGGTCCTGTACTTGCTTTAAGAAAATTTATTTCGTCCGCTGCACTGTCCTTCAATTATTTTAAATGCACTTTGTTTGTGCATCCTAGTCTTTCATGCCACCTTTGAAAACTTTCGCACTTGACGATATTTGCGACTGCGGTATCGTACACTTGATGTGCGTTGCTATTGTTGTGATGCTTGGGCTTGACGTTTAACCTGTATACGTCACCTTTTCAAAGTTTTCTGCAGAAGTTAAGTTACCATGTTTGTCTCGCACTTCACAATGATCCTTTTCGAAAGACACACTATAGCCTTTATTTGCGAATGCACTGACTGAAATTAAATTTACAGCTCACTCAGGCACATGGAGCATGTCCACAAGATTGATGCGCTGTTGACAGGTTCCACGTGTTGTCGTAAGTTTAATTTCGCTGGCATCATGCACACGCAGAAGACCCTTGTCAGCTACTGCAACATTCCTATAAGTTATACTGTGTGTGTTCAAAAAAAGGCTTGCGTCACGGCACGTGTGCTTCGATGAGCCAGAGTCCACCATCTAGCCAGTCTCGTACACGGTAGTCATTGTATTGAGACCCATTACACTTATAGCATTGATTGTGTGCTCGGACGATGAGCTACAGATATCGCCGCTCTTTCCCGATCGGAAATGTAAGTTTGGCTACCGAACTCGCAAGATTCAGCCAAGGTAGGCTGCCACGGTCAGGCCAACATTAAATTTCTGGAATTTGAAACGTGGCGTGAGGTTGGTACCAGCTAGGGAGCCAAGTTATGTGTGTTTTATCTTACTTTCTCTTATACGTATATGCATACATACATACACTTAAATCACTTTATACCTGTTGGAACAATATGTCTACACACATACAATGATATCCTATAACCTATAATATAACAAAAACTTACTGTCACTTTACGGGTAATATTTTTCATCATTCTGACAAATATAGTGACTTAAGTGTACAATCATGATCTTACGAAATACACGAGTGCGTGTATTAAAGCAGTTTGAGTTTGGAGTAGCGTATTTTATAATATGACATAACCTAATCATACAAAGTTGTTAAGCTTTTAAAAATGGTTTTGTCTGTTCTTGGAACTGTCTTTCTACGTTCCAAGGAGTGGGACAGGAGAAAAGAAGCTAGAGATAGTAAAGAATATTTTAATGTAGCTAAAATTAATAAATAAATAAATAAACCTAAAATATTTAATACAATTAAATATTATAACCCATTAACTATTTAAGTATAAAAAAAAAAAGTTACTTCAGTTTGGCAGTACAATAATTGTTTACTTTTTCATGCCTTCTTAGAGTTATATATTCTGCAGTAATTTCTCTACGTTTGCTCCCTACTTAGATCCAAGCTGGCCCAGCGTGTCATCGATACTTAAGACACTATACAAAAGAAAATCTTGTACCAACGTAGGTTACCTCAGCTACCAAGAAGGGCCCGAGCTATCGCTGAACTTATATTTCCGATCGGGTTCTCACGTCGGCTAGATGTATGCACGTTCCTTTGTGCGCACGTGACTTACAGTCACACACGTAATGGCTGCGGCAATTGCAGGTGTAGCAGCACCACTTTTTTGACTTCTCTTTTTGTCCATCATGGCGCTTCGTAGATCGTGGTGGGTGTCATTAAAAGAGGGGGAGAGGAAAGAGGGGTAAAGTCCCCCAACCGCCTCGCTCGTTGATGGAGGCATCCGATTGTCCAACAGGAGTTTGCTTTGCATGAGGTTGGCCGTTATGTTTTGCCCCCACGCTTCTAGCACCACAACCATGGGTGCGTAGTCCTCCGGCAATCCGGCAAGCAATACAGCTCTGACCCACTCGTCGGGAAAATCCATGCCTGCAGAGTGCAACTGCTGGGCAGCAGATTGTATCCATCTTATATAGTCCTCGATTGATGTACAATTTTCGAGCCTTGTAGTGGACATCTCGCGTGAAACCTTCTGCTGGAGACCATGATCGTCGAAAGCACTGCGCAATTTCTTCCAAATGGCATGGAAAGTGACAAGCTCTGCCACGTGCACATACATAGTAGGGTCCACTGATAGTATCAAGCGCGCCTTCACCTTGGTTGAAGCAGCTTGATCCTGGTGTACCTGGCCTCCAGGCTTGGCGAGTTCGACAGTGCACCATAAATCTTCAAGCTGTAAGCAGGCTTTCATGGAAACGGCCCATGAAAGGTAATTATCGTGGCCCGTTAGCTGGTCGATGACGAGGAAGTTTCCTAGAGCACCTCTTCTTCCAGCCATTATGTTTCACAAAAATTTTCTTTGTAACTCTACTCTTCACTAGCAAGGCTTTGCAAGGCTTTCTCTAATGCACTCACGTTTTCGAGATCAGGCAAAACTTTTTGTGCACTCACAGCACTGGGCCCATAATCTGATGATATATATTATTGAAATTCTGAGCCAGAAAAGGCAAAGAAGCAATAAATATATGACTGCACTTATAGCTTACTGGCACCAAGCCATTTTGTTATTAGAGTGACTCGTACTGCTCAGCAGAACCATCAGTGCACTCTCAGCATAAGTACACACATACATGAGCATAGTGGCAAGCGTAGCACAGTACGTGACTATATACACAGGAGTGGCTCCCTCAGTACATGTATTTGTAGAAGCAATTATTCGAATACTACTTTTAACAGCAACCATACCAAGAATCTAAAAAAAATATTACATAAAACTAAAAATACATATGAAAGTAGTGCGATAGCATCTGCTAACACAAAGATATTATGGTCCTTTGTAAAAAACAAAATTAAAAAAAAAATGAAAATAACAAATACATTGACTATGTATCGAATAGTAACGATAAAAATATCACTAAGAACCGAAATTTTATTGCCGAAACTTTTAATGATTATGTTGCCAACATAGGAATTTTAACTTTAGAAAGCATTAAAGAATCAAAAGTAAAGCCTACCTTTTACAGTAAAATAAACTGTGACATGACTGTATACACACATCCCTTTAATAAGGATGAGATTTTAAAGTGATAATGTCTGTAAAGGATAAATTTGGGAAAACAGAAAACATACACGCAGAAAACAGTTAAAAGACAGATATCATGGAGCTCTTTTACTTAGTATTATATTTAATAGATGCATTAAAACTGGTTACTTCTTTTAGGTTCAGAAAAATCTCTAAATGATTTAAAAATAGGAACATAATACCGGTACACAATAGTAGACATGAATACGATATAGATAATTATAGACCAATATCACCGATCTCAAATTTTGCAATAATTTTTTAAAAAATTATTTGTACTAATGAATAATTTTCTTACGAAGAACAAACGTATAATGAAAAATTAATAAGGATCTCGAAAGAAAAAGGGCTGCATGGATGCTTTAGCATTGCTTAATGACTACATGAATTCGCTTTGTGCATTAATTTGAATCTACGCCACCTGCAGCGGAAAAGTTGTTGATGCTATCTAACAAGTATCCCTGCTAAAATTTCTCAGGGGAGATTTCTGGTGATTTCTCATCTTAAAATCTCACCTGAAAAAAAATACTTTATGCTTCGATTTTTCACGTTATCAATATACTTTGTCAGTTTCCGACAACTTTAGAAAAATTCGGACTTACAAATTTTTTTCAAATTTGGACTTAAATTTTTTCTGGAAAAGTCCAAATTTTTCTTAAGTTGTCAGAATTTAATAAAGTATGTTGATAACGTGAAAAAGTCGAAGCATAAAGTATTATTTCTCAGGTGAGATTGTGAGATAAGATATCACCTGAGATCTCCCATGAGAAATTTTAGTAGGGATACACAGCATCTGATGGCCAATGGTGGATTACAAATGTTTATTTTAACATTAATAAGTATTTAACAACTAATATACATGTTTTTAGTCCCAAGTAGTATCTTAATAGCAAAAAATATTTTTTTTTTAATTTCATGAAAAAAAAGTAAATTTCTAGTAAGTAATGAATAAAATCATGAATATAATGTATAAGTGAGCATAATTAAAATTGTTTCTTACTGTGTTGACTTTAAAGTACTTTACGGAATAAAATAATATTAAAAAAAAATGCAATACTAACTAACAAAATACAACCATGAAGTAAGATTAGAAATTCTTTTATTACGGTACTATTAAATAGGTAGTTTTTAACTTGAAAGTATACTCAACAACCAAAAAAATTACGTAAGTTGTTAAATACTTCTTTAAAACAACGTTATAAATAGAAGCTTAAAAACTATAACAAATGATACTTGCAGTAGTTATCAAAAACTTTATAGTGGAGTTCCTCAAGGTACTATATTTTGTTCCTTGTTATTCCTTCGATACATAAACTTCTTACTTAACCAAAAAGAAGATATAATGTCATTTGCAGATGAAACTACAATTTTTGTAGCACATATTCTTGGTTAAACTTACGTAAAAATGTGACAGAAAAATTACAAAAAGTATTTTGTTGATCTTATTTTGATAAACTAACAACAAATATAAGTAAGACATCAATTGTAACTTTTGGAACATGTGAGGCTTTAATATCCATGGTCTTTTCTATTATTATAAATGGATCTAAAGTCTGTAGAAAAAAGGAAATTGGTTATCTTAGTTTGAAGTTAGACTGCAGCTTTTATTGGGAAACTTACGTTAAAAATATAATAAAAAAACAAAATACGTACTATATGTCTTCTACAAACTAAAAAATATACTAAGAACAAGTTAATTTATGAAGTTTATACTATACTTTGTTTTACAGTGTGGCTACTCATGGTACTGTGGCCTGGGGTTCTGCGTTTTAAAATATCTTAGTCCCCTCTAGTTTTTACAACTAAGAATACTTAAAATCATACTCAACAAAGGTTTAGATAAAATAAAAATAACATTAAAACCTCTGACAATGAAACAGACCTACATATTTGACTGTCTTCTATGTGAATATATTTGTTTGCAAGTAGAATATTTGAATAAGTATAGCATGACTAGAAATAAAAGTATTTAAGTACCTAAATGTTAGTTGAGTAGTGGTAAATTTACTAATTTATTTATTATGTTGATACACCCTGATGTAAAAACTATCCTACACTATTATAAGTTGAAGTTATAGGATGTTTACAGTGCAAACTTTAAGTGGACAGTGATTGCTCTCTTGCACAAAATAAAAAGTGTGTCAGCTATTCTGTAGTTGGTAAAGTATCTAACCTAATGTACTGGTAGCGTTGTTGCCCTACTTTTGGGAGCGCTGTGATCCCAAATGGTAGAGCAGCTCTCTCAAGCAGTGAGGACGCTGTGGAACTAAAGCAAGGTACAGTAGCCGTTTTGGTTAATACTGTGGTGGCACCAACGTCTTCTGTGTAGTTTAAACGATCAATATAAGCTACACGCATGCTGTTTATTATACACACAAAATAACTAAAATCGTCCTGTTTCACGTTGTTTTTTAAAAGACTTCTTAGTACTCCGGTTGTAATAAGAGATTTTATGAGCCATTTTCCACTCAGTTTATCCGTATACAAACTCTTACTTAAAATAAAGTATCTAAAATAGTTTGACTTGAGTTTTTGTTAACGTAGATCAATAACTAAGTGCCAAACTTGAGTCAAACATAACGATAATTTAATTTAAACTATGATGGCTTATGACAGTGGTAAGCCTCCTGGCTGGAGAAGTTTGAGAAGTCGTAGTTAAGAATTTGATCCAAAATAACGATTTTTTTTAGCTTTCTTGATGATATAAGTACCTAGGATACTGACAAACCACTTGTCCGATTTTTATTCTAATTGGCACATTTTTTTGTGTGACCTCTAAGGTCTAGAGGCCTTCTTTCTGAAAGGGAAACCAACAACTGGCCAGCTCATTGGTAAAGCTACTTTCAGATTCAAAATGGTAACTTTATAGAGTGCATTAGATTCTAAATAAAATAAATCCTTCTATTGAAACTGACAAGTGCCGTTGAGACGATCACTGTACCCTGTAAATAGTATTAAGATGGATGACCAAGTCTTTTGACAGAAAAGTTGCAAGTGGCCAACATAAAAGATTCGCATATTTAGAGAAAGAAAACAAAGTTGTAATATAATACGTGTAAACAAACGGATTCTAGAATATGTAAAAGTAATTGGTGTACGTGAAATTAAATGCTATACTTTCAGAGTAATCAAAATTATTTATGTACTCAAACATTTATTAGTAGGATCACGTTCAAGTACTATTCAACTTATTTTTTTTTTTTACATAAAATAAATTAGACTTTCTCCTCATTCATATCATTTTTATTCAGAAGGTAAGTATGTGTAGATTTTAATTCGTTTTTTGCTCAAATTGATAAGATGCATAAATACAAATACACATTGCATCTATTTAAAAATCTGGAAGATTTAAGATATTACTACTTTTATTATAAGGGTTACAGTAAAAAGCTTTTCTTTCACTTAATACAATCTTTATTTATCAACTTTAATGTTTTTTTAATCTCGATACATGTTCAGCGTCATTTTCTTGATACCTTAAATTGTATTCATTATATGCATTTGAAGTTTTCTTTCCAATTCGACTTCTTGCACTTTCTTGCATAGTTAAGACTTTTGTGAGCCCTAAAGGCTATTTTTTTCGAACTTTATTAGGTTGTACTATGATTGTTAGTTATGTAGTTCAACGTCTGATGACCCTGAAAAGGACCAGTAAGATTTTAAAGTGAACTCTTTCTTGACTGAAGTTTCCAGCAAACACGATTGGCTCTATACTTCAGGGTGATCTTTTGCGGTCTATTATTGTAGCACCACACTGATCAGGAGAAAAACTACAACATTCAAAGCTTGGGAGCTAGTTGTAGAGCTCTTTTCCAATGTCTCCTGGTATAACATCGAAGACGTTAGTGTCTGAAGCACATTATTGTTTTGCAAACTTAGTTATTTTGGTGATCTAAAGTGGAGGGATTGGTTTGTGACGCTTGCTCGTTGGAGACTTGCCCGTTGGCTCAAGTTTATTTTTTCTTCATAGTGGTTCTCCTGGCGCAGACTATGGAGAGGATTGTTGATTCCTAGTTGAATAGTTAGAGTCGAAAGAGTTAATATAGAGTCATCAGTCATTGGGATTCCTAGCCTTGCGATGAATAACTTTGCTGATGACGTCTACCAGTGTATGATTTGATTTAATAGTGCTTATCTTTATGTACACTCTTAGTTGATAAATCGTTGCTAAAAATAGTCGTAAAAATATATTTTTTGGCATGGTAGCTTAACCCTAGGTGACCCTTAACAGAACTGATGAGATTGATGGTTAAGTAGGGAACGTAAATAGTTATAATGGCCCTAAAAAAGGCCAGTTGTAAAATTTCCAGTTATTTCTTATTTATTATGACTCTTCTTCTATGACTCTTATTCCTAGAGCTTCTGTGTACGGATATCGTACTAGAGAAAGGTACACCTCTGACCAGAAAATGTCTCATCTTCAGAATGTTTCCCAGATAATCAACCACTCATCAATAATTGGGAAAGTGGGCCTGGAAGATAACTTCTCTGTAGGTGTGCCATTGGGATTGCCACTAAGAAGGAGACCGTTGTGGCTACCCGTACTCTTCAGAAGTATCTTCCCTGGCTTGCATTTGAAGTAAAAAATTCTCTGATGGCACCAGGCCAGGTAGTTAAACAGTCCAAAAATTTTAAAGTGTTGGAGCAGGTTCTGCTCTGGCTAGACACGTCTTTTCAGGGAGACGTTGACATTTCGAACGCCTATGTTTGCGTGGCACTCGGTTGTCTTGGCGGTCCGGGATGAAAACTGATTTATTTCGCTTGCCCATAAAGGAAGCGTGTCATTGGTATCCAGAATGCCTAGCTGCACGACTAGCAACTTCGTTTTTGGTGTACTGCCGATGAACAGCTACGACAATCAATAATTCAATGGGCCATTTTATAACCTCTCTTCACTATCTTTGATTGCAGGTGGCTTCAATTTTACTTCGACGCCACCTGGTGGATCTTACTTTACTAAAGCGCAAAAGTAGCTTAGTTAAGCAGAATTTTAAGCTTATCCATCGCTATTGTTATTAACTTTTTCAAGAAAAAGACTATGTGAAAACACTCTCGGAATCATCAAGAATCAGTATACCAAATTTCAGCAAAATTGGTTCAGTAGTTTTCGTGGTTAGCAATTACAACGGTTTTAGTGACTTTGCTTTGTATGTTTGTAAGATACTACAGCATATAGCCTTTACTTTCTCTTCTTTTGTTGAAAATATTATAACAATTTTAATTATTTCTCATAAATTTTTAGAAATTTGTTTTATTGCTTTTGAATCACGGGTAATTAACAAAATTTAGTACTGTAAGCTCGAAGTAGCCTACTGCAGCATGTGATTAAAAATTTTGTTTTTTAGCGAGAGTCAGATATAAATTATTAAAAGTTAAAATAATTGTCTAGACTGAATATACAACCTTCCAATAGCCTTAGCCATTTTTAACTGGTTAAGTGCCAAAACATTTACCTTTTTAACAACTGGTATTTTTAAATTAAATTTTATTTTTCATTACACTCAAAGTATAATTTTTGATAAACTGAATGCAAAATGACCTAACATAAAAGCTTTGATTTATAAATTTCTTTGATAGAACATTTTGTTAAACTTACCTTCGTTGCTTGATCCACAATTTAAATTTTGTAATAAAACTATTAGAATTTCGTTTCCCACCATTCTAACTTTTTTATCATCCTTTCTTAATTCCCTTTTTTTTATTGTAAAAAGGAGCATGGCGTCTGTGCACGACTCTTGAGTTTTTTGCATGAACAAGTCCCTTTAATGCTTCAACTGAAATTAAATTAAATATAATACGAGTTATTATAAAAGCTGTATTACTTTGCGTTGCCATAGTAGTGATTTATTAAATTTTTTAATAAAATGCAAAAAAGAAGAAAAATAATGTTTTATAGAACAACCTTTTTTATTTTACTTTTATTATGATGTATGTTATAAATTATCAACACCTGGAAATACTGTAAAGCACATGTGTGTTTCTAAATTAGGTTGACTTTTCATAGTTTGTTTGTCATCTGAACTTGACAAAGAATTTAATTAATTGGGTTTTTTGCTCTGATTAATCATTTTAAAACATTCCTGAGAATTTTTTTCAAAAGGGACTGGCTTCGTAAATATCTCTTATTTTAGAACACCAATAGATTATTTTTTCTGATTTTTTTTTTGATGCAATGAATAGTTATTTTTTAAATAATGCTATAATGACATAAAATCAAGTCAATAATCTTTAAATGTGTAATGGTATTGGTCACCACTTGACGAAGATCCATGTCAGTCTAATTAAGCAAAAAAAACTATCAATAAGTAAGTCAATTTTTACTTTATTCGTTTATTACGAACGTTACGGTCGTTTTGGTTTTACAGTACCTTCGTCAGACGTGTGTACAACAAGACTAAACGATATACTCCACTTACGTTCAAAACATATTTATATACACTTATCGTCAAAGTTCCACAACAACGCAAAATTATATACGAATACGTTCATAGTCAGCATAGTCACAATTACGTACAATACATATTTAGTAATGGTGAAATTTTAAGATTTATCATATCATTTAATAGAATTCTGAATTCTTGGATTTATTAATCTCTAACGCTTCTAATGAATCTAATCTTTTACTTTTATTACATGTGTATAAGACTTTAAAATGTTTATTATAAATGTTTTTACATTTTATGAAGTGGTTTGCATGACTAGAAGTATCTAAACATTTTTCATAAGCATTTTGGTGTTCTTTTAATCTTTATTCAAAACCTCTACCTGTTTGTCCTCTATATTTTTTATCGCGAGATCTACAGGCAAGTTCATAAATACCTGACTTACTTTCTTTTTCTGTTTTATCTTTGTTACTTCTTATAACTGTTCGTGAATTTTTATTAGATTTGTGTTTTTATACAGAATTTTTTTAATTGTTGTATTTTATGAAAGTCTACAAGTGTATATTATAACAAAGTTCTTATGTTTTATTATGGGAGAGGTAAAAACATTATTCATAGCTGCTTTTTATTTTATTTTTTTAACCACGTTATCGATAATAGAAGGATCGTTATAATTATATACTATTAATTTAATAATGTTAAATTGTCTACTGTAATTATAAGGGCCTAAAGGTATAAAGAGTGGTCTATATATTATGTAAAGTAGGCAGACCTTTCACGTAAATATGAGTGAATTGAATTATTATGTATTGTATTATCTGTGTGACTGGGCTTCTGAAAAATACTTTACGCAAGTTGATCATTAACTTTATGTATTGCTAAATCTGAAAAATTTATTTTCTTATTATTTTCTTGCTCAATTCTGGATTTAATATTTTTGTGTAATGAGTTAATGTGTTTGGAAAATATATCTAATTGTCGATTTGTCCCAGTCCAACAGCAAATTACATCATCTACGTAACGGTGCCAGAACAATAGTTTCCTGCTCAAATTGTGTTTCGTAATATATTCTTCTAAACGGTGCATAAAAATGCTAAAGTAATGCTAAATTGGCTAAAAGTGGACTTATGAAAACACCCATTATTGGACCGTCGTTTGCAGCAGAATGAATCTAATTTCGAATGGAAAATAATTCTGTTTCAAACAAGTCTGAAGAATTTGTAGGATTTCTTTTCAAATTGTTTCTTTACAATGAGATTTTTTAAATAGATCCTTTATAATGTTTTGTACATCAAGTATTGGTACACTTGTAAAGAAATTTTTCACATTGAAAGAAATTAAGATCGAGTTATGTGGTACTTAAAAATTTTTTTTTTTATTCATAAGTTCTATGGAATTTTTTATACTAAAAGGAAGCATGAGTTTGGTGTTATGTGATATTAGTTTCGTAATTTTTTTTATAATTTGAATGAGGGTGACCTATTAAATGAGACCTCAATTCTTAAAAGTAAATTGTTTTTATGTAGCCTAATTAAGAAGCATAGTTCTGGTGCTAGTGGATTCATTAGGATCCTTGAGAAGTATAGAAAGTTAGAGAGGATAAAGGATTCTTTTTGTAAAGCTATTATTTCTTGTTGAAATTTTATAGTAGGGTCTTTTTTTAGTTCAATAAAAATTGCTAGAAGATATGGAATCAGAAGTCTTAGAAATATATTGATGATTACCTATTGCTATAATGGGTTTTCCCTTGTCCACTGGAGTTACAATAACATCGTTTAATTTAACTTTACGTTTAATACTACGTGCTATATGTGCGCTACTTGCTATATAGCATTTAAAAAAAATTTCTTTCCTCTCTAGCTTTCCATACTACTCAATCATTGAAATAAATCTACTAGCATCAAAATTATATTCCTTAATTAAGCTAGATAAAAACAATTTACCTATAAGATCTGTGGTCTCCTTAAATACTTCACCATCGTATAAATAATCGAAAAAAATTACGTATCGGATATCACATAACACCAAATTCATGCCTATTTTTAGTATAAAATAATTTCATTTAACTTATCAATAAAATAAAAAAGAATTTTGAATTACCACAAAACTTAATCCTAATTTTTTTAGACCTAAGAAAACTCTTTCCAGCTGTACCGTTACTTAATGTACCAAACATTATAAGCGATCTATTAAAAGAATCTCATTGTAAAGAAACCATTTCAGAAATAATTCTACAAATACTTGAAACTTGTTAAAAATACAATTATTATCCATTTCAAAATAAGATTTTTTCTGCTGCAGACGATCTCATAGTGGGTGATCTTACCAGCCCACTTTTGGCCAAAATTTTTATGAACCATTTGGAAGAAGATATTATGAAACACAATCCCAGCAATAAATTGTTGTTTTGGTACCATTACATAGATGTCGTTATTTGCTGTTGAACTAGAACAAATTGACGGTTGGATATATTTTCCAAACACAATATTTTTATAACACTAAAATATTGAATCCAGAATAGAGCAAGAAAGTAATAAGAAAAAAAATTTTTTAGATTTAGCAATACATAAAGTTATTAATCAAGTTAAATACATTACTTTTTATGAACACACCTACACAGACACTACAATACATAATAATTTAATGCACTTATATTGACATAAAATCTCCGCCTACTACAGCTACGTATATAAACTTCTCTCCATATTTTTAAGCCCTCATAACTACAACAAAGAAATAAATACTATCAAGCAAATAGTATATGATAATAATTATAATCTTTCTATTATAGATAATATGGCTAAAAAAATTAAGTACAAAAAAGCTGTAATAAATGTTTTCCTCTCGTCCGTAACAGAAAATAAGTAATTTGTTAGATCATACACTGGTAGACTATCACGTAAAATACATCAATAATTTAAATAATACAGTATAAAAATCTTGTTCAAATCGAATAAAAATTTATAGACAATTATAAAAAATAACAAAGACAAAACAAAGAAGAAAAATGAATCAGGTGTTTATGAACTTACCTGTGGATCTTGCGATAGAAAATACAGAGGACAAACAGGTAGAGCCTTTGAATATACATTAACGTAACACAAAAATGCTTATGAAAAAAGTTAAGATACTTCTAGTTGTGCGAACCACTTAACAGAATGTAAACATATTTAAAATGTAAATTTTAAAATCTTACGCGCACGTTATAAAAATAAATAATAAGATTTATTAGACAAATTAAAGATTAATAAATCAACAAATTTAAACATTTTTTCGAATGATATTTTAAATCTCAATAGTTCAGCATTACTAAATATATACTGTATGTCATTGTGCCTAAGTTGACTATGTACATTTTTATATGTAATTTTGCATTGTTGTGTAACTTTGACAATGTGGGTATACAAAGTGACATGTTAAAGTTGGATAGCCTATTGTCAGTTGAGTAAGCAATAATACCATGGCAAAAATGTCACTTTAGAGTGATTTGAGGATGCTCTTTTTCATGAAATTAATAATAATAATGTGGGGATTGCAGTTAAAAAAAAAATAATTATTTTCACGAATATTGACCAAATAGTAAATTGGATATGTTTTTCGTGTTTTTTGTTGTATTTTAACGTGGGATACACTTTATCATGACTATAAAAGTGACTTTGCTTTTGCAAGGAATTAATTTAAAAAACCCATAATGCCCCAAAGATTGAGTCATAATAACAGACCAGCTGCAGTCGCACCATAACCAAATCATCGATCAATAATAGGTAAGCCGTACCTACGCCGTGTTTCGTCATTCTTGGTAATACAGCAGTGCCGTCTGACAGAGTGCAGTAGTTTACATTCACAAGTTTAAGAGTTCATCTTAAAGCAAAATGTAATGAAAATAATTTCCTGAAGTTTTTCGTATAATAAATAATACTCAAGCAGCGCTAAGGGCTGACATTTTAAGAGGCTTCAATAGCTGCTACACAAATTAAAGACTTTGCCAAAGTACCCCCTATTATTAATTATTCTATACTAATTATAATATAAATAATTGAAATAATAATAATAATAATAGTAATATTACAAGCCATTGGTAAAATGCTAGTAAAGGTAATATTAAAGCAAAAATGTACTGTAATGATATTTTTTAAGCAAACCAATAACACTGTTTGTCCTTGTTTTTAATTGATATCTATCCATGTATTTTGCAGGGCGCTGTTCCGTTCAATAGGTGGGTTCAAAACCTTTGACTTCCTACTTCCAAGTCCATGCCTCTCCTTATACTTCAAGTCCCGGTTTTTCATGGCCATTTTGGATTTTTTTTTTTTAAATAACTGGTATTGTCAACATACTATTATGTTTAGTTTTTTCATAATTTAAAAAAAATTAATCTTCATTTTCGTTCATTTTCAGCATTTTCTATTCTTCGATAAAGCATGCAAACGCCGCACCAGACAGATTCAAGATGCACTAATTTTTTTTTTTTTTTTTTTGCAAAAAAGTTGACACGTGTGAAATCGCACACGAGTATACCAAAATCAACAATCATTTAATATGACTTATGTATTCTAAAGCTAACGATTAAATTACAACCTAATCAACTACAATGCTTCTTTATTGACGGATGATGGTTACTCAAAGTGCGTAGCGTATAATTTTTCAAAGTCATGATAGCCAGATAGTGGTAAAAACCACAAACCTATTGACCACTTCTACCCGCCTGAATTGATTGCTTAACGTTAACGCGTAAGCCACACGAGTAAAAACTTCACTTTTCATATTTTAACTCAGACATAATCTGACCACTGTTAGTATCTTGACTTATCCATTATTAGACAACTTCTTGTACATTGGCTTGGCCAAGATTTTACTTTTCTTAATACTTTTGTTTAAGCAAGATTAGTCCAATGTTTGTATTTTAGCTTAGTCATGATTTTACCACTGTATGTATTTTGGCCTACCTAAAATCATGGCCAAGTCAAGATACAAACAGTGGTCAAATTTCAGCCAAGCCAAGATACAAACAATGGTAAAATTTTGGGTCAGCCAAAATACAAACTGTGTGATTCATAGCCAAGTAGAAATATGGGCAGTGGTCTAATCTTGGCTAAGCAAAAGTATTAAAAGCACTAAAACCATGGCCAAGCCATAATACGAACAGTGGTCATTGTACAGCCGCGCCAAGATACAAATAGTGGTTAAATCTTCGCCGAGCCAAGATAAGATCGATGATAAAATCTTCAATGTACAAAACAAATTCAATCCTAACACATATAAAATTTTCAGCCGAGCCAAGATACGAACAGAAGTTAAATCTTGGATGGACCAAAAGACGATCGATGGTGAAGTCTTTGGTGTGCAAAGATGAAACCTTGGCCAAGCCATAATACGAACAATGGTCATTGTACGGCCGAGCCAAGATACGAACAGTGGTCAAATATTGGCCAAGCCAAGATAAGATTGATGATAAAATCTTTAATGTACAAAACAAATTCAATCCTAACACATATAAAATTTTCCGCCGAGCCGAGATACGAACAGAGGTCAAATCTTTGACGAGCCAAGAGACGATCGATGGTGAAATTTATGGTGTGTAAAACAGAAATAAAGATGAAATCGTGGCCGAGCCAAGATACAAGAGGTTGTCTAATGATGGATGAGTCAAGATACTAACAGTGATCAGATTATGTCTGAGTTAAAATATAAAAAGTGAAGTTTTTACTCGTGTGGCTTATGCGATTACGTTAATTAATCAATTAAGGTGGGTAGAAGTGGTCAATAGGTTCGTGGTTTTTACCACTATCTGGCTATCATGACTTGGAAAAATTATACGCTACGCACTTTTAGTAACCATCATCCGTCAATAAACAAGCATTGTAGTTAATTAGGTTGTAATTTAATCCTTAGCTTTAGAATACATAAGTCATATTAAATAATTGTTGATTTTGGTATACTCGTGTGCGATTTCACACGTGTCGACTTTCTTGCAAAAAAAAAAAAAAAAAATTAGTGCATCTTGAATCTGTCTGAAGCGGCATTTGCATGCTTTATCGAAGAATAGAAAATGCTGAAAATGAACGAAAATGAAGATTAATTTTTTTTAAATTATGAAAAAACTAAACATAATAGTATGTTGACAATACCAGTTATTTAAAAAAAAAATCCAAAATGGCCATGAAAAACCAGGACTTAAAGTATAAGGAGAGGCATGGACTTGGGAGTAGGAAGTCAAAGGTTTTTAACCCACTCCTTAACGGAACAGCGCCCTGTGAAATACATGGATAGATATCAATTCAAAACAAGTACAAACAGTGTTATTGGTTTGCTTAAAAAATATCATTACAGTACATTTTTGCTTTAATATTACCTTTACTAGCATTATACCAATGGCTTGTATTATTACTATTATTATTATTATTATTGTTATCATTATTATTATTATTATTATTATTAATATTATTATTATTATAGAATTATTAATAATAGGGGGTACTTTGGCAAAGTCTTTCATTTATGTAGCAGCTATTGGAGCCTCTTAAAATGTCGGCCTTCAGCACTGCCTGAGTATTATTTATTATACGAAAAACTATAGGAAATTATTTTCATTACATTTTGCTGTAAGATGAACTCTTAAACTTATAAATGTAAACTCTTGCACCCTATTAGACGGCACTGCCGTATTACCAAGCATGACGAAATACGGCGTAGGTACGGCTTACCTTATTGATCGATGATTTGGTTATGGTACGACTGCAGCTGGTCTGTCATTATGACTTAATCTTTGGGGCATTATGGGTTTTTAAAATTAATTCCTTGCAAAAGCAAAGTCACTTTTATAGTTATGATAAAGCGTATCCCACGTAAAAATTCAACGAAAAACACGAAAAACATAACCAATTCACTATTTGGTCAATATTCGTGAAAATTATTTTTTTATTTTTGTAATTGGGATCCCCACATTATTATTATTAATTTCATGTAAAAGAGCATCCTAAAATTACTCTAAAGTGACATTTTTGCCATGGTATTATTGCTTACTTAACTTACAATAGGCTGTCCAACTTTAACATGTCACTTTGAATATAAGTGTAGTACATCGTTTTGTCTCGTTGTTCCTGGTAGAAAAGTTACTACATAAACTGGCTAAGAACTCGTCAACATATTATAAGCCTATTTACGCATGTACGTTGACGAGTTTCTAGCCAGTTTATGTAGTCATTTTCTACCAGGGTACATACGTCTGAAAAAGGTACTGTTGTACCGAAACGGCCGTAACGTTTTTAATAAACGAATAAAGTGAAGATTGCTTTATTTATTAATCGTCATTGATATTTAATTAAATTATCTTTCAATTAGTCTGAATGTGGCATGTTGAGATATTCTTTTGTCAATATGTTTCTAAGAAAATCTTGATGGCTATTTGTGTTTTGTTACAGCACATAGCTAGTAGTTAATGGAAATTCTTTAGGTTTATTATTTTTCATGAATAAGGATATAATTTTCAGTATTAATTGTTTCAGTAGGCATCTCCAAAACGGCCAACACTATTACACATGAATTTATTTCGCAGTCATGTTAATTTAATAAAATCATCTAAATTTTTTTGTATGAATAGAATATGAACTATTTATGAATTTATAAACTCAACAAGTAATGTTCTAATAATATGTTATAGTTCCTGATCAATTTATTATGTATTCTCTACATATGAAGAAGGTAATAATGTATTTGAAAGAAATTGCAGCCAACTCTTAAACTTGGGCCCTCCACATGTTAGCTGACAGCTCAACTACTGAGCTACAGAATACAGAGTACAAAGCCATCCATTTAATTAAATAATCTAATAATTATGAAAGCAGATATATATATCATGGAGTAAAATTTATTTCATTTTATTTTGGACAATACTTACTCAAAATCTATATTTATTTTATTATAATATCGATTTCTCAAAAGTAGTAATTAAATGTAATTCAACATTATTATATTGGATGCGTTATGCACTGTAATTGAGTAAGGTTATGATACAACACGTACACAAAAAGTGTTTTCAAAGAGTTTATTAGGAATTCATTCATTGCTACAGTGATAACAGATTGCTGCTAGCAAAGATTTGTACTTGTGTGAATAAGTATCTTACATGTAAGTGAATTTGCCTCCGTAGTAAAAAGAAGGTATTTTAAAAATAAGTAATAAATTTCAATTTACAAACAAAGAAGCCCGTATCATGGCGATAGAAAGTTTGTTTCGGGTTAGAAACATCGTGGGGTCAATTCTCCAAGGGTATTTTTTTTTTTTTTTTTTATTACTATAGTTATGCTTAAAGAACTTTTTTAAAACATATTTACCATTGATCATTTTTTAATTTTACATATATTTGTTCACAATATCTACACAATATGTTTCCAGCATAATAACTTATCAAATAAAAAGGTTTTAAATTGTCAAGCAAAGAATTCTGACATGACTTGAATGCACAAGAAGAGATTATAACTCTACCGCGAGGACCAATAATAAAAATTCATAGATTTTTGATCCTGACCTAATCTTATACCTATGTTGATAAAATCACATAAATAAAACTATACTTACTAATTTTTTATTACCAAAAAAGTAAAATGACATTATATTTTGTACTTTAAGAGAGAAAAAGAGAAGGTGAGGGTACGAACTTAATGAACCATTAACACAGTTTCTACACAGTTTGATGAATTTTTTTTGTCTAATCTATTTTTTGTAGTATTGAAATATGTCAGCCTTTTTCCAAAAGTAAGTAAAAATTAAAATTTTTTGAGACAAAAATTTTGACATCATACGGCGGATTATAAAGAAAAGATTTGTTATGATTGTCGAGTAGGTAAACCTTCAGTTTCCTGATTTGAAGCAGCATATGTCCTTGATTTACATATTCCTACAGATAAGACTCTAGTAACAACTTTTCTCTTCACCAATATGCCTCACGTAAACGACAGAAAGCCTTCTCATGTCTTCACCCTTAATCAAGAAATATGCAGATATCATAGACAGTTAGACACTAGTAAGTAATTACTGATTAATCACAAGCCTTAAGGTGCATCCGCTCTAGACGTGGGAGAATCCCTTTCCATCTTATTGTCATAGATCATAGGTCAGTGAAAATGTAAGAATGAGAATGAGACTGGCTGATTGGTAAGCTCAGCACAACATGGCATTATGGCATGAGAGTCATACATCTAGAAATTAAGTCAATAAACACTTATCACTTATAATTTATAAGTACAACTTTAATCAGGTAACGTGGGTCTTTGCACGCAAACACGATAAAGGCTACCCACCTGAGAAAAATGAAGAAATTCTATGTAGTACTCCTTCTGTTATACCTTTAGAAAATCAATGTATTATAATATAAGGGTTCACATATGGCATTGCGAAAGGGGCTTAAGCTTTGGACTCCACAAAAAAAGCCACGTGGAGTAAGAGCACTGTAAGGAAGCGTCATTTACAAGCCGTGTCCTTTCTTGCACACTTTAACTTTTCCGTCAACATGGACCTTTACACAGACAACTTTCACGTTCTTTCCATCACTTCTTTCTTCTGCAGCAAAATCGACGAGCTTTCTCCCAACTATAGGTTACTTCCTAGTGAGTTCGCCAGAAAATGATAGGGTGCTGCCAGTAAGCATTTTTTTCCTGGGCAGAATAAAATGCTTGTCTTCTACTACAGTAAGTTGAATTATAAGAATGCTGGCACTCTTAAGCCCAATTCACATAATCTCAGCTATATTAACATTAAGTTCCAGTTTCTTGTGTATGAGGTTGTAAATCACCTCTGTACAATTGCCTGATTTTGTTTTCAATCCTTCAAGAACTAAATTATTTATTATCTCACTCTTGCGACGCACCTTTTCGTTCATTTCGAAAGCTTCAAGGAAGTTGCATATGTCAGGTTTTTTCAACTCCCATATGGTTTCTCTAATGTTGAGTTACTTGGCTACTACCTCCTGATACCCTACCATGAGAGTATCCCTTATATTTGTAATGTTGGACTTTAATACACCCACACCGGTTGACAAATTGTCCAGCTGACTGAAAAACAGGTCAAATTTGTCTTGACCATCGGCTTTCTGTTTTTTTAACTTTTGGAATTAAATGCTGGTAATCTTGTTGCGTTTCCCATGTTCTTCCTTGATGACTTCAAAGCCGTCCCTGCACAGAAAGAAGAATCATGGAACAAACGCATACTGGCTATGAAAATAGCCTTGTTATCATGAACCTATGCGATTGGATCATGATGTTTATGCCTTAAACACTAGGGATAGGTGCAATCATTCCGTGACTAGTGACTTTAAAAATAGCGTATACAAAGTCATGCGACATCTACATGCAGTCTGTAGCTTGAACACTAGTACTTTAATGAAGTAAAGACGTACCTGCTAGCCCCGAAGGAAACGCATAAGGGCCGCTGGCTTTTTTCGATCAGTCTTTTGCGTTTTCTAATGCAGTGTAAAGAGTTTGTGTATAGGTATACATATACAGTTTAGAGACACACATCTGTGTAGGTATATACATTGTGTGCTGGAGGTTCATGTGTTAATGTACATATAGATATATAAGCGAGGAAATGATTCCAAGGAGAAAGTCATTACAAATTTTCAGCGAATTACGTTAAAGATCAATTATTATTAAATAAATAAATAATTTCCAAAGATTTACTTGTATATGCAATAACTGAAAAATGTGACTGTAATATTTAAGATAGTTATTGCAAGGTAAAAAAAATAAAATTATACATTTTTCATGTTATTGTTTGTTAAACTTATTTCAAATCTTATATATATATCATATCTAGTTGCGACGAATCTCGTACTATTCTGAAAAATACTGAGACATTGAGCAGTTTTTATAATTTGCGAAACATTAATTGGTGAATATGGTTAATTTTTTTCCAAATTTACTTTATACGCATAATAACAATTATTAAATTACAACGTATGCAATTTTTAAGTTCGAAAATACACAATTCACAACATAATATGTTATAAATAACCTTGCAATATCGAAAAGCTTACTAAGAATTGAAATGTTTTTTAATATTTAAACTATTACGCATTTTTAGAGATCTAGTAAATGATGTTGTAACATAGAAAAGGCATTCTGTTCATGTGCTTGTCCAGGTTCCACATTACAATTAGTTAGAGACACAAAGGAACTGCATATTATTAACTGATGCCTAATAGAAATTGTTATCCATAAATTAACATTAGTGGTCGTTCCAACAACAATTTGCTTTAACATTCTATTTTCCCTTTTAAATTGATTTGCCCAAAGATGGATTGGTGGTCCGTTAGCCAACAATATTTGTACTTAATGCAGAAAAAGTGCGTTTTAGGCTTTAATTTGTTTGTAAATTAAAAATACCTTTTATTATGCTTTATAATAAGTCTTTTAAATTCAAAATTTGTTCTCCTTTCAGAATAGAAGATGTCAGTACACCAGTTATCTTTCTCAAATACAATTTACAATATTCATTACCAATCGGAGCTAAATCTCCAATCATCAATTTTAAATATCGACTCAGAGATAACATTTCGGCTGTGGATTGCCTAATCTTTAGTTTCTTCTTTCCTCATTTACTTTCAATAAAAGCAAGAAGCTACGGCTTATTTTTCGTACAGTGTTGTTGTATTCAAAATTTTAATACGATGGTTAATTACTTTCTATTTTGTTTTGTATAAAGCCCTCTAATACTTTACTTATAGTATAACTTGCCACACCCTCATACACATCGTGCATCAAATCTCCTGTAATCTTTTCTATAATATTCAATTTCCTGATACGATCAAAGACACAAACTTCTTTCATCCCAACATTTGCCAAGTTGTTATCTTTTAATAGCTTCTTTGCATAATTCTATGGGTCTCAAATAATTTTCATTTTCTGTTATCATTGTTTTACATTTATCATTTGGGGCAGGGCATATTCTACAATATTGGTTAGCTAAAAAACTATTTTAAAACCCGCACACGATATAGAGGCCTAATTTGTCTACCAAAATCAGGATACATTTAAAATAAATTTTTAAATTCCTTCCCGTTTAATAATATGGTGATACCGCATTCAGATAAATAATTTTTTTTTATGATAATACGTTTGAAAGTAGCTTTATTGTCAAATTCTTTTAAATGCTCGGAATAAAATAAAATTGCAATAAATATATTATTCAATTTAGCACTTCACTCAGGAGGTTAACAAGTGAGGGCTGCATACACCCCACATAATTTTTTATTGCCTGCTCAACTTCCTCAAGGATTTCTGTACTCAAATTCATCTTTATTCAAGAAAAAAGGGTGAACTATTTTATCGTTGTTACGATATTTTTTTATCCACAATTCTTCCTGAATAATGTTCGATATTTTTACTTTTTCTTGTGATAGTTGGTTTTTATACTTGTTAATACGGTTAAACATGTGAGGAATCTGAAAAAATGCTTTGAAACTGAGACGCAATGGTACGTGAGCAGCAGAAACAGATTTCATTTTAATTTTCACTTCATCATCAGGTGTGACGTCTACTTGCTCTTTCCCTATCTTCACCTGAATGGGAGGTAGGTACACATTTTTTTTTTTATACGTAATCAGTCTTAGATGTTCCGTTTAATAATTGTAAAATATATTTTTGCAGTTTTCAAGGACAAATCGAGTTTTATCGAGTGAGTCCAATTTTATTAGGGACTTTACTGGATCTTGCATCTCTTGCTGAATAAATGAAATAAAAAATAAGTTATGCGAATTATTTGAAAAGTTCATCATTTAATCGACAGCTATTCTGAAAATATACGGATCCTTATATAAATAAAAAAAACAAGTTAAAACTTTTTTTTGCAAAATATCATAGCTTAAATTATTCAACGAATTTGTTTACATCGTAGCGACTTATTTCTCGATAAACTGGATGCAGTTAATTACTAAAACATGAAGTTATACATGTTTACAAACATTGACATACCATTAATTACAGTTGACATTTTTATAACATTAAAAAAGATTTAGTCATTTTAGAAGATCTCATTTTACAGAAAAAATCTAACAATAATGTTTCCATTTATAGCTAAAAGTTATCTTTAAAAGTGACCATAACGAATAATTCATATATTAAATAATTATACATAAGTGAATTGGCATTTTATTATAACGTAGGTATTTAGTTTCTCAAAATATTAATGAATATTGTATAAAAAAGTTGTATTTTTGTGAGTAGCTGATTTTGTAATTTTAAGCATGTGTTACGTACGATATGCTAGGCATATCATACTAACTCCCCCTGGTGACCACGAAGCTACCTTATCAAGAGGGTACCGACAGGAGGGGAACGAGGTAATATAAGGCCTGGCAAGCTTCAAAATCCACAGAATGAAGGGAATACTCGGGCAGACAGGGAGATCGAGGAGAACGTTCGGAGAGATCGGACAATTAATTGGGAACACACACGCGTCTTTGCCTTATAAATAAGTATCTTGAATAAAGGTCTTTAAGGTTCCAAGGTTTTGATCGTTCTCGCAAAGCACCTCCTTACCTTTCGGTTTTCCCACGTAACAGTTTTGGTGCTAGGTGTGGGGTTTGGTAAGAGTCCAAATTTTTTTTTGCACGCCGAGAAGCACACATAGTGCAGTGCCGCGAGAATACAACGATCAAAAATCGAGGAGCCGAGAAGCCGATCAAAAAGGACAGGAGCAGTGATATTCTGCATGCGACGGTGACAGCAACCCGCAGGAAAACAGAACTAGGACACCAACTGCCGATAATCACAGGATCAAGGATCAAGGAGACAAGCGGCAAGCGCTGAAAAGAGATGATTTTCAAAATCTTATTTCTACTGGTGTGCATATCAACGAGAACGTAAGTCCATTTATAATAAAATTAATTTTATACCTTACTCCCCGGGGAAAAGAGGGAAGGCACTTATTAGGCAAAAATAAAGTCGTAGAAAATTTTTGTTTCTGGATTGATACTTATTATCACGTCCGCACTCCGTGTTTGGCGTTTTTTTTTCTCACTCTTAGAACCCGAAGAGAAATCGTGCGAGACAACAGACTTAAACAAACAGCAGATTAGAAAAATTTGGGCATATCAAACATAAAACAGAGGGAATTTATAAGTAGGCTTCCACAGATATAGGAAATATCCGAAAATAATAATATAATAATAATAACCGGCACCCATATACACCACTAATTTCATTATTATAATTCTTATTAACAAAACAGACTGCAGATATTCCCTAAATAATATTTCTTCCTAGTTATCACTAAACAAAGAAAGGGCCAAAATTAAAGAGAGCTAGTAAAAGACGAACGCTGCTCTTTTATTTTCTTATCTCGCCTGTCACTACTCCTTCCACTCGATTATTGTTAAGCTGTGACACAGGTAATTAAATGCAGCGCCGTTGCTAGGAGAATAAATACACCTTATCGGAACCAAAAAGGAGGATATGACACATAGAAATACATATATAAAAGAGAAAAAAAAAGAAAAATAAAATAAAAGAAAAAAAAAAGATTCATCTACGCGACAATGTCCATAAGTCAGAGAGTGATAGTGGAGGCCCAAAAAATAATATGACGGCAGACTTGTACAGGCCAGAGCCCAATAGTAAACAAAGGAAAATATGACGGAACGAATGTTGGAATTGGAGCTGGAACCCGAGGGGTGCCAGAAACTAGATGCCCTGGACGAAGAAACAAAAGCGATAGTCATGAGTTTATTTTCAAAGATAAAAGCAAAACTAAAAAGAGCAGAGGAAGTGAACGTGCCACATGAGCCAAACACTGAGACCAGCCGAAATCCGTCACCGACGATAAGAGATGAAAGGGATATATTGTGTGACACAAACGCAAACACAGGACGTATAAATAAAGAAATGGACCCTCTTCCTGGCAAACGAGTCATCGAGCGAAGCTTAAGAGAAACTGAAAAAATACGTGGAACTCGAAAAAATAAAACAAATATGTTATCAACACAATAGAGCATGCCAGAGAAACAAGAGTGGCCGATTCACATTACACCCCGTTACGAATATCAAGGCACAAGAAACTCCAAGACGAGAGACTAACATGCTCAACAGCTGTGGGACGGATTAAGAGATATTAACAAAGAACCTGGAAAAATAAAGGAATTCGTGTATATGGCAGCAGAACCACCGTTGACTAATAATTACACATACTGGACCGATTTTAATGAACATAGCGATAGGGATAATATAGCACCAACCATGGGCCTATATACAGAAAATATGCAAGCTACGGGTAATCATAACCATCCACGCAGACCGCAGAATTTACAACAAAACATTCTGCCCACGCTCAGCCACATGGCAAATAGCATCCCGTTCTTCGACGGCGACCCAATCAATCTGCCGCTATTCGAAAGAATGGTAAGAATGACTGCTCAAATGATCGGTCCAGAATATTAATTATTTTTACTTGGAACCATTGCAAGAAGACTAAAGGGAAAAGCAGCTGAGCATTTCGCGCCTAGATTGGCTTTATTCGCCATGGTCCAGGAATTTCTTCGGGAACTTTTGAACAGATATGGGAGTATAAATAATTCGGACACTTTAATGGCACAATTGAAGATAATCATGCAGCAAAATCGGGAATCGATAGAAGATTACGGCGGAAGGGTACAACGATTATATAACAGGCTCACGATGCTGCACGATTCGAATCCAAGCTTACTGCTGATTCAAAAGCAGATCCTAAAGGAAGGCGTGGAGGCAGAAGCAGTCAAACAATTTACATATGGGTTGCACCCAACATACAGGTGCAAAATCACAAGCTTAATTAAATCCGAGGACTCTCTGTGAAGTTATCATAGAGGCGTTAAAAAATAGAGAGTGACCTCAGTCTACGGCACGCATGACCAGTAAGTGCACTGCCTGCATACAATAAGGCAACAACCGAGCGAGGGCCACTAAAAACCTAGCAAGTAAGGAGAATAACACAACAGAAATCACTAACAGGGCACAAGGGACCGCAGCAAAAGTAAAACGCTGTATATATTGCGACGGCCTAACCGGGCATTCAGTCGAGGAATGCCAAAAATTACTAGCAGTAATCAATGACAGAAAAACTTCGCAAGACAATGGAAGAGAGTTAAGAGGAAATTGCAGTTATTGTCAGAGACCAAAACACTACGCGAGAGACTGTCGCTTACGTATGCAAGACATAGAGGAAGAGGAAAGACGGCGAAACGAGGGAAATAACCAACCCGTGAATAATACTCATACCAACAGAAATGCCTATAATTATAGGGGTGAAAATGATAACTTTAATAACAATAATTACAATAATTACAACAGGGGCTATAATTATGGCCCAGCGGAACAATATAACAGGAGTAATAATTACAATTGTAGGAATAATAACTAGAATAATAGAAATAACAATAAAAATAATAAAAATAACAACAACTATGACAGAAGTGATTACAATAACAGGTATAATAACTACAACCCTACAGGGAGCAATTATAACACCAACCGCAGCTACAGTGACCAGTATAATAACAACAACAGGAAATCATTCAACCGTTATGGTAACAACTATAAAAATCAAGACAGTAGGGACGGCTATAATAGGGACCCAATGAAGCAAAAGCACCAACGGGATAGGGGCCCACAGCATCGAGAAAACAACGCATACGGCCCTGACAATAGGAGGGACCTACCGGCAGCTTCAAACTCGCAAGATGTTTGGCGTGCTCCCCAAACGTCGGGCATCAACTAGAGAAAGAGATAGAAAAAAAAAAGTGTGTCCAGTGAAAAAGAATGTGTGAGAGAGAGGCAGCAAAAGACGGAGAAAGAGATAGTGGAGAAGAAGACGCACAACGACAGTCCAAGTACTTACACAGTGCAAGAAAAAATAGAAAGTAATACGGCACAGCTGGATACCACTCCGATAAAACGGAGCGGAAAACACACAAGAAAAGGCAGGAGAGCCCGCAAGAAGAGTAATCGGACATAGGCGCCGGACACACATGTAGATAATGATGAACCCAAGCTTTTAGAGCGCGACAAAGAAATAGAGCAGCTTCCCAAGATAACTATAAAACTCGTGAGAACAGGGCATATGCCACCATCGGTTCAGTTACAGGGACCACAGTTAAAGAATGAAAAGGCGACTTTTTAAGCAGATACAGGTGCAGAGATTTCGATTGTAAAGGTTGATTTTCTAAGCACAGACATGCTAATAGACAGGAGGTATCAAGTAGCTATTATTGACGTGACTCACGGAGCACGCAAAACGTTGGGCACAGTACAGGCTCAGTTGCACGGATTAGAGTGCACATTACATGTTGTCCCCCATGACTTCCCAATTGACGCGGAAGGAATCATAGGGTGGGATATTTTTAAGCGATACCGGGGCCAGATAAGCGCCACCGAGAATACGATTAAATTGGATAGCGTAGAGGTACCACTGTTAAGGCCAGAGTGTTTTAAAATATCTGCGAGATCGAGGCAAATAATTTAGGCGCGAATAAGAAAAAGCAAAAATAATTCAGAAAATGGCTGGAAACCCCTCCAAGAAATGGAGGAAGGAATATTGTTCGGGAACTTTATAGCCAGGAATGTCAATGGTAAAATAGTCGCAGAGTGCATTAATACAAGTAACGAAATAAAATATGTGCCTATTCCGGAAGTAGAGCTGCTAGAATATGAGGAAATTTATCAGAAGCGCGCAGAGAATGTCGAAGGGGACAACGTCAAAAGCTTGGAGGAAGCAATGACAAGATTGATTGATAAAGAAAAAAGAGATGACAAGAAAAAAATTAAAATTTTTACAAAAAACGAAGGGGAGCTAGAGAAAAAAAAACGGGTAGACAAAATAATGCAACTCGTAGCCACAGCTAGTTGCAACAAGGAAGAAAAAGAACATATAGGGAATCTAATTAAGTCCAATAAACAAGGAGAGCCGAACATACATAATTTATTAGAGGGAAGGTCCGATGAATTACGGGCTCTAGTAATGATTGGCATGAAAATGCAAGATGTAGAGGGAAGGCCGGGAATAACGATTGACCTGTGTAAGCCTAACGAAAAGCGCATAAGGCCCCCACCTGAACCACCACCCCCGCCGGATACTCAAAGCAACGGTTAGCCATTGACTGAAGAGAATACAACGACGATAGTTGTAACAATATTTATAATAATGATAGTAACATTAACAATAATAATGACAGAAGGAATACTAGATATAAGAAGAATAAAGCTAGTATACCGACATAGTATATTGTAGAGGAAGACAGGATAAACAGAAACATTAGTGTATAATACATATATATAGCGACAAGCGTTAGTTCTCATGAATTCGCGGCCCTCAGACGAGCCGCGAGTGAGCAACAAATTATACGAAAAGAAAATATGAAATAAGTTTACTGCGCAACCAACAGATATTCTGACAAATAACTCACCCCCTTGTGGAGATAGACCATTGTCAAAATACGTACAAAAATTCAGATTTCTAAAATTTTTGCGGCCCCCGTACGCAGTGCGAAAATATGACGAAAAGAGTGGGATTAATTAGGTTTACGATAAAATTTTTTTCGCAGCCCCGGATGCGCCGCAAACTAGATATTCACATACGTTACACTTAGATTTTCAAAAAAAACCACAACTCCAATGGATAGATACGCATGAACAAAGCATTAATAATATTAATTAATTGTAATTTAATGTAATGTCAATGAAAAAAAAAGCAAAGCGAATGAGGAGCGCGTGTGGCACTCTCTAGTGAGTAGACGTACTCAATAGGAGTAGAATTAACTCACAGGCTAAATGTACAAATTACGCATGGTAGAGACAAATAAAAAAGAAAAAACAGACTTATAATCTGTCATATACTTGTAAATTAAAATAATTTCATTCTTGATTACCCAATTGACTTCATTATTGGAAAAAAAAAAAAATATATATATATAAAAAAAAAAAAAATTTTAGCAATTATGGCTAGGTAGAGAGGAGCATAGAGGAATGATAAAAAAAATAAATAAAACAATTTCAGAAAAAATGAAACTATTCTTTAAAAAGGCCCACGAGCCCACGTCGAGTATGAGGGATTAAACCTCCTCTTCTTACTTCCTGCTATCGTTCTTCATTAGAAACAATCCCACTCCTACCATCATGATATACTGATAACCACAACACCTGAAACGCCACACATAATCGTAACGGGATATAGAATTGACTACCATGTCTAAATTAACGAATAGCCCGTTCGTCAAACTGTCCACTTCAAAGTTAGCATAATTTTGCAAAAAACTACATGGACCAGTACTTAATCGTTCATGTAAGGGAGACAAAAAATAATGCACCTAGATCACCGCTCTACGTTCGAGAGGAATAATCGACCACACCCAGTGTGCGGCAGTGTTTCTGAGAACTTAACCATCAAAGGACAACGTTACTAGGCCATCGTCATGCAAACAGGGTCGTCGATATTGGAAAAAAGGCATACGAATCTACAACCCGCATGCTTAACTGAAAAAAAATAAAAGACGCTTGCCATAACATAAGCTGTCACTTACACAACGACATTGCGCGGTAGTGTACGCAAGCTGCTCCTGCTTTTGCAAGAAAGAAAAAAATTAAATTGCATCCATAAGGACCACACAAGAAGATTCTACTGGCACAAAAAAAAAAAAATCACGCTGTGACGCAAGTAGAGTTGAAGCTCAGCTTTGAGAATTCAGTCGCCACGCAAACATTTTAAAAAGCACACTTTCTCTAGACATTAGAGAGAAAAAATGAAAGCTTTGTTGTTGTAAAAAAAAGAAAAAAAAAAAAAAAAAAAAGAATATCGAAAAAGCAGCGAACTAACTCAGCAAATACGTCAAGAGTGATTGTTGACAAAGAAATACCCTTATAAATCCTTTCCTAAATCTGACCACATAAGAAAAGAGATAAGAGGAGTATCAGGAAAACATTATATAAATAAATGTATGGGTGAAAAGTATTAGAAATATGTACGATACGGGTCAAAACTTCAATGCCAGAAAATAATTTTTTTTAATTCATACCTCCAAGCTTGTCTCGACCAAAAAAATATACTAGTGAAATGTAAGGCAACCACTCGTCAAACTATTTGACTCTACAGTGTTCTTGAATATGTTATACGACCCCTCAGGTAAAATAGAGCGCATTATATTATATTCGACTATTCACAAACTCAATAACCGACTAACATGCGCACTTAGAGCCGAAGCAAAATAAAAGATAACGTAATAAAATGTATTTACGAAGGAGAATTTCTTTAACTAGAAGAAAAATACCCTCATTGACAAAGACACTAAAACAAATTACAACAATTGCACAAAAAAAGTTAAGAAAGAGAATTAAAAATGAACGTTTATTATTATATACTTCATTTGTGAGGGAAGAGCCACACTCGCAGCTCAACGCTAACCAAGTAAAGGGAAAACATAAGAGAAAGGGTATGGTACATACGGTAATACATTTAAATAAAAACCTATCGATGAAGTATAAGAAGTGTTAGGACAAGTATTTACCACAGAAATTAGGGTTGGTAACTAATAGCTAACAGCTTCATATATTACAGGATTAATGAATTCGGCATGTGGCTTTTTTTTCTTATGTATAAGTGCCTTCTCCATCGGGAGAGCCCTACTACTGATATGTTATAATATGTTCACAGGAAAACAAAAGGTTTAAGAAGAAGCACGAAAATTAGCAGTAATTCAAACCACACCGACAGTAGAACTCAGAGAAGAAAGGTAACTGCGATCCTCTAGACGGATACTAGAATTGTCGGTGACCAAAATTAGAATTTGTGAGCCTCAGTGATGAGCGCCGGGAGTTGCTTAATTATATCGGAGGGCGCAGTCCGAAGGATGAAACTATTGAACTAGAAAAGAATTTTTTTTTAAGTATGTAGTGTCGAAAAAATCACTGTAAGTAAAAAAAAAAAAAAAAAAAAAAAAAAACTGGTAGTTGTAGCGATAATAATAATAATAATAATAATAATGATAATAATAGTAATGTTATAAGTATAATAACAACAAATACCATTTTAACAATGAAAAAATGAGAATGAGCGCTATGAGTTGCTCGGATATACCGAGGGGCACAGTCCTTAGGACAATAAAATTTTGTTTTCTTTTGATGATAAGGTTGTACGAAATTTTTTTCCTTTCTTTTTTGATAAAAAAGCGCAAGTGAAAGTATAAAAAATAAATAAAAATAAAAAAAACACATTGTAAAACCACACTCAATGTAAAGTGGTCATAAACAGAAGCCCGCTTCGCGGAATACTCGGGCAGACAGGGAGATCGAGGAAAACACTCGGAGAGATCGGACAATTAATAGGGAACACACACGCGTCTTTGCCTCATAAATAGGTATCTTAAATAAAGGTCCTTAAGGTTCCAAGCTTTTGATCGTTCTTGCGAAGCACCTTCTTACCTTTCGGTTTTCCCACGTAACACATGCCACTCATCATATTTTTTTTGTTTTTATAAAAAAAAATGTTGTATAAATTTGTTATTAACTCGATTGCGCTTATATAGTAATCGTGCGGGAATTTCGCCGCTTGACGGGAGTTGATTATTAGGGGCTTGGCCACCTGGTGAGTAGAGCCTGAAGCGCGAGAGATGTGAGACGCCACATCATTCCTTGCCTAGTCACGACGATGGTGTAACCGGGAGGTAGTGACGATATGAAAGTCGAGGGTGTGAAGGCATGAGAGGGAGAAAGATGTTGAGAAGGTGTCTTCGTTGGATCTCCGCGTCTTCCACGCTCTGTTGCGGGAGTCCTGGAAGAGGCGAGCAGATGATGCTCTAGCCACGATGTGACGCGCGTTGCCGTGTATGAGCAACTGTTGTGCGATAAGCGAAGTGTGTGGAGATTAGCTGTGATTTGCGTGTACCCGGCGTAGAGGATGCGAAGATGCGTAAGAGTATCAGAAGGTTGCGGTTTGTTCTTGGTCGGGGTCACCAATGTAGGAAAGTGTGTCAACTACTTAAGAGAGAAAAAGATGTTTCGTCCCGAGAGCACGCCAGGACTGATCAGTAAGGCTGATGACGTGCTTCCTGCCTTAGACACAGAAAAGGTGTGGGCTCAGATTGACTCGATCGCGCTTATATAGTAATCGTGCGGGAATTTCGCCGCTTGACGGGAGTTAATTATTAGGGGCTTGGCCACCTGGCGAGTAGAGCCTAAAGCGCGAGAGATGTGAGACGCCACATTATTCCCCGCCTAGTCACGACGATGGTGTAACCGGGAGGAAGTGACGATATGAAAGTCGAGGGTGTGAAGGCATGAGAGGGAGAAAGATGTTGAGAAGAAGTCTTCGTTGGACCTCCGCGTCTTCCACGCTCTGTTGCAGGAGTCCTTGGAGAGGTGAGCAGATGATGCTCTAGCCACGATGTGACGCGCGTTGCCATGTATGAGCAACTGTTGTGCGATGAGCAAAGTGTGTGGGGATTAGCTGTGATTTGCGTGTACCCGGCGTGGAGGATGCGGAGATGCGTAAGAGTATCAGAAGGTTGCGGTTTGTTCTTTGTCGGGGTCACCAATGTAGGAATGTGTGTCAACTTCTTGAGAGAGAAAAAGATGTTTCGTCCCGAGAGCACGCCAGGACTCATCAGTAAGGCTGATGACGTGCTTCCTGCCTTAGACACAGAAAAGGTGTGGGCTCAGATTAACTCGATCGCGCTTATATAGTAATCGTGTGGGAATTTCGCCGCTTGACGGGAGTTGATTATTAGGGGCTTGGCCACCTGGCGAGTAGAGCCTGAAGCGCGAGAGATGTGAGACGCCACACTCCAACTGTAAAAGTTTTCGTATGAGACGTTATTATATGTAAGGCACGACTTAAGAACCATTGTTGAACGATATTTGTTAAGTCTTATAATTACTTTTAATCCTTCAACTTACATTTAATAACACAATTAAGGCTTAGAGTATCCTAGTTTTTAAAATGAGAAGTATATTTACAAAAAATACTTAAGATACCGTACCTTAAGATGATATACGAAAGCTTAGAATATCAATGATTTTTCTGGACTCCAATATTTACTTTTTTTCGTAAGGTTGTTAATTTCTTGAGATAAAAATTTTGAAACAAGGAGAGCAAGAACCTTAGGATTTTTTATAAAAATAAAAATCATTGTTATTTGAAGAAAACGATAGGAACTTTAAACAGTACATAACCGTAAACAGTATTTCCTAACTCATTTTTTACGACCTTATTCTTTTCATTTTTTAAAAAGTATTGAAATAAATTTTTTTCTACCACAAAATCATTACGAAAACACGCTGCTTAAATAATCAGATTACTAAATTTTTGCCAGTTTGTGGCAAACAGATTGTCATTTTTATATTCTAGTTTGTAATTATGTTCTAGCTGAAAAAAAAATTGTCTATACTATCTTGAATAACTGTTGCATAAATAAGCAGCATTGCAAAATAATAATTACCAAGAAATATTTCAAAGGATGTTGAAAGGTTGGCAAAAAATGCTAATATATCATCAATTTCTCAGGCAGAAACGAATTCCAACTTTTCTTTTTGTGCTGCAGATACCTAAACGTCTTTGTACCTTTCATCGATAAGATTGGCACTTTTCATCAACTCCTTAAAAATTTTTTCGGGTGGTGCTAATGAAAGTAATATTTAATAAAAAATTATAATACATTAACAAAAAAAAATTTTATCTGAAATGGTCCAAAATTATTAGATATTATTAACCATTATTCGTATGAGACCTCCTAAAGCTTGTAGATTCTATGTCTCCAATTAGTTTTATGCATTCTCTGAGAGCACAGTCTTTATTTCATTATGCCCCAGATGTAAATTTATTTTTTGTGGCACGCCTATAAAAAGAATCTTTTAAGATTTCAAGGAATTTCAAGTGGGCTTATTCTGCTGACCAATTCAACCTATCAGGGCTAATACTGTTTTGAAAACATGAAACATTTACAAATAAGACATGTAACGATAAAAAGAAAGGGCATTTTAATGAAGTTAGTATGACAAACAATAACTACTTACTAAAATAATTCACTCTTGAATATTTCGTGATAGATGACATAAAATACTATTTTCAGAGTCTTAACGTACTCTAACTTATTTGTTTGTTGCAATGCAAGCCGATAGCTAGGATTATTTTCACGTTTGTAATTTCTTAAAAAAAGGTCCTCCAATGCTTGTAGAAATTACTCCCTGAGTATAATTGTATGGACTCAACTCTTAAAAGTATTATAACAGTCCATGAGGTCAATAATAAAAACTTAGTCCTGCATTTTCAAGTATTATAAAAAAATTCAATTTTTTCAAACATATGTACCGTTAATGAGTCAGTAATAGAATATTTTATTATCATTACACTAAAGCGAATATTTATGACAGCTGTATATTTTCTATACCAACCTGAGTTTTCACTGATGTTGTTAAAGTCATTTACATTAGATGTTACTTAAAGAGACAAGTTCAATGAATCAATGACTATAACTTGTGGTGTATTGATAATTCGATTTTTTTAAGTATTATTTGATACTGGATATTTAGAGCTGGCAATTTAAAAAATATTTTTCTGAATTTCTTTAGTTTCTGCTTAAAATAATAAGAAAACAAATAATGATATTTGTCTACACAAATTAACATACTCATACCCGTTAGATTAGCTGCATGAAAAAAGTTTTAAAGCGTACTGTCAATTATAAAATATTGCTAAATAGCTATATATGCCTACAGGGAAAGCAAGCAACGGTAGGTAACCTTCTGACTGTGATGAGGCTAACGAGTTTTTCTCGCCATTCGTTAACCATAAGTGTATGCTATCAAACTAACTTGCCCCAATCTAATGTTTTAAGATTGAAGAAGTTAAGGGGGTAGTAGTGAAAAAATTTCTGGTGACTATAAAAAAAAAATCCTTTTATTTGCTTTTAAAGTTTTGTATACCATGCAAATTTGACAGAGACTACTTACATGATTTTACGACAATTAAATCGTGACACGTAATGCTTTTACTTGTATAAATTATATGCAAAGACTTTCGATTGCAAGGCATTTATTCTTAATCTTTTTCCTTCTTCTTTTGTATTTTATTGTGATATTTTATGTAATAGTAATGTGTTGGAAAAACATTCAGCTTTAACTGTTTTTTACGGTTGGCAGTGCTGCTATAATAACCACCTTAAATGCAACTTATTGCTTTCACTCGTTGTAATTGTTATGAGCTGTAGGATAAACTGCGGGGATTATCAATGAATATATGTGGCTCCTAATCTTATACTCAGCATCATTTTGGTGGCTCAGGTAGCTAAGGCCTATGCCACTGAGTTGGTAATTTTGCAATCTTGGGTTTGATTTCCATTGCCATCAGGGTTTTTTCATAACGAAGTTCTTTATGTCTCGTGTTTTGGGGGCTGGAGTTTGAAGAACGAGAGATTCTTGTAAAATAAAAGTCGCTTACTGGAAGTCTCTTTCTTCTAAATAATAAAAAAAAATATAAAAAATAAAATAAAAAAGAAAAGCGACTCGGTTTGGATCACATGACCTGTTGATTAATAGCCAAGCATTTGGACGGCAGGGCTATCGAGGTGTTAATATATCTGTAATTCTGTTAGTCTATATTTATTATGCTACTAGAAACACAGTTCTAAGTAAGAAAATTGTTTAATTGATCTTACAAATAATAAATATATTTTCTAAATAATAAATTGAAAAAAAAAGAATCTACTTTGCATAGATATGGTTATGTTGATGAAATCAGATAAGGCACGTTATTACGTATCAAATATAAATATTTTATGCATTTGAATATATAAAATACAGACAGTTTTTTTTAAACGTAAGCACCTATTTTAATTGCAATAAAATATTGCTGATAGTTACTGTTATAAATAAATAATTTAATAAATAAATAAATTATAAAAATAAATATGTACAATAGAGTTTCAGGACGTATCAATAGTTTTTAACGGCACTTATTTTGAATCGAATAAAACAATTATGTTAAAATTTTAAATAATTATACTAATAATTACTTAATTCACAAATAAATTGTGTACTTTTATTAAATATGTATATTTTGAGTAACATATTGTTTTAATAATATTTACGGCCACTTACTTCAATTTTAAGAAGCAAATAAGTCAAAAAGTTGAATCTTTATACAATTGATTTATCAAATTAATCAATACATTATAAAGGATCAATATACATACATTGCAAACCAAACGATTTTAATGGTCTTAAAGGTGCTTATTTCGAATTAAATAAGCAAATAATGGCAACATGTCATTTATTAACGATATAAATGATTTCTTTGCGTGTATATATATATATATATACATATATATATATATATATTTATATGCACATATATATGTAAGTCACCGTTTGTGGTGCGCAAAAATTAATTAATCGAGGTTTATGATTCCCAATACTGTTTGTGGTTCCCAGGGCCCACAAACTTTTTTGTTATCACTGCTTGTGGCACCCGGGCACCACAAATGCCGTACATAAATTACATTCATGGCAGTTTGTGAGCCCCAAGATTGTTATATAGGGGTTTGTAGACCCCAGGATTTAAATATATGTATATGGAGGTTTGTGGATCCCAGCATTGTTAATAAGTTAGAATCATTATTAAGATACTTAACTAAATTTTGTGGATCGCTAAAAAAAGCATTTTTAACTGTTGAGGCAAAAAAAAAGTAGTTACTTTAAGTAAGCCTGATTGTACGAATTGCACTATTGCAATAAAAAATATAAAAATTGTCAAATAATAGCACCAAGTTTTATTATAAAAATGATCTTAAATGTATTCAATAAGCATAAGTAAACTGTGCAACAAACAAATTAAAGTTCAAAACTTTAATTTCGTTTATTTTAGATCATTTCATTAAACCCCTAATTATGTTGAGATAATTTTAAAAAATTGCAAGTAATTAAAAAATTAAAGAACAAGCATTATCACGCCTTAAGCCTTGTAAATATAATGAAAACATCATATATGCCTTAAATGAGATTTATTAACGAATAGAACTGTATCTAATTTGCAATTTGAGATAGGAAAAAGCGTTTAATAGTTTTTTTTTACATTTATAATATATGAGTATGAATTTTAATGCATACGTAAAATGTCGTGTGGGAGCACAGCTGATCCAACATGGATTGCCTGGTCCAAATTAAAAAGAGATTAGGGCAGGATGAACAAAAAAAGGAGGAGGGGGCTCGTGTAACAAGAAATTATTAAAAAAAAAAGATAAAATAAGAAACAGAAGAAAAATTAAAAAAGGGCGGGGAAATAAATTTAAATAAAGGGAAGAACAATAAACAAAAAAAATAATAAAAAAAATAAGTTGAGAATAAAAATATTAGTAATTGGGGGTTATACTACGTTAATTACCTGAAATTGAACAGAGGTTAATAAATAAAGAAGCAAATTTAATGGGAAAAAGCCAGTGGCATAAAAACCCAGATTTATTAAGAAACAAAGGCAGATACAAATTGATGAAATTGATAACTAATGAGATACGAAAATGCGGAATTTCGAATGCGGACTGGTCTTGTGTGAGTAAATGCGAATGTGTGTGCTTCTACGGAAGAACCTTCTGGTAATGACTTCCGGTGTGTGAGTATGTGAGGAATTAATAAAGGCAGGAATAGGATTCCTTTGTAAACCGGCGAACCCTGCTCGGTCGCACGAGTCAGTGCAAGGCTGGTAAAAGCGGACTGACGTCCGGAAATGCGGAACTGCCCCTTGCGAGAGTTCAGACGCAGCTGGCGCTGCGATCAATGGATCGGGCGACAAGTTAACTATTCCGTCTCGAGAGGCGTACAGGACTAACGACGCGAACAAACTTATGCAAGTGGAGAGAGTGATAGCAAGTTGGTTGGGTTGGCGAGGATGTAAAATATACCCTGGTTATAGTAGCAAAATGGCGGACTACAGAGAAGTAGAGAGAGAGAGAGAGAGGTGGAACGTACAGCCACTGGGAAAGGGTTGAATGAAGATGTAGAGCGTGCACGAGCGAGAAAGAATGGGAAAATGGATGAAATAAAACTAAGTATGTAGAATGTAAAGAAATAGAGAGGTAGCAACAAGTAGGAAATAGCTTGAAAACAAAGTTAAAGATAGTATAAAGTTTAGAGAGATATAGATTTATATTAAATAGGAAAGGGTTAGATAGACAATGTCAGACGTATAGGAGCAATAGTTCAGCAGAGAGAAAGAGAGAGAGAGAGATAGAGGAAGACGTGGAAAGGGGTTGAGTATGCGGAGATATGCAGAATATTAGGAGAGAATGTGGGAAAGGTTAAATGATTGAAAGTATAAGAGCAAGTATAATAAAAGGATGAGGTGACTCAGCGTTGGCGTGGTCCTCTGGTGGGAAGCGTCTGGTACAGCCGTCGACTCCTGGTGCACGATGACCTGGAAGCGGGAAAGCAGCAAAATGCAGGCGTTGGTAGCAGAGGAGATGCGTGCGGTTAGGCGTGCAAAAAGCAATAGAGCGAGTGAGAGCCAACAAGCACACGCTTAAAGTCTCAACGCCCCACCCACTTGTACACAGCCACTAGTACATTAGCTAGCCGCAAGCCAACCAGTGATGAGCTTAAGCGGGCGTAGAGAAGACATGAGAGAAAAAGTGTATCTGAGTTAAACCGTATACGAACGCTCCGTTTGATTTTCGTCTCTTGACGAAACAAGCTCCCTCCGTTGCGAGATTAAGCGAGCAAAATTGTGTGTTATATCGTATGTGTTCGTGTAAAGTGTGCGCAACACAAGACCTGTATGTGATTATTGATTTTCAAGCAATGGACACAGATTGGTGATGTTTTGTTTGTAGATTCCATTCCTTATCTTGACGTTGACGACCCTGACGACACCATCGCTCACAGGATACACCTTGATGACTACTCTTAGTGGCCAATGACAATTCAACTGAGATTTCTCCATTAAGATGACAACAGATCCGACCTTTATTTCTCTCTTTCCCTCGAGCCATTTTGTCCTTTTTTGAAGTTCATTGAGATATTCCGAATGCCAGCGTTTCCAAAAGTCCTGCCATGCCTTCACAATGAATTTTCATGCTAGTAATTGGTTATCTGGAACGGAGGTCAAATCGTGATCAGGCAACATCGTAAGACGACGACTAATAAGGAAGTGCGCGGGTGTAAGCGCTGATGGGTCGTTTGGATCGCTTGACATTGAACTGATAGGTTGTGAATTTAAAATTGATTCGATTTCGATGTAAAGGGTGTTGAGTTGTTCAAAGGTAAGCAATTGCCTTCCGATAACGCGTTTGAGATGATGTTTGAACGATTTTACCGCGGATTCCCAAATTCCGCCGAAACGTGGTGATACTGGCAGATTGAAATGCCATTTGATGTTTTGCTTCGCAGCATAACTGCTGATTGCATCGTGGAAAGAGTCTGAGTTGACTAGGTTGAAGATTTCGCGTAACTTATTATTTGCACCTACGAAATTGGTTCCGTTATCTGAATATACGTGCGATGAGATTCCTCGTTGCCCTATAAACCTCTTAAACGCTCCAAGCAACGCTTTTGTGGTCATATCGCTAGCTATTCGGATGTGGACGGACTTTGTGGGCATGCAGATGAAAATGCAACCGTAAGCTGGTAAAATCACTTGATTTCGGAACTTCTTCTCCTTTATGTTGATTGGACCAAAATAATCAACGCCTACGTGCTTAAAAACCGCATTTTGTTGGACACGCGCTCGCGGCAAGTCACTTATTTTGGCCTGAAGATTTACGGGTCGATGCCTAATGCATGTAATGCAATGCCTGATGATCCGCCTAACCTGATTCTTACCATCTAGCAACCAAAAGCGTTGGCGATTCTTATACAGCGTGCCTTGAATTCCCGCGTGCAACAAAGAATGATGGACCTCCCTAATGATAAGATCAATCATGTGATGATAGGAGGGCAACAAAATCGGGTACTTCTGACCATCAGGAATTTGCACGTGTCGCAGTCGACCACCTACTCAAAGTAGACCGTTTGCGTCAATGAATGGATCAAATGCAGCCAGTTTGGTGTTCTTTGTACTTCCGGTTCCCTTGATCTGCTCAATCTCCTTGCCAAACTGTTCCTGTTGGATGAAAAGTAAAAGCCTTGTTTCTACTCCAGACCTTTCTGCAATTGAGAGTGGTGCCTTGGTTTGATCAGACGCCTGACGCCAGCGCAAGCAATAAGACAAGGAGCTAACTAACGCAAAGTAGGACGAGGATAGCTTGTAGAATGGTGGACTCATGCATGATTCCTGAAACAACAAATTTGACGCAGTTGGTGTTGCAGAATAAGAGGGTTTTGAGGTCGATAAGAGACAAGTTGACGCCTTCAAGCCTGGTAAATCGATGTTGTGATTTCTCGTTGAATTTGGCCATGCTTATTCTGGACCATACAACCAAGACTTTTCCGACTTCCACTCACGATTCTCGACGAACTTGGCCAGGTTTTGTCTCCTGGGAAGAACATCCGCGAAATTGTTTTCACTTGCCATGTGACGCCACTCTATCGTTTATGAAAACTCCTGGATTTCAGCGACACGATTTCCTTCGAAGACTTTGAGGGGATTTCTTGATCCACTGCAACACGATCTCAGAATCGGACCAAAATACGACCTTGTAAATGACAAAGGGAAAGGATTCCCTACACTCCTCGAACAATCGAACAAGCGTTAAGCCGCCGCACAACTCAAGTCGAGGAATCGTTGTTTGTTTGACTGGGGCGACGCGGGATTTTGCACAAGCTAAGCGCACAAGAACCTTCCCAGACCTATCCACTGATCTCACATACAATCAAGCCCCATATCCTCCGTTACTGGCGTCGCATAACCCGTGGATTACAATCGTGACAGCGTGTGACAAAAGAAGGTGTCTTGGAAACGATACCCCTTTCAATAAGTTAAGCTGCTTAGCAAACGATGTCTACTTGGTGAACAGGTCCTGACGTACAGATTCGTCCCAGCCTACCTTTGATTTTTAATACTCCTGCATAATAACCTTGGCTGCGGATACAACTGGACCTAACAAACCTAGAGGATCAAAAACTTGAGCTATTTCTGACAAGATGTTTCTCTTCGTGATTGTTTCGAGCAACTTGATTGGATTGAACATGTATAGGAATTCATCGGACTTGGAATCACACGTTAGTCCTAACACCTTTACTACAGGAGCTCCCTCGACGACAGACTCTGTTCCAAAAACTCGTCCGTCTAAATTATCTAACGCGTGTTGATGATTCGAAGCCCATTTCCTGATACTGAATCCCCCACGAGCCAACAGTTAAATAAGTTCGTTGCGAATCTGTACGACTTTTGCTACTGAATCAGCCCCACTAAGCAAGTCATCTACCTAAAAATCACGTTTTAAGATGGCACTGGCCTTTGGAAAATCTGCCTTTTCGTCCTCAGGCAATTGATGGATTGTACGAATAGCTAAGAACAGAGCGGACGACACGCCAAACGTGACGGTGTTCAACTCAAATGTCCTAATTCTGCCTTTGTGGAACCAAAAGATTTGCTGATACAACCTATTACGAGCATCGACAAGGATCTGCCTGTACATACGCTCTATATCAGCTGTGATAACGAACGTGTGAGTGCGGAATCGAAAAATGTGATCGAAGAGTTTCGGCTGTATTTTAGGTCCCACCATGAGCATTTCATTCAAGGAGAAGCCTTTATCTGTTTTGGCTGAAGCATTGAACACCATTCGAGTTTTTGTGGTGGTACTAGATGGTTTAAGTACTGCATGGTGAGGCATAAAATGCCCTCCAAAACTTTTATTATTGACGAGCGTCATGTGACCTAAATCGATGTACTCCTGCATAACCTTAGTGTACTCTACACGAAAATCAGAGTTTCCAAGAAACCGTTGTTTCATGGCTTGGAATTGTCAAAATGACTTAGCCCACACATCTCCGAGAGGTACAGCTGATTGCTTGAATGGTAATCTAACGACTTATCGACCACTACTATCGCGTCTCGTGTTTTCGACATAATGGGTTTTGCATACAGTCTCTTATGGGGTGTAACCTAACTGAATACCAACCTCTTCTAATTCTTAAAACTTCGTGAGCTGTTCGTTTAACTCGACTAAATTGCACGTATCTACGCTATCTTGGTTTTGGTCTATCCCCCCTACAACCACTTAATTTAGCTGCGTTTTCTCCAAGTAAAGATCGTAGTTTTCTCGAGCTAAGTGAATCTGACCGACTGACAGAAAAGATAGAGTCTCACCTGAGTCTATAAGAATGTCGACCGGACGAGGAACGTGGAACTGCGGATCAGCTGATTTTTGAAGGTTTTGCGGAATATCGATTACTTCCCGTGGAAATGGTTCGCTTGCAATCTTGCTGGTGATATTGGGGACTACAAGGCAATTTAGAGTCTTCTGGAATCCATTGATTCGTGAACGAATGACGAGTTCAATAGACCCCTTCGATATGGAGCCACTTCCTCCAAAGCCTCTAATGGGCATTTCGCAAGCCTGCAGCTGGAATTGGAGTTGTTGCACGAAACGCTCCGTCACGAAATGACTAGTGGAACAAGTATCCAACAGTGCACGACCTGCGATGAAGCTCTTCTTCCTTGACTTGACCCAAATGACCGCGCTCATGAGAAAATGAGATGTGAGTGACCTAGACACGGCACTGAAAATATCCAAACCTAGTCATGCGTGAGAAGCGTTGTTGGACGAATTTTCACCAAGAGTTCCACCAGACTTCGCTGTTGACTGGGAAGTATTTAGGTCCACATGCAACAAGGTGTGGTACTTATCGCATCGCCTGCAATGCCCCAGGTTGCACTTCCCGACATGCGAACGCAAATAATTGAAGCACAAATGAAATGTTCTGACGAAATCCCACTGAATTTTGACCGACAAAGTAGCAAACTCTAGACAACGATACAGCAAGTGTGCTTGATTGCATTTCACGCATGGCTGCTCTGCTGTAGTCACGAGGATTCGAGCACCGTCGTTGGTCTTCCTCGCCTTCCTGAGTTCCAGATTCGGCTTGCCAGCTGATTCGATGGCGTCTTTGAACTGCGGACAATCATTCTCTATTGTGTACATCCCCGAAAATACCCCTTTGATGAATGAATAAAATGTTTCAAGGTTCGGGAGCTCGTCTACCGCAAGTGAGTCCTCCTATCTTTGACGAATGGGCGATGGTAAGGCCCTCTCAAGCAAACGAACGACCATACGGGGGGGTTCCATACCACCAAAAGACTCCAACGAATTCAAGTGCTGCTTCACCTTGTCAACCATTATGGACAAATCCTTGGACGTAGCAGTTTTCAACGGCGGAATGTCTAGGATTGCATCAAGATGCTTGGAGATCAGAATACGCTTACGCTCGTACGAATCGACCAGAGTTTTTCTAGCCTTGTCATAGTTCCCCGCGCTGATGGTGTAAATCGAGATCTTGTTCAATGCTTCGCCCTGTAAGGTATTCCGCAAATACATAAACTTGACCAGTTTATCGATGTCACTGCGTGAATTGATCATTGTCAAAAAAGTGTTTTTGTACGACAACCATTCTTCGTGCCCACCGCTAAACCTTGGAAGTTCCGCTACAGGAAGTTTTAAGAAACGCTGGTGTTTTACGAAGGTCGAAGAGCCCATTCCTCCTCCATGACCTACTAAAGACGCATTGTTCCTCCCGTCAAGAGCATTCAACTTCGCAATGTCGCTGGCTATTTTGTAATACCGCTTGCTGAGGCCTGGCCACGTCTCTACTTCCACTACCTTTCCGTTCTCAACACTAAGCGCTTCTTTTAAGTCCTCACGTTCTTGAAATTTATGGGTTAGGTCCCTAAAACGTAAAGTCGCGCTGACTTTGTCGATGTCTGCACCCCCTACACATATTTCCAAACCTTCTAATCGATCTGAAAATAGCCTTGCCTTTATCGATAAACTCTTTGAGGTTACAACTGCCATCCTGATGGCGTTAACACCACGCGTCCCTCTTCTTGTTTATAAAATAAAAACTACCCACTTTCCACCTTAATGGTCCCCCCAAAAAAAAACTAATACAAAGAAATGTCTTGAAATCAAGCTGATTCTAATAAGAAAAAAGTGAAAGGAGGTAACAACAAAAAGAAAAAAGAAAACAAATCTTATCAGTATTGACGACGTTGACTTAACTCCTGGCAGCTAAGAGAAGGTTGATCTGTGGGAGCAACGGTGTTAGAAACAACGATGATGGATGGAGATGTCGATGAGGTATTAAAACTTCAAACCTCACAGGAGGCACGAAAATTTTGTGTGGGAGCACAGCCGATCCAACATGGATTGCCTGGTCTAAATTAAAAAGGGATTAGGGCAGAATAAACAAAAAAATGTGAGGGGGGCTCACGTAACAGGAAATCAATCAAAAAAATTGATAAAATAAAAAACAGAAATAAAATTAAAAAAGGGGGGGGGAAATAAATATCAATAAAGGGAAATAAAATAAGATTTAAAGAATAATAAAAAAGATAAGTTAAAAATTAAAATATTAGTAATAGAGGGTTACAATACGTTGATTACCTGAAATTAAACAGAGGTTAATAAATAAAGAAACAAAATTAATGCGAAAAAGCCAGCGGCATAAAAACCCAGATTTATTAAGAAATGAAGGCAGATACAAATTGATGAAATTAATAACTAATGAGATACAAAAATGCAGAATTTCAAATATGGACTGGTCTTGTGTGCGTGAATGCAAATGTGTGTGATTGTACGGAAGGACCTACTGGTAACGACTTCTGGTGTGTGAATATGCGAGGAATTATTAAGGCAGTAATAGGATTCCTTTGCGAACCGTTGGGCCCTACTTGGTCGCACGAGTCAGCACAAGGCTGGTGAAAGCGGACCAACGTCCGGAAATGCAGAATCGCCCCTTGCAACAATTCAGACGCAGCTGGCGCTTCGATCGATGGATCGGGTGACAAGTTAACTATTCCGTCTCGAGAGGCGTACAGGACTAACGATGCGAACAAACTAATGCAAGGGGAGAGAGCGATAGCAAGTTGGTTGGGTTGTCGAGGATGTAGAATATACCCTGGTAATAGTAGCAAAATGGCGGACTACAGAGAAGTAGAGAGAGAGAGAGAGAGAGAGGTGGAATGTACAGCCACTGGGAAAGGGTTAAATGAAAATGTTGAGCGTGCACGAGCGAGAAAGAATGGGAAAATGGATGAAATAAAACTAAGTATGTAAAATGTAAAGAAATAGAGAGGTAGCAACAAGTAGGAAATAGCTTGAGAACAAAGGTAAAGATAGTATAAAGTTGAGAGAGATATAGATTTACATTGAATAGGAAAGGGTTAGAGAGAGAATGTCAGACGTATGGGAGCAATAGATTCGCAGAGAGAAAGAGAGAGAGAGATAGTGGAAGACGTGGAAAGGGGTTGAGTATGCGGAGATATGCAGAATGTTAGGAGAGAATGTGGGAAAGATACAGAGAGAGGTTAAATGATTGAAAGTATAAGAGCAAGTATAATGAAAGGATGAGGTGACTCAGCGTTGGCGTGATCCTCTGGTGGAAAGCTTCTGGTACAGCCGACTCTTGGTGCATGATGTCCTGGAAGTGGGAAGGCAGCAAAATGCAGGCGTTGTTGGTAGCAGAGGAGATGCGTGCAGTTAGGCGTGCAAAAAGCAATAGAGCGAGTAAGAGCCAAAAAGCACACGCGTAAAATCTCGACGCCCCACCCACTGCTGCTCGTACATTGGCCAGCCGCGAGCCAACCAGTGATGAGCTTCAGCGGGCGCAGAGAAGACATGAGAGAAATGGTGTATTTGAGTTGAACCGTACATGAACACTCCATTTGATTTCCGACTCTTGACGGAACACGTAAAGTGATAAGCAAAGCATTACAGAGAGGCTGGTTGCAGTGTGTTTCATGAGTCTTCTAATATTTATCTCACACCATTTGAAAAAAAAGTAGCAGTAAAAAAGAACGTTATAAAATTCACGAATGTCAACCTAAATGACCAGTTGCCTTGTTACAATTTATTGTTAACATTTACTTAACTTAAAGGCCTTTTATTATAATTAGAAGTAAAGAAAAAGAAGAAAAGGGACTCAAAAATAGGAAATAAAAAGCAAGATCTTACTTTGACGAAAAACTCAGTTCTTTAGAAGTGTATATCAGATAGTCAAAGTGGTCCAAAGATGGATAAACAACACAAAATCATAAGTCAGAAATACAAAAATTGAATAATAAGCACAGAAAAAAAATGATAAGCTGTCTGGCTATCACGAAGGATAAAAAGGATCTACATTGAAGGGACAATGTTTGAAAACCAAGGAAATTAGAGCGCCAGAATCAACGAAGTTAAGAACAAAGTATTTATATGTGGCGATAAGAAAACGAAAGAACAACAAAATCGATTTACGAAATAAAATTAAAGCTTCCAGACTCTACATTCTAATCAAGTTTTGTTGAGCGTCACGTACAGTTCAGGTTTTTTATAGAAAGGAAAACCAGATAGTTATATCAGTTATGTTATATCTTCAATAAAAGTTCAAGTTTAAATAAATTTACCATGTGTTTAATATAAGGTGGGACCAGAAGAACTTGTCCAGAAATTTTGGTCTTTAAATAAAATGTTATCTTTTTTTTTTTTTAGACTAAAATCCTAGAGTTAATAAATACAAAGGCAGGTATTTTTACAACACATTTATATGAATTAAGTATTAAGTACCAAAAAAAAAATACAGGTATAAAATAATTTGACAAACAACATTCATGATTAAGTGGTTGTTTCCATCGCATTTCAATGGAAAAATAACGATTGTAGAAATTTCTTAAGACAATAATGTAATTTAATTCTGCGAATGCGAAGAATTTATCTTCTTTTCCTGAAAATGTCAGATGTAATGTATGTTATCCTTTAAATTATGAATATAACCCTTTTCTGGTGATATACAAAAAAGTTTTATTGCATCCACCTTGTAAATATAAGTGTTAAAATGAAAGGTAGCAATAACAATCATTAGCGGGGATCTATACGTATAACCATATTTTACAAGTTGATAGAAAGTTTGGAAACGAAAATAAGTATGGAATCACTGATCAACATTAATTTAAGATTTTACGAATATCGATTCAAATTCAATTATAATCATACAAATAACTTGTCTTGAAATATAATGATACCCACTACAACTATACAACTTAGAGGAGATCCATCTGTTAACCTGATACCTGTTGGGAGTTGGGATGTGCTTAAGATGATTGATGTGCCCTGTAAATAGAACCCAGTAGATAAGATGGCCAATTCATCTGAGGGAAAGCTTGCACTATGGACCCACAGGAAATATTCACATATCAAAATGTTCGAAAGCAAAAGTTAAATGAAGGCCGCGCTAAACGTGTAGTAAGGTAGCTGCCATAGAGATATAAAGATAGAGTGCGCTAATTACACTAATGTACGTAAGGGGGAGCGATACGGTAAAAGCAAGAGATGGTCGCAGAGTGTCCTCTCCATCTCTTTCTAGCTGAGCATTGTGATTGGCTGCTGCTCAAGGGGGTATTCTGGTCGTCAGCGGCAGTTACTGACATAGGTTATTGCCTCTTGAGCGTCAGCCAATCACAGTGCTCAGCTAGAAAGAGATGGAGAGGACACTCGGCAATCATCTCTTTCTTTTACCGTATCGCTGTATTCAGCCTCTAGCGCACTCTATCCTTATATCTCTATGGTAGCTGCGGAATACAATTCCTGTAACTAACTAAACATATTTATTTAACTGCTCTATTTCTTCTTTATGCAAGTATTTCGAATATTACTTTGATGCAGATGAAAAGGCAAAGAATATTAAAAATAAACGGGAATCTGAATATTTGGACAGAAAATAAAAGCCAAGAGTTGATTGTACTGACAAGGATTGCAAATAGCGTAAAGAAACGAGTAAGGAACAGACGATTTATGTCAGCTGAATTTTATAAATAGTCTTAGCTAATACAAAAAAGAGATGATTTAGTGTAACACTGTATTTAAAAACTTTAATATTTAAAGGATTCTAGAATGCATTATTGCATAAAACTAGATTAGGTTTAGCTTATTTTTTCCAAACATAAATAAGACAATATATTGTTTTATTTAAATTTGTAATATATTTTGTAACAAGCATTGTTTGGTATATAGATGAATAGAAAGATAAAAAATCACTGTATACACTTTTGATAAAAGGTAGCCATATATGAAAAACATTTTAATAAATACAGTGCCGATACAACTCATAAGTTTTTCTTTATTTAAGTCAATGATAGCTAATTTTATCTCATCCGTAAGAACAAAATAACGGCTAAATCAAAATTCTAGCTAGAATTCATTATTAAACATGACAATAATCTAATGACAACATCACAAAAAAAATTATTATAGAAACCTAATAAAATTAAAAAAATACGGATGACACAACTTGACCTAATCCCTTTTTTATTAATCACTGCAAGAATTTATTAGTTCTGATCTTATTAAAAACATGAAAAAAGGTACATGACGTCGATGGCACAAAGTACAAACATAAGTACCAGAATAGGTGGTTTTTGTATGTTGGTGCCCGAACATAGATGGTGCCTGAGTCATGAACAGGGTTGGTTTTATAAAGTGTGCGCCCATGCGCCCTGCCTTTTGGAATACCCTCAATGTCTTCTATACGGTTGTTAGTTCATGACTGTTCGCATGCAGCGACGTGTTGTGGTTTCATTCGGAAGCAACAAACCGGTAATCTCAATTAAGGGGTTGCAGCTTCCGCATAAAACCGCAAAAAAGCGCAGAATTCAAACAGTCATGAACTAAAAACCATAGGAGATTTATGTAAAAGCAACGCTGGTCACAAATAATGATTTTCTTACCAAAAACCCAATGTGTAACCAAGAAAACAAACTTGCAGTAGTTTAATTGGAGCGTTCCGGGGCAGAAATGGTCAATTGCGGATTTAAGCTGATTACAGAATATAGAACTTCAATAATATCCATCCACAGCGCCACAATCAACGTTCTAAAAAATGGACCTACAGCACTGTCGTTCTACGCCAATAACTAAACTTGGACTCCTTTAGCCTTGTCAGCTTGTCTCGGATGCAAAAAAATAAATCTGGCCAAGGGCGCCCTTAGCAATGCCCAGTTTTTTAATTCCAGTAGTTTAAATTCAGGAATTAACGTGTATGAGGCAAAATTACTACTTTAGCCAAAAGCGCCCTCTTTTATTGCAAAATACTACGTGAATTGGTAGTGCGACCTATGACTTCTTCGTACTACATGAGAACCATTCCAGGTACATAAAACAACGACTTTTGTGCCAAATAGTAATTTCCACACAAAGTACCAGTTTTTTGGCGACCTACGAAAACATAATACTATTTGACACGTCAGTTAGAATTTCTGTAAATAATCCAACTAATTCTGAATAACACATTATGTTGCATATAATATAAATCTGAATCCCCAAAAAAAATCTGTTAACACCTTCTAGAGTCTTGTGATAATCACCTACAGCACCACTTTTAACGGTAAAAAAGAAATTCTTTAGTGCAGTCGTACTACGCCAATAACTGAGCTTGGATTTCTTTGGCCACGTCAGCTTGTCCCAGATGCACAAAATTGAATCTTGCAAAGTGCGCCCTCTGCAACGCCCAGTTTTTTAATTCAAGTAGTTTAAATTCGGGAATTAACGTGTACGAGGGAAAATTACTACTTTAGCCAAAAGCGCCCTCTTTAATTACAAAATGCTACGTAAATCGATAGTGCCACCTATGACTTCTCCGTACTACATGAGAACGATTTCAGGTATATAAAACAACGACTTTTGAGCCAAATAGTAATTTCCACACCAAGTACCAGTTTTTTAGCGACCTTTGCGAACATAATACTATTTGACACGTCAGTTGAAATTTCTGTAAATAATCCAACTACTTCTGAATAACACATTTTGTTGCTTATAATATAAATCTAAATCCCCAAAATAATTTAAGACTACTCCGTCAAAAAATCCATTTGAATATGGATTTCTTATATGGTTTTTCTATATTACAAATCAGTATCCAAATTGATGTGGATTTTTTAGACTGAGAATAGTGTTGGTTACAAAAATATATGTGTTCACTCAAAAATATACTTTTTGCTTACAAATATTTATAGCCGACTTATATAACAATCCAAAACTTGGTCAAATATATTATGTTAGTCAAGATATATCCATGTATATTTAAGCTTGCGATGAAACAAAAATTGCACATCGAGATAACAAGTCCCAAGGATATTTTCTACACAACGGTATTAATCAATATTTTTTGAGCAAAAAAATTATCGTTTTTATGTGTATTAGAAAAAAAATTCTTAGCTATCTCTTGTTATTTGGGGACATAATGTATATTAGAATGTGTAAAATGCATATCTATAAAAAGGTATTTTTTGGATGAAAAAAAAAATAGTAAGGTTTGTGTTGGCTTATACGTGTAAACGCATACAATTAGTCATATATCCAAATTCCCATGGTTAAATTGTGATCGAAATCGCTGATTTCTTTGAATTAAGGACTCATTTTTCTTTCTTCTGAAAATGCAGTATACTTTCTTATTGTTAACATATCTGAAAGACTGGGATTTTCTACAATGCTATATATTTTGCTTTTACAATTTGAAGTTTTTATTATTTGTGTTTTTTAGGATGAAAATAGATAAATGTCCACAACATTATGTAATTCAAAGTTTTTGGCAAACTTTAAAGTAACATGTACTTTTGGATCATGTAAAGGAGCTGCTTGCTTACTTAATGCATTTAATCCTTATTTATAAAAAACAGCTTTTGTGAATGGCAAAGTCGTACAAGTTATTTCAGTGATTCCAAATTTTTTTAGGGTATGAATGATAAGAATATCTATAAAAACAAAATAATTATTAAAGAAACAAAAAAAAAAAAAAAAAAAAAAAAAACAATACTAGAGTATTCAGCTCTAGGACTTGAACCTGGGCTTATAAGGTTCAAAAGTAATATCCACTGGGCCATAGACAATTCCAGTGTAGGATACGAGTTTACATCCCTATAAACTAGAACTATGACAAGTGCTTGTTTCCTTATTTATGGCCACATCTAATGTTAATAAATTTTAATGAGTAATGGATATTAATTATTGCTTATTGACCACTTGTAAGATACATTTTTGTATAAGATAAAATTAAACATTATGTTATATCTGTCGATCTGTTTATTATAAATGTATAGAAACTTTATATGTACGTATCACTAAGTAATGAATAATCAACTAAATAAATAATATCTCTTACGAAACCATCCTGCAGAAAATGATGCAGGCGAATCTGCAGTAATTCCTGCAGTGTTATTGCACCTATTTCCTGCAGGATCGCCTGCAGCTTTGTCTGTAAGAACTCCTGCGGACTGGGCTATCTCGAATTGCCAAAAGAGAAATTGTGTCCAGATCGAATTTATTAAAGGTGTATCAGCCATATTAGGCGTTATTATCCGGATGTTTTTTTAAACAATTCTTTACAAATAATTTTTTTTTCATAATTTACAGTTTTTCAAAAATTGTTCAAAAACACTTTCACTCCCCAGTTTTGGTGTTAGCATTAGCATGATAACGTCTATTATGGCTGATACACCGTCAATAAATTCAATCTCGACAAAATTTTCTTTTTTAAAACTTGAGGTAGCCCAGGCTGCAGGAGTGTCTGCAGATAAAGCTGCAGAAGGTTCTGCAGAAAATAAGCGCAATAACTCTGCAGGAATCACTGCAGGTTCGCATGCAGGATTCTTGTAAAATTACCTGCAGCATTTTTTGCAGAATTTGCTGCAGGATGGTTTCGTAAGAGAAATAATACTCATTATCCTTCTTCACTTATAAACGTAAAATGTGGACTCAACTAAAAAAAATAAATCTTTAATGATGTAAAGATGTCTCATCAGTTGTAGCCCCCCCCCTCCCTTCGAGTGCTTCACGACGTTCGTCACGTAGGGTTACGTGAATGTGGCGCCTGCGCTTTCTTGGGCACTAAAGTCATGGGTGTGCATTTTGGACCAAACAGTGCTCTCATTTATGTGCAGGAGCTCGGATTTCGAAAATTCTTCATGCATTTGATTCGTCATCAATTTTCTTTAATTTGGATTTTTTCCTTTAGCCAGCAAGCCTGTTAATTTATGCTTTTTTCTTACGCTTTCTGGCTGATGGGTCTGTGTGCTGCCTGGCTCTCTCCCTCTGTGTCAACGCTGCTACTTTGCGATATCCCCTCTCTCAAGGTGCACGCGTTATTTTTACACTTTCCCGCTGATTGATCCCTGCTCTGGCTGCAGCTCTGTCTTTCTCTTTGCTGCCGCTACTACGCAGTGTCCCCCCACCCCAAGGCGCTTGCTTTTTCCTTACGCTTTTTAACTGATAGGTTTCTGCGCTGGCGGACGCTCTCTCTCTATCTCTCTCTCTCTCTGTGCGTTGCCAGTCGCCACTGCTACTCTGTGTTCCCCCCTTCTTAACACTGCATGCTTATTTCTTACACTTTCTGGGCGATTGGTCCCCGTTCCCAGCCGTCCTTTAACACAGGAAATACATGGCAAGTATATATCCCGACGTAACCCGCCATAAAGAACTTCATTTTAATAAAAAAAACAACATATTTTAACCCTTTTCGAAGCTATCAATAAAGGCAATTTCCTCTGCATTCCAGAACACACTAGCCATAACTTTTTCGGCTAACTGTATTCCCCCTATTATATTTTAAACGACTTTAATGTGCAGCCTTCCAGTACAATGCATTTCATTTTTTCACTTATTTCTGGAGTAGTAACTTTCCTAAAGCGTTCATAGTAAGGCTCATTAATCGTGCTCGTATGTTATACACTTTAAACTCTGCAACCCACCCTTCAGTCATTGAATACGAAGAAGCAAAACTTTTTAATGTGTTTAGATTAGTATTATCATCGTGCTTTTTAATATTATCGGTATTTAAATAACTATCACAGTGACTCACTTTCGGAAATTCAATCAAATTTTTTTTCTTTAAACTTAAGCGAAACGTAATATTCAAAATATACTATAAAAGACTTTTTAAATTATGCATACTTTCTTACTTTGTTTCTTATGTTGCTTCTAACTTTGACATAACCGTTGCTCATCAATATGATTATTATTATTAACCAATACATAACATATATACCGATAGCAAAATATGGCAGAGATAGCTTGATTGCACTACCACTCTAGCCTAGCGGCCCAAGCAGGTACTAACGGGTTAGGTATACTTGAGACCCAAGCAAATTCTGCTTGGCTACTATACCCGAGGCAAATGCTAAGACTTGTGTGTTATACTTCACATCAGCCTGGCACTGCCAAGCAGAATATGTTTGGGTATCGAGAAGACCTAGCCTGTAGGTTATCTAAGTGGCATCGCAGCCAAAGTAACTGTGCCGTATTCTTGTATCAGTCAACACTCGCAAGAGCAATAACTGAGTGATTACGTAACCCAATTGTAATATCAATAGAATAGAAAATCAGATTTTTATAACCAACTACCCATGATTTTAGATTTTGGATAAAAAAAGGGAACAGAAGTATAGGGAAAGTGACACTGACAAAAGCAATCCAGATGAACGTGTAGCAGACTCTGAAAAAGCGAATTGAGTAATAAAGTCAGACCACGGCAAAATTCAGTCTTAACTATTTATATGATACCGCCCTTATTCAAAAATCTCATATAACTAGATTGTAAGATATTCAATAATATTGTAGTGTTTTTTTAAATAAATTTGCCAATAAATTTCTAAGTTTTTAAGCTGTGATATTACAAAAATAATTTTTGTGTGAATATAAGCAACATCAGTAAAACTTCATTTTTATCCTTGTTCAGTATATGGAAATTATATTAACTCCACCAGGTGCGAACCCTATTTTTTCTACTGAGGGTGCACTAAACGTCCAAATGTTAAAAAAACGCCCAAAGTAGGAAATATTATATTTCTTACCTAGGGCGGAAAGTACAACTTGCGTACCTGGAGGGCGTGGTTGTTTATGTTTCTGCCCATGGTGAGAACGACATTTTTTGTATCAAGGGCGGAAAGTGCAACGTTCTGCCCGTGGAAACATTTTCCACCTGCTAATTACTTTCGCCCTAGGGCGGGAACAAACTTTGGGCCCGGCAGGGCCACAAGGTTTTTTTCCACCCGTGGGTGGAAAGTTATTGGCGGGCGGAAAGTATGCCCTAGGGCGGAAAGCACTCCACCTGAGGGACAAAATAGTACTTTTCCTACGAGTTTAAAAAGTCTTTGTTTGCAAACCAAGAGGTTAGTGGCCCGAGCCGAAGGCGAGGTCCGTGACAAGGTTCGTAAAGGAGACTTTTCGAACGAGTATCATAAAACTGCTTTTTTGCCCGATGAAGTACCAGCCTCCCAAAACCATCCAAGGGCGGAAAAGATTATTTTCCTACCTTGGGCGTTTTTAAGGGTCTGGTGTGCCCTCGGTAGGAAAATTAGGGTTTGCACCTGGTGCGCATCCAACCAGGGCAAGCACAAGGACATTGCCCTGGTAACATGTGCCACCAGGTACGAAAACTACCATTTAAAGCTCACGATTGAACTTAAATAATCTTATTTTAATTCAGAAAATGGGTTATAATCATTACATATAATCATAGTTAATTAGTAGAATGTTTTTCAAAAAATACAAAGAAAATTGTATAATTAAACAATCTTTTTACTATGGAATAATACTTTATAGAACTTTGAAATTTTTCATTATTTAGAATTACAGTTATCGTCGAATTATATTTATGTTCACAGTTACAAATAATCGTACACAAGCTATTGCTAAAAAACAGCTAGATTGTCCAAAAGTTTCAAAGGTTTTGCTAAAGCGTCTTTCATCTGTTCACAATATCAAGAAGAATGTTATTGTAAAAAATCAAAAACCAAGTTTATTGGAGAACAAATTTCCATTTGTCGTATTGCAAGATCTTAAATTTTTGAAACGAAGAACAGGTATGTTCCTTAAATCACCAACGAATAAACACTTTTGGTGATCATAGAATTATGTCAGTAATAAGATACGACACAGTGCATGTTAAGTATTGGCATACGAATTCTCTGATTTGTCTCCAATAACCGATTTTTTCTAATTGGAGAACACTAACAATATTTATAGTAATATTCTTATTATTCTTATAATAGCAAGACGTATTCAAGAAGTACTAGTCATTACGGTGATGATCCTACAGAAAATTTTCTGATTATCTACCTCACTAATCTAGCTTTACAACGTTCATACTTCGGAAACTACAACACGAAGCCTTTCAATATTTTTTAAACTTATAAGAAGAAGTATTACGGGTAATTAATTTTACAAAAAAGTCCATAAATTTTAAATGCACAAAGTACTTGCTGTATGTGCACCGCTTTGTGCACAATCTGAAAATCAATCACAGCAATACCTGTGCTAGAATGTGAAACTAACATATACTGCTCGTCTTTTGCTAGCAGACTGCAAAACATTACTAATACAAAGAATGTTCTATTTTCATACAGTCACAATTATTCTAAAAATAAAATATTTTATAAAATTAAGAGTAGTAAGCATACATTTTAGAAATGCATGTTTATTAGAATATCTTGATGAATATGCAATGAAGTCAATTCTATACCGTGCACTTTTTAGAGCTCATAGCTGAAGTAATCTGCAAAGATGCAGAGGTTCTGACTCTGAAGACAAAGACAAAACATGTATCGAAGTAATGTCTTCCTACGTATCAAGTACGTATCACGAATATTACCTTCTACTGTGTGAGGCCAATAAATCTTATTTTTTCCTTGTCGGCGCTGCTTCAAAATTGTGCACGCAGTGAATAAGTACACTAAGCTAGTATGTCAAAATTATCTTGCCATATCTTAAATAGCATATCAGTTTGGTGCTATGTTAATACTAATTAAAGCCACCAATAAATATTTAAATTTTCCATCTAATTTTGATTAGCCACAAATATTTATTGCCGAACCTCGTAGTTTAGATAAAAGTACATTTCACCAAGTATCATATTCAAGCTTGGGTAGTAGGAATCTGTGAAATTGGCCAAGCAATCGTAATAACACAATATGCTGATTTATACTCTATCAGCCAAACGTAATCACATTCGCCCATATTAATTTGATTATAAATGTACAATCAAATATCTTATGCTACATCTCATATGAATAAATAAATAATAAACAAACAACAAAATTAGTTATACATATATAAAGTTAAATTTAAACATATTAAATAATGATAAGTCTTTTTTAACACATAAAAATTAAATCCCAGCAATAAAATAATTACAATCAAATAGAATACGCCACATAATGCAATAAAACAGCACTTTGCAGGGTCTATAATTGCCCCGAAACAACGCGAATGAGGAAAACACCCAGAAGTCAATGCCGTAAATTCGTGTAAAAATCGGTAATTAGTTTTCTAACGATAGTTTAACCTATCTCGCAGACTCTCACTGCCCTTATTTAACAGCACTAGGTTAACACGATATTATGGTCCCAGGTAAAATGTCGTACCACTTTTCTACACCAAATTTTTACATTACGTAAAACATCACATTACGACTTAAATACCTTCGCTTAGTATAACATCGGTCTAGTAATATCATGAGTGCTTTACTCAGAGACAGGCGAGTGTCATGCTCAGCTCATGGAAGAGTTTCCAGCTGATAAGAGTTATCATCGTTTGATTTTTTTTGGAATCTTTTATCTTGCAACACTGTTCTCTCAATTTTATTTATGATTTCTGACGTAACAACTTTTTTTGGTCCTGAACGTTTAACACCACATGTGCAAGTGTGGCCCAAAAGGAGCTCGTTAAATAGCTTTGTAATAATTACAATTAACAGTAAAATTTCTACAGTATTCATCAAGCTTCGTCCTCTTGGTTACTGTAATAGTTCTCTTACTTGACAAAATTAGATGCTTTAAATGTTCGTCAAACATAAACTAAATGATACATAAGTAGTTTACTCAAAATTTATATAAGTCTTCCATTTAATAGCAGTTAACATAGGCTGTGTTGACCAGTTTTCGAGTTACTAAACGGGACATTTGAAAACTTACGGACTTGTCAGAATAGTCTCGTACCATGCTTGTATAACACAAAACTATATTAAAATTCTTTAATTTACGTGCAATGTAGATTTTCTACAATTAAAATGTAGTTAATTGTTCTCACTTTCAGCTGTAACAGTATTCTTACTGTAGCACGTCTTGTAGTAAAAGCTATTTTGGAATTTGAGTGGAAATAATTTATTAACACATTTTTCAGATTGTACAAGTCTACAATCAGAAGCTAGTCAAGGAACCTCTGAAGTCACAGAAACATCTATTTCTGTTAAAGGTACTTTTAAATAATTATCAATCTAACTATTGTACGCTTTATTAACTAATTTGATCCTTGTTACTACCTTTGAATAATTTTTTATTTATCAAATACATATGTTGAGAAACAAATCTTTAAGAAAAAAAATACTATTTGTAAATCATTAGATATGCCAAATTTAAAGAGAAGATTTGTTACAAGGAATCGTCTAACTAAAATCAATATCATCAACGACGATTTTTTATCTCCTAATAAACGGAACACTAGTCATTTTTTAATCCAGTCAAGAGTTTAACAGAAACCAACGATAAAACGCATTATCGATTCAAGTATTGAGACAATTTAAATCACGGCTCATATTGATGATTCTGATGAACCTCACCCTGAGCAAGGTAGTTTAAATAATAATGCTAGAGATAACTTTTCCTTAAAATTACTTCGCAGATATCAGTTAATCAATTAGAAATGGCAAATTAAGTTACAAATACTCCATTTTTGAGATACACTGCTATTTTAAGATGTTTTTTTTATTTTTGTACTTTATTATTGTTAAATTTTTTTAATTTTGTAGTAGATTCAAGTTATAGATCAAATTTTCACGATCCTCACTCAGAACTAGATGCTAAAACAATTTTTCAGACTGAAATCGATTGTGATAAGTTACATGTGGCAAAAGTTCCTGTAATTAAGAACGTAAACATTGATCGAAAACTTGAGAATGACAATCTGGTGAAGAACCATTTGAACATACTCTTCTCTACGATGGTGAGCAAGCAGCAGGCTAATTAAGTCACTTAGTCTTTACCGTTAAATGTTAAGTTAAATATTATTTCATTATTCATGTTAGTTGTCACAAATTGATATAAGCTTCATGGCTGTAAGACGGCTTATTCTTTAAATATTTAGTAGCAAGTCACGTACGTTACTTCTTTTCGAAGTACTAAATTAGTCACGAATTTTATTTTAATCTTTCATTAATTTTGGATTTCATTCGTTGTAATACTATAAAGTTAAATAACTAGGCTCAAAGTACAAAATTACATATTCATATGTGACTTGACTCAGTGAAGAAATGAACTATTGGCAAATGTAGACTCAGTCAAGAAACCATAGGTTGGTCAATGGGAACATCAAAATAAATTGTTGCGGCTTAAGTTAACATCAAATAAAACCTTGAGCATGCAGCTATAGCTATTTCCATCAGATGCTGGCTTCAGTGTAAAAGTGATATGGTTATTCCGCACTGAAGGCTTAGACATTGGTATTTAGTGTTCTACCGATAGTTTAGCTGGATTCACAGACTTCCACTGCCCTTATTTAACAGCACTTGATTATTATATATTGTAAAAGATGAAAAATCTCGGATACATTAGCTTAGTATAACATCGCTCTCGTAATATCATGAGTGTTTTACTAAGAGACAGGCAAGTATCATGGTCAGTTAAGAAAATAAGGTAATAAAGGTATAGGTTTCTGTAATAGTTTTCATACTCATTGAGTACTTTTTAACTAGAACACGATATTAACTTTTTATCTTATTTGTAAAAATTGATGCTTTTAATGTTCGTCAAACATAAACTGAATGATATATATAAGTAGTGTGCTTAAATTTTATATAAGTGTGCAACATCAGTAACATTGTACTGATGTAAATAGAAGATTTAGTTTACGAGATTTGAAATCTCGCGCTTTAGGATATTCTCTTACCTATAAGGGCTAATCATAAGCGTGCGCGCGTCTATTAATACACCAATAGACTCTGTTTTATACTTACCTTTGTCCAGCAGCTTGCTGCTGCTGTGGTTATCGTCAGTCAGCCTCAAACGCCCTTTTCGGTAAGTCGCTTCGCGCTCGTGTTATAATTTTCACGTGTAGCGTTTTATGTAAGATATCGTAACGAAAACGATTCACAATTTAGATTGACACGTAATCTCTCAGTTTGACTCAAAAATTAGTTCTGCCTTTTTTTATCTTGCATGTAAGCAAGTATTATTACTTGTTAAAGTGGAATTAAATAGAAAGATTGTTTTTTATAATAAACGGCTAAAGTGTTAAAAAGTGTGTTGTGCATTTATTATAGTGTCCTTTAATTACATCCTTTTTTCACGCTTCCCCAAATCCGGCGTGCGATATAAAAAAATATATACAGTCCACTAACTTACTGAGTTCGATTTCGAACATGGTCCTTCGAGCCGAATATTCGCGCAACTACTCCGTTTAAAAATATGGGATCTTCTAGTAGTAAGCCTATATCTGGTGTTACTGCACATCAGACAGTTGTTTCAGATTTCATTGTTTGCCAATTTTGTAATCAAAAACATCATCTTGTCTCTTGTGATTCATTTAAATCACAGGAGTGGAGCGATAAATAAAAATTTCTGAAGTCCCATCGTCTCTGTGTTAATTGTTTTGGTCCTCACCTTAATCGGGAGTGCTATGGTAATAGTAAGTGTTCACACTGCAACCAAAAGCATCACACCATTATGCACAGAGGGGATAAGTCCAGCTCAACATCTGTCTCTGCTAAAAATAAGCAAACGAAATCTGTAAATAACTTGACGAACTCCTTTACTGTACAAAACCAAGCTCAGATTTCTTCAGAGTCTAGTGTGAATGTACAGTCATGTAGTAGTCATAAAATCGTCTCACCTAAGGTGCTTTTAGCTACTGCTCGTGTTTTCGTGTATGCCACTGATGGATCTCGCATATTGGTACAAGCTCTCATTGATCAGTGCTCACAGAGTTGTCTTATTACTAATTCTCTCTGTGATATGCTGCATTTGAAACCGAGATCAGTAAGTACGACTCTGTCAGGAGTGGGTGGACTGATTTTCATGGACGCTAGTTAATCTGTTGCTTACAAATTTAGGCCTTATTTTGAGTCTGGTTTTGAGCACTTTGTTGATGCGTTAGTCGTGCCAAAAATTTCTTCCTACGAACCACCCCTAGGTAGTCGTTTGGCAACTTTAGATTATGGGAAGGATGATATTCTAGCAGATCCAGAATCTTACAGCTTAGATAAAATTGATATTTTGTTAAATGCATCTGTCCATGCAATTATTATCGGTCAGGAAGTTCGCAAATTAGCCCCTGATTACCCAATTGCCTCTGCTTCGCAAATTGGTTGGTTGTTATCTGGTCAGATGCCCTTTGGTTCAGGATCCAACTTGTCACAAAAATCATTAGTTATGGTTAATGGTGAGGAAACTCAGCTTAATGAGTTAGTTCAGCGGTTTTGAATTATTAAAAAACCTCTCAAGCCTCGAAAAATTTTGAGTAAAGACGAGATAGCCTGTGATGAGATTTTCATCAATTCACATTCTCGAGATTCTACCGGCAGGTATGTTGTACGGCTTCCTTTCAAAGTTAATCCTAAATTTCTTCCTGAACTACAAAGACAATCGTACCAATCAGCGTTGGCAGTTTTTCACCATTTAGAACGGAGGTTTGTGAGAGATAAGTCTCTACATGATGCTTATTCAGAATTCATGTCTGATTATATATCTTTGAGCCATATGAAGGAATTACCGGTTGACAAATTAGCAGCTTGTTATCTACCTCATCATGGAGTTTTTAAAAACAACAAGTAGCGAGTAGTTTTTAATGAATCAGTTTCTTGTAATTCTAGTTTCTCGCTCAATTCCATTTTACACTCTGGAGAGAATTTGTTGCTTAGCTTATTTGATATTATTATCAGATGGAGATTTTACCAATTTGTCTTTACTACTGACATTGAGAAAATGTTCCGACAAGTTTTGGTAGCTCCTGAAGATCATGAGTTTCAGGCCATTTTATGGAGACCTAATGCATCTGTACCTATTCGATCTTACGTCTTAAACACTGTTACATATGGTTTGACAAGTTCACCTTACTTGGCCACACGTGTTTTAAGACAACTTGCCAAGGATTACACTGAATCTCATCCTATAGCTGCTCAAGTTCTTTGTGAAGACTTCTATGTGGATGATTGTTTGTCTGGTAGCCATACGTTAGAAGATGCTAAGATTAAATGTCAGCAACTAATTGAATTGTGTGAATTAGGTCAATTTCCACTGAGAAAATGGTCAGCCAATTCATCTGAGTTGATAGCTGAGTTACCAGTAAGCCACTTATCTAGTAAGCCAAAGATTCTAAGTGATGATGAACTAATTGTTTCAGTTTTAGGCTTGTATTGGAATCCTAGTAGTGACGAGTTTCGATTTTGCGTTACAGTAAACGTTGACACACCCGTTCGCTGGACCAAACGTACTTTATTAGCGCAGTTGTCAAAATTTTTTGACCCCTTAGGATGGTTGGCTCTAACGATAATTTTTGCTAAAATACTATTTCAATCTTTTTGGTTGTTGCAAGTGTCTTGGGATGATTCTCTGTCACCTGATTTGGTTAAAACCTGGACTCATTGGTTAAATGAAACACCTTTGTTGAACGAAGTTCGAATACCTAGATGGAATCATTTTTCGCTAGACTGTGAATCTCTCGAACTTCATGGTTTTGCTGACGCTTTTAAAAACGCCTATGCAGCGGCTGTTTATTTACGCGTTGTATGCGAGGGTAAGATTTTTGTACATCTTTAATTAGCCAAAACGAAAGTAGCTCCGATTAAAGGGCTAAGTATTCTAAGACTAGAGCTATGTGCTGCAGAATTGTTATCCACAGTAGTTAGTCATTTCGTTGATGTTAATTCATTGAAAGAAATACCAGTTCACATGTGGTCAGATTCTAGGAATGTACTATATTGGCTCAATGGACTTCCTTCCAAATGGCCAGTTTTCATAGCTAATAGGTGTTCAAAGATTAATAAATTTACTTCATATGCTAAGTGGCATTATATCTCGTCAAAGCAAAATCCAGCTAATGTAACTTCTAGAGGTGTTCTTCCGGGCCAATTGCTGAGTCAAATATTATGCTTTCAGGGCCCTAAGATTCTTCATGAATTGCACCCTAATTATCCAGAGTTTGGAGTAGAAATGATTGCCCCAACCTCTATAAATGTAAATAGTTCAATGCCTTCTGTAAATAGTTTTGTAAATAGTTCTGAGTCCTTTTATATGACTCTAATAACTCGTTGTTCCAAGTGGGAACGGTTGCTAAGAGTAACAGCATATTGCCTTCGTTTTACATACCGTTGTTTACATAAAGTTAAACAAAAGAATTCATATTTACCTATAGCTGGAGATCTTAAGCCCCCTTTACAGGCTAGTTTGCAGTTTATAGACTTGTATTCTTTTATGGAAGTTGACTCGATTCACCCTTCAACATCAGAAATTGATTGTGCTAGACTGTGTCTCGTTTATCAGCATCAACAATGTCACTTTTCCGCTGAGTTCAAGGTACTAACTCAAAATCAAGATCGTAGTTTAGAAGATAGCTTACCACTACTTTGATCTAGCCGTTTGCTTAATCTTACGCCGTTTATAAACCGCGGATTGATAAGAGTTAGGGGTAGATTGAGTAGAGCCCTACTTGATGATGATGCCAAACATCCCTTGATACTAACAGATAGAGATCAGTTGACATTTATGCTTATTGACTATTATCACCGATTAACTTTACATGGTGGAGTGCAGTTGACGATTATTACACTCCGTCAAACGTACTGGATTGTAAGTGGTAGACGGACTGTAAGAGCTGAGCTTACTCGTTGCATCACTTGTAAAAGATACAAGTCTAAACCACAAACTCAGTTAATGGGAGAATTGCCTTGTTCTCGTGTTACTCAGAGTCCTCCTTTTCAAAAATCAGGGATCGATTATGCTGGCCCCTTTCCAATACGCTTGTCAAAACACAAGGGTAAAGGAACTTTCAAGGGTTACATTGCAGTTTTCATCTGCATGTCAACTCGTGCAGTACATCTTGAAGTTGTGGAGGATTATACAAAGGAGGCATTTATAGCTGCCTTTCACAGATTTATTTCTAGACGTGGCCACTGCACTGATTTATTCAGTGATCATGGCACGAATTTCATCGGTGCTGATACTGAGTTAAAAAGAATGTTGTTAGAACGTAGTCGTGACCCTAATTTTGCCTATGAATTAAGTACCTCAGGTACACAGTGGCACTTTATTCCTGCTTCTGCTCCACATTTTGGGGGTTTATGGGAATCAGCAGTCAGATCCGCTAAACATCATTTGAAGCGTGTAGTCGGCGATCAGATTTTGACAGTGGTTGAATTTTCTACTTTATTGTGTAGAATAGAGGCATGCCTCAACTCTCGGCCCTTAGCTCGCCTTATGGATAATTCCTCTGAGCTTGATCATCTTACCCCTGCTCATTTTTTGATCATGAGGTCTTTATTTCTTGTGCCAGAGCCCGATATTTCTACTGAAAAGGTATCGCCACTTAAACGCTGGAAGCTAGTGACACAATCTCTCCAAGTCTTCTGGAAAAGGTGGTCACTTGAATACCTTTCTACTTTACAAAGTCGTTGCAAGTGGTTGAATCCTCAACGCTCAGTTAAGCCTGGTGATCTCGTGCTCATAAAAAACGAGTCTTCTCCACCTGGTAAATGGCCTTTAGGCATGATTGTTAAAGTCTATAAAGATGCCAAGTCTCTCGTCAGAGTCGCCAAGATTAGAACCGCTTCATCTAGTTTTGTAAGGCCAATACACAAACTAATGTTATTGCGTACCGTATCTGAGCTCGAGTTAGGACACAATAATAATTAGTCTTATTTAGATCAATTTATTTTCTTTAATTTACTATTATGATTATTAAATCTCATATCTAAAAGTTACAAACCTCGCGAAAATATATATAAAATTATCAGTAATTTGTTTATTATGTTTTACTTTATTTTTCGAATTATTTGCTATTGTACGTGGAAAGCGTTCCACTGCTTTTAACAACAGGTACTTAATTGTATGTTATTCCATCCGCCTGTCCATCAACCTTGGGACTATGTAAAACATCAGTATTACTGATTGCTACCGACTGAATGTCATTATATTAAAAAAAAAAAAAAACTTTGTTATTGATATACATTCATTACACTTATGTATATCAACCTTGGGACTATGTGCAACATCACTAACATTGTACTGATGTAAATAGAAGATTTAGTTTACGAGATTTGAAATCTCGCGCTTTAGGATATTCTCTTACCTATAAGGGCTAATCATAAGCGTGCGCGCGTCTATTAATACACCAATAGACTCTGTTTTATACTTACCTTTGTCCAGCAGCTTGCTGCTGCTGTGGTTATCGTCAGTCAGCCTCAAACGCCCTTTTCGGTAAGTCGCTTTGCGCTCGTGTTATAATTTTCACGTGTAGCGTTTTATGTAAGATATTGTAACGAAAACGATTCACAATTTAGATTGACACGTAATTTCTCAGTTTGACTCAAAAATTAGTTCTGCCTTTTTTTATCTTGCATGTAAGCAAGTATTATTACTTGTTAAAGTGGAATTAAATAGAAAGATTGTTTTTTATAATAAACGGCTAAAGTGTTAAAAAGTGTGTTGTGCATCTATTATAGTGTCCTTTAATTACATCCTTTTTTCACGCTCCCCCAAATCCGGCGTGCGATATAAAAAAATTTATACAGTCCACTAACTTACTGAGTTCGATTTCGAACAATAAGTCTTACAATAAATAGCAGGTAACATAAGCTGTGTTGGCCAGTTTAAAGTTACTGATCGGGAAATTCGAAAGCTTACGGACTTGTCAGGATAATCTCGTACCATGATTGTAAAACACGAAACTATATTTAAATTCTTTAATTTACGTACAATGTAGATTTTTTCACAATTTAAAATGAAGTTAATTATTCTCACTTTCAGCTGTTACAGTATTCTTACTGTAGCACGTCTAGTAGTTTAAGCAATTTTGAAATTTGAGTGGCAATAATTTAATAACGCACTTTTTAGATTCTAAAAGTCTACAATCAGAAGTTAGTCAAGGAATCTCTAAAGTCACAAAAAAATTTACTTCTGTTGAAGTTATCTATAAATATTTATTATTCTCACTATTTCACGGTTAATTAATGAATTTATCCTTGTAATCTGTAAAATACTTCTTATTTTAAAACACGTGTGTTAAATATATATTTTCAAAAAAAAAAAAAATTGTTTCTTGATTTTTTAGATTTGTCAAGAAGAGATCTTTAAACTATAATAAATATCATTAGCGACCATTTCTTATCTCCTAATCAACGTTACGCTAGTCATTTTTTAATCACGTCAAGAGTTCAACGGAAACCAACAATAAAACGCATTATCGATACAAGTATTGAGACTATTCAAATCACGGCTCATACTGATGATTCTGATGAACCTCACCCTGAGCAAGGTAGTTTAAATAATAATGGTAGAGATAACTTTTCGTTGAAATTACTTCGTAGCTATCAGTTAATCAATTAGAAATGGCAAATTATGTTACAAATACAAAATTTTTGAGATACACTGCTATTTTCAGATGTGATTGATTCAAAAGTATTAGGTGAGGATATTCTAGAAAAAGGCAATATGTTAAATGGATCTTCAAAAAAATCACATGCTGTTGATCATACAGATATTCAGACCAGTTTAGCCTCAGAGAATTTAAAGTTAGTTCAAGACACATTTAATTGTACTCTAGAACCTGCTCAGCCAAGTCCTTATCGCGAAAAATACAATAGCTTGTCCGAATCACCAAGAAGTAATAATAAAGATGGCTTTGTATCTTATACAAACAAGTTAGGAGCAACAATCACTTCAGATAGTATGTCTATAGAATACTTTCGGGAGAGGAATCAGTGTCGGGTGAAAAATACACACTCGCTTAAACTTGTTCACTAATTATTAAAACAAATAAAAGAATAAATCAATTACAAAATACTTAATTGATAAGGAAAACTCAGATTATAAAAGAAAGTCTTTTCCCGCACGTGCTTTAGTATAGAGCACCGTGCGCGCGGCTTCGAGCAGCTGGAAGGCTGGACGCTGGATTAATAAAGGAGACGGCGGGCTAGCTTCCGTCGCCTCAGCTTTAGTTGTCCACAGGTGATATGCGAGCGAGAGAGACAGCAGCTGAACCCCGTTGATCAGGCGCGGCTCTGCTTGCTGTCTGCTGGCTTGCGCGGGCGACAAGGCGCTTGACTCGGCTAGTCAAACTCTTGTCTCTGCTCCAGCTTCTGCTTGCGTGCTCGGCGCGAAGATTGTGCGCCAGGTTGTGGCGCTACAGCTACTCCCCTTTCAGTGACTGGCGCGGGTAGTGCTGGGAACGTGACATGACGCTCGGGCTTCTTAGGCTGAGCGACTGGAGATGAAGTTGGTAGGTCATCTGCTGGAAACGCCGGAGGAGGTGTCTGTCGTTGATGTTGGTTGGCCTGATGAGACTGAGCTGGGCCTGGAGGTAAACGCTGAGCTGGATTTTCTTCGGGAATAGACTCTGCTACTTCCAGGTACGCTGGCTTCAGCTGGTCAATAGAGACGAACTTCTCTTGGCCATTGACGTCGATGACAAACGTCCACTGTTCTGTGCGTCTAATGACGCGATGTGGGCCAGTGTATGGGGCTTATAGCGGCTTTCTTATGCTGTCAACTCTCTTGAAAACGTGAGTGCATGATTGTAAGTCTTTGAAGACAAATGGGTGGGCTGAGCTATGCCTGGATGCAGGAACTGGACGAATTGCTTGGGCGAGCTGGCGAAGACTTTGGACGAAAGCTGTTTTGTCGGCCTGGATGGAGTCAGTGACAAAGAATTCGCCTGGAATTCTGGGTGTCGTTCCAAAGAGCAACTCTGAAGGTGATGCTTCCAGGTCGTGCTTGAAAGCTGTCCTGAGTCCCAACAAAACAGTAGGCAGGCAGTCAATCCAAGAGTGCGGGCAGCACCTGAGGGCTGCTTTTAAAGTACGGTGAAAGCGTTCCACCATCCCGTTCGACTGCGGGTGGTATGCAACGGTATGAACTACCTTGGCACCGATGGCTTTGGCGAGTTCAGTGAAAAGTTTAGACTTGAACTGAGCTCCTCTGTCAGAAGTGATCTGGAGAGGTGTGCCAAATACGCTGATCCAATCATTTGTGAAGGCTTTAGCGACTGTATCAGCTTTGATGTTCGGCAGTGGAATTGCCATGGGCCAGCGAGTAAACCTGTCTATAATTGTGAGACAGTATTGCATACCTTGCACTAAGGGTAGTTTGATTGAATTGATATGAATATGCTCAAATCGATTGTCTGGTTCTGTGAATCGACCAAACTCTGCTCTGTTGTGCCGACCGACTTTTGACTTCTGGCAGGCTTCGCAGTGACGAGCCCAGTTGTTGGCGTCCTTGCGAACTCCTGGCCACACGAACTTGTGCGACACGGTTTTGGCTGTGGCCTTGCCGCTTGGATGGGACAAACCGTGGAAGGTGTTGAAAGCCAGGCGCCGCAGAGGGGCTGGCAAATACGGTCGCACGATGTTGTTGTTGATGTTGCAGAATACCTCGTGTCCATCCATTGGAAGTTTCTGCAGTTGAAGTGCTGAGTCCAACAGCGTCGGTAGCTCAGCATCAAGGGCTTGTGCCTCGGAAATGGTTGCTGCGTTTAGGGAGGAAGGCATGGAGACTGTGGCGATCTCGAGGGCCTTCTCTTCTTTGTCCTGGTCAGCTGTTGGCTCGTTGTTGAGTGACTGCGCGATGGCGCACGTCCTGGATAGGGCGTCTGCAACGACGTTGTCAGCGCCTCGTGTGTGCTCGAATTTGGCGTTGAATCGCATCAGCTATTCAAGCTGTCGAGCTTGTCTTGGTGAAGCTTTGTGCGAGCGCTGTTGAGGCGCATGGACTAGTGGACAGTGATCTGTGAAAACAGTAAAAGGATGGGCTTCGAGGATCCTCTCAAAGTGTTTGACCGCTGAGAATATTGCCAGCAGCTCTCTGTCGTATGCGCTGTATTTTTGCTGCGTGGCATCCAGCTTCTTTGAGAAGAAACCCAGAGGTTTCCACGTGCCGTCTGGTTGTTATTGTTCCAGCGCTGCTCCAAGGGCTGTTTGAGAAGCATTGGTCCAGAGCGCTAGTGGAGCGCTGGGCAGGAAAAAGGTAGTGCAGGTGGCATTGATGATGTCACTCTTACAATTCTGGAAAGCCTGGTCAGCCTCGACAGTCCAAGTCAGCTTGGCTTTCTTGGGTAGGCCTTTGAGCAGGTCGTGGAGTGGCGCTTGGGCTTCCGCGGCATGTGAAGTGCAGCGTCGATAGTAGTTGACTATCCCTAGGAACCGGCGCAGCTCTGTAGTTGTGGTGGGCTTGGGGTAGGCCTTGAAGGCTTCAATTTTTGCTGGTGGTGGCTGAAAACCCTTCGAAGGAACCTGGTAACCAAGATAAATGACGTCATCTTGCCCTAGGGCGCATTTGGCTTTATTAACATGAAGTTTATTTTCGCGTAGCGTCTTGAAAAGCTGCCGCAAGTGGACAAGATGCTCCTCATGGTCCTTCGAGACGACGATTATATCGTCAATGTAGGCCTTGGCGAACGAGAGTTGGCGCAGCACGTAGTCGATGGTCCTCTGCATTGATTGCGCGGCGTTGCGCAGTCCTAGGGGGGTCCCCAGAAACTCGAACAGGCCAAAAGGTGTTGCTACGGCTGTTTTCTCTACGTCCTTCTCTGCTATTGGGATTTGGTAGAAAGCTTCGCGCAGATCTATCGTTGAGAATACGTTGCCCTGGCTCTCCTGGAGGAGGTCTTCGATGATGGGCAGCGGGTAGCGGTCCGGGAGGGTGCAGGCGTTCAAGCGATGGTAATCACCTGTGACGCGCCACGAATCCTTTTTGGGCACCATGTGTAGTGGACTTGCCCATTGACTGGCCGACGGTCGGACGATGCCTTTTTCCAGGAGACCTGTAAAAGTTTTCTTCGCAGCTGCCAGCTTGTCGCCGACTAACCTGCGAGGGCGTTCGAAAACGGGCGGCCCTGTGGTGTTAATAGTGTGCCTTACCGGGAGTCTGGGCACTGGGCTGGGCTTGGTGTTTGGCTCGAAGATGCTTGCGAACTCCTGGCGCAAAGCTGCGTACCTGGCTGCCGGGGTATCGCTGAGACTGGACGTAGTGGGTGCTACCAAGGAAACTGAATGGAGAACCGCACAGGCGAGCGTCCCCTTGGAAGTCAGCCCTGTCAGTGGATCGATGATGCAGCCGTTCTTCATGTCGACCAGCAGGCCGTGCCTCGCCAAAAAATCTGCTTTCAGGATGGCGTGGGGCACGTCGGCGATGACGAGGTCACAAGCCAATTCTCGTCGAAGACCGATACTGAGAATTTGTTGACGTTGGCCATAGGTGTTAATCGGCGTTGCATTGGCTGCGTAGAGCACCAGCTTTTGTTGCTGCAAACCTCTAGTGGCTCCTGAGAGAGGCAGCAAGGAAACAGCCGAGCCTGTGTCCACCAGGAACCTCATGGAAGATTGCGCATCGTGTAAGTGTAGGCGGATTTCGGGTTCCAAACCGACCTCTGCCGCCTGGCCCAGAGGTGGCTCTACTGGTTTCCCTGAGGGCCCTTCGTCGCGTTTGGGTGCGAGCAGGGTAGCTGGCAAGCGCGTGCCTTGTCCCCGAATTTGTCATGATACCAGCACCAGGATTGATCTCCCCCTGTTGATTGGCTGCGCTTCCTGGACCGTGACCTGCTGCGTGAGCGGCCTCGTGCCTGCTGCTGCTGTTTTTGTTGAGGGACCTTGTGGCTTGTGATGAACTGGAGCATGGCTGCTTCGATGGCAGCGAGCCTCTTGATCATCGGGTCCTTGTTGATTGCATACACTGTTGGCCCTGCAGTGCTGGTGATTTCGTCTGCTGCTTGTATAAGATCCTCCGTGTCTTCAGCCCTAAAGATCTTAAGAAAGTTTTGTGTGTGCATTGGAAGAAGAGAACGCCATTCAACTTTGAGTGTCTCGTCGGATATTTGAGTACCCGCAAGGCCCTTCATATTCCTCCACAATTGCGAAGGCTTCATGTTGTCCAGCCTCAGGTCGGTGAGAAGGCTGTGAAGCCTCTGCTCCTCGGACTCTGTAGTGCGCTTCAAAATTGCCTCCTTTAGCGTCTTGTTTTTGTCTGATGCCGGGGGTGCACTAACAATGTCCTCGAGCTCTGATGTTGTCTCTCGGTCCAACGCGTCAAAAACAGCGTAAAATTGAGCCGCATCGTCGGTAATGTTATTGGTATGGAAAAGCGCTTCCGCCAGCATAAACCACAACGTGGGCATTTCACGCCAAAATGGCTGAAGTGTCTTTTGTGCCGACATGGTCTGCTCTGTCTCTGTCGGATTTTCTGTGAGGTTATGTTGGATACCGCTTACCTTGGGAAAATTACGAGGTGATCCTCTCGACGAAATCGACTCTTCTTCGCTGTCGATGTAGTTGCTGTCAGCAAAGGGTAGGACGGCGAAACCTAGCAGCGGGTCGTCTGGGCTGCCTGGCATGAGGGCGAGATAAAAACCGCGTAGAGGCCTGTTGTTCTCGCTGTTGCTTCGGCGGGACCCAGCAGCGCGACCTCTCCCTCTGCCGCGTCTAGGAGACCAGCTGCGGGCGCGGTTACCGGGAGGGTGGTCTGGGTCTTGATGTTCGTCGAGCTCGAGCGGGGGGGGACGGCCACGGTTTCGAAGGCGTGCCTGGCTGCGTGTCTCCGTCTTGAGAGCGTCCACGTGGCACTGCACTCGCGAGTTAAAAGTTTATGTGCCTTACGAAAACCGATGAGTTTTTACATTTTAATGTAGTGAACCGCGTGCACTGATTCTCCGCGACCGAAAAGTATTATTATAAACAACTGACGTCAGGTAAATGTTTAAAGTCCGGGTCACCACTTAAAGAATACTTTCGGGAGAGGAATCAGTGTCGGGTGAAAAATACACACTCGCTTAAACTTGTTCACTAATTATTAAAACAAATAAGAAAATAAATCAATTACAAAATACTTGATTGATGAGGAAAACTCAGAATATAAAAGAAAGTCTTTTCCCGCACGTGCTTTAGTATACAGCACCATGCGCGCGGCTTCGAGCAGCTGGAAGGCTGGACGCTGGATTAATGAAGGAGACGGCGGGCTAGCTTCCGTCGCCTCAGCTCTAGTTGTCCGCAGGTGATATGCGAGCGAGAGAGACAGCAGCTGAACCCCGTTGATCAGGCGCGGCTCTGCTTGCTGTCTGCTGGCTTGCGCGGGCGACAAGGCGCTTGACTCGGCTAGTCAAACTCTTGTCTCTGCTCCAGCTTCTGCTTGCGTGCTCGGCGCGAAGATTGTGCGCCAGGTTGTGGCGCTACATGTCTGCCTTCGAAAAGAATGTAGAGGTGCTTACTTTGAACACAGGTTAGTTATTTTGATAAAATATTCTACTTGTAATTTTGTAAAAGAAAGTTTTAAACTTTAATTCTTATTACACTAAATTATGTTTATAAAATTTGTTTGAAATAAAAAAAAAAAAATGTATAAAAATTTTATTCATCTTATAGTAGAAATGGATCAATGATTTATAAGTTTAATATCATTTTCTTACAATTTATTTGGATTAGTTAAACACTTTAAAATTTTTGTACATTACTCTATTTAATTAATTAGAAAGGCATTAATATAACTTAATTAATAGAAAAATTTATTGTATTTTAAAGGATACTTGGATTTAAGTGATCTTAAACTGATAGGATTATCTAAGTTTACTATGAATTTAAATTCTCAGAATGCTTCACTAATAGTAACAAACATCTTCGACGAGTCACTTCGATAAGTTCCCTTTTTTAAAGTATATTTGATATTCTGGTACTTTGTTTTTGTTAAATTTTTTTAATTTTGTTGTAGATTCAAGTCATAGATCAAATTTTCACGATCTTGACTCAGAACTAGATGCGAAAACAAATTTTCAGACTGAAATCAAGTGTAATGAGTTACATGTGGTAAATGTTCCTTTCGGGAGAACGTTAACATTGATCGAAAACTTGAGAATGTACAATTTGGCGAAGAACCATTTAAACATCTACTTTTGTACGATGATGAGCTGGCAGCAGGTAAATTAATAGGGTTACGAAGTTCTTACCATTTAGCAATTAATTTAATATTATTGATTTATTTGCGTTGGTTGTCACAAATTTATATGAGATACAGAGCTTTAAGATAGATTGTTCCTTTAATATTTAGTACCAATTGAGTAATATTTACTGTTTATCTAAGTGCTTAATGAATGTGTTTAGTCGGAACATGTGTGATATTTTTAGCAGTTTTTACCCTTACGAAATGGAATATTTAGTTTAATCTCACAATCAATCTAATTAAAGCACATAACTGGTTTTTGGAGTACGAAGTTAAGTTCAAATTTTGTAAAACTTTTGTTGAGTTTGAATTTCATTAGGTATAAAATAATAAAATTGATATAAGATGAGATATAACCAAAAAGCAGTTAAGTTAAAAAATTATCAGAATAGTTAAATTGATCAAATTTTGTGTTAATTTTTTGGGAGCGGCCTTAATATTATTATATCAAAGAAACCCTAGATCATTGAGCTAGTTTTCTACTTATCACATCTATTTAGACTTGTTAACTTATCCAGGGCAGATAGAAAGTTCATACTTAACGTGTTTATACTTTGGCTTACGTAAATTTGTGATGATAAGTCATAATTTATACAATTTATTATAGCATTGTAAACATTTTTTTTTTTAATTTGTAAGAGTGTCTTATTTTGCAGAACCTGATATTAATCACAATGATACCATCACATAAAAGAATAACTCAATTGATATTCAAAATTTTCTACATGATGACCAAAATCCATGCAATAATCACATTGAATTCAGCGTAAAAAGTTATGAACCTGTATCAAAAATAAACTACGACGACAGCGACTCAAATCATAGCGATGATAGCGATGAAGGCTCTGTTTAGCAGGATGATGATAGCTGTGTTGAGGATAGTGATTACGAAGACAAAAGCGATAATGATTATGGATTAGAAGTCAGAAATATTACGAATGATTCTCCTCAGATGAATGAAAATATACTTAATAATCTAGATAATGTTGACAAGTCTAATAACCATTTTCATATAATAGGAGATAAAAGCATATTGCCATTACAAAGTGTAGCAAGTAAGTTTATAATTTTTGTAGAGATTTAACAATTCAATAATAAAAAATTCTTCTTTCCTTTGATGTAATTGTAATTTTGCATGATTTTTTTGTTATTGTGACGTAATTGTAATTTTTCATGATTTTTTAATTATTTATTATTAAAATTTTATTTATATACTGCAAATAATACAATACATATAATAATTATTGATTTCATAGATAACGAATCAGAAGATGGGAGTTTGATTTTGAACAATATAGTAAACAGTACCTTTAAAAACTCCGCAAATAATGTCACTTCTGGTATGTTAGTTCCCTGAATATAGTTAGTTACACTGTTTTTTTTTTTAAGGGAATCCATCATACGCGTTGCAAAATCTGCCTCACCAACTACTTCTGTTAGACAAAATCTCATTGATACTTGATGAAACAGTTCGTTTTATATAAAATAACAAGACGAGCAGCCAGGCTGTTTATTTAAGGAACTAAGAGAAGCTACCTCATTGTATATTAAACTTAATTAATATCGCACCTTGCTATTACAAATAGTATTAAGGGCAGTCTGCAGAAAATTGTAGTTTCCTACCTTATCGGTAAGGTTACTTTAATTGAATAGCTTTAAAACATAATTTGTTTAGTAGGTAGCTATTTTATTGAAAAAATAGGAGTAGACGCACATTTTTGACACATCAAAGAACAAATCAAGCCCATACTTAGCAAAATTGATAGAGAATTCAAGGCAAAAAGTGAAAAATCAGATGTTGGATTGATAAGATGTATTCTGATTTTTCACTTTTCTTCTTCATATTGCAATAAATCTCACGTAAATCAAGAAATATTAATTCCTTGTGAATCAAAGAATGTGCGTCTACTCTTATTTTTTTCCAAAAATTGTCTAGAGTAAATTACTGACGCAAATAACATCACCTAACTACAATTAGGCATAAGATGTTACTTTGCATGAATGAGTTTCCTACTGTATTGATCAACAGATATTTTACTTAGTAAACAACAATCAATTGATCTGGAATACTTACATGTGAGAAAATTAGTATACGTACATTCCTGAATCTTCAAGGAATAAATATTGCTTGATTTCGGGGAGATTCATTGAAATATGAAGAAGAAAAGTGAAAAATCAGATACATCTTATCAATCCAACATCTGATTTTTAACTTTTTGCCTTGAATTCTTAATCAATTTTGCCAAGTGTGGGCTTGATTTATTTTTTGATGTGTCAAGAATGTCCGTCTACTCTTATTTTTTCAATAAAATAGCTAGCTGCTAAATGAATAATGTTTCAAAGCTATGAAATAAAAGTAACCTCAACGAAAAGGTTGGAAACTACCATTTTCTCAGGCCTGCCCTTAAGTTATGCATTACCTGATCAATACATCAATTTGCTCTTTAAAGATGGTCAGATATAACATATCCATTACAATTGAATTGAAACAAATCTTGGATCGATTATATCGTTTAACTACCAGCTCGGCTGCTCTTTTGATCACTTTACAAAAACACTACCGTTTGAGGGTAATCAGTATATCATCTTGAATTTTTACTTTACCAACTTCTCTATTTTGAGAAATTATTCTCAATAACTAATTATTCAACTGTTTAAACTCAAGATAATGAGAAGAGTCCTGAACTGATACATCAAGGAATGAATAAATCAAGCCCAAATTCAATTCAATCCGTTGTCAAGTAGGAGAGAAAAGTTACTTCTCGTGATCATGAAAGAGTTTTCGTATTCATATTCTAAAACGTAAACATTCTCAAACAGTAATGCATTGAATTGCCTGAAGTTTAGACAAGGCATCCTTAATAAACAGTCCAACATTGCTCTTCCCATAGTTTTGCTTCTACTGATTTTGAAAACTTATTTTTATATTGAACGGCACAACATAAACTATACATCTGGGCATATTAAACAGGTTTACATTTTTAAGGTGGCTTGGAGGGTTGGTACCGTATCTAGGGTAGGGTGCCATAAGGGCCCCTAAAAAATCAACGCTTTTTGACTGTAAATTTTTTAATAAATATAGTTATTTCAATAAAACCAAAGTACAAGATCAAGAAATTGCCAGAAAAGAACCGTGAAGTTATAATTGTGAAAGTTGGGAGATGTTGCAAGGCAAGCCAGATTAATATTTCATACTTATCTTCTGATTTTCTCTTAAGTTAAGTCTTTGATCCTATATTTATAGGAATTGAATAGATTCTTTGTAAGAAAATACACTAGAACTATTTTAAATTTTTGAGGTTAATCAATGATTTCTGAAGATATAGTCGATATTGGGACCTTTGTCAATAAATGCAGGTGTTAAATTGGTGAGTTTTCAGTAGCACTTTGCGAAAGAATTAAGCCGTTGACCTCAGTATTTTCTTATCACAAATGAATTGGGCATACCTAATTTACATGAGTCCAGAATTTCAAAAGTTTTAACCAAGCCGATAAAAATGGCCCAAGCAACCCTAACTGTACGTTTACAAAAACTATGAGAGAAGAGTTGTTTTTCTTTTTTTTTTTTGTTTTTGATGTCTTCTGCAAATTTCAAGTAATTAAATGCATTACTTTTTCAAAGAAGTAATATTTCAAATTACCTACTCTGAAGCACTTTTTTATAATCATGAAATATAATTTTTCTCTCCTAATCCGCAACGAATTGCATTGAATTTTGGCTTCATTGATTCTTCAGAGTACGAGGTTGGATGATGTTCTTCTTATTTTGTGTTTAAATAGATAAATAATAAGTTTTTCAGGATAATTTTTTAAAATAGGAAGGTCAGTAAAGTAGAAATTCCAGAGGATGTACTAAATGCCTTCAAATGATTAATGATGTATTTTTAACAATGTTAGGTTATGAGCACGATAAGATCTTTAAATTGAATACCGAATTATCTTAAGCCTGTTAGACTACATACATAAACTTTATTTGAGTTATAGTTTATTTATAAATTTTTAATAGCTTAAATCAATCTGATTGTATTCTAAGTTTAATTTTGGTAATACAAAATATTACAATAAGTCGATTTTTGCTACTTTTTAGATGTTCCATCAGCAGATCCTGATTATAATCTGCCAGAGGGCTTTAGCCTCAGATTACCTAATTTGTCAGATCATGAAAATAATGATGATTAGAAATCCAAAAAAGACCTATACTTACACTAGATGCTATGTTACAACGATTAACAAATGATGAATCAAATGTGATAGGGCCCGATATCAATCAAGTCAAAGTTTTGGCCTCACAAAAAAATGATGCTGGAAAAAGACAAAGGAAATTGCACCGATGTCCCTGGTGTGGTGTAGACCAAACGAAATTAAAACAGCATTTAGAAAGAAAGCATGCCCACCAACCAGATGTAGCAAAAATGATGATTGATAGTAAAGCTAGACCTTCAAGTAAAAAGCCAATGGACAAAATTTACAAGATAGCAGATCTTATATATAATTTTGATGCCTCTGTAAATAAAAGAGATATACGTGTTGTAAGAGCTCCTACGAAAGAAAAAACGGTTGATAACGTCACAGTGTGTCCTAAGTGCAAGGGAACTTTCATGGAGGAAACCTTTAGAAATCACGTAACCACTTGCATGCAAATCTCTGGAAAGTTTTGCAGGAACTTGGCCCAACTTGGACGAAACTACCGAAACAAGTGTTCTCCTAAAGCTTGTTTAGCATTAAAGAAGCGTATACTTTTTCGTATGCGCAATGACAAAGTTACCAGAGTTATCAAGTATGATGAACTTTTAATTGAATACAGAAATGAACTATGCAGCCATTTACGTGGAGAGCAACACCAAGGAAACGTTTCAACACAATTGCGAAGATGCGGTCGATTAAAGCTAGAGTTAGGAGTAGCTGAGTTCTCCGATATACTATTTCTTTGTAAAAGTTTAGCAATTGTGGAAGCTATCGAGAAGTTGTCTCAAAATCGAATGGTACCTTATAATCCAGACATCATTGGATTTCCAACTGTGGCACAAAACTTAAGAACTATAGTGATATCTGTTAGTAATACCTACCGGATTTTGAATATCAAAGCCAACAACAAAGAGCTATCTGAGTGTGTTAAGGATTTTCAAGTATGTTTCAAAAATGATTTTAAAAGGCGATTTTCACGTATAGCTGCAGAGTCGCATTTGCATAATAAAAGGTTGAAAGACAGAAGCCTGCCTGAATTGAAAGATTTTCAAGTATTGTATAACTTTCTGAAAAAACAAAGAATGTCTCTTTACAACGCACTAACAAAAAAATACAAACAAAACGTGCACCTCGATCTAATTAAAATTACTGTCACATCTATTCAAGTCTACAATAGGAATAGACCGGGTGATGTAGAGCGCATTCATTTGATAGATTATCTTAACTTGCAAAGACTTGATACAGTTGACCAACAACAATTTCAAAAACTTAATAAGGGTCTCCAAGACTTATCATTAGAGTTTTCCATGTTTGCTACTAGAGGTAAGCTAAATAACGATATAAAACTGTTAGTTTCTTCTGATGTGAAAATATGCATGGATTTGGTAGTTAAACTAAGGCCCCTACTAGATATGAGTGATAAAAATAGTTATCTTTTTGCACTTCCGAGATTACCGACATCTGAAATTCGTTATCCTTCGGCCTATGTGTTGCTTCATAGAATTGCAAATACCTTAAATCTACAAAAACCGAAGCTGATAACTACCACTCGACTAAGAAAACATCTTGCTACTAACTGTATTAAACTTGATCTAAACGACAATGAGCTTATCGATATAGCAGGATTTATGGAGCACGATGTTGAAATCCACAAAGCTGTATACAGAAAAAACAGAATTGAAAAAGACATACCACAGTTTTTACAATTTATCGAAGCAGACATGGGCGATAACATAATAGGTTTAGAAAAATCAATTTTAGCTCAGTCAACTGATGAGAAACAAAATCTTAATGTCAGAACGGAAGACGAAGCAGTACATGACGAAGGTAAGTGTTAAATATATTTTTAATTGTATATTTTTCCAAAATAATTCTTACAACTTTCTTTTTTGTGGTAAAGTAAACGCATTTGAGTACACCCTATCACTGGGCAGCCTCAACATTACTGAAATTCCAGAGTTCACGATGATGAGATCCAGCTTCCTTACCACGTCCAACACGGCACGTTCTTTGTTATCAGTTCCTAACGTCCCCAAATGAGGTCCTTGATGTTTGAGGCACCACGCAGCAATCACTTTCTCTTTCTTATCTTTTGCTTTCTCCGTATACAAAACCACATTTCTTTACCTACACAAGGTTTTAATAGTTAGGCTATGAATTCTCGGATTGCCCTTAATACTATCCTAATAATTATTAGAACGAAGTTCTTTATAGCGGGTTACGTCGGGATATAGACTTGCTGTGTATTTCCTGTGTTAAAGGACGGCTGAGAACGGGGGCCCATCTGCAAGAAAGTGTAAGAAAAAAGCGTGCACTTTTAGAGGGGGAATACAGCGGAGAGAGATAGTGCCAGTCAGCGCAGAGACCTGCCAGCCAGAAAGCGTAAGAGAAACGCGTGCACTGTTAGGGCGGTAAGGGAGGGGAGAGCATGGAGTAACAGCAGCAACTCAGAGAAAGCGCCAGCCAGCGCAGAGACTCAGCAGCCAGAAGGCGTAAGGAAAAAGCGTGCACTTTTTTTTTTGGGGGGGGGGGGGACAAAGCGAAGCAGCGGAAGCAGAGAAACAGAATTGCAGCCAGAGCAGGGACCAATCAGCCAGAAAGTGTAAGAATAACGCGTGAGATTTGAGAGAGGGGGATACCGCAAAGTAGCAGCAGCAACACAGAGAGAGAGTGCCAGATAGCGCACGGACCCATCAGCCAGAAAGCGTAAGAAAAAAGAGTAAAGTTACATTTTGCTGGCTACAGAAAAAAAAAATAAATATATAAAGCTTAATTGAAAATAATTTTATTACGAATGGAATGCAAAAAAATTTTTTGAAATCCGAGCTACTTTTCAGAAATGGAAGCACTTTTTTTGGTGAAATGCATACACACGACGGTCGTGCCCAAACAAGCGAAGGTGGCGGCACATTAACATAACCTATAAAAAATCAGCGGCAATGGGAGAAATACCCGAAGGGTGGGGGGACACTCAAAGTAGCAACACTACACGAGCACACACACACAGCCAGCGCAGGAACCTATCAGTTAGAAGGCTTAATGCAAAAGCGTGAAATCCCATTTCTGCTGGCTAAAAAAAAATTAAATTAAAGAGAATTCGACGACGAATACAATGCAACAACAATTTTTGAAATCCAAGCTTCTGCAGAAAAATGTGAGCACTTTTTAATTTTTTTTTGGACATGCATACACACGAGTTTTGTACCCATGTAAGCTCAGGTGCTACATTCCCATATCCAATACAATGTAAGGGGCAAATTTTAATTAAGTGATTTAATTTGTACATGGAATTCGAATACTTTCGTTTGTTTTTATAACATTTGCATGGGTACATCTTGTATTTTTATAATTAAAGCTTACGATATTTTTAACAAATTACTGCTTGCGTACTTCATTATTTGTTTCTCGTTTTCATTAACCAAATAACATACTGTATACTCAATAATCATCACTTTTAATTTATTATTGAAAGTATAATTCGGTTCAAAACGAGACACGATAATCTAGCCACAGACGAACTTAACTAGCACTTGCACTGACACGTATTATTATAACGAAGGCAAGATTAACATAGTAAGTTGGGAAACTGGCATGTATTTTCAGTCATATGTGTATAATAAATTAAATTAATCAAATCTCCCGAAACCACTTGCTCATTTATCCATAGAAATAACATCAATCAAGATACTACACTCGATATTTTGAGCAGAATAATTTTTTTGCGTGTGTGTGTGTGCAAATTATATTGCACCCATATATGCAAGCAAGCAAGCTAGCAAGCCACCCTGATGAGTTCCAGCTGGCGATTGAGGACGAAACGATTCCCTTCCTTTTCTTATTATTCCGTGTTGGCCCCTTTCAAATGACTCCGCGCTCTAAAATAGAGTCACCAAGTATGAATTTTAACAGTAAGTTAAACTTGCTTGGCATGGAGAAAAGTGCGTATGCATGTATGGGTGCAATATAATTTGCACACATACACACGCAAAAAAAAAGATTCTGCTCAAAATATCGAGTGTAGTATCTTGATTGATGTTATTTCTATGAATAAATGAGCAAGTGGTTTCGGAAGATTTGATTAATTTCAGATTAATTTTTTTTAAAACTTGACATATTTTTTCTGAATTTTGAGTCCTTGAAACAATGTTACATATTCCTTGATCATGATACAAACTTTTTTAGCTCAAAAGTTTCATTTTTGTCTGCGAAGTCTTCGAAAAAAAAACTCCGAAATATTGAATTCTATTAGCTTCATTGTTTTAAGATAAACAAATGTGTATCGAGTTAATGCAATATATAGCATAGTTTGATGACTTAAGCATCTACAAAAGAAATCTGAAGTGGTAAAAAATTTAACAAAGTTGACAAATTTGATACTCATACTATTAAAATAAAAAATGGTCTTATGTAATAAAGCACGTGTTAACACAACAGTTTTTGAATTTTTAGGTTATGAATTTTTATTTTGAGAAACAAAGAAAAAGATTTCAAAGGGTAGATGATGAAAAAATTTTATTTGATAAATGACGGACACCCTAACATGTATAACATACATGATTGTATGAATACTGCTTGTAATGCCGAGAAATATAAAAACTACTTTAATTATAATGATTTAATATTACTAATTATATTTTGATTTTTAATGCTCTAATTCTTCAGAAAATCAGAGCCAAATATATTTCTTTATTGTTAAGTTTTCACTTAAGTCGTTAGTGACCTAGCTGACAAGTTTTATTTATAAGTACATTTATTGCAAAAGCTATTATTAACTAATAAGTCGCAGTCATTTCCTGTTAAAATAAATTAAAATAAAAAATGTTAATTTTGATAGCAAACTATGATGCTCTTTTCACCTGCAGTTCTGAGGAGTGCACAAACATGCAACCTTAAACTGCTATTATTTAGTATTAGACTACTAGGAATATATTACTTGATCTAGTATAACACCCTGGGAAATGTTGATTCATAATTATTTTTATGTCTGTTATGACAATAAAAACAAATGTAACGTAATAACTCTATCATGCTGTGTAAATTGTTACGAATCAAAACAAGAGTTGTATTTATCAGACAACACTTTGATCCCCATATCTTATCGCTTTTCAACGATCACCACAAGTTACAGAGATAAGTTATAATAGCTTGATATTTCAATTCAGCTCATTCTAAAGAAATACTTACTTAGTTAATTACGATATTAATTTTGCAATCAAATTAAAACACAATGTTAAAAAATTCATGAGCATCAGAAAAACAAACTTTTTTTTCTACTTTTTTACTCGCATATAAAATAAGATTTTCATCAACGTCAACTAATATATCTTGGTAATAAAGAAATTTAATCTGGAAAGCATTTAATTTTTTGTATACCTGCAACTATTAACCTGCTTGCTAAGCTTAATTTAATAGAACATTCTTGTACTGAAATAAAAGAGGTATTATTCTTTATTATTATAATATTATTCTTCTTGAGTACCACACATACATGAAATGACATATGACATTTGAAACTGAAGTGCATAGTTATGAAAAAATATCTTATTAAATTATAATATTTTTTTTATAAATGCAGTGTGTTTTATTTTTTATGAGATTAGGAAGACAAAGTCATTTTCAAACATCATTTGTAAACATTTTTGTCAGTTCAGTAGTGACAGGTTCGTTCATTTCGATGGTATAAGAATACGTTTATGTTAATTTATACACTATAAATATCTGATACAGAGGGCGCAGCTTCTGCGTTGGCTTGGAACGAATTACCAGCTTTTCTTTTGAGCCTTGATTTTGTTCTGACATATGCAGTGAAATAGGTAATTATTTAATTGAAATGATAGAAAACCATTTTGAGGCATTTTCATTTGTAGGAATTGTTTTACAGTTTTATCCAGTGGTATCTATTACTAAAAGACTTTGAGGCAACTTCTATTTCTAAATTCTTTTAGACTTTGCAATATTCTTAGAACATACTTTTTTTACTAACGTTTTTCCTTTTTTTTAAGTAAACTAAGTCTAATCTAGTAGATTACTAAGCGTAATTGTTGACCATGATTTTTCAATTTATTTCCAGCAAAATTCGAAAATGCATTTGTAAATGATTAAAATAATCAAAGTACCGCAACCTTATGTTTATATTATTATAATACTTTCTATTTATGTTAATGCTATCTGGAGAATCAACCTAGACTTGCTGTGTCAGCCCGTAACTGTGTGCTTGAAAAACTAATTATTACCTTGCTTTGATCATTTATTTCTACTATAGTTGCACACAAATAGGTCGTCATCGTCTTCTTTGACCCTTACTTCTGTTTTTACATTGGCATCTTTTTCTTTTCTACCACTGTCGTTAATTCCTGTTTTCTATATTGTTTCTTAATATTTGGAATTTATTTATCGTTCTATCTCTTTTATTTCTATGCCTATTATTTTTAAGTATTTTCCTAACAAGTATAAGAAGAATAAGCAGTTGAAATTATGCTTACAAATCAGATGTTGCCTTTTGTTATATGAGATCTTAACAACTATTAAATACATAAGACTGTTTTGGAATAACTTGATGAAATATTTTTTTAAATATATCGTTACGTAGACTATTTTTCTATTAAAATATCTATATTCTCAAATCAGTGATCTACTTGAATAAATAAGTTGTTATGAACTCACTGTTCTAAAGGACTAAAAGAATTATTTTACAGTTGTAATAAAAAATACTTCAATAGTTTATCCTATGATTAAGTAAATTATAGAGTAAACGGCTTGTTCGAGGTTTAACACACTAAAGGCATGTTTTACAAATGCACACTCTCTTTTACTAAAAATGATTTAGTCATAGTTTCAAAAGCCAATATCGTACATTTAGAACATTTTACGTTATCCAGGATTACACTCTCCATTCAGTGGGCCTACGCCTTTCTTTATGTGTAAGTCAGCGTTTAGTATGAAACCGTGCTGAAATCAATATCACAAGAAAAATTAAAAGAGAAATAATTTTTATAAAGTTAAAATTGCTTTTTAGAATAGCTTTCCTTTTATATTTTTGATTTAAATTTTAACATTTTTAAGGTTACCTTTATAAAATCTCCTTACCTTTAGTCAATTACCTCAACCGAGAAAGGTCTGTTAAAAATTGTTAAAAAATCTAATATTTTTCCAATGTAACGTTACATGTGCATTTTGTAAGAGCGCATCTACTATGAAAGTTTTTAAATTGTACACATTCATACAATTTAATTTTAAAAATATTTTCTAGTAAGAACTAAGGTTTAGAATAATGCGTGAGTTAATTATTTTATTCATTAAAAAGTTTAAAGCCTCATTTCTAATTTGGGATTCTGAAAAAAGTACCAAAAAATTACTATATATATTGTATTCCACTTTATAAAACTAGCTTAACTCTTAATTTTCGTTAAAAGGTAATTATTATGGATGATACAAACTAAAAAATGAAACATAACTGATAGTATTATTGGAACAACCAATAACTAAAAGTACAAATTATTGAACTCCATGAGCTTCCCATAAAATTCAGGTACTTAAAACTAGTGGGTAACATAAACTGCGTTGTAATAATACAAGGTACCATAAACCTCGTTAAAAAATATTTTTTTGTTTTTAAATATATGGCTAATAGGAGGCACTAACGTAGAAATTAATGGTGTATATTTAATGAGCCTATCATAAATAACCAATATATACCTTGTTTATTGAATATAGAGCTGGGCACCACGAATCCCGATAGACAAATATATATATATGTCTATCAAGAGTTGACTTATGCAGACAATCATATATGTAAGGATTATTATGAGAACAAAAGTAGAATTATGTGGACGTCCGTATAATTCTACCATGTTATTATTATATATGTTAAAAGCACGTGAAGTCTGCATAAGTCACTACTTATAAGCACACACAAACACACACACATGCACACACGCACACACATGTATATATAGACATGGACTGCATATATATATACTTGCAAGATAATATGATACGAATATATACATGCATACATTATTACTTTAATGTTATAAATATAAGCATGGAAAAGCGAATCCTCGCTAATTTTAAAGTAAATGATTCTCCGAATTTCTTTTTTTTGCATTTAACAAGCTTGCATTTCATACCATTAATTACCGTTTCCAACATTATTTTATAAAACAGAGTTAATATTGAAAAGATTCGTGAGCCTTCAGATAATGTTTTGGAAACTGACGTTGACTCGAAAATAGATAATAATAAAATTGTGGCGATATCTAGAAACTACAATCAACATGCACAAGCACATTCAAATTTTTGAAACAATTTTCTGAATGATTATTTTGGTCATTCTTTGGCAATTTGCTTAAAACTTTGGTGGAAAAAAGATTTGAAATCGTTATCTGCAGCACATAAAAATTATTAAAAAACAATTGTACCGGTAAATGAAAATTTTTTTTTATTTTTACTCTTAAAAAAATTCTTATATTTAATTATTATTTGTATTTCAGTAGAATTTTGTAAGCATCATAATTGTAGTGGTAATTTGTTTTACGTGTAAAAAATCTTTGGACGAACAAAAAATTTCATTATTATCCACATACAACGGATTCTTATATCCAGTCATTTTATAACATTTACCAAAGTTAAATCTTACTAAACAGTGGCTTATTTCTCCAAGAATCCCCCTTACGCAAATAAGAAGAGTCAGGCACATGTTCACGGCCAATTCGGTATTTATGGACGAATTATTAATGTTCCAATTAATTTTAATAAAACAGTCAGTAAACTTTCAACAAATATTCAAGATGACCATTCCTTTCATGTACACATTAGGAAAAAGTTAACAGGTAAATCTAGTTACGTTCATGGTCTTGTAAAAAAAGTATATTAAGGACTGGTTAATATATTTAGTGCAGACACCACTGTATTTATTTTATAATATCCTCATTGAAGAGAAAATCTCACATAATAATTTGGGTGATGCTGAGATTGACAATAATAAAGTAAGTGAACAAATTCGAACAAAACATAATCTGACAGCTCAACAACAAACTCTATTGTAAAATAAAGATAAAATGTTATAACTGCACCCAGCGAAAATAATGTGACTATTAGTATTTTGTTTAATAAACACGTGGAAGAGCTTTCATTTCCAACCATTTATGGTGGACAGTTTAGAAATTACAAGGAAGGAGTGATTGTTCCTTTATTTATGCAATCTACTAGTAAACTTCAACGTACCAATCGTCAGGGTGCAGATCAAAAACGTCTTTTGTAATTGGCTGTTCAAATCATAAGACCACGAGTTCAAGATCCTGTTACTGTAGCTTTTAATTATACTGGATAATATACTAATATTACAAAAAAGCAAATTTAATCGGAAAGTTATATAACAGGTTTATTGAAGGTACCCTTGCTTTTCTTTAATGTATACCTAATCCTGCTTGGTATTGGGATGATCGAAAAAATAATCCTTTTACCATTGATAGAAAATTAGGTGCATCAACAGCTTTTATGACTATGAGTACAAATAAAGTTGGATGAAACAATTTATTTATATTATTGTATAGATCAGAACATAATGAAAAAGACGTTTCTGACGAATTTCTTGCAGAGCTACATTACGTCAGAAAAGCCAAACTAATCAATGACGATGATATTACTTGTGCAATTAATTTTAATAAATTAGTAAATTGTTTGATGAACATTTTGAAAAATTGAACAAACAGTACATTAAAAAAATATCAAGTAATGGATTATTTTAAAAGAATAGAATTTTAACATTGAGGTAGTCCTAATGCTCATATTCTTTTATGGTTAGATAATGCACCTGCAAATTTATTAAAAACTGACGATGATGTGATCAATATGATTCATTAATTAATATTTAAAGTCAAAGGAAACATTAACCATCGTTACAAATGTTTTAATATTTAAAGTCATACGCAACGTCTTTGAGACTGTCAGGTCTTTTTTCGTATTCATCAAATACATTTTCTTTCCAAATATCGACACAATCGCCATTCATTTTATTAAGTTCTTTCATAGTTTTTTTATTCTTATACGTTCTGTAGGATAAACAGTAAGTATATAAACGACGGCTAAAGATGATTTAGTCATTGGTTCTGGCAATAAGTACCAAGCAGCTTTCTGTGCTAACATTTCAACAGAATGAAGAGCGTCAACACTCATTTTTTTTGTAATTTTAACTGTATTAAACTCAGGATTTTCATCCACAATTTCAATAATTTGTCGTTGTCAATTACTTACAACTTGATTGTGTTTGTTAACGTACTTGTCACCGTAAGTGGCACAAGAATATTTATCTTAAATAATTTGAAAATCCATATTAGATTTTAAATAATGCAAACGGATCAAATGTATTGTACCATTTTTCCGACGGCGTTCGGTGATAATCAACTTCGGTCGAGTAATGTCAGCACGGATAATGTTATAATAATTTTCGTCAGACATGATGCCATTGTTACTATAAAAATTATTAAAATCCTCGTGATCAATATTTTGTAAATTTGTTCAAATCAGTCTGTAATGTTTCTTATAATTAATAATGTTTTCTTTACAAGAATTTGAATCAGTATCTTTCATTGGTACTAATGTGAAGTAATAATCCAAATGAAATCTGTTTCTGCTGCTCACGTACCATTGTGTTACAGTTTTAAGGCATTTTTTTAGATTCCACACGTGTTTAACCGTATTATTGAGTATAAGAACCAACTATTACGAGGAAAAGTAAAAATATCGAACATTATTCAGGGAGAATTGTGGATAAAAAATATTGTAGCAACGATAAAATAGTTTACGCTTTTTTCTTGTACGTAGATGAATTTAAGTGCAGAAATCCTTGAGAAAGTCGAGCAGGCAATCAAAAATAATGTGACGTTTATGCAGCCCTCGCTTATTTACCACCCGAGTAAAGTGCAAAATTGTATAATATATTTATGGCAATTTTATTTTATTCCAAGCATTAAAAAGAATTTGTCAATCAACCTACTTTTAAACATATAATTAATAAAATCAGTTTATTTTTTTGAATGTGGTATTACCATATCATTGAACGGGAAGGAATTGAAAATTCATTTTTAATGTATTCTGATTTTGGTGAACAACTGAGGCCTCCATACCTTGTGCGGGTTCTAACGTAGTTTTTTAGCTAAGCAATAGTGTAGAATAAGCACTGCCCTAAATATTTAATGCAAAGCGATAATAACAGAAAAAAAAAATTATTTTAGACCCATAGAATAATTGAAAAAAGCTATTAAAGAAAACAATTTAGCAAGTATCGGGATGAAAAAAGTTTGAGTCTTCGATCGCATCAAGAATTTGAATTTAACAAAAAACGTTACAGTAGATTTGATGCACGATAAATAAAAAGATGTGGCAAGTTATAGTATAGGTAACATATAAGAGGGCTGTTTACAAAACAAAATAGTGACCTTGAAAGGAATTAACAATGGTAAAAAAACTTTTCAACAGAGCAACGCTTAAAAAAAAAGACGTAGCTTCTTGCTTTTATTAGAAGTAAATAAGAAAAGGAAAAATTGAAGATTAAGCAATCTGCAGCCAAAATGTTATGTCTTAGTCGATATTTAGATTTGATTATTGGAGATTCAGTTTCGATTAGTATTAAATGTTGGAAATAGTATCTGCATTTGAGAAAGATAATTGGTGTACTGACATCTTCTATTGTCATAGGAGGACAAAATTTGAATTGAAAAAACTTATTATGAAGCACAATAAAACGTATTTTCAATTTACAAACAAATTGAAGCCTAAAATGAATTTTCTTTTGCTTACGTGCGAATATTGTTGGCTAACGGACCATCTATCCATTTTTTGGCCAATAAATTCAAAAGAAAAAGTAGAATGTTGGAGCAAATTGTTGTTAAAACGACCACTCATGTTTATTCATCGAAAACAATTGCTATTAGGCATCAGTTAATGTTATGCAGTTTCTTTGTGTCTCTAACTAATTGTAATGTCGATTTAAAACCTGTACCAGTACATAAAAAGAATGCCTCTTCTATGTAACAATATGGTTTACCAGGTCGCTGAAAACGCGTAAAAGTTTATACATTAAAAAACATTTTAATTTTTAGTTAACTTTTTGATAGTGCAAGTATATTGATAACATACTATGTTGTGGGCAAAATGTGTATTTTCAAGCTGAAAAATTGCATACGTTGTAGTTTAATAATTGTTATTATGCGTATGAAGTAAATTTGGAAGAAAATAAACCATTTTAACTGATTAATGTTTCGGAAATTATAAAAACTGTTAAATGTCTCAGTATTTTTAAGAATAGTACGAGATTCATCGCAACTAGATATGATATATAAGATTTAAAATAAGTTTAATAAACAATAATATAAAAAATGCATGAATTAATTTTCTTAACCTAACAATAACTGTCTTAAGTATTGCAGTTGCATTTTCCAGTTATTCCATATACAAGTAAATTTTTGGAAATTATTTATTTATCTAATAATCATTGATTTTTAACGTAATTTATTGGAGATTTGACATCTCCTCGCTTATATATCCATATGTACATTAACACATGTACCTCCAGCACACAATGTATAGTATAGTATACCCACACAGATGTGTGTCTCTAAACTGTATATGTACTACTACTTACTATACACAAACTCTTTACACTGCATTAGAAAACGCAAGAGTCTGATAGAAAAAAGCCAGCGGCCCTTATGCGTTTGCTTTGTGGCTAGCAGGTACGCCTTTACTTCATTAAAGTACTAGCATTCAAGCTACAGACTGCATGTAGATGTCGCATCACTTTGTATACGCTATTTTTAAAATCACTAGTCATGGAATTATTGCAACTTTCCCTAGCGTTTAAGGCAAAAACATCATGATCCAATCGCATAGGTTTATGAGAATAAGGCTATTTTTACAGCCACTATGCGTTTGTTCTATGATTTTTCTTTCTGTGCAGGGACGCCTTTAAAGTCATCAAGAAAAGAGATGGGGAACGCAACAAGATTACTTGCCCTTAATTACAAAAAACTAAAAAACAGACAACTGATGGTCAAGACAAACTTGACCGTATTTTCAGTTAGCTGGACGATCTGTCAACCAGTGTGCGTGTATTAAAGTCCGACATTACAAATATAAGGGATACTTTCATGGTAGGGTATCAGGAGGTAGTAGCCAAGTAACTCAACATTAGAGAAACCGTATTGGAGTCAGAAAAATCTGACATATGCAACTTCCTCAAAGCTCTTGAAATGAACGAAGAAACGTGTTGAAAGCGTAAGAGAATAAATAATTAGGTTCTTTAAGGATTGACAACAAATTGAAAGCAGGCAATTGTACAGAGGTGATTCACAACCTTATACACCAGAAACTGGAACTCAATGTTGATGTAGCAGAAATAACATGAATTGGGCTTAAGAGTGCCAGCATCCTTATAATTAAGCTCACTGTAGTAAAAGACAAGCATTTAATTCTGCCCAGAAAGAAAATGCTTACTGGCAGCACCCTATCACTTTCTGGCGAACTTACTAGGAATTAACGTATAGTTGGTAAAAAGCTCGTCGATTTTGCTGCAGCAAAAAGAATTAAAGTACAGAACGTAAAATTTGGTCATGTAAAGGTCTATTTTGACGGCATCGCCAAAGTGTACAAGAAAGGACATGGCTTTTACATGACGCTCCCTTTCAGTGCTGCTTCTTGATGTGGCTTTTTCGTGGAGGCCAAATAGCTTGAGGCTGGATGACTTGAAAAATCGAACACAACCAAAATACATGCTCTAAACATACTTGTAGTTATAGACAATTCTCCACGGGCTATCGGAAATTGGCTAACCAATCAGTCTTGACGTCACCCTTTTTTTCTCTCACAATCGCCCCTATGCGTAACGGCAATGAGCCATGTCCGTGAAGCAGTATCTCTACTTGCTTAACCAGACACTAATCTTTCATATTTTGGAACACTCATGGTTTTACTAACATGGTCCAACATTTTTAACGTAAAAATTGTTGTCAATTATGTAATGAAATTATTATGAAAAAAATAATTTAGAACGCTTAGAGCTGTATACCAAAGTAAACTACTTTCCTAGTGTTAAAAATTCTAGGCAAAGTACTGAACTAAATAAAAAAAATTGCCAAAACAGTTTTTTCATGTCAAGAAAAAAACCAAAGAATTGTAGAAAAAATGGTTCATATAAAAAATATATAATTTTACAACGAACAAAAGGAGACACATAGAGTTCAAATAGTCTTAGCCATTTTTTCGCTAAGTGCCAAAAACCGCCGTTATTTGTATGTATATACCCGATTTTAAGCAAATTATTAGGTGGTGTCGTGATTGATATTACTTAATTGTGGATACGTATATATTTTTGTTATAAATTTACATACGAAAATTTAGTTCAACCAGATATAAACGTGACATATCTCTAGCTTACACCTATATACATGTACACATACACACACACAACACTGCACAAGCACAGTGTAGTTAGATTTTACTTTTTTTGGGGGCCTTGTCTGACCTTCGCTATTAAAAAAGTAGTTTAATTTGGTACGATGTTTCAAACGCAGTGTTTCAACTTTATTTACCGTCCTAATAACTGTTTCTTCAATATCCATAGGATCTTACGTTACTCTATCATACTATGAGTGGCGAGTCATAAGCTTTTTACTGAGGGCACGGCAAACTCTCTAATAAAGGCTTTAATGGTCCCAAAAAATATCCAAGGCAGAAAAACAGTATTTTGTATATAGGGCACAAAGTACAAGTTCTTTTGTTTTACATATTTATTTATGTTTGTAGCTAAGTTGCAAACAATATTTATTACACTGAGAGTGAAAAATGGCAGATCCACATTAAACTCAAAGTTAGAAATAGTAGTTTTCATCAGATAAATGCCATCGTTTCTGGGGCTATTTTGCGGCCCAAAGGATGTGCAAAGCATGGACTTGCGCTTTTGTGGCATATCCTATTTTTCCTACCAAGGTACACAAACCTTTTAAGAACGCATGAGGTATTATAATTTTTTTATGTAACATTTTTGACGTAAAGCTTTCCGCCTTTCTTAAAATCTAAAATAAAAAGTAAGAGTTTCCATATAAAATTTTTGTCTTGCACATATTTATCAGTAAAAAGAATTTTTTTTCTTTTTAGTAGTTTTCCAGCTCGTACATTACTTAAATGATTATTTACAGGCTCTGCAAACTTACTCTCACTTACTTTTACCACTTCAGGGAGGAGAGTGCTGCTCATAAAACCCGGTTGGAACACCACTATTCCGTCTTTCATTAATCACCGCTCATTCACCCATAAATCCTATCCCAACTTTCCAAACCAACTCCGAGTAACTGACCCTCCTTTTTTACCACGATCTACACTGATGCTTTTCCTACTTCATACTCAGAGTGCCCATTGAGCTTATCATTGGATCTCCCTGAGCAGCAGAGGCAGTTGCTAGACTACGGATCAAATTCGCTGCGAACATGTCATAAGATTCATTTTTTGAAATGTTGAACTGACAAAGAATTGAACCCTTGTCTAACTAGAGCAGCCGTACTTAACAATTAATTTTTTTAAAAGGAATACCATTTTTAAAAGTCTATTACAACCAATTAAATAGAAATGCAAAATGGCACTTTTTTAAAAAATGTGTATACAATATTCAGTGGGGAAAAAATAAATTTTGTTTTTTCACAATCATCTAAGAAAGTCCTGAAATGTTAATAATTACAAATATATTTACAAAAACATATATACATGGACATATGTTTTTCCCACAATTGTATATTGTTACTGTGAGCTTTAGAAACCATATTTTTTGTATTTTCTTCTAAGTATTTTCTTGCCTAAAACGAAGCTTCTTGTAGAGTAAGCCAAAAAAGTTTTACTTTCAACTCAATTTTGCTTCTTGACGGTAATAACAACTTGTCAACAATGAAAGTAACTGTTGCTTGATAAAAATCTGTCGAGGAAATAATCAGGCAGGGCTATTTGCATTCACACGCTGATATACATGACAACCAACCCCCATTTTTTAAAATTTTATAACCGTATTTCACTGAAAACTTGCCAATTTTTGACATTGTCCAACTAAAGTCATTGTACAATACTTTACAATACAACTGTACAAACTATTACATAGAAAAAAAAATCCATTTAATCAAAAGTTCAATTGTCAAAAACCAATAAAGTAAAAAAAATGAAACAGCAAAACTTCAATGTTTTTTTGACGCTGATAAGGATCTTGAAAGAAAAAATAACTGTTGTTGGATCATCCTCGACTGAGAGAATCCTGAAATATTACGATTACACTCGCACCAATACATATTTGTATTTTACACACAAATGTTTGTAGTAGAAACGTGTACTTCGGTTGTAAACGTCAGAAAACATATGTTTCTGGAATGTTTTCTCGGTACTAAATTTTTCTCCTAAAAAAAATCTTTCTCTATTACAAAGTCAACATAGACAAACACTCTTGACTTAACACGATAATGATCTGCACCCGAATCATCGAAAAATATGTATATATAGAAAAATATACCAGAACCCACTTATGTTTACATTTAATATTTGTCGTAAATTAGGTAAATATAGACATAATTTTGTGCATAAGGATATTTCGGCATTATGGTGGATAAAGATAGTCTCTGATGGTGTGTAGATTACTTGCTAAGCTTCTGAATTAGACAGTTGATGAGTAAGGTGGCTTTTTTAATACTAAATGTACGTATTTAGTACACTAATTACGAAAAAAAAAATTAATTAAAAAGTTTTTAACACTAGTGAGTAACTACTAAAATCACAACTACAAGTTTATTTTATTAATATATTGTGAGCTGTATTAGATACCAAAAAAATAAAAGTACAGGCATGTAGCACGAAAATTTTCTTATCAATAACATTTTGAACTTATCTTTTGACACTCAAAAAATTCTGCAAAAAAATTAAGAAATGCATTTGTAACAGTTACTGTAAGAGAAAGTGACAATGAAAGAGTGGCCACTGCAAGCAGTGGCAACAAATAAGGCAAGCCACCCCCACTCCTTGCTCTCCACCCACATGTAGCAGGTAGGCAGAGTACATCTATTGGTGTGAGGATAGAGGCAAGAGGTGAGGCAGCAGTCAAGCAAGTAGTTAGGCATTGCTCGATCAGATCATTGTTTTATGGCTTAGGTGCAGTGCCCAAGATTCTTTTAAGTTGAACAAAAAACTTTTCATAAAAAGAAAGTCTTCGTGGGAACAAGCTTTTTTCCCTTTTTTAGGATTTCTTATTAATTGGTCATAGTCTAAAGTAATGGTATTTTTATTATCATTATTAATTATGAAATCAGTCAAAAAAGTTGGTTTTCACGTCTTATAGTGAAAAAAAAAAAGAATAATAAAACAATAGTTTTTCATTCGCACAAAACTACAACATAGTATTAGAATACCATGAGTAGTATAGCTAGGGGGATACGAGGCCAGGTTCTCCCTAGCATACGGAGCCACTGTGGCCTCGCATCCCCCTACGGATACGAAGCCACTCTGGCCTCGTATCTCCCTACGGAGTCAGTCAGTCATACCTACTAGCGCCGGACCATGCTCAACTCGATGCGTCTTGCTTTACAATGCATTCATGAATGAGCTGCGAAATAAGGCTCTATTTACGTATGACTCTGCTGCAGAAAATATTGAGTCACAAACGCAGATATCAAGTGCAATGTAATATCATACTTTTGATCTCACCGGTGTGGACGTGATTCACTCACTTGCGAATTTATACACACTATCGTTGACGGAAGTTATCCATAGCACGCATACGTTACTCGAAAGAGATGAAAGAATAAACGTGCTTGACTCGATAATGTGATCTCTAATTGCTTTACTATTTGCAACAAGTTGCTGTTGATATAATTAATAACTGTTTACCATTTATCTACTGAATAAATTTTCTGCGTATAGTACTGAATAATTCGTAGGTTTTAATCGTAAGGATAGCATGAGGAAAGATTACTTATATAATAATAAAATCTTCAAATTTAATACATTTATTTAAAATTTGAATAAATATAAAAAAAAATTTATGGCTCTTGTAAGGGCTCATTGTTTTACAAAATAATATAACATATTTTCAATTATTTCATATCCTTTTTTTTGATGCATGAGCAAATATTTTTAAAATAATAATTCTTTTCGACTTTTGGCTGAGATACCTCAACGTGCTTCTCTGAAAAAGGTTTCCGGCTATCTTCATCGTCTTTGGTATGGAAACTCTTGCTGCTTTCCTCCAACTTATTCGGTTTATTAGAGTACAGACCCATTTTGATGTTGACTGCTCAATGGATACACTTCAAATGAAGCTTCATATAATTTTTATTCATTTAATAAGAAAGCAAATTTCTATTTAGGTTTTATTATTTCATCTCTTCGTCAGAGTCAGTGACATCCTTCCACTCCATACGGAAGTAGAATTTTTCATTCGAATTACATTCTGGACAGCACACATGGATCTATGTGCACCTTTATGGTAGGGGCATGCAGTAGCCAATGTTAGAAGCTCAAATGGTGAGTAATTAGTCATATCAATTACTTGCAAATTGAATCTTTCAAGCCACTTTTTCTTTAATTCTCCAATTACAAAAATCTTTTTTGCATCTTTGAGACTTTCACGAAGCACATTACCAATTTCCATGTAGTCAATATCACTTGATTTCCAATCTAATCCATGATAGGATAGCTCAAGCCATAAATTTTCACGTTTGTATTTATCATTTAGTTTGCGCCAAGAAAATGGTGGCTTGGAGCGAAATACTTGTGGTTCATCATCCCCATGGAGTGAAAAAATCGCCAACTCTTTAAGCACGTAATAATTGCCAGGGTTCTTGAAGCCCTGCATATTTACCACGTACTTCATCATGTTGAAGACTGCAAATATTTTTCGATTTCATAGACGTGATTAAAAAAGTTTTCTTACGTCACCACTGATAGGATTGTACTCTACGATACGAACATGTAGAATAAGATAGTAAGCAGATACAGTTTCCGGGAAATTATCTTGTGCTTTAAACTCCAAGCGTACGTCCACTGGCACGCTTTTCAAAGCTTCATTTTGCTTAGAACGGTCAATTACAATAAGAGGCATGCGTGTAATAAAATTTGTTTTATTTAACATAGGTTCTGGTTCTTTTCCGTAATAGGCTGCTTGAAAATTCTTATACGTATCGTATAATATTGAAAACTGATTTTTATTAATATCAAGATTAAGATTTCCGTAAGGATAATAGTGTGAGTTAAATAAAAGTTTAACATTGCTAATTTTACAATGATCAAAGAGACTGGAATTAGAAACAAGCTCATTTTTTCGTTTTTTTTTAGAAGCCCAAACTGACGAAACGAGGCTTTTCCAACTGATTGGACGTTTTGACAGTCCAAACATGTCTAGAAGTTATTGGTAATAGAGGGTACTCATACAACTCCTAATTGCGAAAACTTATAGAAATAGGCTTGTATTTTGCAAAAATATCAAGCAAATGAATTTTTCGTCTATCTAATGCAGTTATGTGAGGCACAAGTCACTCAATCTTAGTCAATGTAAGCTTATACTTTTCAAAATTTTGATTGTTAGCTACTTGTATAACGGCGCTAATATCATCTCTTGTTCTTGTAAGAATTACTTAATGTTTTGCATTAACCACAACTTTGCGATAGTTCTCAGCAAAACCAAATATCATACTCAAAGGTATTGACACTTTAAAATATTTCAAAATATGAATGATCATTGATAATAGATTTTTTTCTCTTTGATTTTAATCCAACCAGCATTTTCAAGCATTAAACTCTGACTGGGAGAGAAAGATATCCAACCTTTTATTAAAGTTGTTAATCCAACATTTTTACACTTGTCAATTTCTGTACCATTCAGTTCATATCGTATTTCTTCAACATATGGCAGATGGCGTTGTTAACTAGTGTTGTTCTTAACAAAGCAACATCTTTTTCATTTTTTATACGTCCAGCAATACGTAGGGAACTTTGAGAAGGTAAGAGACATAAATCTTGATGTTGAATCAAGATTCAAACCTCATCACTGTTATGAAATGCTGATGCAATGTGGGGTCAATGTGCATGAATTTTGTAGTGTGCAACCGACTCATCGAATATGACACCTGATAAATGCTGAGAATCTCTTCCATCTCGGATCGTTCTTTTGCATATAGCAAAAGAAAGCACAAGTTATTGGCCACCAGGAGCTGTTACTTTTAGGCCTAAGCTTTTTAAGAATGGCACACTTTGACGTGTTAACGCTTTGGGCATTTGTTGACAACTAATCCGTCTTATCCATTTTCGTTGAGTTTTATAGCTTCGTCTAATTTTGATGGCTCGTGAATGACAAATTGTTCTTACCCTCGTTAATTTTTTTTCATAACCTCGTTCAACTTTACTTATGTTGTTGTTGTTGTTGTACACTATGCCCATTTTTTAATCAAGTTGCCTCAAGTGTAGTCGTATATTTATAACTTTACCACGAAAATAATCAAGTTACCATCCTGATCGATAATTCGTACTTCAAGATGATCTATTATTTTCACAGCAACGGGTAAATAAATTATTTGCGATGAAACTTCGACAATCTTGTATTCTGGTGGTGCGGCTGGAAAAAATTCGTGGATGGTATGAACTTTTTTTCCGTTTATATAGGCTCCAGTAGTGATATTTGATATTGCACTTAACTCTCCATGTATTAACCTTTAGAAAAGCAACAGGTAAATCCAAGTTATAATTAGTTATACCTCTAAGAACTCTTTCAATAAAGCCTAAGAGACGGCCTATAGAATCTTTTGGTCTGAAATCTATAGCATAACTACACGTTATTACGCTGCGAAAAGTATTATTGTTTGGTTTGATGCTAATAGCTATATTCTCGGGTTGTAATACATCGATCATAAATGACTTAATATCTTTAATTGCGTAGCTGCCGGATGGAAAAACTAATACTTGGTCGCCTACGTAAAATTTATTGTTACCTTCATCAATATTCAGAATTGAATTGAAAGTTAGAAGTTCTACTAGACCAAAAACGTAGTTATGTGCTGATGACAACTCGATACGTGGAAAATTTTACGCTTCGAAAATAGATGATGTTTCTAATAAACTTAATGTCAATGATTCTCCCATGGTGGTTTTTCAATGACTAATGTTACTTGAGTATTGAGATACGTTTATATAGGCTGACGATAGAGTTTTTTACAAAGAAAGCTTAAGAAAAGATGGCCGCAATTGTATGTACCAAAATCTTGGTACGTCTGATAATTATATTTAACATTATTAACATCAAGATATAGCATTAGATCAATTGGTGGCTGCAGGTCAAAACTGTCGAAATACGTCACGTTATTGCCTCGTTTTCTATAGGCAACCCAGTGAGTACCAGGACCATCTTTATCATCGAGATTGACTATTGCTAATTCAGAAAAACATGGGCCATCGGCTGGCAAAGCATTTTTTATAAAAACTCCACGAAAATGTAGGATTTTCAAAATTTTTGCATACTTGATGAGATTATAGTCTGTGAGAGCTTGGTAAGGCAGTTCTACATAGGAACTTATTTTTTTTTATCTTTCAAGCCTTTTTCAGGTTTTAAATGTAGTCCTAAGCCGTTCTTTTATGGTTTTAAAAAGAGCCCTTTTTCAAGTAAGAGAGCTTTCATTTCTTTATTATGCCTTTTACTTTCATCTAGCTGTTTTCGAGCGACTTTAGCATCATTAATAGCCTTGATAACTCCGGTTACACCATAAATAATAGCACATAAAGTACTCAAGCCAGCAAACGCAGGAATAATGTATGGTAATAGCCACCAGTTTTTCGTGGTATAGGAAATACTCGAGGCATTACAATATTTTTTTTGCCACCAACTTTTTTCACAGCCTCCCACGCTCCCTTTAACGCTGAACTTATAACTTTTCGAGCACAACTACTTGGAACCATAGACTTCAAGGCACTTCGAATCAAGCTTTTTAAAGTAATTTTCTTCTTCTTCTTCATTTTATTCTTACTCAATTTATTAGAACTCGTATTACGAAACGATCCCATGCGAAGCTTAGATTTAAATTTCCTGGCGTTAGTGATGGTAAAGCAGCAGCTTTTTCCCCTAAACTAGCGTCTTTGGCTTTGAATCTTCGCCACGCGTATTCAGCGAGAATCTTGTCAGCAGTGTTTTTTGCCACGATGTTTTCTCGATTCTGGGAATAGGCTATATCGTGTTGTTTACAAGCTTTATCTAATGGGTTGATACCTGGATCCCTACGAGCTAATCTCTTGGCTAATTTAGTTCCTGGTCCGCAATTTTGATATCCTGTTTCTGTGCAATTCTACAGGCAGTTTGGTGATAAGTGTGTTTATAACCCCACAGCCCTTACGATTATAAATAATCATCACTTTTTAAGTGCCTAATCATGAATGAGCTTGAAAGTATAAGTAGAGCACTATTTATAGTTTTATATTTCAACTGAGTCAGTATTCAATCAACTCGAGCCCCGGAGAACATAATTTTAAACTTCCTTTCATTAATTTCAACTAACTGATCAGCAAAATTTGAAAATACGATGACGCATGAGCTTGAAAATATAAAGGCATATTTTTCATAGTATTATATTTCAGTTTAAGTTGAGTCAGCATACAATAAACATGAGCTTCGTGGAACAGAATCTTAAGCTTCCTGTCGTGAATTTCGACGAAATCGTTAAGCAAGATAAGTAAATAAAACGCCATGGTGATCTGCTACCCGATACTATAAAAGCTGTTCTTTCTGGTCCATCAAACTGTGGTAAAATAAACAGTTTACGTGCTTTAATTACTCATCCCAACGGATTGAGATTTGAGAATGTTTATCTATACTCAAAATCGCTGAATCAGCCAAAGTATAAGTTTCTAAATCAACTGTTGGAGCTTAAATGGTGTAAAGTATTTTTCATTTTGTGATCATGAATCAGTCATATCTCCCGATAAGGCACTACCCAACTCTAAAATGTTATTCGACGACGTTGCCTGTAAGAAACAAGATAATGTAAGAGCCTTTTTCTGCATGGGACATTACAAAAGTATTGATTGCTTCTATCTTTGTCAATTATATGTTTAAGTTCCAAAGCATTTGGTCAGAGATAATTTAAATCTATTAGTAATATTTCGACAAGATAATATGAATTTGAAGCATATCTATAATGATCATGTTAATACCGACATGATGTATAATGAATTCAAAAAATTATGCGTAAACTGTTGGGGAGTTGAAAAACATGGGTTTATTGTGATAGACAAGGAAAGAGATGTGGATGATGGTAGATACAGAAAAGGTTTTGACGCTTTTGCTATAAATATTACTCATGCTCATTTAGTGTGTATTAGTCTATTGTTAACCATCAAGCGGACAACATGGATGATTTTCGTAAGAAAAAACACATTCTTCGTCAAGTTAAAAAGCAAGAGAAGCTGTTAGACGAAGCATCGATTATTAATGTCAGGTAGAGAAAACTTTGAAAAACAGATAGGGGAGACTTTCAAGCCTATTACTAATTCACTTAATAAAATCATCTATGACAAAAAAAAAGAAAAATCCCTTTTACCAAGCTTTGAATCTCCGCCTGAAGAGCCTTTCAAGTCTTTTAAGCCAAAAATTAAGAATATTGACACATCAACGTTCCAGTCAGCAAATAGTACTAGTAATGATGACGATGATACTTCTTCGTTGAATGATACTATCAAGAACTATGATACCGTTGTTGAAAAAAGTGATGATGATTCAGCGCATGATATCGACGAAAATTTATCCATACACCCATACTTACAAATTCTTGATAGAAATGAGCCGGAATTGGGTCGAATTTATGTGATAAGAAAAGAAAGAGACGGATGATATATATTTGGTGATTCACCCATAAATTTCAAAAAAAGTCAAATTCACATAAAAGATCTAAGATACCCAGTGACTGATGGATTAACGGAGTTACTTATAAAAAAACATCCTGATAAAAAGCACATGACACCAGATAATTTAGCTCAATACAAACACATCTTGGAAACTTCAAGTGCGCATAAAAGAAAATTTGACAAAAATGAGACGATTTGCCCATGCAACAGTAACAAATTTAATAATGTTATTGACCCTTTATTTAATCTCACACAAGTAAAGAAGAAAGGTGGATCCATACCTTCGTTCAAAATTGCTAAGCTCAACACGCAAATGGACTCCGTTTTTTGGGACGACCCTAACGAACTGGTCAATCGACTTAGATTACTAATGGCAGAAAAGTCAGCTGGTAATCTTAGTCATATAAGTGAAATAAATTCAATCTTTGAGGAGCTTCGTGAAACTAATATGATACATTTAGCTTGGTTATCAATTTGATTTCAGTATCAAAATGAACATCGACGTATTTGGACGTGGATTAGCTAAGTTTGAAAGTGGTTGTCGAGGTCCTCGAGGATTAGGGTATAAGCTTACCACAGATGGTCAATTCGATTTGGAAAATGAAAGATTGTGCAATGTTGCATCAGCTGTTCAACCTTACGAGCTTGTAAATCTCACTACTTAACAGAAGAAAAAAAGTTTCATTTTGGATGAACAAGAGAAAATAAGTCTACTATTGAGTAATTTGAGTGATGCTTTCGCAGAAACAGTACTAAATTTGCAGCGTTAAATACACATAATTAAGGAGATTGTGGCGCAAACATCTAATACAACTCTAGAAGACATTTAGAAGAGATGGAAGAAGTAGTGAAAAAACTTCATAAACCTGCCAGACGCAACTATCTCCGTCGAAAGTTTGATGTCCGTGGCTTGGATAAAACATGGCAAGCTGATCTTGTAGAGATGATACCTCATGCTCGAGAAAATGTAGGTTATAAATATATGCTTACAGTCATTGATGAATTTTCAAAGTTTTGCATGGGATGTGCCTGTAAAGAATAAAAGTGGTCAAAATGTGACTGCAGCTATGAAGTCGATATTAACAGAGGGGAGAGTTCCAACTAATTTACAAGCAGAACGTGGTAAAGAGTTTTACAATGCGAATTTTCAAAGTCTAACGCAAAAGTACAAAACTAATTTGTACTCTTCTTATAGCCATCTCAAAGCATTTATATGTGAGCGATTTAATCGTATACTGAAGCATGCTATGTGGAGAAAATTCAGTTTACAAGGTATCTATAAGTGGATTGATATTTTACCTAAGTTATTGGCAGACTACAATGATAGCAAGCACTGAACGATAGCTATGAAACCTAAAGATGTATCAGCTGCTAATTCGAATAATGTTATTAAAATTCTTATATCTAAAAAATCATGAGAAAGGAAAAAATCTAAATTAAAGTTAGGTGATAAAGTACGAGTGAGCAATATCAAGCAAATGTTTGAAAAAGGATATACACCAAACTGGTTTACTGAGATTTTCACAATAGGACGAGTAGCTCTTACTAGCCTACCAACTTAACATTTAAAAGATTATCAAGAGCAACCAATCTCTGGAGGTTTCTATGAACAGGAACTCCAGAAAACCAAATACCCAGATACTTATCTTATCGAAAAAATTATGAGTCATCGAAAAAATTGCCTTCTTGTTAAATGGTTGGGTTTCGACAATATTCATAATAGTTAGATTGATAATAAGATTTATCTTAAGTTTTTTCAAAACTTGATGTTAATAAAAAAAGATTTGCAGAGAATTAAAATTATGCGTGTTGATTGTATCAAAGGTAAATAAATAAAAGGCACAAATTTACATCGAACTTGTTTTTTATTTTACACTAAGATTATTCAATAATTATGCATATGAAAATATAACTTTACTTCCCTTAACATACATGAATTTTATTATATTCGCATGTTCTTGCAATTTCATTTAATAATATTCATCTTCTAGTTACGCATCTACAATCATTTTTGGAAGAAACATTTAGAATTCATCGTCCAATTCGGCAACAATCTTCATCCGATACTGCATATTGACTTTCTTTACTTTTGTGAGCAGGAAAATGCGATCATTTTCCACTGCTCTTAGTTTTTTTAGTGGAGAGATACTGACCACTGGCAATACGATTAAATTTATCAAGATTTATCTGTCCCACAAAACAAAATATTTAAAAGCTTGTGTAAAATAAAAAGGGATTAATTGATAGTGTATAAACTGAGCAGCTTGAAGCATTTAAGGAATTATCAGTGCATGCGTTAATTCAACAAAAAAAGATATATTAAATTTTTTACTAACCTTTAGTTTATTTAGGCTTTTTAATTAAGATGGTGTCACAACCTTCAAAGTGAGATGAGTGTGCAATCCTACTAGAACGCACTGTCTAGTCTGTAAAATTTTTAATGTTAATCCTCTTTGGAGTTGTCGACAGATTAAGCTCAGTTGGTTGTTGCAGCTCCTCATATATGGCTTTTCCCCCTTTGTTCGACAGGAATTCGACTTGTTGATTGGTAGGCTCCCCTCCAGGTTTGCTTCTCTGATAGGTGGTTCCTTCTTCATTGATAAGTCTTGGGATGATGCTGTAGTGGCCCCAGGGTAGGGTATCTGTTTGACCATACTATAGATAACGCTTATCGTCATAGGCACTTAAAGTTATTTTATTTTCTTTTTCTGAGTAAAGTTATTGATAACGTGATCGGATACTTGTCTGCTCTTGAGAGATGCTTATATTTTCACATAGACATTGGATATAATCTCCAAAAGTGATTTTAGCCTGTACCACATTGTTTTTTACACCTTTTGCTTTTTTAAATGGCTTTTAATTTTGTATTTTTATACTATACATCTTGCTCCTTAATCTTACGAATTCTTATATGATTTATTCATTACATTTATCTTTCATGAGGCCAACAATTTTATTATTGCCTCGTTTAATGTTCAATGGATTGTTTTCAGAATAATCCCATGTATCGAATTCTTCAAGATTATCACTCATGACTTTATACATATAAGTGTCAGTTACTTCACATAAAAGACTATCAGTATCAGAATAGAGTAGTTTGGATTGATGTCCTACATAATTTTTTATAAAGTCATAGTGAAATCTATTAACACGTATTTTTGATAAGTCTAAGACACATAATCCAACGTACATAGGTTTTTTAATGCAGATTTCAGTACATAACAACTGTACTGCAACAAGCTGATTGTCAAAAATATCACAACTATGAAAGTTTAGTCTAGCAATAAGTGCTTCTGCACCATATCGTCCTTCCCACTTATTAACGAGCTTTACATCAACATGTTCTCACTCATTTTCCATCGTGTTTCCATAAACTGCGTTGTTAAACAGTTTTAATAACATCTTCTCGAACTCGTTTTTCGCATTTTGGCGTTTTGAACTATTCAAGTTTATATACTTCTTTAACCATGTACTTAGTTCAAATTCCAATACTCGATAAATTTTTTTCAAGTAGATACCATGCTTTAATGCTTGGTTAAGTGCTCGATAATGTATGACGTAGCGATTTTTGTCGTATAAAGTAGTCATTAATTTTTTCTGTTTGGATCCTACAGGTGTTTTATGTTTAGCACAAAATAATAAGTCCTTATGTGCATTGTGTAGCGTTTCGGGATACTCAAGATCTACTTCGAGAATGTAACCAATTTCAGCATCATCTTTCACGTTCGTGATACCCACCGGATTTATATTTTGTGTCAATTTAAAACTACTATAAGGTTATGGTTAAGTCATAGCCCACCCATATAAATTATTTATGTTATAATACATAAGATATTTCTCATCTTCGTTAGGTTGATAACCTTTTTTCATATACTGGTTATTAGCTTTGGCATAACAATTGCTACATTGACTAATATAATGCCTCCTCGTATTTCTAGCTCAATGAACATAGGCATATCAATATCTGTTAATAATTCCAATTGAATTTGAAAAATGTCTTAATTTATAAAATTTATCGATAAAAAATTTACGTATTTAAAAGCACAATCACTACCTTTGTATACTTTAACATTGCATCCCAGGTTAACCCAGGTGAAGTATGATAATGAGCTGGGTCCAATTTATATGCTTTAAGACAATTGTTTCGAAAATTTTCAAATACTTCTGCAAATAGCAAAACATCTGTCGTCAAATATAAATCGGAATATTGTCCGATTATCCTAATATTGAATGTGTTCCATACATTTATGGCATGTTCATACTCTTGATCAGAAATATGTGCTTCGTATAAGCTGCTATAAAAATCATTTTTAGAGGGAAGACTGTTTTCTTGGACCTTTTCAAATGAAGAAACATAGTCATAAGGAAATACATCTTTCCTCTTTAATAATCTCATTTGCTCATTACTGTATTTATCATCGTTCATGAGTATTTTTTTTTAACATTTCAAAACTATTCAGATATAATAATAATTTATCTAAGGAAGAACCCGTAAATTTAAAGGAGTCGATAAAACGAAGATTTATGTTGGTCCCTTCAACATACTTAGTCAAAGATATGTATTTTTCTTTTGTTCGTGGGAGAAGTTGCACCTGCCCTAAAAAGCTCATTGAAAGTTCTTTTATAAACAAATGTGAATCATAACCACTCAAGTTATGAAAGATTATAGGTATTATTCTTGAGTCTTTGTAATTAAGGTTACACTTATTGTGTGCAGAATCTCGATACCTGAAATATATTTTATACATAATAAAGTGTCTACGTAATACAAATAGTACCATAAAGTAATATTTCATTGTTTGATATTTACTTTCCAGTAAAGTGACAATAATCTCAAACCTTATCTGCTTTTTATCTGAAAGACTCATTACAAATATGACACAGCAGGGCATTACTAAATTCATCGTGTTCTTGAGTTGTCAAATTTATCATTTTGCATGGATTATCATGAAAGTACTGTAATTGAAATGCTAAAGCATGTAAACTCTTTACAAACCACGTAGCAGGTGCTTCATCTTCTTCACAATTCTGTCTGTAACTCTTCTACTGTGATTTACGATTATCATTACTACACTTAATAAAATATCCAATGCTAAATGCCTTGTGCTCTTGAAAAACATGATCACGCTTAACAGGTTGTAACAAACATTTTAAGTCTGCGTATACTACATACATATCCAATTTTTGTAAGTAAAGTTTTTAAATTTAAGTATGTTTTTATAATTATTGTTTTTAGGAAGTGTAATTTAAGATTTATTTATACTCTTACACTCAGTTTCATGTGCTAGTAATTTTTGCGCTTTCCAAAAATGATGAAGACAACGATCACATATGAATGATACACATTTTTCAGAGAATGTTCTGTGTACCAATCGAGAAAGATTTTTAATCCACACGTAGTGTTATTTTTTGGATACATGTACAATATTTTCTTGATGTTCTGTTTCTTCATTTTCATCAAAATAAAAGCTTTCAACCAACAAAAGATTTACATGTTTATCTTTTTTCTGAGAAGTTGCATGACAAGGGTAGACATCATATACATTCCTTTTTTTTTCAAAAAATATTAATTTATTGAAACATTATTCTGTCTTTTAAATTTTTTAGTTGCCTTTGGATGTACTGGAAATTCAATATCATTAAAATTTAATTCATTTTCATACTGAGTGTAGTTGGAGATACGATATGCATGATTCTGCACTGGATGCAACGTTGATAGCCCATGTAAAGCATTCATTATTATTATTCATCACATTTATGCAAGCCTGTTTTTTTAAAATATAATTTGGCAATTCAATATAGGAACTAACTCTCAAAAGATTAAGTTTATTAATATTTACAAATAAATTTAGTATAGAACGTAATTACAAACCAGATCCTTTGTCTTAAAAATCTTTCATATATTTTTCAATTGGTTATTGTAAATACATCATAAACCATTAATCCAAATCAGTTGTTTGAAAAACAGCTTGTGACTTTGTATTAAAATATTTAATATCAACAATATTATTTTCATCTTTCACTTTCACATACTCTGCAGCGAGCACTGTATTCACTTTTAACGCTTGATGTTCGTCCAGAGTTTGTTTTATTCGCATAACAAATTGTTATCGAGCATCTTCCGTAAATGTGAGGAGATCTTAATGTTTGCGATTCACGATTAAAGCAGTGTTTATTCGATTTTCGAAAGCACTATTAATAACCTCCCAATCCACTGATGCATCTTTAAAGGATGTTGTGGCTATAGTATCTGGCGTCGCTGTTAAGATTCCTACTCCTTGTGTTACTTTATGGTAATCACTTTTTACTAGCTGAGAGTGTTCAAAAAAATCAGGTTCATTCTCAAATAATTTGACCACTTCTATTATTTCTAATCGATCGTAAAGTCGTTGCATCAGAGTTTTAATCAGAGCCACAGCAGCTTAAAATTTTAGTTTATCTGATATTGTTAAGTCTTGACGTTTGCAAAAAATATCAGCATTTTGAAGAACTGTGTAGCAATAACTTAACATTTTATTTGTGTATATATCACTCTCACCTCTTATAACTTCTAGATATGATTTACGTATGCTTATTGCCTCATCTTTAAAATACTGAGCAGTAAACATGATTCCATTTTTTAGTAGACAAGTCTGATTCTCTTTGATAATTTTCAAGAAACTGAACGGTTCATGCTACGAAGTGGGTTTTATGTTTACGCATATCAGACTACTGAGTTGGTAAACTCAGCAGAGGGCGTAAACGAGAGAGTCTAGCCAATGGGAGTTATCATAGTATTTCTATATACATGCAAAATATATATATGTCATCTACTGCTTATGTCTACTATCCTATACTATATATGGTAAATTCTCATTGGCTGAAGGTTCTTCTCTTCTGCGCCCTCTCAGCTGAGCTTGCCAGCTCCATAAGAAATTAAAAGTGTTGATCATAACATCAACAGTATTAATAGTGGGGAGGGTGTATAGTGCTAATTTTTAAATGTACCCTTCTCTACTGTTCCAATAGCACTATATTCTATGTCGCAATTGTTTGTATACACTCGCAAATGTATGATTTTAGTCAGTAACGTGATGGTTGCCATCAATGACATGTTACCTTATAAAAACTCCTTGAATCTGCATATGTTGCCAAAGAAAGTTCTTGTTAAATGCTTTGGCGCTCAAATAGATACTATATATGAAAGTCTAAGTGAAAACTTAAAAACGACTCTGATATTAAAGAACATTTACGTTGTTATGATCATTTTGATACAAAAAGAGATCAAATTGATGGCCCTGCACCAATGAAAAGAGATTGTTTGATGTATAATCTGAAAACGACTGCAGATACTAGTGACAAAAGAAAATTTATAGTCGATATTCAAAGTTACCAAATTAACAAAAACAACTTTATTTTCAAAGAGGTAGCTATATTGAACATGTAGGCCGATGCGAAACCATTAGTATTTCTTATTAAACCTCCTTATCCATGGATATTTTTATCTAAGACAAACATGTACCAAGTATCATGGTTGAAAACTAACTTTCACGGAATACTTTGGAGATCGGAAAAAATATCTTATAATAAAGTGCAGCATATAATACAGTCAGTTATCAACATGAGTGATGAGGTATATGTTAAGGGATTAGAACAAACTAATTGGTTAGCTAGAATTTTGCCTGAATGGTAAGTTTTTACGTTTAAGACTTGCAAACAAATTATTAAACTAATGAAATTAGTTTTCAGCTTCATTCATAATCTCGAAGATTTTGGGTGCCCAGCGCTAAACACTTTGTGAGATGGATCAATATTTTGTGCTTATCATAAAGTATGCAACTATATGCTAGCCCAGTGCACCTTACGTAGTACTTATGCACTTACAAAATGGATACAAAATTCAAAATGAGGTGATAAATAAGTCAAGATTGACATTTCAGATAAATGTTATGGATAATGAATAAATGTTATTCATTTTAATATATTGTTTACTATTCAAATTGTAGTGCATTTTCAGTTTAAATAAAAAAGTATTTACTTTATAAAAAAAATATTTTCTCGTTTTCATTGAACTTACCAATAAAACACATTTTGTTTTTAAGTTTGGCTTACAAAATTTAAATCATATGGTCAATCTTATAAATATAAGTGAATTATTTTGATTTCAAAAATAATAGAGATATTTATTAAGCATTTCTATCCTAATAAAGTATTCATACCAACTGAGGATCCCAATGGTCTTAAACTTGATTTATTTAAAATAATGACAAAGTATTCATGAATAATTAGGAAAAGAAAATATCTTTTAGACAAAATACTTTTTACATATTTCTTTATTAATAAAATTACGATCAAACATATACAATATGTATTTTATATATTTATAATCATTTTGACAGAAAGAATAATTAAAACAGTTTCAAAACATAACTGAAAGAATTTATTGAAATATTTTATTAATTACTTTGATAACCATATAAAATGATGATAACGATGATGACGTTGATTACTATTATTGCGATCCACTTATTCGAATATTTAAATGCAGAGACTGCATAACCACCCATTGAAACCATTATAATAACACCACTTTCGTCCTTTCTTTCTATTTTAATTATAATATTTGAGCTGACATAACGAAAATTTATCCTTGCTCGAGACATTCTTCTTTTTACAAGTTCAATTGTCATTGGTTTCGTTATCGTTTGTAATGAAAATAACAGTGCACTTTCTTCGTCTTTCGAAAAACAAAAACTATTAAATGTTTCGTCAGAGTCAGAATCAGCGACACTTTCATGTTTTAATGCAGCCAGTATATACCGTTTTTTGTACACAAAGTGTCATGAGATCTCACATCACTTGTATCCGAGGCCCTCAAACTGACGAATACATTTATATGTATATATACATCCCTATATTATATGGCTATTTGTGTGGGGTATTCCACATGTCCTCACCCCAGCACCCACAACAGCCCTTCCACATATAAGCTCAAATTCGACCGTGTTCCCTGTTAATTTGACATTTTCATTTTTTTCCTGAAACCCCCCACAGCCCTCTATACCATTTCTCTGATCCCTCCATAGCCCCTAACACCATTTTTATTTGTAAAGATAAAAAAAATAATTGTCATCTATTTTTCCACACTACCAAGAAGGCAAATAAATGAACTTTATACAGATTCATGATATATAAAACTCATGTTTAATTATGTATTAATATTTATTAATAGTATGTTGTCATATGATTATCATAAAATTGTTTTGATTCATAAATAATTATAAAGTTTTCAGTGCATTTAACTTTTTTTGTGTTATTATTATTTTAGAATAACGTAACATTTATTATTTCTTAAATATACATATATGAAACGATACATATACAAATCAAAACTTTAGATATTTATTTAATAACGTAAACTGTAAAAGTATCCCCTAATTTATGGAGGTTCAGTAAATAACCTAATTAATACAGCTATATCATAACCACAAAGAGACAGAACTCACAGTACCTAATTTTATGTTAGGAAAATCAGTGACTAATTATAAATATTGTCAATTTACACATTTACCTTATTGCTAATAATAGTTATAAATAATAATTTTTTTCATAACATGTATGCTGAGCTTAATATATGACAATAAATTTTGTCATAATAATTACAGATTATTTATTCTAAAAAATTAAAGATTCAATTTTTTTGACAAAAAAGTACCATCATAAAAAAAGAATACATTACGTCAGGCATTATCGTTAAATGATGAAATATTCATAAATATAATCACTTTTCAATAATTGCCATCAATTTTCTCGATTCAATAAGACTTATTATTCATCTATGAGAATGATCAAGTAAAGTCAATTATACATGTAAAATTTCTTTCTAAACAATATTTTCTATTTTTGTATTTTTTTCTTTTTCTACTTAAATAAATTAATGATTTTCATTTTTGCATCTCGATAAGGCAATGTATAATTGACCATAAGAGAATAAGAGTTTTGTTTAAATACAAACCTACATTATCGTAACTTTGACCTTGAAATTTGTTTATTGTCATAGCAAATGCCACAATGTTTGGAAATTAATTATGACACAAAATAAAAGGTAATGTTGAGTTGTTTTCTGTGTCTAAAGTTATTTTTGGAAGAAAGACTATATTTCCAATTTTTTCTTCAGTTACTATTTTTCCTTCTATATTATACTGTAATAATTTCGTCATTCGTAAACACGTTCCATTACACAGTCCATCTGCTGCACTTGAATTTCTAAGTAGCATCACTATTATACCAATTTTTAGATTTAGTTTATGAGGTGATAATCTGTCACGAATATTGTTTAATATTTTCACTAGAGAATATAAGTAAATATTATCGTCTGATTTATCAACTCTTTAATAAGCAGCTGTAGCTATAAAAGCCTTTAAGGTCTTAATAAAGCTTATTTCCAAAACTAAAAAAAAAGACTTAATAAGCTGCGTTATCTATTTTATAGTTAGTTTTAATTTCTCCAGCTAATTTTTAAAGTATTTTATTATTTTAATAACCGGTGTACTCGTTATGTGATATTAGTATAACACTATTCATCGAACAATTATAGATATTGGAAAATATTTAGGGACATACATTATTTGATATTCAGTTTTGAAAAATGTTAAGAGTTTTTATTCCCCCTTTCATGATTTCCAATGATAATTTTGAAAATTCTTTATTGTTAGAACGAATATTAATTTCTTGTCTTAAAATTCGGAATGAGTTCCATAAATATAAAAATTTGTTAGTTGGTTGAGTTACAATTTTTTTATTGCCGTTTTCTGTAACTGGGAGAATCTGCCGAAAATGACCTCCTAAGATAATAAATTTATTTCCATAACATTTTTTAGTATTACATGAATCTCTTTACGATCTGTCTACTATTTCCAATGTTTTTTTTGGAATCATTAAAGCCTCATGCCAAATAATTTAATCAACTTACCTTCATTTTTTTTTTATCAGACTCACATTCTAAAAAGGCACTTTTTATACTATTAAGATCTAAAAGAAGTCTAAAGGTTTAATCACTTGTCATCCCCTTTATAAGCGGAATTGATGCTATGCCAGTCCATGCCATAAACAAAATTTTTTTATTTTTAAAAATAAGAAAATAAATTAACGTTATATATGAATGAGTATTTCCTGACCCCCTAGGACCATCTTTAAAAATATACTAATTTTTTGTTCGCAAGAAATATGAAACGTTTTTTTTTTTTGGTCATTTTTTATTTGTTAATACATGGAGTTCATTATTTCTTTATGAAATCGTATTTCTTTATTTATGTCTTTTTTTTAAAGTTATTGCATAGACTTTATCACGGGCTTTAAGCGCAGCGACCAAATCAAGAAATTGCGTAACGAAAACAAAACCTAACACTCCCCACTCCACCTTCCATGTAGTTCGGCCGAGCATTTGCTTAACGCGTACATGTATATGGTACAACTGTATGAAGCTCGAACGGATCGAAAGGTGCTGTTCTAAAATTGGATGAATGCGTAGGCAGCTGTTTGTGAGAAGGTATATAGATGTATAGGTGTATAGGTATCTATTATATCTTAATAATGCCACACTCATCACATGTGCACTCCGTTAGTATACATGTAAGAATATATGTATACATTGGTGTACTTATGTACATAAGTCAATAGCAGCTGCTGGTTAATAGCTGTACGCGTAAAATTTGTGTATTAAGTGTTTCAAATATGCATAAACAAAGTGCATTAATTGATGAAGAAAGTGATGGAAAAATGGTTAAAGAAAATGAGTAGGTACTCTTTATACACACATATTATTAACATCAGAAATGCAGTAATTTTAAGCAAACCATTGACGTGGTGTTTCCCAGATGTTTAGAAAATATCAAGTCGAAAAAAAATCTTATGCAATAGCTTTACCATGGTAGTCCCCAAGTGTCACACGTCTTGTTTGATTCTTCATTTTTTTGGTGTAGATTAATAAAAGCATTAACATGATTTATCTTCTAATTCTAAATTTTTTTTAATATGTATGAGATCTATATTATCTTTATTGTCGTTGTATGTTGTTTTTTAATTTTTAAGTTTTTAATATTCTGGGGGGTTGGCACGCGAATTGTGCAGGGAGGCGAAGCTCCAGTCTTGTATGTGTGTGTGTGTGTGTGTTTATGAATAGTGACTTATGCGGATAATCACGTGTATGTAAGGGTTATTATGAGGACAAAAGTGGAATTATGTGGACGTCCGCAGAATTCTAACACGTTATCAATATGTATGTTAAAAGCACGTAAACTCCGCATAAGTCACTACGTGTAAACATATATATATATATATATATATGTATAACATTTGGGCTAACGCTCCCTGCGCGCTCCGTGCGCCAACCTTCCACTAACAGATTGAGAAGACAAATTAACGACAGTACTCATGTATTCATCAATGCAGGCTCAAAATAAGCTCACAACAGCAGAATACGTGACTCACAAAGGAGTTGATAAAACACATGATTAACTTAACATCATTAAATTAACATGAATATTAATTTTCCAATAGTATTTTAAAATAATATTAGAGAGGGTCTTCCATTACACAAATTAAAATAAAAAATAAATGCTATAGTAGTGTTAATAAGAACTTTAAGTATATCAGACGGTCTCTTTAGAGGCACAACATTAAAAATAACAAAATTATTTAAGTATAATATAGAAGCAGAAATAATAACGGAAGAAAAAAAAAGCAAAGCTTATATTCCTAGAATAACATTGAATACTGGCACCTCATTATCATTACCTTTTGTCTTCTATAAAAAACAGTTTCCCTTTGTATTAGCATGTTCTGTATTTATTAAAAAATCAGAAAAACAGAGTTTTGATTCTTTAAGATTGTATATTAAAAAACCTTTATTCTTGTACGGACAATTATACGTTGCTTTATTAAGACGCAAGAATCCAAAAAGAATTTTTATTCAAATTGCATCCAAGAATAAATCAGAAATTAAAAATGTTGTTTAGCTAGAAATTTTTCAGTAGTTTAAAAATGTGTAACTTTGAAGATGGTCACATTAAAACAGACGTATGTTAATTCATTAAAATCATGAAAAACAAATATGTGAAAAATGTGGAAAGGGTTTTAAAAGAACAGATGGGTTAAAATGACACATAAAATGTCACAACATTGAGCTAACACAATGAATTATTGTTTTGAAAGCTTAATTGTATTTGTCTATTTAATTATACCTCCTTCTGAATTCTGTCTTTAACTTAATAAAGTCCTCAAGTAATCAAAAATTTTATATTTGGGTAAAGTAGACATGGACCAAAAAGAGATTTCAAATGTAAAAGTTCAATCAAGTTACGCAAATAATGGTACTTCAGAGACACATAGTGAGTAAGGGGAAGCGAACAGACAGAGGGTGACCTATGATCAGTGACTTAAAAAAACCCTAAAAACGAGGTACGAGTTAGAAACTAAATTTCGGATATTTTTCAGCATTTATGATGGTGAAACATTAGATATATAAGTATTTCATTTGGGGGAGGTGGAGGGGAAGCGAGGAAGAGCGGGGTGAGCGGGAGGGAGCTCACTCCAATATAATTTGATTAAAAATGACGTTGAAACAAGCAAATAACTACGTAAATCGAGGGGCTGCTGAGGGGGAGTGGGGGGGAGCAGGGGGCTCAGACTCATTTTTGTCAATACAACTATATAATATTGGGAGATATATACCATATATACATACATGTGTGTGTGTGAGAGAGAGAGAGAGAGTGTGTGCCTTTGACTATTCTTGTATTGCTTACGTCTTTTATGACGCTTAGTAAGAGTTTATCATAAAGCCTTTTTCTAAACAATAGTATAAAATAAAAATGCAACAATCAGTATTTCTGTGTATAAAAATGAATCCAATTAAAAGAAAATTAGCTGTCTGATCCCTTCATTATTTTTTATATTACAAACGCAGATAAAATGCAGTATGAAATCAAAAAAAAAGCAAAAAAAAGGAACAAAAAAATAAAAATAGTAACACAAAGAAAAATAGTTAAATGGTAGGAATACCCTGTTGAATCGTTCCGATAAAACACGATAAAAAAAAATTATATCAGGATAGATGTGTGTCTTTGCACCAAAACCTGATATATTGATCAGTGTTTTCGTATGAATATCCCAGGATAATTTTATATCAACTTTATAGGATCATACAAGTTTTAAACAGTATTGTAAAATATATAAATTTTTTCCGATTCAAACAAACGACTTACAATTGTTTATAGGTTTTTTTAGGGAGAGTATAGAGCTGACACAAAATTGTATCATGTCATATAAGATTAATTACATTACCAAATTATTTATCAGGATCCACTAAATTATTACGATACGTGTGATACGATGTTATAACGTGCTTATTCTGTTTCACACATGATCATACTCAAATATTTTACCTGTAATTATACGGTCAGCTAATTAATATACGTGACTGAAAATTTAATATTCTAAAAAAAGTGACTTTAGATATCTGACTAGAACTCAAATCTTTTGGGAAATTCGGTTAATACACTATTTTAAAATTCAAACATATTTTCAGTCAAATAAAAATACTTTATTGAAATTTAAAATAATTATTTGTAAAAATAAAAAACGTATTAAACGTGCCTTTTTTCGCGGCTTGCCTTTGACGAGACTATCTTTACATATCTTATGTGTTTTTACGTACTTAGGAGCCTCAGTATAGATCATATCTCAATTACTAAGTATTTATTTAATGTAATATAGTTTATGAATTTTAGTCTGACAATTATTATTATTTATCACGTACTTACATAACTTTATATTAATTTCTACCCTGAAAATTAAATTTGAAAAATTTTACCGTAAGTTTGAATCGAACCGGAGTCCACAGGTATTTGAATCCGATGTGTTACCACTGAGCTATGGCAACATTGGATTCGAATTAAGAAAAACTGATATAAATCGTTTAACTGATATAAATGTACCTACGTTACGCGGGAATCCATCGATATCTTGTGAATCCGTTACATTGAAGCACACGTCAGAACGTGTATATCACAATTGTAGTTGTTCGTTTAATATTTACACAATATTTTGGCAAGCTCAGCTCCGTGGGCCCTAAGACAAGAAGTTTCATGTTGACATTGTCAGTCATATCCACATTGAATACCAAGCCAGTAGAAATTAGACGAGAATCATATAATAACATCATATGGCACCATTTAAAGACTAAAATTATAAGAATATATGTGTGTATTTACACCTGACATATTTTATAAGACCTTATACACCGAGAATACATCAAAATACTAAGAAAAAAATAATATACATGAAGTTAAATGTATATGATCCTATATAGTTTATGCATAGTTAATTGCTTGTAAGACACGATACAAATGTATAAAGAATTTTCTTATACAAACTTATCAGAAGTGTATCAAGAAAAACCTATGTCATAAAGTTTGCGTCATTAAATAGGGATATTTAATTCTGGACGGGTAATAGTCGAAACAAGTCGAAAAATTGTAAATAAACATCAAGGTTCGCCATACGCAACCATAAGAAAATAACCTATTTAAAATAATATGTACAACTATTTTGTAAATTATCATATGTACTTGTTATCCACATATAGGTATATTTCGTTCTGAATCACGGTAAATATTTTTACATCATGTACACCGATACATTGGGAAGACAAAAAATTTACTGATAAAATATTATACCTCGCAATTTTATGTCCGGTATACTAAAAGAAGTTTATGTCAGGTTTTATCATGTTGTACCGGAACCATTTAACAGGGTAGTGAATAAAAATGGCAATCAAGACGATAGTTGTATATCAGTACCTGAAGCGATGACAAAGTCCTCTCGACATGCAATTAAATCTATTGCCATATTAAGGTTGCTTCCTTGCGTACTGCTCTAGTTAAGTAGGAGAGTCTCACTTATGTACGTGTACGTATATACGTACATTAGTGTTGGTATTCTGCTACCGTCTATCATTTATAACCATGAATCTCAGTTTTACGTCTTTCTTGGCAAATATTTTTGAAAAATCCCCATTACCAGCATTTTGTATAACCGGATTAAGAAGAACAGAGATTTTTCTACAAGTACATCATAATTTGTTAGCTTAGGTTTTTTATTGTGAGGTGGAAAATGACTGTAAAGCTGATGTTTCGATGTTCTGCCATTTAAGCTCATGTGAAAAGTACAACTTTTAGCTTTAATATCTCAAGATTTTGCTTCACTTAGGGCATAAACAAGGACACCGTTCTATTCAGTGGATCAAAATCTATTAAATAAAACATATTTAATTCCGTAGGTTTTTACAAGGAATCTACCATAAAAAGTGAAAACAAACCTTTCAGAAACTACATTCAGAATATAAGAGATGAAGAACGTCAGATTAGGGACTATTAAAAAGATCCATATGAAATAGCAGTTTTACAAAATTTACGTAGTGCCATACGTACCAGCATGGGTAGGGGCTCAAAAATCTTACAAAGTTTAAAAACATTTAGAAGACGTGTATAAATGTGTGCCAGGTGAAAATGTCTGGCATTATTAATCTTTGCAGCAGAAAATACGCCAATGACCAGAGAAGTTAGAGGGCAAATATTATGAGTATGCAAATCCCCACATAATTTGTCCATATTATTTATCCTTAATAGCACACAAAGTCTGCATAAGTCAGTTTCACTGAACACATATACATATCTATTCAATATAATTTAGCTGTAATACCGAGTCCAGTCCCTAACTCTACCCCTCAACTTTCCTCATCACCCCTCAAAATTTTTAATTTTTCTTTCAATTCCCCTCCCCTTTCAAATAAGGAAAAAAACCAATTTTTTTATTCAATTATCCTAATAAATATTGAACAAAAATAGATATCTTTCTCGCCCCCATGCCCTCTTATATTTAAAGCGGTCCTCCTCAAGCTCTGCTCTGATACCCTTTATGGTACTCGTTAAAATGCCAATATATTTAATAATTGATGACTACATTACAAGAATACTAAATATTAAACCATAACATTATGATTTAAGTGACCACTTTATTAACATGATCATATCTTAATTACTAAGTATTTATTTAATGTAATATAGTTTATAAATTTCAGTCTGACAATTATTATTATTTATCACGTACTTACATAACTTTATATTAATTACAACCCTAAAAATTAAATTCAAAAAATTTTACCGTTAGTTTGAATCGAACCGGGGTCCACAGGTATTTAAATCTGACGTGTTACCACTGAGCTATGGCAACATTGGATTCGAATAAAGAAAAACTGATATAAATCGTATAACTGATATAAATGTTTCTACATCACGAGGGAATCCGTCAATATCTTGTGAATCCGTTACATTGAAGCACACGTCAGAACGTGTATATCACAATTGTAGTTGTTCGTTTAATATTTACACAATATTTTAGCAAGCATAGCTCCATGGGCCCTAAGACAAAAAGTTTCATGTTGACATTGTCAGTCATATCCGCATTGATTAACAAACCAGTAGAAATTAGACAAGAATAATATAATAACATCATATGACACCATTTAAAGACTAAAATTATAAGAATATATGTGTGTATTTGCACCTGACATATTTTATAAGACCTTAAATACCGAGAATACATCAAAGTACTAAGAAAAAAATAAGATACATGAAGTTAAATGTACATGATCCTATATAGTTTATGCATAGTTATTTGCCTGTAAGACATGACACAAATGTATTAAGAATTTTCTTATACAAACTAATCAGAAGTGTATCAAGAAAAACCTATGTCATAAAGTTTGCGTCATTGAATAGGGATATTTAATTCTGAACGGGTAATACAAACAAGTCGAAAAATTGTAAATAAACATTGAGGTTCGCCATACGCAACCATCAGAAAATAACCTATATAAAATAATATGTACAACTATTTTGTAAATTACCATATGTACTTGTTATCCATATATATGTATATTTCGTTCTGAATCATGGTAAATATTTTGACATCATATACACCGATACATTGGGAAGACAAAAAATTTACTGACAAAATATTATACCTCGCAATTTTATGTCCGGTATACTAAAAGAAATTTATATCAGGTTTTATCATGTTGTACCGGAACGATTCAACAGATATACACTTAACTCCTACATCTGCTTATTTGTACCCTATCTAAAGTATCAATATTGATTCATTATTGAAATCGACATCAATTAAATTTTAAAATCAACGTTGAATCAACATTGAATCAACGTTGATCAATGTTGAGTTTAATATTCAAATCAATGATAAAACGCAACGTTCATCAGTGTTGATTTGAATGTTGATCAACGCTGATTAGAACTTCGGTATCAAATAAAAAAAGAAAAATTTGTAAGCATGTATGTAATGACATTAATCATATTTACATCGTAAAAAACTATTATCATTATTTCTTTCAAGAAAAACATTTATTCATGGCATCGATGCCGAAGAAAATAAGATTAAATGTAATTCCTAAAAAAAAAATTGTCTACAAAATTAGATAGTTAGACAAAACGTAACGAAAGTTAAATTAATATGTTTCTTAACCTTTTTTAAAATGTATTTTTAGTTATTATATCTGTAGTTGCTTATCGCATAAGGATAGTTTTGTATTTTGTTATACAATCAAGAAGAGTCTTAACACTTATACAAGTAACTGCATTTTTACATTTATATCATTAAAAATAATTGAAAAAACTCTCTTGAAAATAACTCTTGAAACTAGTTTTAAAATTGACTTTATTATTGTTGAATAAGAATTTGATCAGAAAAAAATAAAAGTGAAATAAATTACTTACTGTACTTACGAAATTTTAAATTGTTTACCACAAATATTTTACTTTATTACGTAACGAGGATAATTCATAAAACAATTTCTACTTAAGTATAAATAATTGAATTAGGATAATTTTCAACGTTGAATCAACGCTGATTGTAATCCACAGATCAACGTGGATCAACATTGATTAACATGGAATTTTATCATTAATTTTAATATTAACTCAACATTGATCAACTTTGATTCAACGTTGATTCAACGTTGATCTTAACATTGAATCAATGTTGATTTCAACGATGAATCAATATTGATACTTTAGATGGGGTACATTTGTATAACAAATGGCCTAAAAAGTATATCCATATCTGGCTTACAGTTCCCAAACTAAGGTTCAAAAACAACTGATTTTTCAGTTTTTACATTGTATGATCTTTTGGCCACAAAAAAATGGTAACGGACAAAAAAAAAGAGCTTATCACCATTAATAGAAGCAGACACGAAGTTACTTTTTTCTTTGTGTAATAGATTACATACAATTTTTGTGTACATACCGTTTCTAAAATCTTTTAGTATGATACTATTATTTAGGTTATTGTTTAAATTTTAAAAATATTTATTATTTTGTTAAATTAACGAAGACATTTTTCTTACTTTCTCTTTAATTACAAAATCATCAGTGTAAGTTAGATCTTATAAGTTAGTCATGCTATCACACGCTGTACATGTAAGTTTTCTTTTATTTTCATTAAACTGTCTAATATATTTTCCACATTTACAACACACTGCATGAAACTGTACGATTTGGTTGCTGTCAAAAGATAATATTTAATATCGGATACAATTGTATTGATAAAACACTATCAATTATAAATCTTTAGTCGGGGTCTGCGATAGCTTATAAATAACCAAAAATTTAATTTCTCCCAGCATTACTTCAGATTAACTTACAATAAAAAAATAAAATTCAGTTCTTCATGCTGTCAGTAGTATGTATGCATAAGAGATGATTTTCTTCACTGCTAGTCATATTACCATCACCGCTGTCATCAAATATATGATTGTTTCGTAATCGTTTCTTCTAACAAATCGAAGAGACAGTTAGATACTACTAGGGTAGTGTCTCAGATTTTGTAATAAAACATTATGTATGTGATCAGTATTTGAAAATTATGTCTGGTTAAATTGATAACATATAGTTTGATTCGCAAAAGAGGCTGAATAAACTATTAACATTTTTAAATTCTTTAAGTATAAATCTTGCCGTAGTTTACAATTGACAGTATTTCGATAAAGTAACTGGTCAAAACTCTTCAGATGTTAATGGTGCTTTAAAATAGCTAAAAATTTAGCTATGTGCATGTGTTCGTTTATCTGTACTATACATCTAACTTCTAACGATAGTAAGAGTTTGAGTAATTCTTTAATACACTATAGCAATAATTTACATGAGAAGAATTGAAGTATAAATGTACGTGTGTCAGTATATCAAAAAGTAGGGTCCGTATCTTATCGAGAATCTGTATTATGTTGTGTTACTTTGTTATTACAAAAAAATGTTTCTGTTGTTTTTTGGTTTTCTTTCAGACTCATACTGCCAAAGAAACCTTTTTTCAAATCGAATCAAACGCAAGAAGATGCTTTAGAAATATTGAAAATGATTTATCGTAGTTTTTCAGGAATAACATACGTCTACAAATCACCCGATGAAAATTTAAAGCTGTTAATATAGCTATACAAAATAGGTAAAAATTGAGCTGCATGTATGTATTTATTTAGCTGTATCTAAAAGACTTTGCAGCTGTATTTTACTTTTATTTATCTTTAGCTGAAATTACAGCTGTCTGCAGAGTAAACATACATGTACCACAACTAATAGAGCAGCTGTAAAATATAGCTGTAAAGGACCCCGCACAAATCCTTATGTTTTGAGGTCCCAGTCGATTTGGCTCAAATTTTGATATGTTGCATGAAATTTTTTTTAAACAAAAGTTCTCAGATGCAAAAACTTAAATAATGTACAGATTTTGAGAAAATAATTAATAAAGGCTTCATTTAGATCACGGTTAGTTTGACAGGTGCCGCAGTAGAGTAAACATATATTACGCCCGACGTACACGATTATGTATGAATGACACAAGCATACATATATACTACACATCTGATAATAGCAGCCGCCAACATGCATAACCTCATGTGGCCTCGAGATGGTTGTACAAGAATAATTTTATTTAAAAATCTCGTGTACATACGTGCATCGATCCCCATAGCCCCAAGTAACAGTGCAATCGTTGAGCCACTTATATTTGCTCTGCTTCGCAAGAAAAGTGCCGCACTCTCCTATACTACTGCGGAGAAGCCGCCGTCCTTTTTTAACCCGGCCTTGAATCGTAAGTGCATTATTTTAATGACACCGCAATTTTCAGATCCTGGACGCGCTGTAGCTGTATAAAAGATGCACTTTCATTACAAGTCAACTTGTAATACTTACTTTATTCTTTTAAGATGTAACTAGTATTGCTTACAAGCTTACTTTGTATGCATCTGTAATTAATTGTAATATACAAAGATACTCGCATTCCGAGGACACGCTGTGCAAGTGCAAAGCCACTCTCTCCGGGTCCTGGCCACGATGTATTTATGAAAACACCACCCTCTCCTTATCCTGAGTCCACTGCCTTCTCCTGTTTCTGAACCATCTCCGCAGCAGCAGTGTGAGCTCATACGCTGCCATCTCCTAATCCTGCTTTCCCAGTTCGAGCGCCAGCCTTGATGCCACCACTTTCTGGTTCAGGTGCAAAAGCGGCATTGGTGGGTATGCATGCTGCCTCCTTGTTGCATTAATGTGTGTAATATAATATTTATTGAAAATATTACATCCGTAAAAGAAATATCGTTCTACAAGCAGGTAGACTGTGCAAATGCCACTCCTGCTTCATCCTCCATCCGTAACGACAATATGAACACGCAAGCTGCTTCTTTTCCATCGCATTTTCTCTGAAGCCATGCCAACACGTACGCCGCTTATTTATCATTCTGAACAAGTGACCGTAAATGCTCTCACGTAGCATGATTATTCTACGGCAAGACGATAATTACAATATGACTCCAGAATGTTTTTGCAAATCACTCCTAAATACTTTTATACTGTTTTTTAAAGGTAGGTAGTATATACGGTTTGTGGACAGGCGGGCAAAAAACACGAAAGACTAACAATATTAGTGAAAGTTCATGCTTCCTTTATCTCTTATTTTTATTATTCCTTAAGTAGCTTTTTTTTAACACCTAATTGTAAGAGATATTAAACTTGACTTTCTATAAATAATTGATAACAGCCAAAGTTTAAATACAAACTATGTTTGATAATAATGACAAATAAACAGTAAAAGAACAACACTCAATCAGCACTTAGCCAGCACTGGACGAGCACTCGGTAAGAACTTGATCAGCACATAGCCTACACTTTATAAGCACTTGATCGACACCTGATCAGAACTTGATCACTATTTAACCAGCACTTGATCAGCACGTATCAGTACCTAACCAGTACTTGATCTGCACTTGATGATCACATGATCAGCACCTAGCTGGAACTTAATTAGCATTAGATCAGTACTTTATTACCATCTAGCAAGTACTTAATCAGCATTTGATTAGCACCCGATCAGAACTTTATCAATACCTAATCAGCACTTGATCAGCACTTAGCCAGCACTTGTTTAGCATTTGATCAGCATCTAATCAGAATTTGATCAGTATTTAATCAACACTTGATCAGTACCTAGCCAGCACTTGATCTGCACTTAATCAGCACCTAGCTAGCACTTAGTAAGCATTTGATCAGCACCCGATCAGAACTTGATCAGTACTTAATTAGCACTTGATTAGCACCTGTTCAGTACTTGATTATCACTTAACAAGCATTTTATCAGCACCTAGCTTACACTTGACCAGCACTCGATCTCAAATTGATAAGAACACAGCTAGCAGTTAATCAGAAAGTGATAAGTACTTAGCCAGCACTCGATGAGCACTTGATCAGCACCTTACCAGAACAGAAGCCGTATATTACCTTCTCTACAATTATATACGTGAAAAAAATTTACCAAGGGGGTATTTGCTCGAAAATTCGTCTTTAATCTTTCGCGTTTGGGTTTTTATCGTAGGTCGTAACTTGTTATTTCTACGCATCCCCACTTTTACTACTTAAATCCGTGTCTGACAACAACATGTCTGTTACTGTGTACAGATTATCGGCCTCTACGCACACGTATGTTATATAACGGGCACAAAACCGTATTTACGGTGTACGGATGACTTTGTAAAATTGCTCAGCATCCGGGTAACTACAAATCAAGCTCTCGTGAATGGTGGCGTTTACGTGCTTTCTAGTAATATACGTTGCCTCGCATTGTCCATTGATTTATTAGATTTACAAAAAAAAAAGATACAGCAAGAGAGAAAAGAGCTTGCAAGCTACGATTGGTAAGATCCCGCAGCAGGAACCTTCAAATCGAAGGGAGGCGCATCTGATAATTTAAACCGCTCGCGCGTGGCTGAACAAATATACGCCGCCACCATTGTATGAATAATCCATGTACGCGTGTGCACGTCTACATTCTTCGAATTCTGAGCTTTGGACCACTATAATACTACTGAGTCCCAGTGGCCGTTTCTAACATATTTATCTAAGCTATCGGTTCGCGCTATCAAAAAAAAACAGAGACAAAACAATAGGCATACGGCACGCTTTCGTTTATTACTACACGTATGCACAAGCGTATTGGCATTTACGTCATTCGCATATAAGTCTACCGATCAAGATTGTATTTCTTCCTTTAAGCGCATTAAACACGCGCACGCGGTTAGACGTATATAATACGTACCTATAAGCGTCACAATTTGCGTAGGTTATATCATTGTTACGCCAGAAGATACTGTCGTAGATCGAAAATAATAAAAATAATAATAATAATAAATATTATTATTATTATTACGATAATTAATGCCCGAAAATAAACTATACGCGATAGCATACAATTATGGCCACGCAGTACATGTGTTATACGAGCACCAGCCATCCGATCGTTTGGATTAACAGCTGAGTAACTGGCTTTAACTGCGATACGGGCTCTAATTAATGTGCAAACGGCGAGGGATATTGATTTGTCTATCAACACGAGTGTGCTTGGGCACCACCCGACAAATAATTGCTCGATCAAACATTATATTTCGATATTAAATGCGTGCACCGGGGAGATCGTTTAGCCAAATAGTGCGAAAAAGTGGGCAGGCAAAAAAGGCAGTTTCTTCAAGTCTATCTGAACGACCGAACAGCGAAGGTTGTCCTCGACTTGGACTGCTTTTAGCTCTATTTGTTCCATAAGCGTGAGGGGCATCATCGACCTACCGATCGTTGCAGTGATCCCACCTTCTTCCGCGTGCACGTAATTACGGGGGTGCATGTGAGACACTTCGCCGATACAATTGCATTATGTACGTACCCGCTGGGTGCACGAGGATGGAGGGGAGGGTTGGGGCCACTAGTAGATTTGCCAATGACGGCCACTTAAATTATTTCCTTTCATAAGATTTAACATAGGGACTTTGGGGGCAATGTGAGGACAGCACCGATTGTGCACCTGGCCTTGCTCGCGTAACGTTGAACACCTTTACTTGCCTTCAATCTGTCGTTAAGTGGCCAAGTTTTTCGGAAAAATCTCTTAGCTTTGATCTTAGTAGCTCTGTACGCTTGTATATACTCAAAAATATTTTGTTCTTAAGCGAAAGAGGGTTACAGCTATGCAAAATAATAAAGAATTTTAATTTCTAGTAGAGTAGAGCTGTCAATATGTGCGTACACGTGAGCAACCCGGAAATGCACATAAAATGATAAATGTTTTACAATTAATACAATTTTTGTTTTATTTTTACATAATTACTTAACGACATTTTGCCATTATTTGTTTATCAAATTCAAAATAAGCGCCCTTAAAAACTATTAAAATGATATGTTACTTCAAATATACATACATAATGATCTCACATAATTTTTTTATTATCGATTCAACAATTTTGTATATTTATATAATAATGTGATATTGTAACATAATTGGTTTTTCGCATTCGAAATAAGCGCCTCTACAAACCATTAATACGTTCTTTAACTCTATTGTATATGTTTATTTTGATAATTTATTTATTTATTAAATAATCTTTTCATAACAGTAATCATTAGCATTATTTTATTGCCAAAAAAACACAAGGTTTGAAAAAAATCAGTTAATATTTTATGTATCAAGTGCATGAAATACTCATATTTAATGCGTAATACCGCACTTTATTCGATTTAATCCATATACTTAATCATTTTCATGCTAATTAAACTATTTGTTTTTTCAAATGTATTATTTGAAAAAAAATTTTTTTCTTTAAAAGCAAGAGACTTCTAGTAAGCGACTTTCGTTTTATGAAAATCTGTCGTTTTTAAAATAAGCCCCTAAGCACATGACGTAAAAAATGATTAAATAAATAATTTATCATTAGTTATATGTATTATTAGTGAATACATATGAAAATGAAATATCATAGTTACGAACCACATGATAAGTACAAGAAACCGAGTTTCTATAGCCGGCAGCGCTCGTAGCAGAGTGGGTAAGGTACTCGTCTCATATGTGGAAGGTCGAGGGTTCGAATTTCTTTATTAGAAAGTGTTTTTTTTTTTTTTTAGGATTGTAAAAGAAAAAAAAATTTAATGTCAAATACTTAAAAAGTACTGTGGGAAAATGAAATTGAAATCCGTTTAAAAATTAATTGCTAGGGAGTGTTAGGGGGAATGGTGGGCAAAGGTGTGCAGAAGAGTAACACGGCACGGTTGGCAGATATACATATATAGTGGGGAGAGGGGAAGTGTGTAGAGAACAGTTGGTGAGGGGGACGGGGTAAGGGGGGAACCTTAAGAGGAAGAGACTTCGGGTAAACCACTTCCGTTTCAAAAAAAAAAATCTGTCGGTTTCAAAATTCCAGCCCCTCGAGAACGCGACATAAAGAGCTTCGTTCTAAAAATAATTCATTTGTGAAATAGTTACGAGTAGAGAAAAAAAAAAAAATTTGTTATGTCTGATCATATTTGCGTATATCTGCTCCGACGTCTGGCCGTAAACGGAACGGTTTTACTTAACTGTTTTCACTAAGCATAACATCCGATAGAAAAAAAAAAAAGAAAAAACGTTAAATATGAGATTCCAGTGAAAAAGACACTCTGATCTGGAAAAAAATTTTGTGAATACTACATTTCAGAAAGGCTTATTGACGAATAGCCATCGAATATGCATCGAGTTAAATCATCGAGTACTATGGATGAACTACAAAAATCGAACACTTGCCCGAATTTGCGATCCCAAAAAAACTTGGACGCACTTAATTTAAAATTATAGTGCACACGTGCGCATATAGACTTCAATCACTCGAATGAAAAAAAAAAGTTTTCCCTTCCGTGTATTTTTGTAGGGTCCAGCGTCAAGTAAGAGTTCCACTTGAATTTACTGAAACTTCGTAATGTATTGGTGTTTGTCATTCATCCACCCAATCGATCTAAACAGAGTCCATCGTACACGTAGGTGTTGAGTTCTATTCGCTCAATTGCGTTTTTCTTAAATTAAACAAATTTACCATTTAGCAGCAGCACCACAGAATTGATTTGCACCTGTCATTCAAGTTGCAAAGCCATCTCTCGCACACCATTTCCTGCACTGCGTGGTATTCACACTTTAAAAGGCTTATCTAAATCACGCAGCTGCACTTGATGAGCACATAATCAGCACCTAGCCATGTATTAATCAGCAATTCATCAGAGCCTATCCAGTACTTAATCAGCATTTGATCAGCACCCGACTAGAACTTTATCAGTACTTAACCAGCATCTGATCAGTACCTAGCTAGCACTTGATCTGCACTCGATCAGCACCTTATCAGAACTTGATCAATACTTAATCAGTACTTAAGCCAGCGGTTCACCAGAAAGTGATTAGTACTTAGCCAGCACTTTATCAGCACTTAATGAGCACTTGATTAGCACCTTACTAGAACAGAAGCCGTACATCACCTTCTGTACTTTTATATTTAAAAAAAAACACACACACATACTTTTGTATTTTTTTTATCATGGCTTATAGAGATGTATTACTATCACGTGAGTACAAGTAATAAATTATCTATGGCCCACAATCGGTTAATGACGGCTCACCACTCGAGCACTGCCTCGCCCTTGGTCTCGATGCGCGAGGAGTGCGAGAACCTCATAGCAGCTCTGAAAGATTGCACGTAGCATTTTTTCTTTCATGTTCCCGTAACGGCAGTGCATACGTGCTCACATCATCTTCAGATCCAATTACATATCATTTCAGCAGCTGTTTTATCTAAATATGTATTTTTTTGCAAGCTCGAGTAACGTTAGGTGTCTCACAGATACAACTATTACTTGAGCTTACAGAAAAAATTTGTATTGTAATAGAATCACAGCAGTTGGTTAATCTATAAAGTAGCTTACGATATCTTTTTTACAGATCGGCAGAGTGCAAAAGCCGTCATACCGTACGAGTATGAAAAAAAAAAAATAAAAAAAATAAAAAAATAAAAAAAAAAATACGTTATGCTACTCCAATAAAATATGTGCTATTATTACTAACAACATAATATAATATTTGTGTTGACTACCAGATTAAACAAAGTATTAATTTATAGCTCGAATTTATTCTAAATAGCCTCAATTCTTTGCAATATTGTTTTACAAAGTTGAGAAAAGCTTTTATCACTGTTTTTATCACTGTTAACTAGAAATACATCTGAAACTTAGCAAATATGATGTATCACATGTTTTTTTTTACTCTATAAAGTAAAAATAATATAGATTTGTAGCGCTTCAAAAAATTTAAAAGTAATAGAAAAAAAAAAGGTGAACTCCAACAGCACCATGGCCGTAGGCCGAGTATGATCGGGGACAGCAGCAATTTTCAGATCCCGTATGCAACAAGTGCTTAAAGTGTACATTTTTCCCTAGTTACGTATGTGTTGCATACAATATTCGTTTTAAGCTTGTGTTTAATTTTTTGTTAGCTCCTATTACAACCTCGAACGTATACTGTAGCAATTTTTTAGGAGATGATCAAATTTTCATATTTTACAATTGGTTCTTTTTTATTTTTCATTAGAGTATAGCAGTTGTTTGTTATTCTAAAAGAAAATGTGTTGCTAATTTCATTGGCAACATAAAAGCTTATTGGTAACGAAACATCAGTTTATCATGTGTAATATTTAAAAGTATTAAATGTAGAAACATATAATTTTATTTAACTACAAGTCTACAAAATCTGCTGTAAAATGCTTTCAAGATGATAGTGTTTAGGATTTGGAAAAAAAGGCTAGTAGTACGCGAGATTTACGAAGAAAAGTTAGTGACGAGGTAACCTAAAGTTTTAATTGTATTCTTACAAGAGAGTGTATATAGTTTTTAGGCATGACTGGTCCACAAGAGTGCCTTATATTTTTGTAAGAGCAAAAAATATAACCACTTATCAATGGTCTACATTTGGCATGAAAAAAATTTTGGCCAAAACATAATTTTGATCCAGGCTGGTCTAGTAATGTACATATGTTGTATGTGTATACGTAAGCATGTATTTCGACAAATCCAAAAAATTAACATCTGATTTAACTCAAATTCAGTAGATAGCTTTGTTTTTTAAATATATCATGATGGTGAAAAAAATAAAATTCTGTCAAAGGAAAAAAACGTACCATTTTTCAAACTATTAAGCTTCAAAATTAATTGATCAGCCTTTCACTTGTAACTTTTCAAGCAACATTTTAGATCCATAAATAGTTAAAAAATGTTCTATATGTCATGAAAATACAACTTTATTTTCATTTGGTGAACTAAAAAATGTTATTTTGATATCGTAATGATCAAAAAATAGTTTCTTAAAAAATTAAAAAAATTAGTGTTAAGGTGTAACTTAAAAAGTTACATATAATTGCGCCGTCCTTGTATGACTTTTGGAAAAAAAATTTGTTTCAATTTTTCTGATTATTACATAACTGATTTAGAACATGACTGTTATTATAACTTAGTTAAGTTAATTTAATATGTGGACGAGAATATAGGCACTATGGGTGTCCCAATTACGTGTTGCCTTGGCACCTACAGGATCTCTAATCCTGAAGAGGCTGTCAGCAGGACAGCGAAATATTTATTTGTGTAATTGATGATGTAAATAAATAATTAATCTTTTTAATACTAAGTTGTGATTTTCCATATTATTATTTTAAAAGTTGAAGTCATGCGTATTCAGTTTCACACAGAAAATTTTAGGTATCCAAAAAAACCTTATTTCATTATTTTCGTTTACTTTTTACTATTGATCTTGGTACTTTAAGACTTATGGAAAATAATAAAAAATATTAAATAAATTAAATTTTTTCTATAACTACTACAAATTCAATTTTAGGTCTGTTTATAGTGTAGGAGGCAAAAAACCTTCATTAATTCTAGAAAAAAATCATTTTCAGCTCGTCACTAAAACAAATTGGTAATCTCCAACTAAATTGTAAATTTTCAATCTGTGGATCGCAAAATGATACTTTTTTATAATTTTTATTTATTTTGAAAGCCATTTTTATTTTTCAATTATAAAGAACTTATATGGACGAAAGTAGTTTGTTTAATGGAACTTTTATTTCTTATTTTAGCCTTATGTTGTATTCAGACGTTTGTTAACCTTCAAATTTGTTTTATTCTGTTAAGGATCAAACAGTAGTTTCTGAAAATGTGTTGTAATTATATTTTTTGCACTAATGAAAATTTGACCAGTCATGCCCCAAATGCAAAAAAGTCACTTGTTACATCATACTATTATCTGTTCAATTAGTGAAAATTTGGTAATCTTTTCATTTTTATTTAAAAACTATAAAAGATTTCAAATTAGTGATTCTGCTATAACGTGAGAATCAAGTCAAAATTCGAACAGATGAGAAAATTTTGAAACCTTAAAAGTTAAAATATAAATATTTTTTTCTAGTCTTATACGTCCAGGTGTATAAAATCACCTACTCAGGACACTCGATATATAAGAGAGGGGAAATGATATAGCTTCGCCTTAAGGGAAGGGATGTAGAGAGTAAATTACAAATATGTGGTACATTATTTAAGTCCTTACCGGATATCAACAATAGAAATAAATAACTGCAGACGAACAAAGTAAATAATTGGGGAGTCTATTTTTTCCACAAAATAGCTAAATGTATCAGTTTGTTTATTATTATACATTTCATTTATCTTTGCAATACAATAATTTCAGACTGCGTGCCATACCTATAATTTACTTGTTCTACTAGTGATATTTACATGTGTCATATATGTATCCAGAATAAAAGTTTCCAAGAATAAAAGTAACGTGTTAAGTACACTATTCTGAAAAAATATGTTCCTGTAAGAAAAATATTTAATTCTTTTTATAGAAGAAATAAAACGCTTATGTCTTTGAAATCATTCTATTTCCTGAAGAAGCTTTCATGATACAATAAAAGTTAAAAATAATAATTCTTAAATTAATTAAATTATAAGAAAAATATTTGTCAAATGCAAAAAATAAAAAAAATCACATTTATTATGAATTTTCAGTTAAAACATATTTGTTTATTTTTATATTAACCATTGACGCTATCTCATCAATTTATGGCAGAATCACTGTTTAAGAAACCGACGTTGATGTTAATTCAATTATAACATTAATACTGTAATAATTTTACAAACTAAATTCTTATGTCAGTTATATAGGTCACTTGAATAATATGGCCTTCACTCATCGCAATCGTATTCGATGTTATGTTTGCGATAACAATTTTGTACCTCGTGCCACAAGAAGAATTTTTGGAAGCGAAAACCTACATGCACTTCAAATAGCGATTGAAAGACGGAATAAACTCGAAATGGATCCTTTGGCTATGGATGATAACACTCGAGTTTGTAACAACTGCCACTTTAATATATTACAAGAAATAAGAAATATTAACGAAAATCCTATGAGTATCAGATTAGATATCTTGAGACAGAATCGTAATAGATCGTGTTTTATTTGCAATGCTGTAAATAATGTACATAGGCTATCAGTTTAATGCAAAGTGAATGCATTCATCGAGAGTAGAATTTTTTTCCCGGAGTGTGTGCGATCGTGCAATCATCATTTAGATGGTCGAGGGTATATTATTCCGGTTTTATATGCAGGATTGCAATCTGTAAATAGAAAGTGTATTGTTCGGGGAGAATATCTACAGTCGTTTATGAATTGTATTCCTGAAGTTTCACAAAAGAAAAGACGAATTCAAGATGAATATGATGTATCTGAAGAAGAAATGCTTGTTTTAACTTCTGTGACTTTAGAACAGTTTAATGAAATATTTAATTATTGCGATCCAGTACCTATTCCAGGTGGACATAGATATGTGCACAGAAAGACTTGCTTTTGTTTTTGACGAAGTTAAGGCAAGGTCTCTCTGACGAATTTCTTACAGTAATATTCAATTATAATAGTAGACAGGCAACAAGTATGGCAATTACTAATGTAAGAAGATCCTTGATGGCTCGTTTTGTTCCTGAAAATGTTGGATTTGGTGCTATAACGAGGCAATAGTTTATTAAGCATCATGTAACTGTGTTTGAAAATATTTTGTATAATCCAGTCCCTGCAACTCCTCAAGCTATTGTTTACGTTGATTGCACCTATAGTTATTGTTATAAAAGCCGTAATTTTCGTGCCCTTCGACAGTTGTTTTGTTTACATAAAGGTAGACACCTTGTTCAACCGGCACTAATAGTGGCAGCAAATGGTTACATTTTAGATATACAAGGTCCATATTTTTCTGATGCCCAAAATAATGATGCTGCTATTCTAACAAATGAACTTGAAAACGATGAAATGTTAAATGATTGGTTTCAAGACGGAGACATATTTATTTTTGATAGAGGTTAACGTGATGTCCTTCCATTGTTAACTGAGTTTGGATTAGTGACTAGGATGCCTCCATTATTAAATGCTGGAGAACATCAACTTACAACAGCAGCTGCTAATGAGTCACGTAAAGTAACCAAAACACGCTGGATCGTTGAATCAAGAAATGGACACTTAAAATCAAAGTATAAATTACTAAATATGACGCAGCAAATTCATGTTTTGCCAAATATTGGAGATTTTTATCGGATCGGAGCAGCTATTATAAATAGGTGATAGTTCTAAAATAACTTTTTACAAAATTTCATAAATTTTATTAAATACATGTATTAGTAATCGTTCAAAAAATGTAAGATTGACAAAGAAGTATAAGGATCTTTCAAACAGCCCTGTCACGGATACTCACAAATATTTCTACACTCGAGGTAGTCCGATTCTTTAACAGCAGAACTTAAATTAGTGTAATTGATGGTAATATAAAGAAGTTGAATAAGACCTGTGAGTATAAAGTCAAAAGACTACAATTTTCAATGCGATGTAAATATTATCTTAATACAGTTAAAATATTCACTTTATTAAATACACAAAATAAATATTTCAAATAAGTGGCTTAATTCTGTATAAAAGCTAACAACTATATTTGACGGTTTTTTATATCACATTGGTTACTGCTGTGTATGTAGTTACTTTATATTTACAGCTGTTATACGCCTTTTTTTATATTACTATTGATTATAATATTCTTAATTTCGCGAGGGCTCCTTCACGAAAATTACAAAAAAGACATATCATTCCTTATAGATAAGTATATAGTTGGTACGCGCTCTTATGGGATATTCGAGAAAAAGAAGTTGTTTACTATTTATATTAAACTAAACTCATGTATCTCAGCAGAATTAACACATACGTTTTATAGCTTAATTTTTTTTATTTTATATAGCATGTAAAAGTGGGAGGCTTATGGGACATTTCAGTGAGATATCTCTATTGGAAGTAAGTAGTTGCAATTAGTTTCTAAACTAAATACATATCCAAATCTTTCTGTTGTCTGCTACTTGGTGATTTCAACCACGATTAAGCTGATGTTTTCAGAATTCATTATCATGTCGGAGGAGCACGTATACCTTTAAAGAATCAGACGACCTCGTGTTTATGAATGTTGGTGAACAGCCATGACAAAATTATGCTGTCCTCTTACTGATCCTAATAGAAATAGACTTATGCTACGCAAAGTAGTTTTAATGTGTTGTAATTTTTATAATATATTTATATAAATTGTAATTAAAAAACAACAGATATCATCCTCTGATTTATATGAACAGTGCTGATGCTCAGTTGGCTCGTCAAATCAATGAAAGAGCGACACAGATAAATGCTGTTCAAAATATAGTAGAAAATGAAAATCTTATAGCAAGAAATGGGCAAAGGTATTTATTTTGAATAAAATAAAAAATAAATATCTAAATCATTGTATAATATAAATATATATTACAAGTAATTTAACATCTATATCAGCGGACACAACGAAACCTTAATGCATACCAAACAAAGTCGAGATTTTTTTGAAACTTTTTTGCGAAAAAGTTAGGGTAGTTGGTGCAAATATATATACGTGTACCTGTTCAAATCAACATTTATTGAATTGTTTGCCCAGTTAATCATCAATAAATTGAATGATTTCACATTAAAAGAGCATAAAAATCTTATAAATTATGTAAAGACCCAAAAAAATTCCAAAACTTTGATTCAAACCAAAAGGTTAAGAAAAATTAAGTACTAAATAGATATACTGAAAACATTGCAAAATGCACAAACATTTAAAAGACGACACGACTAAATAATTAAAAATTTTAATATGTTACAACTAAAAGAATCCATAGTAGCATATTCAATCTCCGACAAAATTGTTGATAGTTTTTTAAAATTGATTTTAATGTCCGTTTTTCTCGGCTAGCCTATATTTCAATGGTAAAGCTTTGAACTTCGAAGCTTTTTTTTTCGGAAACGACACTGGCAATCTTTTTAAAATTTTAACGAATAATGCATAGCACTATAACGGAGTAATTTCCAAAGTCTTAGGAAAATTTTGTGTAAGTCTATTTTTTGACCATCTACCTTAAACTTCTTCGTCGTCCTTTGCGCTCACAGATTACTTTACACGGCAGTAATGAATACTACGTGCTTGGTGCTCAGAAAGTGAATATTCCCGTCCGGAATATTCATTCCTGTCTATGTGCCCAAAAAGCGTATAGTAGTTTATATATTTTTAATGAAGATACATAGGAGAAGAATTATTAAAAATAAATTATTTAACTAATTTTTTTGAAAAGATCTAAAATATATATTTCTAAATTAATTTAATAAACGTATACTGTAACATTTAGGACGGGTCCGCCTTGAGGCAGAAGATCTGCAAGATTTTCCAGTGCTGACCATAGAGTTTTTGGAAAACTTGACCGTTGGAGTATACCAAATTGGATTAGCCCCATCCTATGTTTAAGATAAAGTTCAAAGAGCAGATGGAGATGTATTTGAAATTGAGATGTTGCGTGATGAAAATCGATTACCAGAACCTGGATTCTTACGAGTAAGAGTATTTTCTAGGTTTCGTAATAGAGTACGGTATTATTTTTGGATAACTTATATTCCTAACGAAAATGTAAATAACGAGCCCTTAAGAGGTTATTATTGTACATGTAAGACTGGAGCTCGTACATTAGGTACATGTGCACACATAACTAGTATCTTATGGTATTTAGGATATGTGAAAAACCAATATAATGTGTCATGTCCATCTCAAATGTTAATTAATTCCATTAATGATGCCGGTAACAGGCAAGCTCAAGTTAATCCAAATTAGAATGTTAGTAATCAATATCACTGTATTGCTAGCCTTTTAATGTATAAATATAAAAGTTTATCTGTGCAATTCAACATTTTATTCGTAGTTAGGAAGCTCAATTTAAAAAAAAAGTGAAATTAGAAGCATATATTACGTACGATATGCAACCTGTTTTTTTTTCTTCTGCAGACATATCCAGAAACATGAGAAATTTCGTGAGTACGTCAAAAGTTTATGCTGACAAACATTTTTATAGATTTTTCTTAAAATTTATACAAAAGTCCAAAAAAAAATTGATTACAGAAAAAAGCTGCATTGTTTCTGCATGCAAATAAATATGTTTGATACAATAACCAAAGAAGAACATTACTGATGGTATTTAATTTTATACAAAAAATTTTTTTGAAAATTATTATGGAATCTAACTTTTCCGTGCTATATGTACGTGCTTTGCACATGCAATACACTGGTAACAGAAGGTACGTACGGTAAATGTAAAAATGATGTGAAAAATGATTTTGATCTCACAATTCAAACTTTATATTTATTTTGAAATTAAAAACACGTTCTAATGTTTTTGACTAACAAAATTTAAAGCTGAATAAACAGTAATTTTTTTTAAAAATAATACATAGCAACACAGTAAACACAGTACTACTATAACAGACGAGTTCTTGGTGGAAAAAATCCCCATGTCTGATCTCTTGACGGGACACTGTGTATTTCTTTTTTGTGTTGTCGCTCCAGAACTCGGCTGGCCACCAGCGTTGGCTGACAAACCATATGAGAGCATGCAGGAACGACGCTGACAGTTCATTGATTTATTTCAAAATGCAATGTTTTGGTAATCAGGCAGACAAGGCATAGTTAATGCCAGTGCCAAAGTCATGGTAAGAGGTGACTCGCGATCATATGAGCGGTGCTATCAGCTGTGTTGGCCTCGCGTTCGTGTATATCTAGCTGCTTGTGCAAGAATTTGACATAGGATTTGTCGATAAAAGAGTAGTTGGAAAAATAATTGAAACAGAAGACAAATCATAGCAGTCAATGACCAATAAAATAATGAATTGGCAGCTAGAAGGTAAAGCTGAGGCTCATGGTGACAGCAGGGATACCAAGAACAAAGCTGACGATGCTGAGTGTAAAACGGCAACGTATGCTTAACTGGTGATGCCCATTGTGCCAAAATGATCAAGGCCATGTACTGTGTGAGGTCCGCTTTGTCGGCAGGGGTTCCAGAGCCACGATGAAGACTACCCTGTCGAGCCTGAGCCAAAGGAAGTGTTTGACTCTAGTGCTGCACTAGCAGGGCACCTGACCCCTCGCTGAATACGTAGCCTCAATCAAAGAGAGCATGACAGGGGTTATCAGTGGTATGGTGCGGCACTCGCATTCATGGGCTCGGAGTAGATGTCGATGACAGAACCGATACTGTAAAGAAGCTGTTAGAAGGGTAATATTCAACAATTTGATGACTGATCGAGAAAGAGATCGACAGAAGAAAAATAAAAATAAAAAAGCAGGTATTCTTCAGTTGTTCACTCTGCAATAGTACATGAGTGCCAACAGTACGTGTAAGCAATAACAATAATGAGTGACAATACTTTGTAATTCTGTTGAATAATAAATAATTTACTTAGTTTTTACGGTTTCTTAAATAGTTACATAATGCTGTTAATAACCGTCGATAATCTTGGTATTCTTGAATATGGCTAGGTGCTGATTATGTGCTCATCAAGTGCAGCTGCGTGATTTAGATAAGCCTTTTGAAGTGTGAATACCACGCAGTGCAGGAAATGGTATGCAATAGATGGCTTTGCAACTTGAATGACAGGTGCAAATCAATTCTGTGGTGCTGCTGCTAAATGGTAAATTTTTTTAATTTAAAAAAGACGCAATTGAGCGAATAGAACTCAACACCTACGTGTACGATGGACTATGTTTAGATCGATTGGGTGGATGAATGACAAACACCAATACATTACAAAGTTTCAGTAAATTCAAGTGGAACTCTTACTTGACGCTGGACCCTACAAAAATACACGGAAGGGAAAACTTTTTTTTTTCATTCGAGTGATTGAAGTCTATATGCGCACGTGTGCATTATAATTTTAAATTAAGTGCGTCCAAGTTTTTTTGGGATCGCAAATTCGGGCAAGTGTTCGATTTTTGTAGTTCATCCATAGTACTCGATGATTTAACTCGATGCATATTCGATGGCTATTCGTCAATAAGCCTTTCTGAAATGTAGTATTCACAAAATTTTTTTCCAGATCAAAGTGTCTTTTTCACTGGAATCTCATATTTAACGTTTTTTCTTTTTTTCTTTTCTATCGGATGTTATGCTTAGTGAAAACAGTTAAGTAAAACCGTTCCGTTTACGGCCAGACGTCGGAGCAGATATACGCAAATATATTCAGACATAACAAATTTTTTTTTTTTTTCTCTACTCGTAACTATTTCACAAATGAATTATTTTTAGAACGAAGCTCTTTATGTCGCGTTCTCGAGGGGCTGGAATTTTAAAACCGACAGATTTTTTTTTTTGAAACGGAAGTGGTTTACCCGAAGTCTCTTTCTCTTAAGGTTCCCCCCTTACCCCGTCCCCCTCACCAACTGTTCTCTACACACTTCCCCTCCCCCCACTATATATGTATATCTGCCAACCGTGCCGTGTTACTCTTCTGCACACCTTTGCCCACCATTCCCCCTAACACTCCCTAGCAATTAATTTTTAAACAGATTTCAATTTCATTTTCCCACAGTACTTTTTAAGTATTTGACATTAAATTTTTTTTTCTTTTACAATTCTAAAAAAAAAAAAAAACACTTTCTAATAAAGAAATTCGAACCCTCGACCTTCCACATATGAGACGAGTACCTTACCCACTCTGCTACGAGCGCTGCCGGCTATAGAAACTCGGTTTCTTGTACTTATCATGTGGTTCGTAACTATGATATTTCATTTTCATATGTATTCACTAATAATACATATAACTAATGATGAATTATTTATTTAATCATTTTTTACGTCATGTGCTTAGGGGCTTATTTTAAAAACGACAGATTTTCATAAAACGAAAGTCGCTTACTAGAAGTCTCTTGCTTTTGAAGAAAAAAAATTTTTTTCAAATAATACATTTGAAAAAACAAATAGTTTAATTAGCATGAAAATGATTAAGTATATGGATTAAATCGAATAAAGTGCGGTATTACGCATTAATTATGAGTATTTCATGCACTTGATACATAAAATATTAACTGATTTTTTTCAAACATTGTGTTTTTTTGGCAATAAAATGATGCTAATGATTACTGTTATAAAAAGATTATTTAATAAATAAATAAATTATCAAAATAAACATATACAATAGAGTTAAAGAACGTATTAATGGTTTGTAGAGGCGCTTATTTCGAATTCGAAAAACCAATTATGTTACAATATCACATTATTATATAAATATACAAAATTGTTAAATCGATAATAAAAAAATTATGTGAGATCATTATGTATGTATATTTGAAGTTACACATCATTTTAATAGTTTTTAAGGGGGCTTATTTGAAATTTGATAAACAAATAATGACAAAATGTCGTTAAGTAATTATATAAAATTAAAACAAAATTGTATTAATTGTAAAACATTTATCATTTTATGTGCATTCCCAGGTTTCTCACGTGTACGCACATATTGACAGCTCTACTCTACTAGAAATTAAAATTCTTTATAATTTTGCATAGCTGTAACCCTCTTTCGCTTAAGAACAAAATATTTTTGAGTATATACAAGCGTACAAAGCTACTAAGATCAAAGCTAAGAGATTCTTCCGAAAAATTTGGCCACTTAACGACAGATTGAAGGCAAGTAAAGGTGTTTTACGTTACGCGAGCAAGGCCAGGTGCACAATCGGTGCTGTCCTCACATTGCCCCCAAAGTCCCTATGTTAAATCTTATGGAAGGAAATAATTTAAGTGGCCGTCATTGGCGAATCTACTAGTGGCCCTAACTCTCCCCTCCACCCTCGTGCACCCAGCGGGTACGTACATAATGCAATTGTATCGGTGAAGTGTCTCACATGCACCCCCGTAATTACGTGAACGCGGAAGAAGGTTGGATCACTGCAACGATCGGTAGGTCGATGATGCCCCTCACACTTATGGACCAAGTAGAGCTGAAAGCAGTCCAAGTCGAGGACAACCTTCGCTGTTCAATCGTTTGGATGGACTTGAAGAAACTGCCTTTTTTGCCTGCTCACTTTTTAGATCTATTTAGCTAAACGATCTCCCCGGCGCACGCATTTAATATTGAAATATAATGTTTAAACGAGCAACTATTTGTCGGGTGGTGCCCAAGCACACTTGTGTTACTAGACAAATCAATATCCCTCGCCGTTTGCGCATTAATTAGAGCCCATATCGCAGTTAGAGCCAGTTACTCGGCTGTTGATCCAAACGATCGGATGGCTGGTGCTCGTATAACACATGTACTGCGTGGCCATAATTGTATGCTATCGCGTATAGTTTATTTTCGGGCATTAATTATCGTAATAATAATAATAATATTTATTATTATTATTATTTTTATTATTTTCGATCTACGACTATATCTTCTGGCGTAACAATGATATAACCTACGCAAATTGTGACGCTTATAGGTACGTAATATATACGTCTAACCGCGTGCGCGTGTTTAATGCACTTGAAGGGAGAAATATAATCTTGATCGGTAGACTTATATGCGAATGACGTAAATGCCAATACGCTTGTGCATACGTGTAGTAATAAACGAAAGCGTGCCGTATGCCTATTGTTTTGTCTCTGTTATTTTTTGATAGCGCAAACCGATAGCTAGGATAAATATGTTAGAAACGGCCACTGGGACTCAGTAGTATTATAGTGGTCCAAAGCTCAGAATTCGAAGAATGTAGACGTGCACACGCGTACATGGATTATTCATACAATGGTGGCGGCGTATATTTGTTCAGCCACGCGCGAGCGGTTTAAATTATCAGATGCGCCTCCCTTCGATTTGAAGGTTCCTGCTGCGGGATCTTACCAATCGTAGCTTGCAAGCTCTTTTCTCTCTTGCTGTATCTTTTTTTTTTGTAAATCTAATAAATCAATGGACAATGCGAGGCAACGTATATTACTAGAAAGCACGTAAACGCCACCATTCACGAGAGCTTGATTTGTAGTTACCCGGATGCTGAGCAATTTTACAAAGTCATCCGTACACCGTAAATACGGTTTTGTGCCCGTTATATAACATACGTGTGCGTAGAGGCCGATAATCTGTACACAGTAACAGACATGTTGTTGTCAGACACGGATTTAAGTAGTAAAAGTGGGGATGCGTAGAAATAACAAGTTACGACCTACGATAAAAACCCAAACGCGAAAGATTAAAGACGAATTTTCGAGCAAATACCCCCTTGGTAAATTTTTTTCACGTATATAATTGTAGAGAAGGTAATATACGGCTTCTGTTCTGGTAAGGTGCTGATCAAGTGCTCATCGAGTGCTGGCTAAGTACTTATCACTTTCTGATTAACTGCTAGCTGTGTTCTTATCAATTTGAGATCGAGTGCTGGTCAAGTGTAAGCTAGGTGCTGATAAAATGCTTGTTAAGTGATAATCAAGTACTGAACAGGTGCTAATCAAGTGCTAATTAAGTACTGATCAAGTTCTGATCGGGTGCTGATCAAATGCTTACTAAGTGCTAGCTAGGTGCTGATTAAGTGCAGATCAAGTGCTGGCTAGGTACTGATCAAGTGTTGATTAAATACTGATCAAATTCTGATTAGATGCTGATCAAATGCTAAACAAGTGCTGGCTAAGTGCTGATCAAGTGCTGATTAGGTATTGATAAAGTTCTGATCGGGTGCTAATCAAATGCTGATTAAGTACTTGCTAGATGGTAATAAAGTACTGATCTAATGCTAATTAAGTTCCAGCTAGGTGCTGATCATGTGATCATCAAGTGCAGATCAAGTACTGGTTAGGTACTGATACGTGCTGATCAAGTGCTGGTTAAATAGTGATCAAGTTCTGATCAGGTGTCGATCAAGTGCTTATAAAGTGTAGGCTATGTGCTGATCAAGTTCTTACCGAGTGCTCGTCCAGTGCTGGCTAAGTGCTGATTGAGTGTTGTTCTTTTACTGTTTATTTGTCATTATTATCAAACATAGTTTGTATTTAAACTTTGGCTGTTATCAATTATTTATAGAAAGTCAAGTTTAATATCTCTTACAATTAGGTGTTAAAAAAAAGCTACTTAAGAAATAATAAAAATAAGAGATAAAGGAAGCATGAACTTTCACTAATATTGTTAGTTATTCGTGTTTTCTGCCCGCCTGTCCACAAACCGTATATACTACCTACCTTTAAAAAAAAGTATGAAAGTATTTAGGAGTGATTTGCAAAAACATTCTGGAGTCATATTATTTGTAATTATCGTCTTGCCGTAGAATAATCATGCTACGTGAGAGCATTTACGGTCACTTGTTCATCATGATAAATAAGCGGCGTACGTGTTGGCATGGCTTCAGAGAAAATGCGATGGAAAAGAAGCAGCTTGCGTGTTCATATTGTCGTTACGGATGGAGGATGAAGCAGGAGTGGCATTTGCACAGTCTACCTGCTTGTAGAACGATATTTCTTTTACGGATGTAATATTTTCAATAAATATTATATAACACACATTAATGCAACAAGGAGGCAGCATGCATACCCACCAATGCCGCTTTTGCACCTGAACCAGAAAGTGGTGGCATCAAGGCTGGCGCTCGAACTGGGAAAGCAGGATTAGGAGATGGCAGCGTATGAGCTCACACTGCTGCTGCGGAGATGGTTAAAAAACAGGAGAAGGCAGTGGACTCAGGATAAGGAGAGGGTGGTGTTTTCATAAATACATCGTGGCCAGGACCCGGAGAGAGTGGCTTTGCACTTGCACAGCGTGTCCTCGGAATGCGAGTATCTTTGTATATTACAATTAATTACAGATGCATACAAAGTAAGCTTGTAAGCAATACTAGTTACATCTTAAAAGAATAAAGTAAGTATTACAAGTTGACTTGTAATGAAAGTGCATCTTTTATACAGCTACAGCGCGTCCAGGATCTGAAAATTGCGGTGTCATTAAAATAATGCACTTACGATTCAAGGCCGGGTTAAAAAAGGACGGCGGCTTCTCCGCAGTAGTATAGGAGAGTGCGGCACTTTTCTTGCGAAGCAGAGCAAATATAAGTGGCTCAACGATTGCACTGTTACTTGGGGCTATGGGGATCGATGCACGTATGTACACGAGATTTTTAAATAAAATTATTCTTGTACAACCATCTCGAGGCCACATGAGGTTATGCATGTTGGCGGCTGCTATTATCAGATGTGTAGTATATATGTATGCTTGTGTCATTCATACATAATCGTGTACGTCGGGCGTAATATATGTTTACTCTACTGCGGCACCTGTCAAACTAACCGTGATCTAAATGAAGCCTTTATTAATTATTTTCTCAAAATCTGTACATTATTTAAGTTTTTGCATCTGAGAACTTTTGTTTAAAAAAAATTTCATGCAACATATCAAAATTTGAGCCAAATCGACTGGGACCTCAAAACATAAGGATTTGTGCGGGGTCCTTTACAGCTATATTTTACAGCTGCTCTATTAGTTGTGGTACATGTATGTTTACTCTGCAGACAGCTGTAATTTCAGCTAAAGATAAATAAAAGTAAAATACAGCTGCAAAGTCTTTTAGATACAGCTAAATAAATACATACATACAGCTCAATTTTTACCTATTTTGTATAGCTATATTAACAGCTTTAAATTTTCATCGGGTGATTTGTAGACGTATGTTATTCCTGAAAAACTACGATAAATCATTTTCAATATTTCTAAAGCATCTTCTTGCGTTTGATTCAATTTGAAAAAAGGTTTTTTTGGCAGTATGAGTCTGAAAGAAAACCAAAAAACACCAGAAACATTTTTTTGTAATAACAAAGTAACACAACATAATACAGATTCTCGATAAGATACGGACCCTACTTTTTGATATACTGACACACGTACATTTATACTTCAATTCTTCTCATGTAAATTATTGCTATAGTGTATTAAAGAATTACTCAAACTCTTACTATCGTTAGGAGTTAGATGTATAGTACAGATAAACGAACACATGCACATAGCTAAATTTTTGGCTATTTTAAAGCACCATTAACATCTGAAGAGTTTTGACCAGTTACTTTATCGAAATACTGTCAATTGTAAACTACGGCAAGATTTATACTTAAAGAATTTAAAAATGTTAATAGTTTATTCAGCCTCTTTTGCGAATCAAACTATATGTTATCAATTTAACCAGACATAATTTTCAAATACTGATCACATACATAATGTTTTATTACAAAATCTGAGACACTACCCTAGTAGTATCTAACTGTCTCTTCGATTTGTTAGAAGAACCGATTACGAAACAATCATATATTTGATGACAGCGGTGATGGTAATATGACTAGCAGTGAAGAAAATCATCTCTTATGCATACATACTACTGACAGCATGAAGAACTGAATTTTATTTTTTTATTGTAAGTTAATCTGAAGTAATGCTGGGAGAAATTAAATTTTTGGTTATTTATAAGCTATCGCAGACCCCGACTAAAGATTTATAATTGATAGTGTTTTATCAATACAATTGTATCCGATATTAAATATTATCTTTTGACAGCAACCAAATCGTACAGTTTCATGCAGTGTGTTGTAAATGTGGAAAATATATTAGACAGTTTAATGAAAATAAAAGAAAACTTACATGTACAGCGTGTGATAGCATTACTAACTTATAAGATCTAACTTACACTGATGATTTTGTAATTAAAGAGAAAGTAAAAGAAATGTCTTCGTTAATTTAACAAAATAATAAATATTTTTAAAATTTAAACAATAACCTAAATAATAGTATCATACTAAAAGATTTTAGAAACGGTATGTACACAAAAATTGTATGTAATCTATTACACAAAGAAAAAAGTAACTTCGTGTCTGCTTCTATTAATGGTGATAAGCTCTTTTTTTTTGTCCGTTCCCATTTTTTTGTGGCCAAAAGATCATACAATGTAAAAACTGAAAAATCAGTTGTTTTTGAACCTTAGTTTGGGAACTGTAAGCCAGATATGGATATACTTTTTAGGCCATTTGTTATACAAATGTACCCCATCTAAAGTATCAATATTGATTCATCGTTGAAATCAACATTGATTTAATGTTAAGATCAACGTGGAATCAACGTTGAATCATAGTTGATCAATGTTGAGTTAATATTAAAATTAATGATAAAATGCCACGTTAATTAATGTTGATCCACGTTGATCTGTGGATTACAATCAGCGTTGATTCAACGTTGAAAATTATCCTAATTCAATTATTTATACTTAAGTGGAAATTGTTTTATGAATTATCCTCGTTACGTAATAAAGTAAAATATTTGTGGTAAACAATTTAAAATTTCGTAAGTACAGTAAGTAATTTATTTCACTTTTATTTTTTTCTGATCAAATTCTTATTCAACAATAATAAAGTCAATTTTAAAACTAGTTTCAAGAGTTATTTTCAAGAGAGTTTTTTCAATTATTTTTAATGATATAAATGTAAAAATGCAGTTACTTGTATAAGTGTTAAGACTCTTCTTGATTGTATAACAAAATACAAAACTATCCTTATGCGATAAGCAACTACAGATATAATAACTAAAAATACATTTTAAAAAAGGTTAAGAAACATATTAATTTAACTTTCGTTACGTTTTGTCTAACTATCTAATTTTGTAGACAATTTTTTTTTTAGGAATTACATTTAATCTTATTTTCTTCGGCATCGATGCCATGAATAAATGTTTTTCTTGAAAGAAATAATGATAATAGTTTTTTACGATGTAAATATGATTAATGTCATTACATACATGCTTACAAATTTTTCTTTTTTTATTTGATACCGAAGTTCTAATCAGCGTTGATCAACATTAAAATCAACACTGATGAACGTTGCGTTTTATCATTGATTTGAATATTAAACTCAACATTGATCAACGTTGATTCAATGTTGATTCAACGTTGATTTTAAAATTTAATTGATGTCGATTTCAATAATGAATCAATATTGATACTTTAGATAGGGTACAAATAAGCAGATGTAGGAGTTAAGTGTATATCTGTTGAATCGTTCCGGTACAACATGATAAAACCTGATATAAATTTCTTTTAGTATACCGGACATAAAATTGCGAGGTATAATATTTTGTCAGTAAATTTTTTGTCTTCCCAATGTATCGGTGTATATGATGTCAAAATATTTACCATGATTCAGAACGAAATATACATATATATGGATAACAAGTACATATGGTAATTTACAAAATAGTTGTACATATTATTTTATATAGGTTATTTTCTGATGGTTGCGTATGGCGAACCTCAATGTTTATTTACAATTTTTCGACTTGTTTGTATTACCCGTCCAGAATTAAATATCCCTATTCAATGACGCAAACTTTATGACATAGGTTTTTCTTGATACACTTCTGATTTGTTTGTATAAGAAAATTCTTAATACATTTGTGTCATGTCTTACAGGCAAATAACTATGCATAAACTATATAGGATCATGTACATTTAACTTCATGTATCTTTTTTTTTTCTTAGTACTTTGATGTATTCTCGGTATTTAAGGTCTTATAAAATATGTCAGGTGCAAATACACACATATATTCTTATAATTTTAGTCTTTAAATGGTGTCATATGATGTTATTATATTATTCTTGTCTAATTTCTACTGGTTTGTTAATCAATGCGGATATGACTGACAATGTCAACATGAAACTTTTTGTCTTAGGGCCCATGGAGCTATGCTTGCTAAAATATTGTGTAAATATTAAACGAACAACTACAATTGTGATATACACGTTCTAAAGTGTGCTTCAATGTAACGGATTCACAAGATATTGATGGATTTCCTCGTGACGTAGGAACATTTATTTCAGTTATACGATTTATATCAGTTTTTCTTTATTTGAATCCAATGTTGCCATAGCTCAGTGGTAACACGTCAGATTTAAATATCTGTGGACCCCGGTTCGATTCAAACTAACGGTAAAATTTTTTGAATTTAATTTTCAGGGTGGTAATTAATATAAAGTTATGTAAGTACGTGATAAATAATAATAATTGTCAGACTGAAATTTATAAACTATATTACATTAAATAAATACTTAGTAATTAAGATATGATCTATATTGAGGCTCTTAAGTACGTAAAAACACGTAAGGTATATGTAAAGATAGTCTAGTCAAAGGCAAGCCGTGAAAAAGGCACGTTTAATACGTTTTTATTTTTACAAATGATTATTTTAAATTTCGATAAAGTATTTTTATTTGACCGAAAATATTTTTGAATTTAAAAATAGTGTATTGATTAAATTTCCCAAAAGATTTGAGTTCTATTCAGACATCTATACTCATTTTTTTTTAAATATTAAATTTTCAGTCACGTATATTAATTAGCTGACCCTATAATTACAGGTAAAATATTTGAGTATGATCATGCGTGAAACATAATAAGCACGTTATGACATCATATCACACGTATCGTAATAATTTAGTGGATCCTGATAAATAATTTGGTAATGTAATTAATCTTATACGATATGATACAATTTCGTGTCAGCTCTATAGTCTCCCTAAAAAAACTTATAAACAATTGTGAGTCGTATGTTTGAATCGGAAAAAATTTATATATTTTACAATACTGTTTTAAACTTGTATGATCCTATAAAGTTGATATAAAATTATCCTGGGATATTCATACGAAACTACTGATAAATATATCACGTTTTGGTGCAAAGACACTCATCTATCCTGATATAATTTTTTTTCATCGTGTTTTATCGGAACCATTTAACAATAGTTAATGGTCATCAACATCGCTTAAAAGTATACGTGTTATGCTGTTGCGTAGATTCTCAAACATGTTCGCCAATGTAGGGCATAAAACAAGGTAATAGTTACTACGGTTTTAGTTCGTGTTTACACCCTGGTCTGGATGTCAAGCAAAGCAAAGGTAGCAGCATCAAATATGTTAACTCAGACGTACCAGTTTTGAAACAAATCGAGTCCAATAAGGGCTTTAATGCACTGGAATCACTTATAGAAAATGATGGAAAAGGGAATAAAAGTGTTAAAAAAATTACAGTTTTAGCAAAGTTACAAAAATTTAAAATTGTAGATAGATTTGTTGTTAACATTTTGCATTGTAATAACCTAGGAAATGGGGAAAGATTTTCAAAGTATTGGATTGATTTAAACATGTTACTATATTTTTTACAAAAGAAGGACATTGATAAGACTAATTTATACTTGCAAGACACACAGCTCATCGAACAATTACAAAGATTATCTTGTAACATTAATGGCAGATGTAAGTAAAAAGGGGTGAAATAAGTAAATTAGGTTTCGTTTTTAAGAGGCAAGACAATTTTAGAGGCTTTCCCAAAATTTTAGCATTATGCTCATAATTGGAAACTGTTTGTCAAAGGTTATTACATTTGAATGTAAGATCGTGTAACACGAGCACAATGCAGAATAACGTTGCACGCATAACCTATTAACAGAATTTGTTAGAAAAATAGAAAAATTGTACTCACAAGGTGCCATGACGAACAACGTTAACCAACTCTTACATTTAACGTGAAGCCTAGCGAACTGGGGACCACCGTTAACTCATTCTGGTTATTGTTTGAATGGTAAAAACGGTGATATTGTTTAAACAGTGCATGAGGCAAAAGGTGTAACACTTCAAATTAGTAAAGTAATTTTGGTGTGACAGTGCATGTTGCAAGAATCTAAAAAATGGAAAAGTCTGAGTCGTCTGTTTTGGATTACGTATTTTATTTCAAACAATAACATATGAAACGCAGTTTGAAAGTGACTAATGCCTAATATTTTAGAAAAAATTCTCCAACAGAAACCATCATCATTAATAAGCTTTTTTCGTCCTTACGTACTCAAACGTACAGAAAAAGGTTTAAAATAGTTGTTTATTCACTTCGTGTTATACAAGCAGATTCTGATCAGACAACTCTTTTGTAATAACCGTAGATAAATATTACGTAAAACTAATTAGATTTATAGTAAATCCTCTTAAACCGTTAGAATGTACGCTTTGTTATTTTGTAAAAGTTTAACAAGACAATAATCCATCGAAGAGACTTATCAACGTGTCTAACGTTTCAACACCGATTGACACAAACCGTATACACAAAGTTTGTGTGCGTCGTACTTTAGATGTTATTGATGCTGAATTCAAATGTGTTGTTGCCAATAGGTGTAACGTTTAAATTCTCCTTACTGTTAATTGTTACTGTTAGTATATCGTTAATTAAAAACTAATTAGTATTTATACGTTAAATTTTTTTTGTGCTCATTAAGTTATATGCAAGTAGCTGTTTTGTACTGTAAATGTAAATGTACAGTTTAATATATAGTAAGAAAATAATTCAATGAAACGTACTTTTGTATTTATTTTCAGCCTCAAATTACGACCCTTATAAGTATTTCTACCTTGTTAATTGTTCCTGTTTTAATCTATACCCATTAAAGTTGTACTCAGTAACAAACAGTTACATACGATTATTTTTTAGTGCTCAAGGAGCGAGAATATACAATATTTAATAGGTTTTTAGTATAAAAACTACGGTCATAACGATTGGACTAATATTTTTATCATATTTTTTTGTAAAATTTTATGGCCACATTTAATTGGCATATTTTTTGGCAATGTTTTATGGACAATCTTTTCAGTCATATTTTTTGGGTATAGCATGCACCATGAATCATGCCCATTGAAGTTGGACACAAATTATTGGTAAAATTCTGGGACAAAATAATGGCCAAAAATGCAGCCATACACTTTTACTAGCAATCTTACTAGGACTCTATTCTTCTCTAGTGTTATATTTATTACTGCTTTTAATGACAACACTAGCTTTATACTGATGCTGGCAACAGCAGTCTGTGAACGCTGCTACTACGTACAAGTTCATAGTGTTGAATCATAAATTATTTAAATTTATTGTTAGTACATAAAACAGGTAATAATAAGAATTTTTTCAAAATGGAACAGACGTTTAAAAACTTATTATAGAATATTTAAACGTTCAATATTTTTAATAGACCAAAATGAAAAAATAAACATCAATAAAACACCATATCAACATAAACCTGGTAGGTTCAACTTAAAGATTCTAAACCTCACTTTTACGCACAGTATAATATAGAGCTATTTGTTACATTATAGATCACTGAAAAAAATGTTAGCTATTTCTTTAAATTAAATTTTTATAAGCCACTTTAATCGAATTCTCCTGTTAATATATAAAAAACCTTAAGAATTTGGTAAAATGACTTAATAGTCACTAATATTTTTGAAATTGCTTACATCAGTGAAGGTAATAGAACAAACTGAGCACTGACACACGACTGGTATGAAGTAAACCAGCCAGGATCACACATCTGTAGAAAAAAGTTACAGATTGAGAATCGCAAATTGCGTCAAAGAAAGTTCCATATAGTTCAGCATAATCCAAAAAGGTGAAGTTTTATCTATGAAAAAAGTATCTTTCGTTGTAGTTAACCGATTAAGACAGTTGTTTGTTAAGCTTGCTGGTGAATGATTACAGATCATGAGAAAAATTATTTGTTTGACTAATAAAATGGTAATAATTGTATGTATGTTGATAATTTAACAGCTCTGTTGACTAGAGGTTTTTGAGGGTGCGAAATATGAATCTCATGTCAGATTTTAGAAATTGTGACAGATTTAAGATAGCTGATAAAATTTAAAAAAAAATTAAAATTATTGACAAATTATTGTAGAACCGTTATCTTCAAATAATATAAGATTTAACATATTGTTTTTACTTAAATAATTAATTGGCAATTTTGAGTTAAAAACAAAGTTAATATTAGAAATACATTAAAAAGATTTGTATCAGTTAGGTAAATTTTAACTAGAAACCTGCTTATTAATGACTGAAATAAACAATATTCATTTTCAATTATAGTATTTTCAATAAATAAAAAAAGTACGTATGGGTTCATGGGAACACAGAATAAGTATACACACTAGTCTTTTTTTGTGTTATGTATTATACAAGCATACGCAATAAATTACTATGCATTTTGATCTGCTAAGTCCAAATTTGAGTAAACAATGGTCCCTTTACCTTTCAATTTTTACAACAAGACAAAAAAGTCTACTCTCAGTAAAAATAGTTTTTTTCGCATATTTTTATGTACAACATTTTGCAACAAATTAAATATCATAAATCCAGATTTACATTGAGGGACAACAAATACGCAAAAAAATTAAAATAACGTACATTCTTAAGTTTTAAAAACAAATATATGTGAACAAACATTTTGCGTCATCGTAATAATTTTTCATCTTCATAGTCATCATTTAAGGTTGCTTCATTGATTCTAGAACCAAACTTTAATTTATTGACTCATCTGAGAAGACAATATAGAATGTGACAATTATTATCAGCTGATTATTATCTGACGTTAATCAATATAAAAGGGTGATGAGTATATACTGAAACCAAATTAAGATCAGTATTTATTCAATAACATATGGAAGCTTAGTGTAGCGTAATATAAATAATATAATGCTTTGTTAAACTGTAATACTTGAATGAGGAATTAATATATTTAAGTTTTAACCAACTGCAGCATCATAGACATCTTCTGGAATGCACGTAAAATAATCCGTCCCCATTTGTGTCATCATCTTGAGCTCCTCAACTTCAATAATCATTTTCATCAGTATTCTTGACAAACCTACAGAATATTTTACTTCTTGTTTTACTTTTTTGAGTTTTTCCTTCATTACATACTCATTATTCTCGCAATGCAGTATAAATAACCTGTATAAAAAAAATGTTATTGAAGACTTAGTTCTTGGCTTGCTTTACTCATTGAGGCTCCTTTCTTTAAAACTAGAACAGTTCTAAATTAAGTTATTTTATCTTATTCTGACTGGTTTCAACCGAGATCATGTGGTTATAATTAAAATTCAATTTGTGATAAGTAAAAATAAGAAAGTTGTAAATAATTTCTGAAATTATTATTTGTATTAACGAAATAGTATTAAAATTACAATTTCATAGATGTATCGTCGGTTTGAAAAAGAATAAAAATGTAAATTAGAAACTACGGTAACGACACTACAAGTTATAGGTTACATCCGTTACATGTATTTTTCAACTAGATAACATACTGTGGAGTGGAGAAAATATGATTGACCAGTCAATACTTTGTACATTAAAATATTACATATAAAATAATGTGCGACTTTGGAAAAAGTATTTAATAAGTGCAACTTAGTCCATCTTGTATACCTGTTTATAATAATAGATTTAGAATATATTCATCATTAAGGAAAAAGATTTGATATTAGGATTGCTTCGATAAACCAGAGTATGTACCTTAACAACGACAAAAATAGTAGCAAAAAAATATTGGCAAAATTTTTTATCTTCATGTGAGGTACCATTTAGTTGTAAAATAAGGAAATTTAAAAACATTTAATCAAGTAATAATTTAAAAAATTCGCAAAGACTTGAATAGTGAAAAACGCATCAGTAATATTACGACTCGAGTTTACACCAGGTACACGAACGGTACTACCCTAATTTGATCACCAAAACCCGTCTTATTTTTAAGAAAAAAGTTTAAGTATACGACATTGGCAAATTAGTTTCCTACATCCCGTAACGCACAATGATAAGTGACAAGTGGCATCAGCCCTCCCCTTTAATCTTATGCAGCGAGCAAATACGTAAAAAAAATTACTTTTTTGTTCACTTGTCTTAAGCCTTGGACCTCACATTTTTCATTGGTTGTTGCATGAGTTATAAAGAAATTAAAAATATCAGAGTCATACAAGTACATACATAAAAATAACCAATTACTGTTGTCACTCTTATTTAACGAAATAATTTTATCTGCAGCATCAGCATTGAATTCTGACTCATTGATTTCAGGAGCTTATTTAAAATTAAATATTAATATAGGAACTTTAATTATGTGGAAAGCATAAAAATGCAAAACAAATATTTACTTGGGGTTCATTGGTCAGCTACAACTACTTTAGACGAGCATCTCCCCTTCAAGGACATAAAACCTCTAAAAAATACAGCTGTGACAATGGAGTATATTGAAAAGAAATACAATATTTGACTGTATAATTCTCTATTTCCAATTAATGTAAGGCCATCACAATTAATTACAAATGCAGTTAATCATTACACTTTGGTAAGTCTTTTTTTTTTAAGACAGCTTTGGATTAATAGAACTCTATTCTCTAGAACGACAAGGCCATCCAAATTAGACCTATTATTTATTAAAAAAATAAGAGAAAAATATTTACGATGTCTATCCATTTCGAAGGGAGAAGAGTAGAGAGTAAATAGCTTTTTCTGCTGTGAAAAGGTCGCCAATCCTCTTTACAAGCAGCATTGCATGGTAAAAAAGGACATGTAAAAATTCACAGTGGTACTAGCTTTAAAAAGTCCCACTGCCCAGGAATCGATTAGTGGTCTCCCATGTGTCAACCCGTAACATAACCAACCAATTCACCACGTGCTCTGAGTATATTTATATGTATATAAGAGCAGGAAGCACAATGAGCAATGTACTGTGACTGCTTGCTTCAGAAAATCATGCACTAATATTACATCACATGGAAATATTGGTATGGATAAAAATTAACATGGATTAAGTTTTAACAGTAACATGATTAAGGCTTTAAGTACTGGACTATTTTTCTTTGATTCAATTTGCACTAGTCAATTTTTTCAATCAAAAATATTCTGCATGTTTCATAGTTTGCTTTCAATTGATTAACAAAAAACGTTAACTAACTATGGATTACCTGCAGCTGTAATACGCGTTATAATAGTGTTTATATAAGTATAATACGATTACTTAATTATTTAATGTAGTATATTCATCAGTTTAAGAGCTCTTAGAGCTCAGGTGGAGCACAGAGTAGTCACAACATGAAGATTAGGATGATGGTGATGATGATGATAATGGTGATAATGATGACGATCATGATGTAATGATGATGACGATGACAATGATGATGATGTTGATAATGGTGATAATGATGATGATGATAATAATAATAATGACGATTATGATTTTACACTTTTCCCTGAATTAAACTTCAAAAAAGTTAATAACTCTTCCCAGTGCCTACGCAAGTATCGCTATAGCACGCCTATATTTATGACAGAAACATACGTGCGTGAGATCTACCAGTCAAAGACTAAGTAGTAGACAATCTGCTTACTGACTTAACTTCTCCACTGCTGGTTAACGCAACTCCTTATGAGTCCTTGTGCTATAATAAAAAGTGTTCGTAAGTGGGTAAACATTTCTCAAATTTTAATTCTTGTAGTTTGAAAACTACTGCGATGAAAATTATACAACAAATACCGTTAGATTTAAAATAATGTGCTCAACATACTGTATTACGCTGTTAAAACACTTATTAATAACTATGTTACTTTAACTTTGAGTATGAAAAACTGATGAAAAGTAACACTTATGGTATCTTGGTCGTATTTTTTTCTAAAAAACGCTTACTGAGGTGGTACTGTTATCGTTTTTCTTCTGCAACTCCTGAACACGGCATTCATACAGTCTCTTCTGGGCTCAAGATACCTGGGGGACGCTCGCTAACGTGGTATTCGTAATTGGTTCGCTTAAAAACCTCTGAGTAAGCACGGATATCAGTTATTTTTTTGCAACTCCTGAGGACGACAATTCTAGGGTCTACCCTGAGCCCTAGGTATCTGGAAAATGGTTGCTGACATGGTATTTGTAACTAGCTACCTAATAAGCCTCCAAGAAACCAATATTAGTTGTTTTCTCAATTTTTGTTCTTCCTCTCCAAAAATTGTGAAGCTATTGTTTTAGCATTCCTTTTTTGATTCCTAAAACATTTATTTGTTATAAAAATTGCAAGTTTTAGATAAATGTTATGAACTTTTGACTTTTTCTTCTACATGGAAAAAAAAATTGGAACAAAATAGCACTAGCTTAAAAAGCCGAATAAAATTCATCAATTTGTCTTTTTTTTATTACTTTATTAGCTATTTCCTAGCCATTTAAAGAAAGTTAAACACAGCTTGCTTGGGTGAAGAATGTGGTATTTGTTATCAGCTACCTAACAAATCTCCGAGAAACTACCGATATTGCTCATTATTCTGTGACTGCAAGAGACGGCGTTTATACTTATTACCCTAGGCTCCAGGTACCTTATTTTTATTATATAAATTCAGTTGTACAGCTATTGATTAAAGATGCACTTATAAAGTTGGTTAATTTTAATATCTACACCTTATGCTGTGGTCCTACAAGTAAGCATGAATACAATACGGTGAAGATATGGCGTACGTGTTTGATCATAAATATGGTCAGGATAGGACTGTATCTAGGCTGTCATTATAACACGATATTCGGGGCATGATAAACTCTTACAATAAATAACTTTCCAAAACCTATTAAGATAAATGAGTATGTTCAGGTGTATTTTAACTTGAAATCCAAAAAAAAAACTTGATAAAAATAACCTCTTAAGGATTTGCTCCATATTTGTAAAAAATATTTTTGAAAATGTACTTTTATTGGTGCGTTATGCCCAACAAAGCAAATCAACAATATCAGATTTCTAACCATGAAAAAAAGTGTAACAGAAGTGGATTTTGCTTTATTCTTCCTATTTCCATGCCTCTGTTGACGTACTTCCAGTATCCTTACACCACACAACACCACTACACCACACAACATCGTTCCACCACGCTACAGCGCCAATTTCAAATTTTACTTGTTTCTTCGTTATACCAATTTCTTGAGAAGAAAAAAGTTTCTAAAGAGATTTAAGCCCCCAACCTCTTGTGTAGTAAACAAGGCCCTTACCTACTTTACTATGAGCAGGCTCAACAAGGAAATTAACTAATTCATGTTATCTTACAGTTTGTAACTTATTTTGAATGTAAAATTTTATTAACAGTGTATTAATTTTTTTAAATTATACATTCAATAAATGAATTGTTTATTTAATAAAATATATTGTTTTGGGACATGTTTTTTTTTTTTTTAACTTGGAGATAAGTATATATTAGCAAAGCAGCTTGAAAATGTATAAATAAACATTAATGTACTTATCATTAATTTATTTGTGAAATAAGTAAATATTTGTATATACAATTTTTCACATTTTTACATTTTTTTTTATTAAAAAAAAAAAAGTTCCCGTGCTATATACATACAATAATTGATTTTTATTGCGTTAGTTTCTTTGACTATTTTTTCTTTGTGATTAAGGTAATTTCTTGACTTAAGGATGTTATCACATAGTTAGTAGGGAAAAGTTCTGGTCAAAATGCAGAGAGGTGGAAGGAGTGCAAATATACGCAGCAACGCTGGAAATGATTTTTCTTATATGAATAAACTTACCTACACGCTTTATCGCATATTTGTGTTACGAAAAAAAAAAATTAATAAAAAATGTCAATAGTCTACATTACAATTTTCTGACCTTCGAAAATTATTTAGGCTCTCTGAAGATGCATCTGGCTATGCTATTAAAGCAGTATTAAGTTCAGAAAAAGAAGGGTTTAGTCATCTTGTCACCTATACGCCAAGAACTCTTAATAAAGTTAAAGTAGAGCCTGGCTACACTGTATGCATTGCATTCTTTCTGTTAGTACTTACTAGAAAATAAATAGATTCTTGTTGCCAACCACGCACCATTAAACTGTGTGCATACAAGAAAGGATCCAGAACAGCATGTCGTGCGCTAGATAATTAGACTTACTAATTTTAAATATACCTTTCAATACAAGCCAGAAAAATCTAATACCTTTGTTGATGCATTATCTAGAAATCTGGTAGGATTGTTTTTGTACGCAAGAAATAAGATTAATAACAGTTTAGAATTATTAAGAGTGATAATGGATCAAAAAAATTAAGGATGAAACAAACACAGAATTACAAGGTGAGAGGGAAAGAACCATTGAAATATCTCACGTAAAAACAACGTAACCTAGAACATTACCAACAGTCATCAATGAGGCAGTTCAAATAGTGTGAACTAGAAGTATGACCAAATAAAGAGAATATGTACTTGAATTGGCTCGTGGCCCTGGACGACCCTCTGGTTCAAAAACATATGTTACGTCGAAACTCATATTATAGTGTGATTGCTAACGGGACTCAACTAAAAATAATTTCACAGCCACAGACATCCTCCACATCTTAACACAGTACTTAAAAAATGTTACTTATTATAAATCAAAAGACTCTAGCTGATTAAAAGTAAATTTTTCAGTATTAAACGCCACACTATGACATGCTTGTAATACGAATATTCAATATATTGAAATTAGACCAAGTATTTCTAGAAATTAAATGATTCCAAAAACCTGTTAGAGATATAACTAACCTCAATGCATTAACAAGGACAATAATGATTCCTGAGAACAACAAATGTGACACTGAAAAATCTCCAGTGGAAAATATACAACTACCATGGCTTAACCCAAAAAACGGATTATGACATGAAATAACTGAAACAATCTTGACTATTGACAAAAACGATAACATAAAAGACACAGACATAAAAGTTATAGTAACTCCTATTTTATCAAGTAAGAACATAGATGGTGACGCATTTTATGGTGACATTAACATTAAAAAAAATAAGAATCATGAAGAAAATAATAAAGTCTTCCATCCAAATGTACAGTGCATCATATAGAGACGTAATCGAAGTCTTCAGCAAATATTAAGTAAAATCAAAAAAGATGTCAAACCAGAAAAATACACGTCAGGACCTTCTTTCTATAAGTAGATTATCTGATGCAAAAATTCATGGCTTATAAGTAAAATAGATACTTTTGATGCTAATAATTTAAATAATTTTATATGAGACAATAAAACTATGGAAATGTCAGAATTGTAGTGTAGAATTGTATGCATGGAGTGATGTTAACGTGTCGTCTGCCATGCTGGCGTTGATCGTGTTTGAATTTATACCTTATAAAATGCCATAGTAGCGTACTGTATTCGCCTCTTTATTTCACGTCTCTGTGAAGGTTTTTATCATACGCTGTATTTTTTTAATGTTTGCTTGGTATTTAATTTCTTTATCAAAGCTTAAATAACGTATTTATAAATTAGAGTTTTAAGCCTTAAGGAGATTAAATTTAAAACGAATTTAATTAACAACCAAGTAATATATTATCCCATGATTAATTAAGTTTACTCGAGCCAGAAATAATCAACTTTTACATGTAACGTAAATTATAAGGTTCCAAATTTGTATTAACAGGGTTTTGATAATTCATAGATTTTTTTAAGCTCACTAACTTGTATAATCGCTGGTTATTCGCTGCTTGCGCGCACGCAATCGCAAGAACTTACAAAGTTGACCGCAATGATGATTTTCATTCACACGAGAGTTCTCGAGCCGATTATAATAATTAGGCTGATACTTTTAACGCTAGGGCACAAGTGAACAGTCTTTTTTTGCTTCTTCCTCTTTGATTCACTTCTTAGATGAGTCTGCAGTGGCATAGTTTGCTTACGCAGCTTAGTTGCCGATAGAAGTCTTAAATTTATTTGAAGTACACGCTTCCAACAGGCAGCTAAATCACTTAGTTAAGTCCTACATTTGCTTTAGACATCTAACAGAAGTCTCTCTTTCTCTCTAACCTTAACCGGTAGTTTAGAGTACTTGATAAAAGAGAAAAGACGAATACTGGTATGTGCAAGGATTTTTATACTCTTGCATTCAAGGAGAAAAAGTAAGGTTGGGGATACAAATGACAAATCACAGCTTACTTTTATTCCTCTCAACTGACACGAGCACAGCTGTGGAAAAATAGTTATACAGTTACTGTTAGTTTAAACTGCAAGCCTCTTAGATCTTGCATTAGGTACAAGTTTCTGTCAAAGTTATGTACGATGTTTCTTGTAGATATACACATCAAATAATGTTGAAATTATTGATTATTTACATTCTTAGTTGTTAAAGTGCAAGGTGATATTGTAATATAAGCACTTTCGAAGACTGTTTGGAGATCACACGCATAGTTTGAGTTTTGCGACGGTAGCTTATTTTGAAAGAAGTAATTTGTACGTCACGTCATTGCAAAAGCACGTCTACATCTCATTGTTTAAGAATCACTAAGCGTTTGCTTCTTATAATTTTAAAATGAAACTGTATGTTTAAAAGTAATAAGTATTAAGTACATGTAATTGAATGTCACACACCAACATAGATATGATTACCAATAGATGATCTTAAATACTTGACTTAAAAAAGATAACGAAAGAATTATTGGAAAACTTGAATGATAACTCTACAACCTCAATGAGCTATAATAAAAGTTTGATTAACAAATTAAAGTGCTGCTTGTGTCTTATTGCTGCTTATGATTTTGTAAAACAATTAATCCATACAAAAGACAATAGTAAAATGTGTACGTAAGTCTTAGCGATAGTAGGCAGCGCTCATCATTTTTCAAGTAGGATAAAGCTAATCAACAATGTTATCACTACGAGACATTGTCTTACGTATAAAAGAGACAATGTAGTGCATGTTATTAGTAAAAAGTGCCATGTAGTCACACATATCTTAAGACTGTTAAAAGTGACAGGTGCACTGGACTTTAATTATTTAAAACTAAAAAAACTAAAAGTATGCGAAATACTAGTCAGACTTTACAATGGACACTATTATCGTCAAAAATAATTAGTAAAACCTCCACTGATCAGAAAGCCATTGAGAGTTTGAACCTGGACAAATAACTAAAATATTTTTAGAAACATCTCACAATACATCTACACAAGTAACCGTCTGTTACTAGAAGGTTGATTTCTGAAAAATTCAGGAGCGTACTTAAAGAATACATATGTTATATGTCAGTCCTGTTAGAAGACATAAGTAAATAAATCAAACTTACTAGTAAAAAAAAGATGATTTACTCAGTCTGGAATAAGATGTAATAGTAGAAACTGTATTTGTTACGCTAGCAAATCTCGAGAAAAAAATTAAACAAACAAAAGTAAGAGAAACCCTGGTACTTACAGAAATACCTATCGTAGCCTTTGATAAAGTTTTGGTTAATACTGTTGGTAAATGGAGAATGATACCAAATGACAATTGTCACTTATTAACAACATAGTGTTATTTAACTAAGTGCATTATAAGTCCCTATACTAGAATTTAGATAAAGCACGCTTGTCGATGTATCTATAACAAATCTTATATTCTTTTACGGTGTGCCAAGAGTACTACTAGATAGACATATACTACCTTTGTGTCTAACCCGTTAGAATAACTCATGAGAGTTCTGATAATGAACCATTCAACGACTTTCCTACATAATCACCAAATAAATAGATTCCTAGAGATGCGTCATACTATTTCAGCCAACTTTATACAAATTTACTCAGAAACTTATGATGACTGGGATGATTGGGCAACTTTTTCATGTAACATTAGTGTATGTGCAGTAACAAGTTTTACTCCTTATAAACTAGCATTTGAGAAGTAACAAGATTACTAATTAGGGTACCTTAGGATGAAAGGTTATTAGCGAACCCATTATATTTACAAGATATAATCAAACGATGTTAGAAATGCAAATTGTGGCAGGAAACTAACAAATAAAATTTAAAATGCAAGCAAAACCAACATACAATGAAAAAAATAAACTCTTTAGTTAGTGAACCAAAAGATTACGTACGGGTAAAGTAGAAAATGCATACCCGTAAGTTTAATTACAACTATAATTGACCCTAAAAGTAAAAACAGTTTTAGAAGAAAATAACGTAATACTTAAGAAAGACAATGGTCAAATCATATGGAAACATACAGGTAAGTTGAAACTAAATACTTTATAGTATCCTCGTATGTATAATATTCTACATGTTTTTAAGAGAGGAAACAGCTTGGGTTGATTTCATTTGCCATTTTGATAATAGAAGTACCTAAATACTGTGCATATTTTGAATGTGCCAATCATGACAACCTTAGTGTAAAATCACCGGAAGTGCATCTTGAAATATACAATAAACAAATCAGTATTACAAAAATAGAAAGAGCTAACAAAACTATAGTAATCTACCTTGATATTATTAAGGTAATACCTAAACAACCACCCTCTTGAGAAATTAATGGAACCTTTTGATATTGCATAGTATAATTTTGTTATAAAATTAAATGAATAAAAATAGGCATAAATTAACAGCTGCATTCAAAAAACTGCATAACACTATGAAACGCCATGAGTATATCATAAAACAAATTGCTGATATGCTAACTTCCGGAAAAGACTTCGTCCTTGACAGATATATAATTTGTTTATCACATCACTTTTCAGGAATGAAAGCCTCCTTTAAGTAATATTATTCGTTTCCAACAATATCTAATTAGCATCATGCATAATTTCCTACAAAGAGACTATCCACATCCAAAGTTATTTTCTCTGAAGATATTTTTAACCATAACCCAAGATGTGAGGAGCCTGGAAGAAAACCTAGAATTTAAAGCATCAATGGAGAATCTTTATGCTGGAAAAAACTAGCACTCTAAGTTAATTTAATGTATTATAATAGAACCATGATAATGTTGCATTCGCAATTTGTAGATCGAACAACTTATAATTTTTATACACGACATTCTGTCATCATACCTTAACTGACACAAGATGTATCTCATCACATAAAATTATCGTAACCTTATATGCAGTAGCAGCAAACCATAACTTGTATTATTACTGAAACGAAGTCTTATTTATTTTATGTAATAAAACAGTGTATGCATATAATCATGCTTAGCTATGGAACCATTAAAAGAACCCCATTTAGGGAACGAATATGAAGTTTCGATGCTCTTAAGATCTCAAACAGAAGTATTTCAATACTCTGAGATTATATTTATACAGAAAACTAAAAGTTTCACTTATAAGCTGATAGTTAATAGCTTTTTTTAAGCATAATAACGAGCAATTGAGTATTATCCATCCCAGAAATCTAGATAGTCAAAAAAGAGTAAAAAATATAGTTCTTTTACAAATAAATGATAGCTGTACGGGAACAACATACAAACAAGCCTTTACTAGTGAACTTACGATTATTACTTGGATACAGTATACCTATTACGTAGCAGTTACTTGGTACTTGACTGTATCACATAACTGAGAGACGCCAGTGCCTATTCTGATGCCATAAGGTTGATTTGAGAACTAATTTTTAATAAATAAGCGAAAACAGAAGAGCAACGAAATGTACATAGCATTATGAACTCAATAGAAATCATTTAAACACACAAATCTGAAGGAAAACAAAGTTCTTTTTTTATCCTTATACATAATGTTTCTGAAACTATTGTTATTTTCATCATTATTATTAACATTATTATGATTATTGTTATTACTGTTATTACAATTATTATTATTACTATAGAAGTCATAGTCATTACCAAGACAAAATTTTGTTTAAAGATAAATACGTGTAAAATGTAGAAAAAACCAAGAATTCTTGAAACATTTAGAACTGGACTTATAATAAAGCCACGAAGCTTATAACTTCCACGCCATACACTCTTGAAATTGGAAACATGCTTATAGATTAACAGTAGTTTAATGCTACTCTTTCTTTTAGGCTTTACGATAATCTTTTACTCTGACATTAAAATAACAATAAAGACCAAATATGACATATACCATCCTTTACATAAAGTTATTAAACAATCAAAGAACAAAGGAAACATTTAAAAAATGCCCATACTGTTTGATTTTTATAGTTACACCCAACTATTTATAACTGCTATTTACGCTAGTGACTTTAGAAAAAGCTGATAAATTAATATATATCAAATGTTAACACGAAATTACTTACGCGTCTTTAACCATGGGATACAGATGAAAAGAAAAGACAAGAAAAGACACTTCTTGAGTTACTTTTCTTGACATAAAATACTAGAGTATTGTTTTGCTATTAGAAATCGACGAGGACGACGTAAATAAATGTGTATAAAATACAAGAACTCTGTAAGTGTGATGTTTGCACTGCAGAATAATATAATAAGGTTTCACATACAATACACTGAAACCATTAAACAAATTTTAAAATACTATACGAACACGAAAATAACTTATACTTCTAGTCAACAAAAATTTGAGTCAATGACATATAAAAGACACCTTATTACATGCATAATATAACGACGTATACAAATATTAGTAATAACGTCAACTTTTGACAAAACTATCGAGAGAAAATCAACATTAGCATAAAATGAGCCTGATAGCAGAACCTTTTCGTTTTTTAACCTACAGCAAAATACACAATACATAACCTTTAGTCTTATGTGGTAACCGTAACGGTTACAAGTATTAAAAATATTTTAAGTACATAAAAGCATGATAATCAATATTCTTATTATGTGCAATATATTTTTTTTCAAGAAATCGCTTAATCCAAGGTATATATTGATATAAGTATAAAAATAAAAGATACATACCTTCATCTAGTTATAATCGTTAAAATAAAAAGAGTGTAAACAAATTTAAAAAAAATAGTAATAAAAAAAGGCAGTGTAATCATACATGGAACATTCAGATTAATAGTATTTCCAAATATTTATCTTATTGTAATTGCTTTAAGCATTTCTATTAACAGTTAAAGCTTAAGTCACATACATCGTAGATTTTAATTAAACGTATTCATTCGTAAAAACTATGTATTTCTATATACAACCCCTTCTGCATGCCTTCCATTATTCTTTTAATAAATAATTTACAAATCTTTACAATTTTTAACAGCACAAATCACAGAATATCCGTTCATGTATGTATATACATGTATTAATCCGTTGTCAGAATACAAATTATATAAACGCTTACAGATAAACTAAAATAATAAATATAATGGACACCATCTGGATGACTTACGTCTTGACAAATCTCTAAACCTAGTTTAAAAAATTTTCACCTCTCAATTGAAATATAATTACAACAAATTTTTGTTTAAGTTTTTAAGGTACTAGCTCTTTACAACTCGTCTTAAAAAAAAGAATACTTGTTATAAGTGTAAAACAATTTTTAAAGAAATATGAAATGACTCATCAATATAAGAGAAAGCTTCAGAAAACTTTGTACGATAATAGTATGTTTGATTTCTTAAAAAATAAAAGAATAAAGAACGATCTTTAGCAATCATTACAGTGGACGTTAAGAGAAGCAAGTTTTTTTTTGAAATAACACAGCTAATGCCATATGACTAGACTTCATTAACAAGTAAAAAATTCAATCTTTTGTAAGACTTACTTTTTTATTATTCCAAAAATAATTCTAGAATTTATTGGCAAAACCTTAATAGACTTATGTCGTGAGTAGTAATAGAAGGATAATAAATGTTTGTTCGATGTGTTTTTTTAGTAATGAGGTGCCTTAAGATTTTTTATAACATTAGTGTGGTAATTACTTAGTCAATTTTTTCTAAGTTATGTTAATCCATTTAGATGTACACACGTACCGAGAATAATTAATTTATTATTACGTGAAACTCGACAAATTCTATAAATAATTAGAATTTAATTTTATTTATACAGCTAGTTTCAACGACAGACCCGTGTTAGGTGAAATTGATAAATATGTCTTTGAAAATTGTTCATTACTTAAAATAGATTCGTCCCTTCATATTAGTAGAGATTACAGCTATTTTAGAACAATTTTAGACCTAGCATTGTTAAAATAGAGAGTTTTCAAGAAAGTCATTTTATTGTCTTACTATTTTTTCCCATTTCTAACTTGATTCTATTTTTGAATGACTGCACTACAAAATTCACAAAAATTTAGAGTAACACTAACGTTTCTTGAATATCTTGAGATCAAGATTATACTTATCAAAAACAAGTAACAAAATAGCAAACTGACAAGTAAACAGATTATTTGTCCTGGAACGTAAATTAAACTTAATATGGTGAGTTACTTGTGGATTTTAAACGATGAGCTTTTATAAAAAGTCACTACACCATTTTTTTTATCAAATTTTTGTCAATTAATTATGTAACATATTCTCTAAATCAATATATTTGCAAGTTGGTAAAAAAAAAGTTATTCTACAAGTTGCATACAAATTTTTTATTACTAGAAAATAAGTTTTAGTGTATGAAAATTAATACTTTTTTAACGTCAAAAAAATTTGGAGCTCTAAGTTTTTCCTAATTTATAAGAGTATGAGGAAAAATCAACCATTTATTTGTAAACAATCGAGATTCTTTCTAATTTATGGTATGCAAGATGAATTTAATTTTTTTTAAGGACACAATATAATCACATTTTGATTTTAAATAATCATGCTATTGTATTCTCACTTAAAATACAAGCAAGAGAGACACAGAAACAGAGTGTGAAAAAGCTACTCCTTAGTAAGTCTTAATTAAATATCTTGTAGTCACATACAGTTATTTTTCAAAAGCCCAAAAGAGTTAGCAAGCTAAGTAACTCTTTCATTGTTATTTTAAAGTAAAATTCGAGGTCTTTCTCTTTTTTAAAAAAACTTAGAATACAAATTTTTTCTCTAATTCTATACGATTTTTTAGGTTGCAATAATTCTACTTACAGTAGTATTACGAAATTTACCGAACTATAATAAAAAACACAATTTGAAGGCAAAACAAGTAGAAGAATGTCTCACAAAAACGAATCGTGAATCGATTGTTTAAAAATTCAGTTTAGCTGTAATAGCAAAAAAATAATTCCATACACTGGCTTAGGTACCAATGTTTTACTATTTTTTCTAGAAAGTTGTTTTTATTTGCCCAAATTATCCATAGTAATTTTCTCACCGTTATCACAGTAATTAATCGTACTACAAATTATTAAATGTACCTATGGGTAGAAGACCTTTGCTCATTTCCAAATTGTTCATGTCGCACAATGTTACAACTCAAGAGTAGATTTTAAGATAACATAGTTATGTTAGCTTATATGTCGAGTAACACTAATTGTATTTTTTTAACGTGCTTGTTTTGCTTCTAAAACATTTATACAAGCATTAAGTTAAAATATGTGCTAACGTTATTTGGATTTAAAAGTGCAGTAAGCACTTAAATAAACTTATTCTGCAACTCGTGTGTACTAAAAAACAAATGGCAAACCTTAAAAAATATGTATTGGGACTTTTATACTACAGTTCATGTGTCAATTATTAAAAATGACCTTTTAAATCATGTGGTAACCACTTGTTTTTTAACAAACTAGTATTTTTTAGTAATTGAACTTTTTTCACAAGCTCCACAATTTTTTTAATTTAATTGTAATTTATGGATAAATGTTTGTTTACCTAATGTACATATTTATCTTTTACTAATTCACTGACATATTTGAGTATAATGGTACGCCATATAATCTCACTTCTTACTAAAGCTTATCTCATAGGTTTTATTTATTTTATTGTCGTGAAGAGAGCTATAAAATACAGTAAAATAATAACTTTACTTATTTTTTCAACTATCAACTCACCTCATAGCAAAAACTTATGCATTTCTAAGTTTTTTTTGTAATTGTATCTACCAATAAAAAATGTTTTTCATAACGCAATGACTTTTTTCAGTAAAAAATGTTTTCTTATAACTAAATCAAATATTTTCTAATAAAACTTGAAACTGTAACTTTCTAAAACAATCTTAACAACTTTCTGACAACTACTCAGATAAGAGTTCTGTATATTTAATAACTTTTAGGCATTAACGCTCACTGGAGCAACATTTTTGTGGGCGTAGTAATTGTAAAAACAAACCTGCACAACGCTATAATGAAAGGAAAAACACTATGTTAGTGAAGATGTAAGGTGGTCATTGATCTGTTGATTGTATTATTTGCTAACAACTTCGGAGGAATATTTATGTTGAATATTTTGACTCAATTAAATAGCGTAATACTTCTAGAAAATGCTTGGAAATTTTCCAACAGTATTGTTATAATAGCCACTTTTTCTTTGAGTACCTCTAGCTACTATTACAGATTATTTTATTTACAGCAATCACATACGATTGATATTTTCAGTAAATTTTTTATGAAGAATCAATGAGTTTAAAAAAGTTCAACCTTAAATAAATTAATGCTTGAAGAAGATTTTACTTATGTAAATGGATCGGATCTTTGAATAAGCATGTATTAATTGTAGGGCTTAATCGAAAAATTTAATGTTCACTGGAGCTCTCATATACTGTTGCAAAAAGTATACAACCAGACATACTTTCCTACTTCTGCCATTTTTCTAATTTTACTTAAAAATAAATTAAACAAAACCATAAATCTCATAAACTTCTAGCAAGAAAATTCTGTCTACGAAAAACACAAACAAGTATGCGTGAAGAAAATGTTAATTTGTTATTTCAGTTGAATTATATGGCAAGTTGGCAATTTTCATGGCAAATTGTCCTAACAAGTCATATTTAAAACACCTAAAGGTCATACATAGTTACTTTTTTTTAACGTTGATCTCATCCCTTAAGTGTGATTTTTGGTATTAAAATCACTACAGAATAGCCCTGAATAACGAGTGTCTGAAATTATTCATGCTTTAATATGTCCTTAAAGTCATATCAGATAGTCAAAAACAGCCTTTTAGATCCAAGGCTCTTTGACATCTCCTTATTGTCGTATCATTGATTACAATTCTTTTATAAAAAAATATTCAGGGCCATAACTTCTTTACATTATCATAATGGCATTATTATCTATAAAAACTCTTTCGGAATCAGTATAAAGTAAATCGATATAATTATAATATTCACTTACCAATTGTCCTTGCCTTTATCGCACGTTCTACTATAGAGCTTAGTTACTAGCAATGTTTTTTCCGCTGCATATCTTTTCTCTAAGTTTACGAAAATACGCTTTACGATTTTGAAAGTCCTAGCCACTTACTCTAAAATCTGTGGCACCTTACAAATTTTGAAATATTGCTCTCTTCTAAGCATTCTTTCAGTGATCTTTAACCCAGCTTTTTCTACTTCTCAAATCTTGTACGTAGTCCTTAAGGGGATTATTTTTCGCATCAAATATGGGAATAGATTTAATTACATGTTGAAAGAAAGCATTTGAGTTAAGTGACTTTATTAGCACTTCAGCCCGTCATATGTCAGCTGCATTAAGATTATCTTCTTCATTCACCATTGTTGCCTTTTTATGATTATTTTCATTGTGGTAATCATTTCGTGTATTCTCTCCTACTCCTGCTATCAGATGAATGTATGTAGTCTGGTATGTAAGCCAACAGTTATGGAACGTGATTATAGTATACTCTTACATTTAACTACAGATTTGCTACAGTCTACAAAGTTCTTTTTATTTCAAGCTAAAAGAAAGAACGAGTATGATACAGCGGCGTGGTGATCTTTATATAAGTGGGCTAACGCTCTGCTACTAATTTTTTTATTTGTCAAGTGATTATAAGCAATTATTAAACCATGCCTTTCGTTCAAAGTACAGGTTAAAGAAACTTGTTGAAAACCTCTACACTAATGGTGGGACTAGCAGACGGTGGGATCAGCAGAAGGTCCCACTACTTACTTGTAACATATGTATATTTAAAGAAAAAGAAAATTTGTTTGTGAAATGTACATATTGAAGTACTCTTTTTTTTGGGGGGGGGTGGGGGGTTACTATCCTAATTGATACCAAATAGCTTGTAACTATAGTTGATTTATGACTGTAATTTGAGGCGTGCAGTCCAGTTATAACTTCAGTACTTTATTTTTTACAGTTTGTCAGTTTAATATCACTATTAGTGTTGTAAAATAATTTAATAAGGCATTTTCAACAATTTTACGATACTTATAGTTTTATTTATTACTAAAAGTGTATTACAACAGCCTTCTTTGGATGAGAGAATCTTGTCCAGGAAATAAGATTATAAATTATGACCGTCCCTAATGAGCGGTATCAAGCTAGTAAATATACCACTGCATGAATAAGAGCACCTTACACAAAGCTTCTATTATACATTCTTTCTTCAACATATTATGGGGTCAGTTCTTGCTGAATTGATGTGTTTATGCACAGGGGCTCGCTTTGGCTGGCACATGACACTTCTAAGAGCCTGAAAGTACATTGTCAGCTATGTCAGAGGGCAGTTTTTGTTCAGGACAACTCTCTGAAGAGATTTTACATTTTTATTATTAAAAGATTAAGAACTCAATATATAAATAATAGCTGTTGTTACTATTGCAACCTCCCCTTCCTGAAGCTGTTATTGTTGTTGGCAAATATGTGAAAGGATCTTAAGTCATAGTAAGCAATCCATCAAGGTGATTATCAGACTTTAAGAAAGCAACGCTTTAAAATTATTGAAGAAGCTACTACTGTTAACTTTTTACTTTTTAAAACTATTGCTGTCCCTGGCAATAATTACCTTGGAATTCGTAACTGACTTGTAACTAATAACATAAACATAACATAACTACGTAAACGTTAAAAGATTATAATTATGTAATACAATGTAACATATTCTATAGATTTCCTATACATTAAAGACTTCGTAAGAAGATCTTGCGAAGGAAAATGTAATAAAAAAAAAGAAATATATCCTTGAAGGGTGATTAACGTATGTCAATAACTAAATAACTCTATTTAAAAAAAAAAAGCAAAATGAATGAAACTTATTTTGTTGATGTATGCTTTGTTTTTTATACTTTAGCAAACAATAAAAAATTCTAACTCCAACTTTATTTTTTGGTTTATTATCTTTTGATGATTTGTAGATAATCTACTTAGCACCTGGAGATTTGCATAATATCCCGTCCCATGGCATAGTTAGTTGTACCAGTAGTATCTGTTTCGCAATGGTTTTCATCTATGAGTAGTAAACATGATATAACTATGGCTTTGGAAACATGATGCAAAACATCTAGTTAACTTAGAGTGCCTATTTTTTACGCAGAAAGATTATCAGTGGGTGCTAAAAATTCTAGACATCCTAACAGGCTCCTCACATCTTGGGTTACGGTTCTAAATATCTTCAGAAGAATCAACTTTTAATGCAGCTAGTCTCTATGTAAACTATGCAAGATGTTAATCAGATTCTAATGAGGACGAATAATATGATCTTAGGTCGCTTTAGTGCTTCTAAGCTAAGCTGATGAATATATCAGATATGTGTTGATAGTAAAATCTTGTCGTACAATGAATACATCACCAGTTTGTTCAAAAAAGTAGTTATGATGTTTTGTAAGTTTTGTAAGTCTATATATTTTTCGAATGCAGCTATAAAAATGTGGCTGTTTTGTCCTTGCAGTCTAATATATTCTTCCTCATCTGCATGCAAGTTGTCGATGTAAGTGTTTATAACATTAACATCGTCTTTTGTGACTAAGCCATCCATTCCTTTATGAATACTGTTAATAATTTCATAGAGTGAAGATCTTCTTGTTCTTATACTAGAACGTTAGATAAGGTTACTTTCCACATGGGTTCCCTTATCATTTAGTTTCTTTACTACTGTTGCTTTAAGACTTTTTGATCAAGTTATTTTCAATTCAAAAGATTTCTTTTCTTATAATCAGTATGACCAAGATAACCTAACTAAATGATGTAATGTCCGAGGGTTGTATCTAATCTTTAAGAAGGTGTGTGCTCCATCATGAGTTTATTAGTATCAAGCCATATTAATATTTTCCCATTAGCTCTTTTCATTTTTATTATCAGTTCATTCTTAGTATATTCCAGGGTTTATTTTCAGTGGCTCTATGCTATGGTTTTTACTATCGAAGTCGTTCAAATTCAAGCGATTTTAAGGCACCATTATAATTAAGGTATCCAATACAATCTACATAGCTGTTTTCATTGCTCAAGGTGTGTACATGAGGAAATGTTATTTTTAGAGGGGTAATTATAAGGTTCTATCTTCAATATGTCAGTGTGTTGTCTCATGATTTCTCCATCTGCATTTGAAAATTTAGTGCTGTGTATACACTCGTGTTGTAGGTAGAAGCTGTAAGTATGGCCAAGTTGTCCCGATCATCATAAGTTTCAAAACAAGTTATTATAAAGTCAGCTAGGGTAGCATCATTCTGCTCTTGTAATTCATTTGTTGAAAATGATATGCTAATGTAGTTTGAAAATTTGTTTTAAGGTTCTTAAAAGTTATTTCAATATTTTTATACCACTGTACTATGAGTACATGATTAAGTTCATCTTGGCACGCCATAAACTTTATCGAAAGCTTTAATACGTTTGCCTGTAAGCACCAGGGGCTCCGTTACTTAAATTTGTTAAATTCTTTTTCTTTACATTTGATAAATTATCGAACACAATTAAGATCATTATCTCATGCCAGGCCGATAGAATCATTCTTCTATCACCTAATAAGTTTAGATTATCATCTTATATCTGCCAAAAAGGCTATCATGTCGTGCTTCTATTATTTAATTACGTTCCTCAGCTTTTGGGTGATCAACCTTACCGTAACAGACAGAAATTTGAAAAGGAGCCTCAATAAATGTTTTAAATAACACTTTGGTTATTAATACGGGTTCTGGTTTGTCTGTATCACTTTTTTTTTTGAAATTCGACAAATTTAAAAAATTTGCTTAAATAATATTTTCTTGAGCGATTCAAAAGCTTCAGTAAGATATTTTGAAGTTTCTAACTCGGTAGGTGTTTAACATATAACAATCAACAATCAAATGGGTCCTCCATAAAATGTTACTGATATCTAGCCAACTTTTGGCTTCTTTGTTTTCATATATTTAAATTTCAGCACACCTGTCACATCTTTTAGTTTTGAAATAGATGGGACTGGTTAACAATAATTGCTAATAAAATGTACTACATTGTCTCTTTAATACATGGTGGTAAATATGTGATCTATAAGTTTCGCCATATTGACCTTTTTATAATTGTAAGTACACCTGCTACCATCACCAATACCAACGAACACTTTTTTATACTAGTGCTCGTAATGATTTATTGGCTTCAGTTGGTGTAAGTCTAATAGGAGTATAAGAAGTCAGGAGCGGTGTTTCGAATTGTTATTTTACTATTATCATGTCCATTGAGATTCATGTTGGTTTTATTTCAGGATTTCAAGATATTCTTGTTATCTGCTCCAAATCAGTTACTTTAGATCGTTTGTCTTAACGTCTACTTTGTGTTGGTGCACTTGAACTTACTTAACAGGTTTCCCTTTTGAATACGTAAAGTAATTAACCATTTTTAGTCCGTGATATATTTTTGTATAATTTTGTCTTCGTCGAACAGAGATATAAAATTTTTTTGCACGCCTAAATATATAAGCGATTCTTCTACCTTATATAGAATTATTAAAATTTTTAGTATCATAAGCGTTAACTTACGACAATATGTCTTGCATTTTTGATTGTGGCTTATCTTATCAGAAAATCTAGTAACGCATTGAAAGTCTACATTAACTTATTCATACTTGCTATCGTTGTCAGATATGTTTCAGTATTTTTTAAAGCTTTAACTAAATATATTTGTAAGATCTTGTATTTTTTTATAAGTGGCCTTTTTAATGTTATTTTTTTTAAGTTTTAATTGATCTCTAAAATCACAATCATTTAAGTCTTTACTTCATCTACGTTTTCATAATGAAGATGTATCTACGTTATGAAACGTTATGTTACAACAGAGTTTTTAAAAGCATTTGTAATGAGAACGTCTGAGTCAGTATTAGAGTTGTTAAAGGCAAAGTCTGCATTATTCACTTTCTGTCATTATCTATTTTGTTTAGGAACATACACTGATGGATGTGTATTTTTGTCTGATGATGCACCAAAAATAGTTATGTCTCGAAGTGGTAGTTCTAATGTTTGACCATTTTCAAATCAAATCAGTTTGACTTTAATTACTTCTCTAACTGTATTATAAGATTGCGATATTGACCTTACAAAATTTACTTTTAACAAAGTAGACACTCTTTACGTATTTAAAGTGACCTTTTTAAATATGTTTAGTCGAGTAGCAAATGGTGTTTGTGGCTGTATAAACAACTTTTTTTCAGTCCTTGGGGCCATTCTATTATTCAAAATAAATATGGACGAAACACTTGCTCTTTCGTTAAAAAATAAAATAAAATTACAACTTTAAATTTAAATGTAGAGCATAAATGTATTTTAATATAAATCTGAGAATTTAAATATTTCAACATTCTTCAGATGATGGGCTCAGGCTGACTCAGGTAAATACAGAGATTATATTAAATTAAAAATAAACAATACCAATACAAGTAGAAAAATAACATAGAGTTATATTGCATGGAGTGCGCACACAGCAATAAGTTTAACATGCCCCGTAGATAATAAAACGCTAAACAACAAAACTGCAGAATTTGTAATCCTGCAAGACATTGATAAAAACTTTTAAGATAAGGTAAAGGTTATAACATAGGACAAAAAACTACAAGGGCTTATAATACAGCGTTATGGACCAAAGAAAAAATATTTGAAGAACATTAGTGTAGAATGCAATACACAAGTTGTACACAAAAAATATTATTGTTCAGTAGAGACAAACTAAAATTATCGAGCTTACCGAGAATAAGTTTAACGTCAAGTAAAAAATACTTATGGGTAAAAATTAATTTTTTAGTATCAAGCTCTCGATTGCCGTTAGCCTCATAAGCTGTTATGTAGGTTATTTAAGAGAATTTCCGCCTAAATTCATTCTTTTCTTGATCCAAGATTCTAACATTGTTAATGTCAGAAGAGTGTTGAAATTTGGTTAAACGTAGGGGTATTTCTTATCTAAGATTTTATTTCTTAACCGATCTAACATGTTAATTCATAAAAACATTAAAGTTGTCTCTTGCTTTAACCAATGTAACAAATTCCAAGCTAACAGAATACAATATAAACGATACCACTAATTCGCACCTTTGAATTTCTGTATTTGCCTTATCTAAAAGCTCAAAAAATGTGCTAACTTACTAGTATTGAAAAAAAAAAGTTTAATATTGTGTGTGAAAAATATTTTTCTAAGGTAATGCTTTTATAGCAAAAATATGGGAAATCTTAGCAGAAAAGTCTTGTGAGATCAAAAAAAATTCTACCCACTAGTTTTTTAATTTCAAAACGTTTAATCATTATACGAAGCATACTCATTTTAGCTCTAATATACATGAGTACGAAAAACGAGAAATAGGTATTTAAAGCTAAGAATCTTCTAACATCTAAAACACTTTTCGTTCCTAAACAAGAGTCACCAAGTCGATGTACTGTATCAATCACGAAGAAATTGTAGATCTCTTTTGTGCACATGGATCATGTAAGAAAAAATTTTAACATCTGAAAGAGGCAGATAGTTTGCGATATAAGTAAATTGTACATCAGGCCTTAGGAACTCTGGTTATCAAGGTATATAAAAAGGAAATTGATTTCTTATCTTCTTGTTCAAGTGTGAACTACATTAACGGATTAAGGTTATTACAGAAATATGACACGTATCTAATGTCATTATTATAATTTAAAAAAAAAATTGTAATCAGCATCTCTTATATAAATAAAAAAAGACTGTCTACATCTTAAAATGATGGCAGACTCAAGTGACTCAAGTCCTATTTAAGCAATCCATAGGAAGCAAAAATCTTACATTGGTGTGCCACAGGTCTGACGGTATGTTCTTTGATTAAACTTAAATTGATTAAATTTAATTAAAAAGTCAAAACCATCATCAAATTCATTTTGTCTTAGACCAAGAGATTTACAAGAGAGCTGAACTTCCTGTTAACACAAGCCCTTTTAAGTAAAAAAAGCAAATTAGTGTTAAGTGGCAACAACATTAACCGGAACGAAAGACAAAGTGGAAGAAATAATAAGTAGATAAAGTCACGGATGTATTTTACAGTAGTTCTTGAATCAATACTTTGATCTGAAAATAAGTTATTGAAAAATGGCACAGAACCACTTATCTCAGCCATATGTAGGTGATTTAGAGGGAAATACTATCATTCTTACAGACATATCACTTTTATGGACTCAGATGGTACCATAAGCCTCGGACAAAGAGAAATTATTTATTTTATGCAAGGCAGGTCCTGAAATTTTAGTGTCAAACATACCTCTATAATTCTAAATATCTACGATTCTTTTAACAGACTTTATGAGAGATAAAAAATTTTTTCGCTATTCATTTTATCCACTATTTAAAATAAGTAGGATCCCAGAAAACTGGCTCCACCAAATTTAGAAAGTTAACTTTGCAATCTGTTAACACACGCGTAGTTTCAATAGCGTGTTTTTAAAAACTTTATTTTTTAATAGTGAGCAAATGCATGATAGCACAAAGTTAAATAATGAAATTTTAAATACTAATATTACAAGTGCCGATAGTTTTACAAAAACACTATCCTGTAGGTTACAGATAAACTAAAAAAATTATTTGGAAAACATTTTGTATAAGCTTCGTCTACAGAATTTAATCTTCCTTTTTTAATCAACTTCAATAAAAACTAAATAATAAATTTCATAACAATACTTCACTAGATAAGTTTTTGTCTTATAAATAAAAAAAATGCGGTGAACATACTTTTTATTCTGCTGAGTCATTTAAAAAGTAGCTGAGTATGCTCAAACAGTTAAAACAAATGGTTTTTTCTACATTTTCTAATAATTCAGTAGATGTTGACCTTTCTAACTATGGACGATTCATTTTTAGTCTCGGTCAAAAATTTTAGTATTCTACCAACTTACATTCAAATATGACTGTCAATTTCATTTAATCTATTAAATCTACTATAATATCTAATATTTGTAATAAGATTATTTTTAAGATTAGAGTCTCCTGTTTGTCTGCATTTAAAGGTGATACTGTTGATAATGAAAACTTATTACATTTTCATAAGATCATTTATGGTTGCCTGGAGCTAATCAAAAAGGCCATGATGCATCACAAAGAGTTACTTGTTACTTGTGCAAAAAAAGGTGGTTTTACAGTTGTCATCTGCAGAGTTGACTTTATTAATTGGATGGAGTCAATTTTATAAGACCTCACTTATATTTAAGTAGCGTTTAAAGTACATAGCAAAAAGATTCTCTTATCTCTTATAAAGTCTGTTAAAAAAATCTTAGATGTTAAAAATCATAGAGATATATTTGACGCTAAAATTTCAGGACTTGCCTTAGATAAAATAAATCATTGCTTTTTATCCTAGGCCTATGGTCTGAGTCTGTAAAAGTGGTATGTCTGTAAGATTATTTGTTTTTTCATTTGAATCACCTAAATATAGCCTGGATAAGTAGTTACGGGCTTTTTTGACAAATTTATTTTAGGATCAGAGTATTTGGTCATGAATTGCTGTAAAGTACATCCGTGACTTTATTAACTTGTCGTTTCAATTGATGTGGTATAACTTTCCACGAATGTGCTTTTTTTACTTATCAGGGGTCGTGTTAGCAGTAAGTTAAGCTCTCTTGTAACTCTATTGGCCTGAGAAAAAAATGAATTTGATGATGATTCTTACTTTTTAATTGGATTTAATTATTTTCAGTTTAATTAAAGAACATGTCGTCAGACTTGTGGCACATCAATGGGAAGTATTTGCTCCCCATGGATTGCTCAAATAGGACTTGAGTTCTGGGGACTTCCATCGCTTCAAAATATGGGCGGTCTATTCTCACTTATATAAGATATGTGCATTACTATTTTTTAAATATTAATAGTTATAATATTGAACAGGTGCTGTAACTTTTCAGTAACTCTAATCCGCTTATGTAGTTCAAACTTGAACAAGAAGACATTAGATTGATTACCTTTTTAGATACCTTGATTACCAGAGTTAATAAGAGTGTTTAATTGATTTATATCGTAAATCATCTACCTCTTTCATATGTTAAGATTGGCTTTTACAAGATCCGCTTGCACGAAAGAAATCTATAATTTTTTTTATGAATAATGAAGTATTCCGACTTTGTTTTAGAAGAAAGAGCGTTTTAGAGGTCAGTAGATTCTTAGCTTTAAATACTTATTTTTCCTTTTTTCGTACAAATGTATATTAAAGCTATGATAATTATGGTCCGTATAATGACAAAATGGACTCATAATTTGAGCTAGTAGGTAAAGTCTTTTCTCATCATATAAAACCAGTATTCAATTTTTATAGTTTCTTATCTTTAATTTCTACGTTAACTTTACTTTAAAAGTTTGCACTTATGGTATGTAGGATCACCAATTATGCAGTCTCGTTGTTTATCACTTTATTACCTACGAGCCACGTTAAACTTATTTCTGTTAGAACACTTTATGCAATGTTATTGATATTATCTTTCTGCTGGTATTAATATTTTCCATCTCAATTTAATGTTTTGTTTGTAAAACCTTATTTGCATTTGCTTTTAATAATTGTATACTTTTATGCCATGTAGCCCTGAAAAGGTCATCTAAACGATTTTAAAGTAATAACATTGTGACTCATTTATTAAAATACTGTAGTGCTTTATATTTACATTTTTAATAGCATTTATTAACTTTTAATTTGTTTTCAAACAAAGAGGTCCTCTCGAGCTCCTGGCTCGTTAAGCTTCGTATGTCCAGATAATTATAAATTTACAAAAAAAAAAGTTTTTACTAAGCAATAATTTTTGTAAACTTATAACCATGCAATAAGTTTACGTCGCTCTGCTTGCAGTGTTGTGTTGTGTCCTAACACTTGTATTGTTGCTTTGAGGATGGCGTCAGCATGACGTCAAAATATTGGCAGTTTTGTTAACTATTGAAATAAAGTCATGCTCAAATTACCACTATATTCGATTATACGACTATAAAACAAGTATTATAATGTTTTACCTTTACATTAGTATCAGTTTTTTTGTTTACCAAGTAATTATAAAAAAATATCAAACTCTGCCTCTAGTTAAAACTAAAGGTTGTGGACAAAAGTGTCACGGTTTTTCGCAGATTAAAAGACCAGCAGATGGTTCATAGTACCGTTTTCTTTAATTAAAGGGCCAGATCAAAGAATGGGATGTGCGCGTGAACTCTCGTGTACTAGCCCCTAAAGTATGCAACTAGATACACTTCCTCACTGATGCCGATTTCTCAACTTTGCATAAAAAAAAATTACATAAAACGCCAAATCTCAGAATACTTTTAGCAAGAAAGTTTCTTCTATGTAAAAAACGAATACATTCCCTTAAGCAGATTATTGTTTTTTTTTTTTCAATCAAAAGTTATGGCGAGTTGAAAGAAGCTCGATCGAGTTTACACTATACGCTGCACTACTAGCTATACATAGATGCAGAGCAGACGCCGCGCAGTGTTGTACGTCTAATTCTGTCGGTACGTAGTTATTCCATATGGCTGTATAATAACAATAGAAATTACATTAGTGGCTATAATAATGAAATTGATAAATATAACAAAAATTATTATTATAATGTATTGGGTAGCGACAACTTCTTTTGTTAATGTGAATAAGTATTATGTTATATTATAAATTAATAAGACAAGTATAACGCTATTATTAATAACCATAATTTAATAAGATACCAAACGTACTATACATGCATTGATACTAAATGTAATCAAAATATTTATAAATTTCTGATGTTTAGTATGCTTTAGTATACTTTCTGCTACTGTATTATACGTTGACGGTAATTTATTATACGTTAAATCCTAACCATGATTAGCAAGAAAAAGACGTTACTGCAAAATATAAACACACTCTAAAAAGGATATTATCTATATACCACTGCGCGACGTCTGCTCTGCATCTATATATAGCTAGTAGTGCAGCATACAGTGTAAACTCGATCGAGCTTCTTTCAACTCGCCATAACTTTTGATTGAAAAAAAAAACAATAATCTGCATGCGGGAATGTATTCGTTTTTTACATAGAAGAAACTTTCTCGCTGAAAGTATTCTGAGATTTGGCGTTTCATGTATTTTTTTTAATGCAAAGTTGAAAAATCGGCATCAGTGAGGAAGTGTATCTGGTTGCATACTTTAGGGGCTAGTACACGAGAGTTCACGCGCACATCCCATTCTTCGATCCGGCCCTTCAATTTCTTTCTTTAGGTCTTTGTCTTTAAAAGCACAAACTAACTCAAAATTTTTGTTTATTGGAGACCTTACTTTATGGCAAGCAACCAAGTTAGAGCTTAAACACTAAAATTATGTGCAATCTTTTGTGATTCCATTTCTTTTGGTATTATTAATTTATTTAACTTTTTATTAAAGACTTATTACTTTTATTAACTTCAAAAATCTAACTAAAAAATAAACTAATTAACTGATTACAAAATTGGGGGGAATGCGTGCCAACCACCAGTTATTAAGTCAGTAAAATACGTTATTTTTCCAGTTTGCGTTCTAAAGTCATAAAAATTAAAAAATCTTTTTAAAGTAGTTAAAGAGTCAGAACAGAAGTGGTGTGAGTTCAAAAAATGCCTTTTTATAAACTTTTAAGACAATTCTCTGCCCTATTTGTAATCGCAGGAAATATCCAAGTAGATGGGATTCAAGTCAAAATTTATAACAATTTTATTGATTATATAATGTTTCCGGAAAAAAAGGTAAAATTAGCTCTTTTAACTTTACTTAAACATCCTAATATAAAAATCTAAGAAGGCTAATTTTAAATACAGAGAAGGATATTCAAGAAAATCATAAAAGTGAAAAAAAGGTGGTTATACTCTCTGGCCGTAATGAATCTCTCTAAACATTAATCACGATTCTAAAAATTATATAAATAAGTGAATAAACAAATACCTATTTTTTTATTGATTGCCCAGGAGGTTTAGGAAATAAATTTCCATAAAAATTGTTGATTCGTTATTTTATTTTTCCTGAAAAAAAAGTGTTTTCTATGGCATGGACTGGTATAGCATCAATATTACTTTTAAAAACAATGACCAGTCGTACAAAATTTCGTTTACCGTTAGGTATTAAACAATGTAGAAAGTTCGTTCTTGGAATTTGGATTTATTTAATACAAATAGCTGTTTTATAACATATTAATTATTTTAGGAGATGATTTCAGACCGATTCTCCCAGATTTAAAAATGAAAACAGAAGCATTGTTGTACAAGAAAATATTAAATCATTATATCTTCGGTTGTTGTTTTGTTTTTTAAAACATAATATTAACTATATTCGCTCAATTAATAAAACATTTTTAAAATTGTTATACGATATTGGAGAGGGAAGAATTAAATTGTTAGAAGTATCGAATGAATAGAAACAACTTATGTTTGTTTCGATATTTTTGGTAAAGATATTAACTATTAAATAAATAGTGTTATAATAACTTCCCACAACAAACATACTTACTTTTCAAGTAATAAAGTTCTAAATCATATAAAAAAAAAAAAGAAAAATGGAAACACATTACGGTACAGATCATGCTCCTCAGAAGTGTTAATAAGGCCGATCATAATATTTATATACACTTTCTAATTAGATTTCCTTACAATATTCGTAAAGGCTTACCACGGCATTATCTTGACTTAAAAATAAGAGCAATCGTTATGTTAATAAGAAATTTTAGTAAATTTGATGGCTTATGTAACAGTACAAGATTACACAATAGAAAATTACTTAAGGACAATATTAAAGCAAAAAATATAACTGGAGTGAAAATTAAATACAGATCTTTTATACCAACAATAACTTTTAATGCAGGATACTTATTAATATTATCCTTTAGTTTACACACAAAACGATTTTCGTTAGCCTTAGCGTTTTCAATGACTATTAATAGATCTCAAGGTCAAGGTATTAATAGTATTAGACTATATTTAGAAAAACCACTAATTTCGTATGGTCATTATTTGTCACGTTATCAAGATGCAAAGGTGAGAATGGAATTAATATGTAAGCAAAACGTAATAATAATTTACAAATTAAAAATATCGTTTGGAAAAAATTTTTGACGTGAAATAATCTTAAATAGATTTAAAAAATTAAATTTCTTAGTATTAGAAAAAGTATGAAATTGTCTAAAATAATCTTGCACAGTTTATTAAAATAGTAAGTACATGTAGTAAATCAATGACATTATCAATCAAATATTGTTTCATGACGATGCGCATTGTTTAACATATTTCAATAAATATAATTTCCATCCTTCCGTGGTAAATAGGCTACCAGCAAGGTCCACATTTTCAGTATTTGTTAAGCTTATTTGTTAAAATTTATCAAGTATAAAAGTATAATGTCTTGTTCTTATGAATATTCAATAATGTAGTTAATAGGCTCGTAGGAAATTTAAGAAACAAAAATCAGGACACCATAGCACTAAGGTAGTGCCTTAACGGTAGTGTAAAAATGTACTTATGACCTAGAAATTAGGGGCTTTCTTATAACTGAATAAAGATTTAAGACAGAGGATGCAAATAGTCATATAACTAGAAATAACATGAAAACCGATATAATTTTACCTTATTTAGAGATGTGGCTAAAGGGTGACTGGACGGAGTTTTTCTAAATTTTTTGGATTACCCGGTTTTTGAGTTCTAAATTTATAAGAAGGGGCGGAAAGGTCCTTAACAAGTATTTATTACAATAAAAATATGTAAAAAGTGACAGTATGAAAATGTGCCAACAAATTATACAGCTAAAATTTGAATTAGAAATTAAAACCATTTAAATAAGAAATAATAACGTGGAGCTTAAAAGTGCTGAGAACTGTGTGCTTAAAAATTATAAGGAGGATAAGAGGTTTGATTGGCCAACGGTGGAAATGGGCTAATTAATAATGAAACTAACTAAGAATTACGTAAAATTGGTGAGAATTTTACCTTATTAAGAGAAGAGGCTAAGGGGAAGAATGACAGAGGAAAGGTTAAGGAGGTGGAGGGGAGTTGTGTGAGACGACACTCCAAAATTACTTTTTAATATAGAAAGATATATATCTTTATGTAAGGTAACTTACGAGGACTTCACGCAGTTTTAGAATACATACTAATAACATTAAAAAGTTATGAGGACAGTCCACATGAAGACGATTTCATCCTCATAATAACCTTTTTTTACATAATAATGTTCGCATAAGTTTTCATTCATAAAGACATATATATGTGTTTATATATATATATATATATATATATATATATATATATATATATAAGTGTGTGTGTGTGTGTCTTCCTATACTATACAGTTGTTTTTAGGGGATTAAGCCTCTAACCCTCCTCCATCCAGCTCCATCCTCCACTATCCCCCTGAAATTACCTCGTGAATCGTTTGTTTTCTTGCTGTTTTAATAATTCATAACATCCCCTTCATTTCCTTCCATTCTCCCCATCCCTCATGCATGCCTCATGCATCCCCCACCCATCCCCCTCTATCCCTAACCCTTCTCCACAGTTAAAACACCTCTTGGGAGTTTAAGGGTATGGTTGCATTTTGTTGGGTCGTTGATTCAATTGCGTCATTCGATTCGATCGTAGTATATAAGATATATTTTTAAGAAGTCTTGAAATTGTATGACAGTAAAGTTTTTTAGAATAATATCCTGTTGTAATAAAAAAAATAAAGAATTTTTTTTGATAAATTTATACACTATGAATTGACGAATTGTAATTTTTTATGTCTTTTCAAATTTTCTAATTTGAAAAATCCTTTTTTGTATTTTGTAAAACTTTGTTTTATCTCACATTTACTGTGAATTTTTACATGTCTACTTAAAAATGTTGATTTTTTGAATTTTTTATCACAACGTATGCATGTGAATGATTTTTCTAAATTATGTTCCTTTTAATGCCAAAAGAAATTTTTTTTTAAAGTAAATACAATTTTGCAAAAATCACAAACGTATAACGATTTTTGATGTGTCTTTTTATGGTCTGTTAGTTTTTCAGGGTTCGAAAATTTTGTTTTGCAAACGTTGCCGATGAATAAATCTTTTAAAATAAAACAAAACTTTTTATTACAAGTATTCAAATAATTGTTTGAGATCAATGATGTATTTTCACCTCAACTGTATTGTGTTGCCTAATATATGTATCGAAGATATGTATTAATTTTCTAATTAATAATACCTATGAATTTTTTTTTTTTTCCCAATTTTTACTCTATTTCCTAGGACATACCTGAAAAAAAATTTGAGTAAAGATAAAAAACAGATATACATGTAAGAAACAAATAATAACGTATTTATTTTTTTAAATTTTTATTTTTTAAACTAAAATTTACAAAGTTTGCTACTTTTCGAATTACGAAAAACAACATGAAATATAAAACGTTAGTAGATAGATAAAAAAATTTGTGAACTGTTAAAATACAAACAGTACTGAATTTTTTCAATTATATAACTTAAACGGATAACAAGTCATAGGATATTTTAATTATCATTAGTTGTGAATATCATTAAAAGTTTTTTCTTAATACGAACCAGATCAAAAAAATTACTCGAAGTTAATGTAATTATTAAAGACAAAACTTGAATGATCCCTAAAAAAGCTTTAAAAATAGTGGATAAAACTGTAAAAGTTTTATTTTATAACAATTCTCCATTCGGTGAAAAATGATTTATTTTAGGAGGCGATTATAGACAAATACTTATAGTTATAAGGCAGGGGTGTAAAAGTTTTATAATTTAATTATATAGTTATTATATAATTAGTAAAACTATAAAGTATTATGAAGTATTCCATCTAAACACTTAAAAACTTTGATATTAAAAAACAATAAGCGGTGTACAGATAAACAATTAACATTATTGTTAATGGACATTAAAAATAGAGCCATAAAGTCTTTTGAAATTTTTCAGGGATGGAAAACTGATAACATTAGTAATTGAATGTATGGGGATGCTAGAAGTAACTGATTAAAAAGATTTATTTGGACATCTTATAATGAACGCTTGTACATTTTAAATAATCAAGTTCTGAGTTTTATTAAAGGAACAGTACATAATATAAACGAATTTTTGAAAATAAACTCTAAATTATATACATGACGGAAAACCCATTCATGTTTTAAATAGAAGAATATACGCTATTGTTATGTTGATAAGAAACTTAAGTATATTTGATGGTTTGTGCAATGGCACTAGACTTCATATGACAAAAATATTAAAATAAAATTTAAAGGCAAAGATAATAATTTTTTTTAAACATATTAAGAGAGATTTTAAACCAAAAACCACTTTAAATACCAGTAAAAATATTTTTACCGTTAATTATACACAGAAAACAGTTTCTATTAGATCTAGCTTTTTCCATAAAAATCAGTAAATTACTAGGTCAAAGTTTCGACAAACTAGGGGTTAGGATTTTGCTACGAAAGACCTTTGTTGTCATTTGGACAACTGTACGTATTGGTATCAAGATGTAAGAATCCTAAAAATACGTTTACACAAAATAATTCAGAGAATCAATCAAGCATTGAAAATACTGTATGGCAAGAAGTTTTGATCGTTAAAGAATTAATTATTTTTTTGTCAAAGTTTATTCATTACAATTTTTTTTCTCTGTAAAAAATTAAGTTTTAAAATTATTTTAAAAACTAGACTTTGAACAAGTAAGAACAATAAAAATGACTGATTTTTTACGACACTGTATTTTCAAGATCTTTCTTAAAAAAATAGAAATACTCACACTACAAAACTTTTTATGTATATTATAACTTTGACTTTTATCTTAAAAATCTGAAAGCTTAATTACAAATTATTCTGACAAAATTAAAGAATAAAACGTTTTTAATTTTGGATTCGAAATTGAATTATTTCAAAAATTTTCATAAATTTCAAACGCAAAATTTATAATTATAAAGATTTCATCATTTTATTTACTAAGACAAACACAACATTGCTGCAATCAAATTGTTTTTGTCTTTTTATAAATAACTTAAGACTTAGTCAATTAAGTTGACTGTGTGATTTTCCATGTATAAATATTTTGAATCTTATTTTGAATTAATTTTTGTAATCTCAGTTAGAAAAAAACTATTGTAATTATAATTTTTAATATTGACTAATAAATATTTTGATTTCTATTCTCATCCACACAAGTACATTATGCTATCACAAAAATGTCTTTATAATGAAATTTTCTTCTCCGAATACTAAAACTCTAAGTCTTTGTTGTATTAACCATATAATAAAATATAGTTATACGAAACTGTATGTTGTATGAATATTTTAAATTTATTGAAAAATTGGCAAAATCATTAAGAAAAGAAGAACGACCTAAGTGAAAGAAAATTAGACAGATAAAAAGATAACTTGTCAGTTGTACTCGGTTACATAACAAGTCCATTATTTTGTAGATTATATTAATATAATGCTTTGGCAGCAGTGCACAGAGCAAGCAGGGGAGCAGAGCTTAACCAGTATATACACACCATGTATCGAAAATGAGTTAGAAAAATTTTTACTTTGCCCCTTTTTACTTACGCACACTGGAAAGAGAAAACGAGCAGAGGCTTGGGACAAAGGAGACTGTGCTCCCGGAGAGGACCCGGAGAAATGATCCAACGGATGGAACTCTTCCTCTGAATGCTATTCTCGTCTCCACTCTCTAGCCTCTCTTTTAGCCTCATATATATATATATATATATATATATATATATACACCATCACGTGCTTTTAGAATATGTACTTATGACATTGAAAAGTTATAAGGACGGTCCACACGAGTACGATTATACACCGTGTATCGAAAATAAGTGAGGAAAACTATACTACGCGATAAAGCCCGTCAAGACTGATAGAAAAGCTCTTAACAAAATTTGGATTCGATGCGCATTCTCTGAGGTATTGACAAATGACCATAACTAATTTCGGCAAATCACAGAGAACTTAGCGTTGGGGGGCGAGCTCTCATTGCCAGTAGTGTAATCGACTCTTGATGGAGGGTGTGGTGGTGGAAAGGTGCCTAGGGGAAGAGAAGGTTGGTACGTAGAGTGTAGCTTTATCAACTGCAGAGTATCAATGAGTCGTTGAACCGGGGGGTTATGCAAACACTGCCGAAATAAATGAAGATGTAGCAATAATAAAAAGGATAATAAAAGAATGCTCTTGGTAGTGATAATCTAAATAACCAATATGCTTTTCTCCAAATTTTTAGCTCATCTCTAAAAATAAACTCTACAGAAAGAAAAAGGAGTCATTAAAGGACGCTGGCAAAGCGGTATAAACACTTTACTGAAGTTGCCAGTCCTTGAGTATGGAGAGCTAAAATAATAATTTCTCACCTTTAAGCACGCTCACTGGTGACAGCTCAGTAAACTCCGAAAATTAAGACTTACTGACCAGTTGGCTCATTGCAAATCTGAAAACCAATTAATGTATGAATTGGAACAAGCGCATAATTTTTAAGTGCCAGATGATGGTTCCACTATGAGGAGCAGTCCATTTTATGACTTTCCACTTCCTCACATACTCACTCGTAAAATATAAGTAAGATTACTCAACTGAGACCAACAGACCAGTCAATCCATACATAAATTCCACGTCCACAGTATGTCCTTGGTATTGGTGCTCTTAGTCGACAAATCTTCTGTCTCCAAATTTACAGGATATTTCTAAAAGTAATCTGTACAGAACGTAAAACATCATTATATGCAGAGAGTCAAAAAGTACACTTATACAACTAGTATGAACACTTTACTGAAGTTGCCAGTCCTTGAGTATGAAGAACCAAAATAATAAATTCTCACCTTCGAGCACACTTACTGGTGACAGCTCAGTAAACTCCAAAAATTAAGACTAACTGACCAGTTGGCTAATTGCTAATCTGAAAACCAATCAATGTATGGATTGGAGCAAGTGCATAATTTTCAAGTGCCTGATGATGGTTCCACTAAGAGGAGCAGTCCATTTTATGTTTTCCCACTTCCTCGCATACTCACTGGTGAAACATAAGTAAGATTACTCAACTGAGACCAACTGACCAGTTAATTCACTACACAACTAAAAACAAAGATAATTAGAGTACACACTAGGGCAAACACCAAAACTTTGAGTGTTACTGTAACTTTTAGTACTTATCCACTGGAAGGCTGTTCGAACACTTACTGTTGACTACTCTGTAGACAAGCACAACTGAAATCTTCTTGCCAGTCAGTTCAGTGCATAACTAAAAAAAGAAAATCTGATTACAAACTAGGGCATGAACAAAAATGATAAGGGTTGCAGGATGCTTTTGGTACCAGCAGAAGTGTACTTGGCGCAGGTGCTCTTCATTGTCATACTAGAATACCTCTTCATTTGTAGAACATCTCTGAAAATGAATGCTTCAAGTTAACCAGAAATACACAAAACTGTGGACCAGGTATTGTTTAGGTAAAAATACTGTATTGCATGTGGAGAATTATCTTAAATAAAGAAAACCACAAAGAACCACGGATTTAAAAAAATCAATGTAAACGTATGGGTACATGTTGTATACGTATTAGACGTAGCAAGATTTACATAAACGATGTTTGGTACCATAACACATAACTTTTGATGATTAGCCTACATCGTTACCTGCAGCCACAAGCTGCTGTGATGGCGCGGCCTGTGTCCGGGTAGGTATCAGGCTTTTCCGGAGTCTCATCTTTGTTTACGCGTCAAGCGTGTCTCTCATAACGGTAAAGGAGCAGACGACAAAGAACTGACGCTGTACCTCTACTTATTCAAATTTTTTGAGACGCAAGGGAACATTAATTTGGAAAAAAAAGATAGAGCCACAAATCCGCCAATACACATTTTACTTCAGGAAATTACAGTAGTAGTGGTTTTTTTTTTTTTTGTACTTGTTTTTTTTGTAATTTTTTCTGCTAACTATTTGACTTGTTTGCGATCTCTCTTTTTAAAGTATTGTGCTACAGCGTTTGTGTCAGTTACTTAATAAACGTTATTTTGACTTTGGAGCCTTGCGGTAATCGCGCAAATTATAGTATTGAGGACTACACGCAAATGGTGACCTTCTATTACCTGGCGCAGGAGAACCTAGATGAAGTTACACGTTTGTATCGAGGTCATTGGCGAAATTGTCGGCATCCGGATCCTCGAACCATTGGGGCTGTTTATCGCAGATTCCTTGAAACAGGAAGTGTTTTACCTGTTCGTGACGATGCTGGTCGAGGTCGTCCCCGTGAGATTCTTAATTCTGATATGGAAGAGGCGATCCTGCATGCTTTTGATGATGACCCAACGACATTGATACGTGTAGTTGCTCGTCATATGGGAGTTTCCCAAGGCCGAGTCCAAGCGGTAATGGCTGATAGCAATAATTATCCTTATTGTTACGGTCGTGTGCAGAAATTGCTAGAGCGTGATCGGCAACCGCGAGTCAACTTTTGTACGGGTTTGTTAGCTTAAGTGCGCGTGAATGCTGAATTTGTAAACTACATTTTGTGGAGTGATGAGTGCACGTTTATCTGACGTATCGAGCTGAAAAAAATCTGTGGCTTACACTACCTACAATATTCCAATACCGTTGCAATTTTAATGTTTGGGCTGGAATCATCAGTTATCAAGTTGTAAGTTTATAATTATTATTTTAACGTATTGAGCATTAAAGTATAGTCTACACGTCCACAATCAAAAATTCTAGTATTTAGCATAACCAATTTAATACTTGTTTAATTTGAACACAGATTTGACCAGTATCTTTGCCACCCAGACTGAACGCAGCAGCTTATTTGCATTTTCTGAGGGATACACTACCGCCCTTGCTAGAAGATATCCCGCTGAACGTTCGTTACGCTATGATCCACCAGAATGACGAAGCTCTAGCGCACTTTTTTGCCAACGTCAGGAGGCTCTTGGATGATCGCTATCCCGACCAATAGATTGGACGAGGTGGTCCAATTTAATGGCCAGCACAATCACCAGATCTGACCTCACTTGACTACTTCTTGTGGGGCCGCGTGAAGGAGATCGTGTACAAATCTGAGACTCTTGGAAAAGAAGACTGTCGTGAGAGAATCATCAACGCCTTCAACATTGTGCGAGAACGGGGTATGGTGCAACGAGCCGTAAACAACATCATTCGTCGTGTCAACCTCGTTCTTAGAGTCAACGGAGAACACATTGAGCAACTCCTATAATCATACTACAAGTATCTGCTGTAACTGCCTAAAATTTCTTTTTTCTAGATTAATGTTTCCATGCATCTCGAAAAATTTGAATAAGTAAAGATACATCGTCAGTTCTTTGTCGTCTGCTCCTGTACCATCATGAGAGACGCGCTTGACGTGTAAACAAAGATGAGACTCCGGAAAAGCCTGATACCTACCCGGACACGGGCCGCGCCGTCACAGCAGCTTGCGCCTGCAGGTAACGATGTAGGCTAATCATCAAAAGTTATGTGTTATGGTACCGAACATCGTTTATGTAAATCTTGCTACGTCAGATATGTATAAAACATATACCCATATATTAACATTGATTTTTTAGAATGCGTGATTCTTTGTGGTTTTCTTCAATTCAGATAATGCTGCACATGCCATTCAGTATTTTTAACTAAATAATACCTGGTCCACAGTTTTGTGTATTTCTGGTTAACCTGAAGCATTCATTTTGAGAGATGTTTTGCAAATAAAGAGGTATTCTAGTTTGAAAATGCAGAACATCTGCGCCAAGTACACTTCTGCTGGTACCAAAAGCATCCTGCAACCCTTATCATTTTTGTTCATGCCCTAGTTTGTAATCAGATTTTCTTTTTTTAGTTATGCACTGAACTGACTGGCAAGAAGGTTTCAGTTATGCTAGTATACGGAGTAGTCAACAGTAAGTGTTCGAACAGCGTTCCAGTGGATAAGTACTAAAAGTTACAGTAACACTCAAAGTTTTTGTGTTTGCCCTAGTGTGTACTCTAACTATCTTTGTTTTTAGTTGTGTAGTAAATTAACTGGTCAGTTGGTCTCAGTTAAGTTATCTTACTTATGTTTCACCAGTTAGTATGCGAGGAAGTGGAAAGTCATAAAATGGACTGCTCCCTTTAGTGGAACCATCATCTGGCACTTGAAAATCATGCGCTTGGTCCAATCCATACATTAATTGGTTTTCAGATTGGCAATAAGCCAACTGGTCAGTTAGTCTTACTTGTCGGAAATTACCGAGCTGTCACCAGTGAGTGTGCTTGAAGGTGAGAAATTATTATTATTTTGGCTCTTTATACTTGTATAGGCTTTTGCTTTACTAAGTCAAAATGGTTGTAGCGATGAGACTCAGGTAGCTCGTGCGTACTCGGCAGCGGCTGCTTCGGGTTGGTAGGAGTAGGGAGGCTATTCTAGCCCAGTGGCTCTAAGCGCACTGCGTTGCGTTATCGGTTCGAGCTTGCTCTCTCGCGCTGCTACCTTCGAGCGAACAAGTTGTGTTTCGCACGCGCACATACACATTGTAACTAATTGTAGCTTTTTTTATTATATTCATTAAACTCTTTTTAAGAGGAAATCTCTCTGTTTCTGCCTTATTTTTTTTCACCTGCTATTTAAGTTTATTTATTTTGAGAGAAAGCCAAACCAGCAATACACCTCCTTAATCTTGCGGAGGCCAAATCTCTAACATCTGGTGCATCGGCCGGGAAAGAAAGGCTTGTAACACATTACTGCAATTTGCTGCTGAGAGCTGGTGAGCTTACTTCCTTTGCCATCAACTGACGTTTGTATCTTTGCCGTGGACGTGGCATCCTCTATACGTGCGTCTGCACGGCAAGCTCAGGCACCTTTTTAAAACACAAGTCGTCGTCGGCCGCCATTTAAGTGTTGGGACTGGCTGCGGTTTAAAAGTGTTTTCCTTGCAGGTGCGCGATGCGGCCATATTTATTGGACTCGTGCACTGCTCCAGCATAGCGTGTAGTTGTGCTCCCCGCAGTGTGTGTGTGTGTGCGCTGATATCTTTTTATGTGTGGTGGCTCTTGTTATCGGACGTGGGGTGGTGAGCGGTGCTCGTGGCCATCGTATCATCAGAGCATCTCTCTACCACTCGTGCAGTTGGCTGTTGAGCCTAGCTGCCATTGCTGCTGTAGTGTAGCGCTTCTTTCTTTTTCTCTCGTGCAGTTGGCTGTTAAACCAAGCTGCCATTGCTGCTGTAGTGCAGTGCTTCTCCTTTTTTCTCTCTCTCATGCAGTTGGCTGTTGAGCCAAGCTGCCGTTGCTGCTGTAGTGCGGCGCGTTTTCTCTCTCTTTTTTTCCCCAGCAGCTGGCTGTTGCTGGGCCAGGCTGCTATTGCTGCTGTAGTGCGGTGCTTTCCGATCTATTTATTGCAGCTGGCTGTTGTTGGGCCGGGCTGCTGTTACTGTAACTCCTTTCGATCAGATGTGCAAGACTTTGTCTTCAGTGCCAGTGCTGTTGCTGCTGCGGGCAAACTTTTCTGTGGGACGTACTCGCCCTGTTGCTGTAGTGCAACACAAACTTCTCTTCTTTGCTTCTATGTTTTTTTTTTCTAAAGCACATTGACATCATGGTTATACTTACGGAGTTAACAGCAGAACATTGCGACTTGGCTCAAAAACTTGCCAATGCTTTGCCAAACCTCAAGAAAACGCCTCAAGAAAGGCAAAATTTCGCACATTTTGAAGGCCAAAAAAGAGTTATACAACAATACTGGAACGCCTTCTTTGAAAATCATCGCATGCTGATGTGTGTCAAGGATATTGATGAGACTTCCTACGTGAAGGACGACGTCATGCCATTAACCAAGGAGGCCTACATTGATGCCTGCTGCTATATTAACAACGCCATTAAAAAAATTAAGGGATGCCAAGACCCTGGCCCTCAACCAGTGGACAACCCGACTACAACGGCGCAGGCAGTGTCTCAGCAGATCCAGCTGCCTAAGATTGACCTGCCTAATTTCGACGGAAATCCACTTCAGTGGACCAGTTTCAAGGACCAGTTTCAAGGACAAGTTCAACGCCTTGGTACATCAAGTAGAAAGTTTACGAAATGTAAGAAAATTTTTGTATCTCATATCTTGTTTAATCGGTGAAGCTGCAGAGGTTATCGCGAATGTTCCGCTTACAAATAAAGGCTATTTGTCTGTTTTTGCTGATTTAAAGATTGGATATGATAATACACGGGTATTATCTAATGTATGTTTATCGAAATTAATTAATTTAGAATCAGTGAAATCTTCCAAAGACGCTTCGGACCTTAGGTCGTTAATTAACTCTTTTAAACAAATAATAAGAGCTTTGGAAGGACTTCAGAAACCAATTGATGTCTGGGATGAATGGTTCGTTTTTCTTCTGTCAAAGAAGTTAGATAAATTTACTCGCTTTCAATGGGAAACGGCCTTGAGTGATAGCAAGTTAGTACCTAAATTTAATCTACTTTGTAATTTTTTGGAAAATCGCATGCACGCACTCGAAGCCGTTGGTCAATCAGAAAAATTAAAGTTTCGAGACATCTCTGGCACAGAAAGACAAGCCACAAAAACAACAAACCCGAAAATGAACTCTTGCGCTTCCATTCAAAGCAAGTCTGATGATTTTTGCACATACTGTTCTGAAAATCATGCCCTGTATAGATGTAGTACCTTTAAGAAACAAAGCCCTGTTCAAAGAAGAGAGCATGTTGTACAGGCCAAGCTGTGTTTTTTGTGTTTAAAGGCTGGACACGATTTAAAAACTTGTGAATCTTTCTATAGATGCAATGATTGTAATCGTAAACACCATATCTAGATGCATGATGCCTTAAGCAAAAATTCTAATCGTCAAAAAACACCTCAATCACAGTTTGGTCCCAATGGCAATCTTATGTAGCTGAGAATGATAAGGAGTCTAATAACTCTAATGATTCTAATGAATTCAACGATTCTAGCGATGAAGTCCAAAATTATTCGGCTAATTGTCCTCTGGTACCTTACAATTTTGTGGTACTGATGTCAACGGCTTTAGTCAAACTTATTTCTTAATCTGTAAAATCGATTGTACTTGGGGCACTCTTGGACACTGCTTCTAACTCATCCTTTGTTTCTGAGCATGCAGCCCTGTCCTTAAAATTGACTAGACGTTCGGTTAAAAGTACCATGTTTGGAATAAATTCTTGTCAAGCTGGAAAAATCAAGGAAAAGGTTAGTCTGTCGGTGTCCCCAATTACAGATAGTGGTCCAGTATTACCATTTACTGCCCTAGTCTTAAACAAGTTGACCCACGACACCCCAAGTGTAAGGGTAACAAACCTTAATTGGCCTAATATTTCTAAACTAAAGCTGGCTGACCAAACCTTTTTCACTCCTGGTCCAATTGATGTTATTTTGGGGGCTGATCTAACGGGTTTTCCATACAAAGATGGCACTCACTCCGGTTCAGTACAAGAACCAGTATCTAAACTAACTATTTTTGGTTGGATTCTATCTGGTAAAACTTGTCCTTCTCAATTTTGCCAACCCAGTCGTTACCTTCAGGATATACAAGCGTTTTTATCTTGCGTTGAATTTGATACAGAGCTTTTTTGGGAACCCTCTTTTTCTACATCTACCAGCATCCAAAAGAACCTGATCACCTGCTTATCTAGTAGTTTGTCCGACAATTATTTTGACCTTGATGTCCCTCACACTAAGGAGTGTACTAATTGTGATTTACAAAAATTTTGGGAAGTTGAAGATCTCCATGATAATCCTATTTCCTCTGAAGAGGAGGAAAGGTGCGAACAACTTTCCCCCAATTCAGTTTAACGTAATTGCGAAGGTCAATATATAGTTTTATTACCTTTTAAACTTGACCCAGAGCAGTACCTGCAATTGAACGTTAAGCTTGCCACTCGACTCTTCTTTGGGTTGGAAAATTGCTTACAAAAAATCCTGCACTTTTATCAAAGTATATTGAATTTATGTCTGAGTATCAAGCGTGAGACCACATGTCTGCTTCATCCACGCCCCTGACTCATGGTCATTTTTTGCCCCATCACGGAGTCTTTAAAACATCAGATCCTCATGGAAAAATTCCGAGTTGTATATAAAGGTTCATCTCCCTCTTCATCAGGGTACTCTTTAAATGATTGTCTATATGCTGGCTCTAAGCTTAAAAAGGATATTTGGGTTGTTCTGACCCGTTGGCAGATGTTCAAGTTGGCAATGTTTTCACTGCAGACATAGTTCAAATGTTTAGACAAATCCTAGTTTAACCCAAAGATCGTAAATGGCAACGAATTCTATGGCATGATAATCCTAAACAGGCTCTGACTAGTTTTGATTTGCATACCATAACTTATGGTCTTACCTCAGCACCGTTCCTTGCTTTGAGAGTTTTGAAGCAGTTAGCCCTGGATAAACAAGCAAAATATCCTCTTGGTGCTGATATTTTGCTTAATAATTCTTACATGGATGATTTTTATGTTGGAGCTTATACTGAAGCTCAAGCTCTTGCTGTTCAGCAAGAGTTGATATCTATCCTTTTGACTGGCGGTTTCTCACTCAGCAAATGGGCATTAAACATGTCGAGCTTGTGTAAGGAAAATAAACTAGAATCAAAATTCCTGCCTCAAGCTTTAAGTGTGTCAGCTCTAGGACTCTGGTGGAATTCTCACTCAGACACCTTTCCGATAAAAATGGTTATGTCTTCAAAATCCACTAAACCACCCACAAAACGAGCCATATTATCAAAAATAGCTCGCCTTTTTAATCCTCAAGGCTGGTTCTCTCCAGCCTTAATTTTTGCTAAAATTTTGATTCAAGATACTTGGCTTTTAGACCTTGATTGAGATAGCCCCTTGAGTGATTCTTTGACAAAAAAATGGAATGAATTTTATGAATCTCTTGTTCAGTTAGAATCAATAAAGGTACCAAGGTGGCTTGGTATGAGTTCTGAAAATGCCTCACATATCGAGTTGCATGGCTTTTGTGATTCTTCTGAACGTACCTATGCAGCCATAATATATATGAGAATTTTATTATCGGATAAAGTCTGTCGATCCACCTTACTAGTTGCCAAAACTCGTGTGGCCCCAATCAAGGTTTTAAGCATCCCAAAGCTGGAGCTCTGCGGAGCAAAATTATTGGCCAAATTACTGGATCGGGTAAAGATAGATTTACATATCGAGTCATTGAAAACTTTTGCATGGACTGACTCCCGAGTTGTTTTGGCTTGAATTTCTGGACATGCCTCAAAATGGACATCATTCGTTGTAAGCCGTGTTTCAAAGATTCAGTCCATATTGCCACCAAAAAATTGGAATTATATTTTATCTGCTAAGAACCCGGCTGACATTGCTACCCGAGATATCACTCCTTTACAATTAAAGAATCTCAAGCTTTGGTGGCACGGTCCCAATTGGCTTCAAAATCCAGACCATGATCTTACCCCAACGTGTGTTGAGCCCCCCGAAATTTTTCCAGAGATGAAAACTAAAGTAACAGCCTTGACGGCTCATCTAAATGAAGATCTGGACTTACTTGTAAGATTCTCTTCTCTTACTTGATTAGTTAGAGTGACGGCTTATCTCTTTCGATTCTCTTTCAACTTTAAAAATCCAGATTCGCGTTGCTCTGAGTTCTTGACTACCCTTGAGCTTCGTCAAGCTCTTGATATTTTGATTAAATACTCACAGCTCAATTTTTTTGGATCAAATATCTTAAATTTAAAAATTGAGAATAGGTTGCTATCAAAATCACGACTAGTTTCCTTTAAACCATTTTTAGACGACCTTCGTATTTTTACATCAGCAGGACGTATAGAAAATGTGCCCTTGGCTTCTTACAGTGAAAAACATTCAATTTTGTTACGCAAAGCATGTCCTTTGTCTGCTCTGTTAGTCAAACACGCACACCATCAAACTCTTCATGGTGGCTTACTTCAAACTAGAATCTTTTTTTCAGCTCGATTTTACATAATCCATTTGCGTTCTCTTGTTCATTGTATAATAGATCAATGTGTTCGGTGTGCCCGTTATTCCTCCTGACATGCACAACCTTAAATGGGAAACCTTTCTGTCTGTAGAGTTACAGGTATAAGACCGTTTTTGACTGCTGGAGTTGATTACGCTGGGCCAGTTCGTATACTTATGTCTCGGGGACGAGGGAGAAAATCTCAGAAAGCTTACATTGGTTTATTTATGTGTACAGCAACTAAAGCCATCCACCTGGAAGTGGTATCCAACCTGACCTCCTCAGCATTCATTGCTGCTTATCAAAGGTTTGCCGCTCGTCGAGGTCGTTGCCAAACGCTCTTGAGTGATAATAAAACCAACTTCCATGGTGCAGATAAGCAGCTAAGACAAATGTTCACCGAGGCTTCAAGCTTTTATAAACAATTTGCTGAAGCTCTTTCTAATGACACCATGGAATGGTCATTCATCCCTCCGCCTGCCCCCCATTTCGGCAGTCTTTGGGAAGCAGGAGTGCGCTCTGTAAAGAGGCATCTGCGTCGAGTCATCGGTGACAGCAAACTGACTTTCGAGGAATTAAGCACGTTGCTCTGCAAAGTCGAGGCCTGTCTAAACTCTCGACCTTTAACTCATTTTAGCTACCACCCTAACGACCCAATGCCAATGACACCTGGCCATTTTTTAATAGGTAAACCGATTGTTTTAGTGCCCGAGTCTAGTGTTGCGAACGAAAAGCTGTCCCCCCTCGCTCGTTAGAAACTGCTATCACAGATGAGAGACCGTTTCTGGGATCGTTGGCGCAAAGAGTAATTACGCGCCCTTCAACAGCGCACAAAATGGTGCAACTCAGAACCAAATTTGGAGGTTGGATCTATTGTCTTTGTCATTGATGACAACGTTTCACCATCAAAATGGCCATTCGGAAAAATTGTCCAGGTTATAAAAGGGGCTGACGATATTGTTCGCGTGGCAAGAGTTCAACCGCGTCTTCCACCTTTAAGCGTCCTGTGGTAAAGTTGTGTCCGTTACCTATTGCGAAAGATTGATGGTTGAGTGCCATAAAAATTTATGTTATAAATTAGTTGATGATAATTTTCCTTATATACAATTTTGTTACTTAGATACTTTTCGCGTTGCAAACTGTTATTCGCATCGTACCATTTACTTTAAAAAAAAAAAAAAACTTTTTTTAAATTTTTTTCCTAAACTTTTCTTATGGCTGGCGGCGTTAAAAATAAGATTATGCGAACCTTAATTTAAACTGTTGCGATATGTTAGAGATAAATGTAACTTATTCACTATTTTTTTATTTTTTGATAAAAAATTATTATTTTTAGTATTGAATTCAATTTGACAAAAATGAGTAGATTTTGAGTTACTACTTTGCCGAAAGTTTTGGAATATTAAAATATTGAACTTCTATCGAAATTCTATTAATCGAGTGTAGAATATATTAATTTTTGCTTGTTATTATATATGCTTTATAAAACTCTCTTTTGTTTTACAACAATGTACTTTCGGCGCTAATGCTAAATTATATATTATCTTTAAATCATACAGCCACGATACACTTTAGCGATGAAAATATCTTATTTGTTCTTATGTTAGTACAAAATAATTAATGTTTTGTTTGTTAATTCAAAAACAAAAACAATGTACTTTTGATCATGTATTCTCTATGCATTATTATAGTATGCGTGGCGTCTCCGACGGGGCTGGTGGTATGTATAGGCTTTAGCTATACTAAGTAAAAATGGTCTCAGCGACAAAACTCAGGTAGCTCGTGCGTACTAAACAGCAGCCGCTTTGGGTACGTAGGAGTAGGAAAGCTATTCGAGCCCAGCGGCTTCAAGCGCGCTGCGTTGCGTCATCGGCTCGAGCTCGCTCTCTCGGGCCGCTACCTCCGAGCAAACAAGTTGTGCTTCGCACGCACGCATACACATTGTAACCAATTGTAGCTTTTTCTATTATTTTTATTAAACTCTTTTAAAAAGAAAATCTCTCTGTTCCTGCCTTATTTTCTTTCACCTGCTATTTAAGCTTATTAATTTCGAGAGGAAGCCAATCCAGCAAAACACCTCCTTAATCTAGAGATGGCCAAATCTCAAACAATACTCAAGGACTTGCAACTTTAGTAAAGTGTTCATACCAGTTGTGTCAGTGTACTTTTTAACCCTCTGCATATATTTAATTATGTTTTACGTTCTGAACTGATTACTTCTAGAAATTTTCTGTAAATTTGGAGAGAGTAGATTTGTCGACTAAAAGCACTAGTACCAGAAACATTCTGTGGATTTGAAAATAAATTCCAAGCAACATAAAGTATAGATTGACTGGTCAGTTGGTCTCAGTTGAGTAATCTTACGTATGTTTTACCAGTGAGTATGCGAGGAAGTGAGAAGTCATAAAATGGACTGCTCCTCTTAGTGAAACCATCATATGGCACTTGAAAATTATGCGCTTGCTCCAATCCATACATTGGTTGGTTTTCAGATTGGCAATAATCCATCTGGTCAGTTAGTCTTAATTTTCGGAGTTTACTGAGCTGTCACCAGTAAGTGTGCTTAAAGGTGAGAAATTATTATTTTGGCTCTCCATCCTCAAGGACTGGCCACTTTAGTAAAGTGTTAATACCACTTTGCCAGTGTCCTTTTATGACCCCTTTGTCTTTCTGTAGAGTTTATTTTCAGAGATGGGCTTAAAATTTGGAGAAAAGCGAGTTGGTTATTGAGATTATCACTACCAAGAGCATTCTTTTATTATCCTTTTCATTATTGCTACATCTTCATTCATTTCAGCAGTGTTTGCATTACCCTCAGGTTTGACGACTCATTGATTCTCTGCAGTTGATAAACCTACACTCTGCGTACCAACCTTTTTTCCCCCCAGGCACCTCCCCACCACCGCACCCTCCATCAAGTGTCGATTACACTACTGGCACTGAGAGTCCGCCCCCTTGACACTAAGCGCTCTGTGATTGTCCGAAATTATTAATGGTCATTTGTCAATACCTCAGAGAATGCGCATCAAATACGGGAGAGGCATTCAGAGAAAGAGTTACAACCGTTGAACTTTTTCTCTGGGTCCTCTCCGGGAACACGGTCTCCTTTGTCCCAAGCCTCTCGCCTATGCTTATTTTTTCTTTCCAGTATGCGTAAGTAAAAAGGGGCTATTAAATCGGCAAGTGAAACGAGTTCGTGAATTATCATTGCGATAATTCCTCGTCGCAGAAGCCATAAATTTCTAGTGGTGGCTTCATAGGCATACTCGTCTTTATTTGCTGACTGATTTTTCTATCTTTTTCTTTTTGAGGTTCCTTTCTTTTGTTGTTTTTTCATACATCTTACTACCCTGTTGTCTAGCCGATATATCCCATTGATTTTGCGATTGAGCTCAAATTGTGATTCTTTATATATTTTTTTTAATGTTATATCAAAGAGATTGATAAGTCCAATAGAGTGTAGAGTGTAAGGGTTTTACATTCGATATTTATTTGTTAGTTGTTGGCGCATAAAACTTGCTCATCAGAGAGATCGTGCGTTTGCATTCATTTATTTAATCTTCACAGTTATTTTTGCATCCAATAGTGGTTAAACTAAAATAAAAACTAAAGTTTGAATCATGTTTGTTGAACTAATTAAAATTATAATTTATTAAAATACTAGAGCCACGTCAATCATAAATATTGTGTGAGCCTCGTACAAGAGAAAGCATTTTCTCGTAATTTGAATATTATATCGTTGTTACAGGAGAAGTAGTGCTAATGTTCTTTAAAACAATGTTATTTAAATTGTTATGTAGTTTTTAAGATTGGGAATGGTGATTTGTGCGATCAAAAAAATGAAATTATTTAAGTTATTTTAAATCGACGATTAAGTGTGGTTAGACTAACGTCAGACAATAACGTTATGTTTTCTCTTATTTTCTTTATTCATTTTATCGTGAATTAAGTCATTGCAACAAAACAAGATCTTGTAACTTACTTACATACAAAAGATGCAAATATACTGCGGAATCAAGTTATAATCATTTTGTATTTTTTTTTTTTTATACATCTTGTGCCCCTGTTTCCACCGTATACCTTACGCCACATAAATAAAAATCCATGCAAAGTTAGTACCCCTGGTGGGACCAGGAGTCACCTTGTGCAGTACGGAATTTTTATAAACAAGCAAGTGCTTCACGATGACGCAACGGTCCCTTCTCACGCTACTTTCATAACACCTGAGGTCGATACAATACCCGAAACGGTACCAACGTTTCAAGAGCGCACGGGTACACACCCAAAACGTAAACAAAATCAGACGGTACCAGAGTTGGATAAGACTTAAGTCGCATGAAGGGGACAAAGACGACACTTTGTCGTTACCCCGCTACGAAGACATACTACATAACAGAACAAGCAACCTTTCTGATATCACTATAGTAGACACTCTTCTAGCTATAACCATAACCAACAAAAGGACTATATTTCATCATATCAAAAGACAAATCGTTGATTTGAGTCGATGATTTGAGGAGTTAGCGTACGTTCAACATACATTTAACGAAACACGCGAGCGAATAGAACAAGTGCGTAATGAACAGGAAAATAGACTGCGTCATTTAGAAAGACAAACATAGCCAGTTCTGTGACAAAATGAAAACCCATTTCATTTTAACATATGGCCTCCTGCACCAGAGAACGGGGGCAACCTGCTTATGCCTTACGACTTGAGCTCCCAACGTTTGCTGCATCTTCATATGACCAACCAACTCGCTACATCTATGATTTACAGAACTATATTAAGGGTATGGGCCTTCTTCCTTAACATTTAAAATACGTAATCAGGCAATTATTAAAGGGACCCACGTCAGATGAGTGGCTTTTCATTTTGCGCAAAATAAATAACTTTAAAAAATTTGGCACTCTCTCTTGGAGTGGAGACGTGCAAAATCTCATAAAACGCGAACTTGCCTGCAGGTATTATACCGCAGAGCACAATCTATCAAGCAATAAATATGTATTACATTCATATAATAAAGTGCAACAGTTATCGCGATCACCCACAGAATATGAGATTGTTCGAGATCTTTTCCAGCACTTCGATGGCCAAGTTAAGTAAGCCATGTTTATGAGGGGTATCCGTACGGATCATCGATTTATTGAACTACCGGATTCACTCGACATGTTGGGGGGGGGGGGGCTAAACTCACCGTTAGAAAACAAAGTATTACAACATTCAAATTTATACCCATGGTACTTGTCACACCCAGCTCGAAACGGATTTCTGTGGTAGCATCGCACTCTCCCTCATGCCAATAATTATCGTTATTAGGATAGTAACAATAATAAAAATAATAACAATAACCATTTAGATACTTCGCATAACGTCTCTACTTATCGAACGAATTTTTAAACTAGACATCAGCCTAATCCGAACCCTTAAAATAATTATAACCAAATCACAAATAAGAATTGGCGTGACCGAAACTAAGTGCATGAAATTAACGTAAATACTGAAACAGAACAGTCAGAAAACTAAGTGGCGTTGTGTTCTTGATATCTCCGCCCAACACAACACCAATACGCGGAGATAACGTATCAGCACTCATGATTTTAAAAGATCATCAATATTTAGTAAACTTATTTTCTGTATCTCTGGCTGAGGAATTGCTTGATGAGCAGAATTTTTCACATCCCGGTAAGAAAGCACTCAATGCACCACTGACATGTCCTGAATCCAGGACGAACACTTTCGTTACGACCATTAGTTGCCCTGACTCTTGATTCATCATTTCAGATCTAACTGTTCTCTGACAGTTTGAGTGACAGTCGCATCCACGGGGAACCTCAAGGTGGCGTGTCTGTTGGTTCCCGCCTGGAGCCGTCTAATTAACTGTGATACGCGCGGGGGTACTACTCCCTGAAGGTTAGGTTCTCTAAGCCTTGCACACCCATCTTTCAAATTTTTCTATTTGCTACTAACTGCATCTTTTTCACTCGGAACTTTTATCTTTTAATATGCTTTTGCTTGCACTGTTTTCAACTTTCATGTGTTCTTGGGCATTTCGAGAGTCAATAATCAGTGGTGTCAAGCTCTCTGCATTCCCAGATGTCACAGTCTTTCTAGTTAAACCTGCATAGGCTTGCGTTGTTTCCGTGACTAGTTAGTACCTGAACACATGTGTGGCTCAGCTCAAACCATTTAGTATCGAGTCTCTCTCTGACATTCTTCAAGAACGAGTAAGTTGTTCGTCCATTTCTCGAACTGTTCTATTTTTGCTGCCAGATGTTTAGCTTTCGAACATCATGCACCGTGCGCTTGTCCACCCAAGCCACAGCCGCATATGCAACCGTGGGAGCGAATACGGATTGATGGTGTATGCGCACATACGTAGGGAATTTAAGTTGCCATGTGCTATTTGCGAGTCTCCTGGGTTTTTGGAAAAGTGGCATCACTTTGTTTCTAAGGTATATATAGTAGGATCCAAAGCTCATTCCTTGATATATCATGACACCCAGGTACCTGACAGTTTTCTTTACTTATCAACTCTTGCCTTTAATCTTGATAATAGGCGTCCGTAGTAACGGAGATGCCCCTCTTCTTCTAGATTTTTTTGGCCTATCAGGCCTAAGTATACCACTCAGACCAGCTTTGTCGAATTCCTTGATTTTGAAATATATGCCTTTAGTCTTTTTCTCAGAGATTTCTAGTTTCACGCTTTCACTCCACCTAATAACCTCATCAACGACTTTTTGACCTCTTTTTTCAATTTCCTTTTAAGAGTTTCTACCTATCACCGTAATGAGTTCGTTGGCGTATGCAAGAAATTTTACGTTAGTTTTTTTCTCTAATGTTTCAAGCAGTGAAGTAAAAGCCAAGTTCTAACAGCTCGATGTGAGAACCAAATCCTGGGGGCAGATTTTCGCTGCTATCTGAGGGACGTGCTGGTCTGCCCACTCAAGCGAGACTTTATGGTTTTCAAAGTAGCTTCTTATAAGCTGGTAGATGCTCTTGAGGCAGTTTCTCTCTTTCAAAGCTGAGAGGACCGCTGAGTGTTGAACGTTGTTGAATGCCTTTTAATGTTGAACGGAATTTCAAACGTGTACTGACTTGACGAATTATTGACCACTTGTCTAAGTTCCGCAATGGCATTTTCCGTTGACTTTCAGGGTGTCAAGCCGTACTGGTGAGCCGAGATACCGTTAGAGTTCAGTATTTCGCAGTTAAGTCAATCAACGATGAGCTTTTCCAGAAGCTTGCCAATCACAGGAAGAAGATTTATAAGGGGATATGAACTGGGGTCTGCGAGATCCTTGTCAAAGCTTTTCAACAAGATCGTTAGCATTCCCTGCTTCCATACTTAAGGAAAGTATCCACTTCCCAGGCAGGCATTCATTAGGATCAGGAACCCATGTGAGAGGAGCTTAGTCGCTCTTTTAACGACTTGCACCTCTACTAGATCGGTGCTCGATGCCTTGCCATTCTTTAATCCCTCGGAGGTAAATTTAAACTCCTGAGAAGAGAAGATAGGAGCGTATTCCGTTACTGAAAGAACCTCTGCCTTTATTATCATGTGACTGAGCTCTTGAGAGTAATCAGCTTTTTCATCGTCGGGTGCGTGAGCGCTTAGCAGGGTCTTAGCTGTATCTCTCATTGAAAATGTAGTTGTCATTGGTTTTGAGCGAACTAGAAGCTGTGCCAGAGATTTTCCTATTTTTTATGCATTCAGAAACGCGACCAAAGGTATCCTCGTTACCCACAGTCTTTACATAGTTTTTCTAAAACTCATTTTTTTCATGGAGTATCATACATTTACATGTATTCAACAAGAATCTGTATTCTTTTACCAAGACAGGGTCATGTTATCGTTTAAGCATCCTGTACGTTTTATTCAGCTTTTTTTTGACTATTGATAGTTCCTCACTCCACCATGGACTATGACTCTTCTACCGACTGTTTTTTGGTATAGCTTGCGCACATTCTTCTATTATTACTTTATTCAGTGTTTGAGCATAGTTCTGAATTTTATCGTCATCATTAAACTCTAGGCTCCCAAGTGTCTCATTTGAGAACCTTAATACTTTGCTTTCAAATTTTTTCCAGTCCGCCTTACCAAGGTTAAACATCGATTTAGTGGAAAAGCTTTCACTTTCAAGTTGAGAAACCCCGAAGTCAAATGAAATCGATTTATGCTTTCCAGTTTTCCACGAATTCTGCACTTTCCAATTAATGACCCTGTGACTCATCAACGAGCTAACCAAAGTGACGTCAATTTAGGATCTCCGTCCTTTTGACAGATAAGTTGGTGGTCCAGTGGCCTTATTATGGATCGATAGTTCATGGGTGGCTAATAATTACTCAAGGGTTTCATCATTCACGTTTGTGCCTCTTGGGCTCTAAAGCGATGATTCAGCATTTATATCCGTGCCTATTACCTCACACTTTTCCTTTAGCTTTCGAAGTACCTAGTCCAAGTGGACAATATGGGGCTTCCTATCATTGCTGAATTTAAAATAGCCGCTGATAATGCAAAATGAGATCCCGGAAGCAATGATTTCCGCTACAATACAGTATTGATTACTTAGTTGCGGAATGTACAAGACACTGTAGTTTGGATTCCTTACAACAATCGCAGCCCAAGGCTCCATAGAACGGGCGGCCATTTTTTTGTTCACGCCAAGGCCAGTGCACTTTCAGGAATTATTAAATTATCCTCTTTGCCGGTTCTTGAAGAAGAAGCACGTCTAAACTCTTTTCAGAGATCAGCCAGAGCAGCTCTCCAGTTATCCTATTTGATCTGTCTACATTTAGTTGTAGGATCTTGATCTTAGGAAGCCAATTTGTGCCAGAGATACTAGCAGGCATGAAAGAGAGTTGACCACTTTCAATGGGTGTGTGGCTTTCAACGTTTTGAGCTGATGCTTTGGGAGAGTATCCAGCGTCGCATCTGCTCAGGTATACATGAAGCTCCTGGATGTGGTTTGTTATGAGAATTTGTGACCATCCATCACCTGCCCCTTTTTTCATTTGAGCAGCCTGTATTAACAGGTGGCTCTTGAGAATTTTTAAAGGTGTTGAGAGATTCTTTTTCCGTCCCGTAGTGTTTTCAAGTTTGCGCCGCTTGGAGTAGATGGGATCTCTTAGCTGTTTATTACATTTAACAGATCTTTTATTTTGATTTGTTCTAAGCTTTTTTTCTATTTCTGTTTTTTATTTTGTTTGCTTTATCTGTTTCTTGCTTCATCCGGACACTGCAGCATTCATGGATGGATTCATAAATGTATATATATATATATATATATATATATATATATATATATATATATATTTGTGAGAGATTATCTCTCTGACTAGTGACCCAGGCTCCCAGTGGGCCATTCATTCTCTCACCATCCAAGTAAGCTTAGAATTCTGGGAAGGTTATGGAGACTCCGCCTCGTAGCTGAGCGATCAAGCCAAGTCCTGGATCCCTACTCAAGCACCCTTCCTTCACCTGCGCCCTTATGTAAGTGAGCGCTGGAGCAAGTCACCGTATTAAAAGAAGACAGCGCATGTTTCCTCAGGGTAGAGGTCGCTCGGGCTTGCCAGACCCGTGCACTTTCTTTAAGTGACAGCCCCCTAAGGTGTTTTAGGTAAGGATGCATGTTCTTAAGCCAGCTTGCTCGGGGATAACCGCTTTACTTTACCTTTGAACAATCAATTCTTAAAACATCACTTTGAGCAGGATGAAGTAACTCCTAGTTTTGCCGCCATTGCGAGCCTCTTCACTATTGAGACTCGCAATGTTACCATTTAGCATCACGTAGAGATACTAGATTAGGTTCTTACCAAGGGGTCAATAAAGAACTTGGTTTTCCTTGATGTTGCTAACTTCTCTTATAGACAAGCGACTTTCATCAAATTCTATCACAAACCACCAAGGCTGACAAGTGTCAGCAAAAAAATAGTGTTCTCAACGCTAACGTCTCCGGAAAAATACCAGCAGACATGTCAAATCATCTATCAATGCAGATTTTGCTACAACAGCAAGCCAGGGAAAAAAGCCCTTAGGAGTTCCGTCAGCCATAATGGCCTACTTCGTGGTGGTTGTTCCAATGGTCAACCAATAGAAAAGGTTTTCTCTAGGCCCACTTTCCCAACTAACAATGAGCGGTTGGTTATCCTGAGAGTGACCCAAAGACAAGATATTCTTTGCCTTGTTGAGTACCTTTCTCCACCATGGTCTCCATACACAGAGACTCTAAAGTTAAAAGTCTAGCTACCCACAGATATCTCTTCATCATGAAGAATAATAATAAAAAATGCCTAAAGTTTTACCTCAGGCCCTTTTCACGGCTATTATAAGTATGAACATTCCCCACTTAACTATCATTCTCCTTAGTTGTTTTAAGAGCCAACTAAGGTTACACTATTTTTCTAATAAAGACATTTTCACTGCCATTTTGGCCACGATTTGTTGACTAAAATACTATATAAAGCCAGCCACTATATAAGCAAGTTAGCTATTTACTAGGAGATGTCACAAGCCAAGTTACTAGGAGATGTCACAAAGCTGGGAGCTCCAGCGTCTGACGACCTTTTATTACCCTCTTGGCTCTCAGCATTTAACCAGGAATCACCAATTCTCTTTGGTGGGCCAATCTAACAGCTATGAAGAGCTCTACAACCAGCTTTAATGCTTTAGACAGTGTTGTTTTCCTTCCAATCAGTTTGATGCTACAATAACAGGCCAGAGAGATTACTCTGAGGTATAGAGGCAGCCACGTTTGCTACAAACTTTAGTCAAGAAAGAGTTTACTTAAGAAGCTCACTAATCTATTTGAGGGCAACCAGACGTCAAACTACCTTGCCATGTAATATATTTAAACTAAACGAAGTTAACAAGAAACAGCCTTTACGTCTCACGAAAGTCTTAACCATGCCAAAAGTGGCAAGAGTGCGAGTTGAAAAGAAAAATTCAAATGCATCTAACGTATACTACAAATGTAATGATATTTTTGTTGACAATGCTTAGTAACCTTTAGTCTTAGTTAGATCTGTAAATTATTCGCAGCTGGATGATACAAAAATATTTTTATCACATTGATGTAATATTAACTACAAGAATAACCTATAAACTGCAAATTTAAGGTTGCGATCACATGGGAAAATAGCAAGAGTCACAGTGGAAAGAAAAAAAAGTCCCCTTAGCTTTAGTTTAATGAATACGCGTTTTTACTCTTGTTACAGAGAAAAAAAAGTAGTCTATAGGTGTATTACACAATAAAGAAGTATCAAAAAACTAATCACCAGAGGACGTAATGTGTTTGTGCAGTACTATAGCGTACTGAGCGGCCACGATAGCATAGTGGTTTAGGCTGCAGTTCTTGTGGTTTGGGAGCTTGGTAACGCATGATCACGAGGTTGTGACTCAGCCTTTACTCACTTGGCTCGCATCTCCAACTGTGATGGGATCAATTGGAAGCCATGTGAAATAACGTCTTCCTTGCTGTTTGCATGATTGATGTAACAATTAAATCTGAGACTTACTTTTAACTATGCCAATGACGATAGCATATACTTGCAGGAGAAGCACAGCAATGCAAAAAGGTTATATGCATCTTCTGTCAGAATGGCTGTTTAATATAAAAAAAGAACATAAGAACTATGGGTTGCAGGACCCCTGGAAAAAGTGGAGCTTTAAAGAGTTTATTGAAGTGAGCAAGCTGTTGCGTGGCACTGGTCAAGACAGTTATGCATGCGGGAGCCAGAGAGGCTCCGAAAAATTACAGATGATTCTCGAGTTATATCCTAAGTACTTGGCCTTTGTCCTTTACACGAAGAAATGTCACTGTTAATGGTATTAAGCAGCAGTGTTGTTGCGTATTCTTTGGCATTTATTTGAAATGTTTTCAAATATTCTTGCTTAGTTTTCTGTGTAATAAACTAAAAATAAGAAACATTCTATAAAATAACAAATATAGATAGCCCAATTCAGACGGAGGAGCTCAATACATAATAATTTGATATAATCCTTGCCCATCGATCAATAACATCAATATCTATGATATTGGCGTTTAACCTTAGCCACGCCTAAACAGAGCAGTGGAGAAGGGTATCCGCCAAAAATACTAAACGTATATTTTATTTCAAAATTTATTTTATTTTCTATGAAGAATTCGATATGAATTTAAAAATTAAATATGGTATTATTTTGTGTTTGTCTCCTGCTGGTCTACCCTTCAGCTGCATTTGCGGTTTTATTTAGTGAGCATTGATAATCTAGATTTACTCCGTAAGACAGATTTTTCCTGAACTTTTATACAAAGATTATCAACTGTACATATTAAAGCGCGTGGTGGCTTAGCTGATTAGGTCGTGGATCAGCAAGCGGAAGACAAGGGTTCAATTTACGGCCAGTGTGACTTTGTTGGGCTAGTTCTTATATGATTTTTCTCCACGCAATACTCCTCACAAAGAAAATGGGTGTTCTTCTTGAAGCAAAATTGTTTGTTTCCCCTGAACCTTCTCCCTAGTGCTAAGTGCCCAGAGTAGTGCCCTTACTAGGAGCCAGACATATGGCACTATTAAATAAAAAAACTACATTTATTGTTGTTGGCCATAGTAGCAGAGTTATAAGGATTCTTGTTCTTATATCTAAGAATTTTTATAATACAGGCTTTTAAGTTTGAGACCTGATCTTGAAACACTTGGCTCGCATCTGTGGTAGATCCACTAAAATAGAATACAATACTTATCTCGCTAGGAATGGTGCAAGGAGTGCACAGGGATGGAGCCACACTTAAACACACACACGCACACTCACGTCTATATATAATGGATATTTGTATGGGGCATTTAACATATCTCCCTACAGCCCCCAACAATCCTCTACAACAGCCCCCCCCCCAATGCCCCTTTACATATAAGGTAAAGTTCGACTGTGTTAACCGTTAATTTGACATTTTTACGTTTTTCCTGAAACCCCTCCACATCTCTACCACAGCCCACCCAAATACCCCCACAGCTCCCAACCCCATTTTTCTTGTCCTCCCACAGCCCCCGACACCATTTTTCTTGGTAAAGGTAAAACAAAATAATTGTAATCTATTTTTCCACACCACCATGGAGGCAAACAGATGGACTTTGTATGTATTGATAAAGTATTAAACTCATGTTGAATTATCTACTAACATTGATAAATAATATATTGTAATATAATTATCATAAGATTTGTAAAATGTATTTGTATCGTATGACATGATACAAATACATATACAAATCCAAACGTTACATGATTATTAAATAATAGTCACTGTGGAGATATCGCCTAACTTAAAGAGCTTTAGTAAATAAGCTATTAAAACCAGCTATATCATAACCAAGAAGACACATCACCCCCAGTACCAATTTTAAAATTAGTAGAAAAACGAGCCATATTTTATAAATATTATTAACTTACACATTTATTTTATTTATAATAACTGTTACAAATCATAACTTTTTAATAATATTAATACTAAACTATTACATGACAATAAATTTTGTTATAAAAACCATGGATTCTTTATTCTAAAAAATTTAACATTAACTTTTTTCAACAAAAAGTATCGTCATAGATAAATAATACATCACGTCATGTATTATTAATAAACGATGAAATATTCATAAATATAATAACTTTCTATTAACTGCCATAAATTTTGTCGATTCATTAAAAGTTATTATGTATCCATAAAGATTATGGAGTGAAGTCAATGAATTATGTAAAATTTATTTTCAAACAATATTTCATGTTTCTGCATTCATTTCTCTTTCTACTAAAATGAATAAATGATTTTTACTTTTGCATCTTAATAAAGCCACATATAATTGACCATGAGAAAATAAAAGTTTTTTTTAAATACAAATCTACGTTATCAAAACTTTGACATTGAAATTTGTTTATTGACATAGCAAAATCCACAACAATTGAAAATTTTTTACAATACAAAATAAGACGTAATGTTGAGCTGTTTTCTGTGTCTGAAGTTATTCTCGGAATGAATACTCTATTTCCTTTTTTTTTAAGTTATTATTTTTCTTTCAGTATTATACTGTAATAATTTCGTGATTCACAAACGTGTTTCATTACTGCTTAACTAAGAGTACGATAAGAAACCAATTAATATTAATTGTATTTTAATTTATTAGTAAGTATAAAGTTTTTGGTACGCTAACATCTTTTTGTTAGTATTTATGATAAACTATGTGTAAAATGGTAATTTTCATTTGTATGTATTATATGATTTTGTGTATGCGTTAATAAAAGCAATACATACATAATTTTAAATTACATTTATTTTATTATTAAAATGAACCATAAAAGATTCACATTAAAATAAAGTATTTTATGAGTCAACTATTAAGCCATATTAAATCACAACGACTCAACTCATTTCTATTCTGTTTTTAAATAATGATCAAGTTAATACAATAGATAAACGCAATATACACTCATGGGGTGTATTATAAGGTAATAAATATTGTCCATATACATGAGAATATTAAAATCATGTTGTTATTACATACATTAAAACTTACAATTAGAAGTTTTTTTCCAAACTATATTTTCAATATTTTAAACGTTTTCTCCATCAATTGAAACAAAGATTTCATTTTTATTCTTGCATCTCGATAAAGTCACATACGATTGACCATGAAAAAATAAAGATTTTTTCAAGAATATTCCCACATTATCAAGACTTTGACCTTGAGACTTGTTTATAGTAATACAAAACGCTACAACTAATAGGAATTATTTTTTGTATTAAATAAAAGGTAACAATAAAGTATTTTTGGTAACTAACGTAATTTTTAAAAGAATAACTTGATTACAGGTTTTTTCTTACACAACTATTTTGCCTTCTACCTTATACTTTAACAATTTAGTAATTCGCAATCGTGTTCCATTACATAAGCCCTCTGATATACAAAAATTTCAAATTAATGCTACTATTGTACCTCCTACAAATTTAAGCTCATGAGATGGCAAGCCTTCACAAATTTTGTTTTGATAAACAATAATAAAGGAAAAACCATTAGATCGACATGCTATTTTCAGCATACAGCATCCATAATACAACTTATAAAAGTGTTAATAAATTAGATGATAATGTTCATATCAATTTTCCTGTAGATATGATTATCTACAGGAAAATTGATATGAATATTATCATCTAATTTATTAACACTTTTATAAGTTGTATTATGGATGCTGTATGCTGAAAATAGCATGTCGATCTAATGGTTTTTCCTTTATTATTTTCAGTCGAAGATGTAGGATTGAATCTAGACGATAGAAAAAGATTTTAACAAGAGCAGAATATCTTACGTTGATTTAATATTACTTATATCGAACTTTTTGTTGACCAAATAGTAAAATTTTGAGTTCCATACCCTATCCTGGAAAATTAACGCAACAAATTTTTTTGCTTGCATATTTTATGATGGAAAGCCATAGAATAAACTTCTTTTACAATAACAAAAAAATTCTAAGAATTAAATAGTATAAAAGTTTAATGGATTACGTAATGCGTAGTGCCTTTAGTAACTTTAAAAATTTTGAAAACAATAAAGTTGGAAATATGTTCATTTTACCGTCATATATATCGGTGGTACTAAGTATATGCAAGAACATTATCAAGATGCAATGGCAACAATGCCAAAGTTTGGAAGACCTAACTTTTTAATCACCGTAACATTTAACCCTAAATGAAAATAAATCAAGCAAACTTTGAAAAACTACGCTGAAGGTACCACTCCAAATAATATACTGAACAGAACTATAAGATTATTTCATCCAAAATTAAAACTAATTTTAGACGATATTGCTAAACACAATATTTTTAGAAAAGTCATTGCTTACGCTTACTATTAAATTTCAAAAAATAAGATTGCCTTATTATCATATTATTATGACATTGCATCGAAACAATAAATTATTTACTACTACAGACATAGATAAATATATTTTAGCGGAAATTCTACTTGGTTCACAAATATAAAGATGAGTTACTCAACACATGCCTCATGGGCCTCATAGTGAAAATAGTCCATGTCTTACCAGTCATCAAAAAATTTGTACACAAAAGCTTCCAAATAGATCACTTATAATACTTTTTTTACAGAAAATGGAAACCCAAATTACAAAAGAAGTGACGATGAATTTGATAATTACATACATAAAATTGAAAATAATATTTAAAAAATATCAGTTTATAATTCAATGCTAGTACCATATAATCCATTTTCATTAACAAAATATAATTGCCACATTAATGTTGAGTATTGTGCATCTATTTAAAGTATAAAGTATATTTTTATTTATGTTTATAAAGAAGCAGATAGAGTATTACGTAAAATGACAAAAATAGACACGAGTAATAAAAAAAACGATGTAGAAATTTTTCATGAAATATCAGAGTATGTAGATGGCCACTATTTCAGCTCTATTAAAGCAACGATTGCAAGAGTTCCCTTTGTGTGGACGTTGCAATTCTGTATTTAATTTGTTTGTTCATTTTAAAAATAAACAAAAAATAATTGTTACATAGAATGATATGTTTAAAGCAACAGAGAACTCTGAAACGTCATTAATGGTATGGTTTTAATTAAATAAAATAGATAGCTTCGCAAAAATTTTAATCTGACAGTAAAAACTTGGGTTGATAAAAAAAATTTTATACGTAATCTTACAATAGGGTGACTAAATATAGTGTTACCGAAGGACTTAAAGCGTTTTTTTTTTTTTTTCTTTAATAAACTTTAAATTGGGTGATTGGAGCTTAATCTTTTAAAAAGTGACATACAGTCAATAATATACATTACAGTACGTTAAAATGTACTGCTATTGCTAAAGGTTAAGTTAAACATGACTAAAATAATATATAAGATATTCAAAGAAGCTTGTAACGTTATGGTCATGCATTTTTAGCTGCAGTTTTTATTTAAATACCTTGAAACATTTTGTATTAGCAGAATCACTTTCTGCAACTTAGGTTTTATAAGTAAAAAAACCTTTTTCTATCTTACATGGCACAACAACCTACTAACAAAAAAAAAAACTTCCTCGTGAGATAAACTGCACCGAACTATCGACTGGTGAAAAGCATTTGGAACCAATGGTTGACGCAGCCAGCCCTCCCTAATAAACAAAGAAGCACGCTTCGAGACTTCTTGGAACTACTGAACAGGTTGTAGTGCAGCGCATCGATATCCTCGTTGCCAAGATGGTCACGTTTTACTTAGGCCAGCCATAAGCCACCCTTTTCCTTCAGTCTTACTGCATCAAACCACCCTGCCTTTGTGTAAACCAGTATTTGTAAAGCATTGTATGTGTAGTGCATATTTATTTTTCTTCATAGCAAATGCCTCACATGGAATCCATCGAGCATGCAAACCCCCAATCAGCCCCTTCATCCATTGACCCCAGGTTGTGCACCATCATGAAAGCTTTCCAGTGTAGTAAGCTAGTATTATTGGGCCCATATCATTTTTCTGTAAAATAAATACATAGCTCTACAATATAACTATGACTATTGAATTATTAAAGATTGATTATTTTTACTATGACTTAGATATCATGATCTAGCCTATTCATTTTGCTCACATGCTACAAAAGAACGATGCACGTGGCAAGCCTCAGGGGGCAGCCCGTGTATGAGCCTACGTCAGTGTACTATAAGTGTCGTGAGTGCACTGAATAAAATATTGTAACCGTTGCTCACGTTAATAAACTACAGAGTGACATATTTCTTAGCGTAAAGCCCCTCACTTGGTCCAAGGTGCAAAAAGTATGATTTTTGACAAAGTCTCGCAAATTGTTAAAAGAAGTTAAGATAGTTACTATGATAATAAAAACAACATCATAACTATTATAATAATAATAACGATGGTAATTAAACTAATAATGTCAAAAAAATTTATAATTATAATAGTAACATAAATAATAACACCAACAATCATAAAAGTAATGAGAATAGCAAAAATGTTAACAATAATAATTGTAATACTAACAATAATAGTATTGGAGATAATAATACTTATTGTAAAGATAAATAGTATTTTGAATATTATTTAAGATATTATTATTATTATAACTATACGTTAAACTGCTAGAAACATAATCTAAGGAAATAGGACGCTTATAAGTGCTCTTTGTTCGCTATACGCACATGTAGCAAGAGGCGTGGATACTTGATAAGCTAGATCTGGATACAGAAATAAAATGGTTTTCTGCTTGAGCAAGTTTGTTTGCTTGGTTCGCAAAAGAATCTTTCTTGCTAGCAAAAAATTAATAATTTGTGCATTTCTTTAGTGCAAGGTAAAAAGATAGCCTATGTCTGGAAGTATTTCAGGTAGTATGCTTCTCTAGACAATACACAAAATTTAGTACACCTATCCTATTTTAGACTTCTGACAGTATTCGCCATATAAAGAAAAAGTGACTGGATTGATTAAAAAGCGATATGGAACGGTAATGTAGACATTACTTTGATTATATTTAATTGAGCGAGAGTTTTATTTATTATCTTGTATGCATTTTTTTATACCTTATAATAGAGGGGGGCACTTGGCAAGCACTTGACAGGCCCTTTTTAGATACTTTTGGGCTTCTTGGACAGGGGGAAGGTGCTTCTAGGTCATGACTAATACTTGGCAGGCTCTTAATACTGTTTTCGTGACTACTTGATGGGCATTTAGCAGGTACTGGACGAGCACATATCGGTCACTTAATGGACACTGCATGTATCCGTAATAGGCACTTGGAAGGTTTGTAACGGGCACCTGATAAATACATTTATTACTGACCTCTTGTCTTGGCATCTCCCAAGACGCACTGAGTAGAGCACCCTAGCGTTTTGTGACGTAATTTTTATTTGGTTTTTTTTTTGTCAGTTCTTAAAAATAATATGCTGTAAGTAAGTTTAAGAAAGTATTGCAATTTTGAAGAGTACAGTGCATTATTAAATAGATGATTGATGCTCGATGACCCTAAAAAATGCCAGTAAGCTAAACTTTTTTAAGCAAAGTTTCCAGCAAATCTTACTGCGTAGATATGTGAAGATGGTCTTCTCTGGACTTCTTTTCTCTGGACTTCCATTTTGTAGCACAAAAATGGTCGAGGGAAAATCTACGACGATAGTATGAAGTATGAAAGCTAATAATCATGTTTTTTTTTAACGTCTTTAAACACATTAATGGCCAAAAGACCGTTTTTTCCACAGTGCTCAGTCGATTTGGTAACCTAAGTTAAGGAGGTTGGTCCAGGTTGCATACCTGTAGGGAACTGTGCCATTTTCTCAAGTTTATTTCTCCTTCAGAGCTGCACTGCTAAGTTGCTAGGTCTGCCTAGTGCAAATATCGGAGGAGATCAGTGACTCCTTATTAAATACTTAAAGTAAAGAGGGTAATGTAGGATCGTCGGTAGTCAGGATTACCAGCCTCGCAACAAGCAACTCCACTCGTGACATCTGCCTCTGAAAGTCTGACTTGACGTAATAGTGGCTGGCTTTTTAGTGTGGGTAATACAACTCTACCACTTGACAACGTTTAAATCTTTATCGTAGGCGCAGTAGTAGGTATCAGCTGACGTAAGCTTTCGTGACTAAAAAGACACCAGGTGCCACTCAGAGTCGATGTGATGTTCAAGGACTGCTCCAATGGCTAAGTTTGAGGTATCAGTGGATAGAGCCAGTGGTGTATATGGAGACAGATAAAAGGGGACGGATGCATCTCGCAGAGCATTTTTACAGTTTTCAAATGCTTGATCAGCCTCCCTGTTCCAGAGCACCTTCGCCTTCTTGTTCTTGGGGGGTCCGACAAGCATGTTGTTGAGTGGAGCTTGTAGGATGGCTACGTTGGGTGTGCAGCATCGATAATAACTCGTCATACCTAGAAACCTGCGAAGTTCTTGAATGGTTGTTGGCTTGGGGAAGTTATCAATGGCATCCACCTTGTACACTGGTGGCTTGAAACCCTCGGGTGTCAGCAAGAAGCCCAGAAGATTAACTTATGTTCTCCCAGGTTACACTTCTCTAGTTTCACGTGGAACCTTGTAGCTTGAATCTCAAAGAGCTTTTTTAAGTGCTGTAAGTGTTTTTCATGACTTTTGGATGCAACAATAACATCGTTCACGTAGGCATGAGCGAAACGAAGGTCTCGCAAGAGCAAGTTCATAAAGCGCTGGAAGGTCTGAGTGGCATTTCTAAGACTCATAGGCATACTTAAAAATTCATATTGCCCAAAGGGCGTTGCCACAGCGGTTTTGCAGATATTTTCTTTTGCTCGTACTTTCTTGCCTCCATACTAAAGTGGTGGTGATAGAAGAAGTAGCCATTCCGTGAGAGAGTGGGCAAGCGGGATCTGTTGCCACGACTGCAGTTGCAATTTTATTGCTGTTCCGAACGTTGACCTTCTTCGGGTGTAACCAATAGCTTTTGTATCGTCACCAGGAGTTGAGTAATGGTGGCGCATAAAGCAGCTATCTTCGTGGCCTGAGCTGACAAAGTGGCTTCAAAGCCCGGTGACGACAAAGCACGATACGGTGAAGGAGACCGTTAATACTCGTGTGACACAACAGCTGCGATGGAGTGCGACCGTCAACGTGCAGCTGAGTAAAAATCGTTTGAAGGCACTTCTCCTGGGTATCGGCAAAACGCGCGAGAACATACTTTTTTAAGTACTCATACCCTTATGTTCTTGGCACAGCCCGAAAAACGTCTAGAAGCTCTTGCGCAATCTCGAAGTCTAGAGCTGCCACGTATAGGTTACAACGTCGGGGTCACCGCTTTAGAGTTTAGGATAAAAGTACACTAAGAGACATACGTGGAATACAAAGTATGCACTTAATATATATTGATTAATTATAACACTATTTTATTAAATCACAGATGAATATGAGATCACTGTGAGAGTTATTGACGCATGTTCAATGTACGTAGTTGAGCGTGAATCTGCTGGTCGTCAGGTTGGGCTGGATGGACTCGAGCCAGTTGCGCGGCTTTTATTTCTGCTTGTGGAAGTGCTGCTACGTAGTGTCGTCAAATGGTAACGTTGGAGTACCCACAGTGTGTGTCTCATTGTGTACTTTCACCCTAAGCTGTAAAAAATAGTCTTTTGGTGGATAATCAGATTTTAAAAACAGTTATATAAATATGTTTGTTGGCAAGTTAGTTCAACGTTTGATGGTCGTAAGAAGAACCAACAAGATATATGGTAATTTTCTAAGCGTAGGGACTCATTATAGCAATTCGTCAGTGATGATACTTGCAGTTATTTCTTATTATTATTCTCAATGATGAAAAGCTATTTGTGGATAGCTCGACTCTTCCATTTTAAATCTCGGTATATGGAGATCATGCTGGAGGAATGTACACCACTAGCTGAAGAATATCTTGTTTTCAGGTCGTTTCCCAGATAACTCATCACTCACTGTTTGTATGGAAAGTGGGCCTCAAGAATAATTTTTCTTGTGTTATTCTGTTAAGATAAACCACTAAGGAGAAGGCTAATTACATTTTATGATGATCTGGCAGCTAAAACTTCTAACTTTAGTTTTCCGTTGCTTGTTGTTGTAGCAAAAATGGCTCTGGTAGCATTGGGTCGGTTAGAAGAATGGCCATGAAACCCTGAAGTGTTTGAGCATATTGCCCTCTGACTTAACGACGTCTCTCGGTATTACACCAGAGACTTTGGCATTCAGGAGGCCCATTTTTTTCTAGCACTTGGTAATTTTGGTGGTTAAGGGTTGATTTAAATATTAGTCACTCATATAATAAAGAAGCTTGTCGTTAGTAGCCGGAAGACTGACAAGTGATAATTACTTGCTTGGCCTTTGGCCCGCAATGGTGGATACTTGCCATGTCGTTGACGGGCACTTAGCAGGTATTTGACAGGCACTGAACGGGCAAATGGCTGGAGTTTTATAGAAACTTAATGAGTTGCATCATGAAACTGCAGTATTTATGTGAGCTTTCGCTGAAAATCATAAGAAAATGAATATTTCAGTACATTAAATAAATTTACTGCCTAGCTAACATACATTGAATAAATGTCATTGCAACATCGTTCTAGTTTTTCTACGTAATGATAAGTTTTTTTTTCCAACTTTGGTTCCCTTCATTTTTCAACAACAAAATTGATACGGGTAAACTAGGCGTATTGTGCCCCTCTAATTAATGGCCTTGTTTATCAATACTCAGCAGCGTACCCAACCTCAATCTCTTCTTTTCTGATATTAACATTCACATCAAATAGGACAACAAAAATTACGTAAATAAGGGCTATTCTGAAACCATGGGTGATCGCCATTACATGTAGTCTTACTAATATATAAAGCAAAGTCACTAAAACCGTTGTAATCGCTAACCGCGAAAACTACTGAACCGATTTTGCTGAAATTTTGCATACCGATTTTTGATACTTATTAAATGATTTTAGTATGGTTTTTATCTTGAAAAATTTGATAACAATAGCAATAAACGAGCTCAAAGTTTTGCAAAAATAGGCCAGCTTTTCACTTTAGTTCAGTAGGATCCGCTAGGTGGCGTCGACATAAAATTGAAGCTACCTGCAACAGAATTTAATAAGTGTGATTATGATAGGCCGGAGCGTCAACGGACCTTCTGCATTCGTCTACTGGCAGGTCGTCGAGCTGCATCAAGATTGTAGATGGTCGTCGTGCAGCTGGGTATTCCGGTTACCGATGATGTTCATCTCTAATGGGCAAGTGATCTAGGTCTCCTTTCACCCTGAACCTCCAGGGTTGACGAGTGCTATCAATAAAAAATTTATTCAAACCGATGACGTCTCTGGCGGAAAACCAGGTGACGTGTCTAGCCAGAGCACAACTCTGCACTAACACTTCAGAGTTACGTGGCTGCTATACAAACTAGGCCTAGTGCTATCAGAGAGTTTTCGTGCTACTGATGTAAGCCAGGGAAGACAGCCCTGAAGAGTACGGGGCAGCTGCAACTGCTTCTTAGTAGTCGTTCCAATGGCATACCTACAGAGAAGATAATCTCCAGGCCCACTTTCCCGACTAACGATGAGCGGTTAGTTATCCAGGGAACGACCTGAAGACGAGATATATTTTGGACAGCGGCATATCTCCCTCATGTACGGTCTCCGTACATAGACTTTGAGGGTAAGAGTCAAGCTACCAACAGCTGGCTCTCCATCATCTAGAATAATAATAAGAAATAACTATAGAAATTTTGCCACTGGCCTTTTTCAGGGCCAATATAAGTATTTACGTTCATCACTTAACCTTTAATCACATCAGTTCTTTTAAGGGCCACCAAAGTTTTAACTACCTTGCCAACAAACACATTTTTACTACCATTTCCGGAAACATTATTCGTCGACTAAAAGATGACGTAGAGCCAGCCACTATAAAACCGAGTCAGTTATTTACTGGCAAACGTCACGAGCAAGTCGTTCGTCGCAAGGCTGGGAACCCCAATGACCAACGACCCAATATTACCCTCTAGACTCTAAACATTCAACCAGAAATCACCGATCCTCTCCAAGGTCTGCGCTGGGCGAACCTAACAGCTATGAAGGAAAAAAAAAAAACTTGAGCCAACGGGAGTCTCCAATGGGCAAGCATCACGAACCAATCCCTCCTTATCTCTCCACCTTAGATCATCAAAACAACTAAGTCTGCAAAAAAAAGGTGCTTTAGACACCAACGTCTTCAACGTTATACCAGGAGACGTTGAGAAAGAGCACTACAACTAACCCCAAAGCTTCGTACTTTGTTATTTTTCTCCCAATCAGTCTGGGGCTTCAGATATTCAGGCAGTCACAATTGCTGTAAACTTAAGTCAAGAAAAAGTTTACTTAAGAAGCTCACCGCTTTTTTTTAGGGTAATCAGACGTTGAACTACCTTGCCAACAAATATATTAGAACTTAACAAAGTTGACAGAAAATATCCTTTAGGGGTCACAAAAGTCGCAAGAGGGTGAGTTGGAAGGAAAACTTCAAATATATGTAATGAATACAATCTTAGGCGTCAAGAAACTGACGCAGAAAATTTATCGAGATTGGATTTGGACTGTTCCACAGCAGCCTCAAAATCGACAAATAAAGAATCTATTATGTGAGAGATCAGCTTATCATTTTATTCTCACAGTAATGTCTTAAATCTTTAAAGATCTAAATTGAGGTTTTTAAAAAAGAAAAAAATGTAATTGTATTTTTGTGGCAATTAAAAATTTAGAGAGTAAGTTCCAGGACTTTGTTGCTATGGTGGTAAAGTTGTGAGAAAAATGTTTTTTTTTTAATACATATTTTTGAGAGTTTAAAATCTTAACATCTTTGAAAAATAGCTCTTTTCGTAAATTACACGGGAGAAACTGCAAATCAACCACTCCTTATGGCCAACAATTATTTTATGGCATAAGGAACGCACGGTACTTTTCAGCATAGTTATATTTTTTTTAATTTTTGCAGCTTATTATTTGACTACATAAACTGTATGGATTGCGAAAAAATATGTTTTTAGTAAAAAGATTTCTGTTCTAAGAAGTGTTAGGAATGAATGTAAAATTTCTAACTAAAAATGTTTCACATGTCATGTCAACACACTACGGTGTTCCATTTAGTAAGTCTCGGGCAAAGCCGAGACGGGGGCCCGCTAGTACTTTATACGTTTTGGTATATCTATATTTGATGTGAGTGTGTGAGAATTATTTTGTATAGATGTACGAAATACACGTAAGTACCACATCAAGTGGCAAGAGCCTCCAGTGACAGAATAGCTTTCATTACTTAACTTATTTTGTAAGTTGAGCTATTTAATGAGGCTGAGCTATTTAGTTGAGCTATTTAATGAATTCTCCCGTGGTTTAAATTATTGTGTAATAAACTTATGTTTAAATTAATGCGTGTATTAGTATCATGTTGTACATAGCCAAATGATAAATAATAAGTTTTAACACAGTTAATCACTGATATTACCAAAAAAATATTAAGTGTATAAAGAACCTTACACTTGTATTTTAATATAGAATTCATGATCTAACCTATAGCCTTATAAACTAATCTTTTATTAATTTATTGTATGTATAAAGTCTATTTTACGTCTCAGGCAGTGTAAGAGTAGTACAAGAAACTATAAAAAAGAGCCTTCTTACTGTTTTCTGTGCGATGAGAAATAGAAGAAACGAGTGTTAGCATTTTTCTTTCTTAATTTTTGGGAATATGGAAAAGATTTTTAAAAAGACTCTTTCTGCAAAATTAATGGTAAATAAAAGTCACCGATTTTGAAAATTCCATTCCAACATAAAGTATTCTGACTTAATAGTAATAACGGTGTATATAATCTGACGTAGCATTGTAATTTTTTATCTAAAGTAAGCAAATAACTAAGTTTATACAAAACATGTCGTTTTGAGTGTTAGTTACAATCACTTTACAGATTTCTAAAGTAAAACGAGCAATCGTTACTATTAGATTGATGTTGAGAATTATACTTATAGTTGAATGCTATATTCAAGTTATTTTAATATTTTGCCACCACGTGTTTAACAATAAAATAATATTGTATACAAACATTTGTTGGCAATTTCGAAGCAATTATCCACATACTTTATGCTTAAATAATACCTTTGACAAAAATGCCACTCATAACTAAGAAGAATATTAAATCTATTGTAAGATTTTTTTCTGTTACCTGACAATTTTATTATTACAGCAACAAAATCCTGGAGCCTTATCTCTACATTTTTTATCGCAAGAAAGGTATACATACATATTCTACTTATTTAAAAATCTGAAAGATTCGAGAGATTACTATAAGGGCAATGGTAAAAAGCTTATCACTTACTAAATAAATTCTTTACTTATCGATTTTAGTGCTGCTTTAGTTTCAATAGATATTCAGCAGCATTTTCTTGATGCCTAAAATTGTATTCATTAGATGCATTTTGAGTTTTTCTTCCAATTCAACTTCTTCAAACTTTTGGCATAGTTAAAACTTTTGTGAGCTCCAAAGACTATTTTTTTAAACTTTATGAAGTTGTAATATACTTGGTGGTTGGTAAGGTAGTTCGAGGTCCAATGACCCTGAAAAGGACGAGTGAGCTTCTGAAGTAAACTCTGTCTTGACTGAAGATTCCAGCAAACGTTGTTGCCTCTATACATCACGATAATCTTGCCTGACCTGTTATTGTAGTACCACACTGATCGGGAGGAAAACTATGACGTTTAAAGCTTTGGAGCTAGTTGTAGAACTTCTTCTTAACGTCTCCTAGTAATAAAGTACATTCTTTTTTTGAAACTCAGTTGTTTTGGTGATCTAAGGTAGAGAGGTTGGTTCGTGACACTGGTTGTGGTTGTCCGTACTCTTTAGGGCTGTCTTTCCTGGCTTGAAATTGAGATAGAAAATTCTCTGACGGCACCAGGACGGATGATTGAACGGCCACAAAAGTCTGGAGTGTTGGAACGGGTTGGGCTCTAGCTAGTCACGTCTGCTAGTGTTGCACTGGAGACGTTAACGTTCTGAACGCTTATTTTTCTGTAGCACTCGGTTATTTTGGTGATCTGGCGTAAAAACTGATTTCTTTCGCTTGCTCATGAAAGAAGAGTGTCATTGGTAGCTAGGATGCCCAGCTGCACGACTAACAACTCTGTTCTTGGTGTACTACCGATAAACAACAACGATAATCGACAATTCGATGAGGCATGTTACAACCACTCTCTACTATTTTTGATTTCAGGTGGTTTAAATTTTATTTTGACGCCACCTAGCAGATACTACTGAACTAAAGCGCAAAGCCAGCTTACTTTAGCAAAACTTTGAGCTTATTTATCACTATTGTTATTAACTAAAAAACAAAAAACTGTGCAAAAAACCATCTTGGAGTCATCAAGAATCATTATGCAAAATTTCAGCAAAATTGGTTCAGTAGTTTTTGTGGTTAGCGATCACAACGCTTTGAGCGACTTGGCTTTATATATAAGTATAATAATTAATGCAAAAAAGTTATTTAATAAATTTTGTACCTTACATTTTAGCTACATATATAATGTACATAATGCGGATGCTGAAATCGTAGTTTTTTTAATGATTTAAGTAATTTTTATTATTTATGGTGTTAAGATACTAATATTAGATTGTAGGTATCGCAACTACGAAAATATTTTTTTTCTATTGCTACAACTTTTATATTGAACACTTTCTTGGAAAATTAGAATTTCCTTTATTCCCAAGCCAAACTGAGTAAAATTCAAGCAACATCCCATGCCACAATACCAGGAGATGTTTTATTGCAATCCCCTGATAGTAACAGTGCTCTTCAGCTTTGCAAACGCGTTATACATGTCCCAGGCTATAATCCGAAAGCTTAGACTCGAACATAACGTTTCTGGTAACGTAACACTGCTTTTAAACAACTAAGTTAAATATTCAGATCATTTAGGTAAACATTCATTAAAAAATAGTTATTCGAGCTATGTTTGTGCCCACCTTGTTAACAGAAAAAGTTATTTCACATAATTAAACGTTGAATTTATAATTGAATAAATACTGCTTGGGTCTCCTTGCTGAAAAAAGTGAAATTCGTTTCAAAATCATTTAAAGTGAATTGAGTAGTGGTCAAAAAACGAGTACATATTTTCAACATGTTATACATTGTTCTTTTACTTTTTTAATCTCTCATAATTTGAAAACGACATCCATGTCAGATGCAATTTCACAAATAAAAGAAAAAAAAAGACTTTTTGTGCATACCATAGACAAAGCTCACCTTACATTTCAACAAAGTTATGATTTAAAGTCTCATACTAAGCCATCTTGCCGTTATTACATGGAGAAATAGTTAAACTAACATTTTGTTTATTCTTGCATATTTAATCTTGTAAGGGCAGTCTGGAGAAAACTAAACATTTCTACCTTATCAATAGGGTCAATTTGATTTCTTAGTGGTATAATATTATTTACTACGTACCTCGCTATTTTCTAAGAAAAATAGAATTTGACGCACATTTTTAACATTTCTAAGAATAATTTAAGTTAAGACTTAGCAGGATTCATTGAACATTGGATGAGAAAGATGTGAATTTAGATGTCAAGCAAACTATGCATGATCTAATTTTTTACCTGTCTTGCTCAAAGTACAATTAATTGTACTAAAACTAATTTTTAATTGTTCTACGATGTTAAAAGAATATACGTCAAACTTTTTGTTTGCACAAAAATGAGCAGAAATAATTAATTACAGGTAATAAAAGTAATTAGTCATAGTTCAGTGACGTAGAAAGCTAATAAATTTAACGTAAACTTATAGAAAAAGTCAGTGCAGCAGGAAGTGATAATATTTTTATTATGATCCTTTGTTGATGCAATTTATTTGAAAAAGGGAGGTTATCGCACATTTTTTTTGCTTTAAGGAATACATAAAGCCTGATTTTATTGGGATTAATTGTGATTTAAAAACAAAACATGAAAAATCAGATCATGTGTCAGTTCATATTATTTTAAGTCTTTCTTCAATTCTTTCTGAATCCTGCTAAGTCTGGGCTAGAATGTTTTTTAGAACTGTCATAAATTTGTGCCAATTTCTTTTTCTCATTAAGTAGTAAGTTTTTCAATAAATAATGTCTTAACACTGAAAAATTAATCACCCTAATCGATAAAGTAGAAAGCTTCAATTTTTCTCCAGACTACACTTGAATACAAAAAAATTTTACAAGCAGTTTTTTTTAAATATTTAATAAGAAGACTTTTTTTTATGATCCTCAATCTTTTATGCTTACAGCACTTTATTTGCTGTTCAATTGAAGAAATTGCTGTTTTTTTTAGAGGCAACTTTTATTGACGTATGGACATTTTTTTTCTTTGTTACTATCGTCTTTTTTTGCTATCGAAAATCTCGTTTCCAAAAACCTTTGTTATACCTAAAAAGTTATAGAAAATCCATGTTATACAAGATATGTTTCTTTTATTCAATTTAAACAAAGCTGTTTAAAGAGTTCTTAAACTTCTTTTTGAAACATTGTTTACATACCAAAAAAAACTAAATCATTTATAACTTTAATTGCAATCCTAAGATTAAAGTTACGGTAAAACTTACTAAGTTACGAATTATACATATTACGTGATAGTTAACGTATTATTGTATTAGTACATAGAGATTCTGAAGTTCTTTTAGAGTAAGGTGATATTTAATAGCCGTATTTTATAATGAAAAAAAATAGACACTTATTTTAAACATTGTCACTCAACGACGAATAAGTTCTGGAAGTAGAAGATCAAAAGTATCTGTCAATATACTACCTGGCCTAGCCTTGGATCTCTAATCATACTCATTCTGTGCAACACTTACGCTGTATCTTTTCTTTTGAAGACCAAGTTATAAATGACAATTTGGCTCGCTATTAGGTTGGTATCTACTTCCCACCCTAAATAGAAAATTTCACTTCAGATATCTGAAATCTTATATCAGAGCCTGAACACTGTGATTAATAAAAATTATTTTAAATCATCTAAGAACTGTGATTCCAGAATCATTACATTTTGAGATAAAAATATTACGTACGAAACTCGTCAAGTATACTTCTTGCATTAATCAATTAAGGATGATGATTTTACATTATTTCTTTGTTGTTTACGCTTAAACGCTAAAGTTAGCATGTCTGCATAAACTAATATTTCTATTGATTATTCTGATAAATAAGCCCCATTCAAGGGTCTCTGTTTGCCTGAGATAACTTAAGGTATAGTTTAAATCCACAAGGGATTTCGTCGTGAAGTAAAGCATCAAAGCAAACATGTACTAGTACCAGTCTCATACCTAGTATTAGTGATATGAAAAATAAGAAATCAAGTCTTAACATATAATGACAAAGAAACAAAAATTTTTATTTTTTCGTACACGTGAAGCAAACCCTCCCCTTGAAGTATGTTTAAATTCCCTGTTTTTTTTTCGTGGTAAATGTAGAAGCGTTTAGCGATATTTTGTATCAGACTTCTTAGAAAATGTCTTCCCAGGTCTGTACAAATGGCCATGCCACCGATAGACTTACAAAATGTATCAAGGTTCTCATTTTGTGTGAGGACTTCTGTATTACCTGATCAGTTCTGATCTAATTTGTTTCGTAACTAAGCGTCCTTACTAGATGACAGATCTATAATGGGCACCGAGCCATTCGAGGAGCGATTGACAGTAGTGGTGGAGGGAATGGGCGGCCTTGGCTTATGTATCTGTATTTTTCAGGGTATAAGCCTTATGCTTCTTGCTTTTATCGATGTGAATGTGTAGGTTTGCGTTGCTTGTACTTTGTGCTTTTTGTTATCAGCTTTCACCGTAAGTCAGTTCTGAATGCCTAAGGTAGGCCAATGAATAATAGCACCATTTTTGTATAGATCAAGTGACTGTTATAAAATTCTTCTAAGATATTTACACTTAACTAACACATGTATACCTTTAAGGTACTTCCGGTGGCAGTCGGTCTTCTGTAATAATGAAAAGGGCTGCTGTGCAGGTTTTAACCCTGTTTAAATACTTATTAAAAAAAAAGGTAATATTGATTTGTACTGAGTAATTACTGTAGTTCGTACGGATTAAAAGGTGGGACACAAATACACTGTTTACGGTCAACGGCAACTATTAAATATGATACGGCCTTTTTAGGATCAAAGATAAAGACCACGTCGCTCAAATATTGGCAGTAACACCAGCGAAAATAGAAACCCAGATGCAAGAGGAGCTCTACATTACGAAAAAAAATGGTGTAAAGCTAAAATTAAAGCGAAAACAAGAGATCGAACTAATTTAGGCTTTTAAATGAAAGATTAAAGAAACACATTAATTCTTTTTCCAAAAGTATGGAAACACGATAACGAATGTCAAGGATGGCATCAAAGCTGCTATTAAATACCTGCAATTAGCACCTATAGTTGTGGAAGATGTTTTTTCTCTAAAAAGATTTAGTGATGTCCAGAAGGAGAATTAATAATTCTTGCAGCTCTGGAAATATGAAGAGAATTTTTTATCAGCATGGTAAAGGTGGCTTAAAGGACATTAAAAAATGCGCTAAAGTTGATAACAACGAGTTTTGACTCTAACAATTCTTATGTTGCTATTTAAAGTGTTGTTACTACAAAAAAGTTAGACATATTTATAGAAGCCAAGGGTATTAAGGACGCAATTTTATTCTTCCAGCAAGAAGAAAAGTCAGTAGTTGTATGAAAAAAGACGAAATTAACAGTAGAAATGTTAAAATAGACGTCCAAAACATAAATACCATTGCTAAAGAGAAAAAGGTTAAGGAAGCTTAGGTAAGGATTTTTAAACAAAAAAGCCAATGACTAAACAAGCATTTCTAAAACCCAATACCCGAAGAAACAGGATGGTACTAATAGTGGTAAACTAAGCAATCACAAGACAAGCAAAAATGTAGGCAGTTTAAGAGTTAGCTTTGTAATCTGTCTAATCTGGAGGGGAATCACAGTAAACAGATGTCACAGTAGTCTCAGATACAGACATGTGTCAGTTGACTGCAAAGAAAAAAATATGTCTACGTTATGCTTCTAATATAAGAGCTCCAACTACTGAAGAAAAGAGAGCCACAGCCCAGCATATTGTTATCTCTGCCCAATGGCAGAAAAAAAGTAGAAAGCTGGCAGTAAAAGCTGCCCAACGTATAGTAAAACGCTAGTTGAGGCTAGGTAAAAGGCTCAATTAGGGCGTATATGAGTTAATAAGGTCTTGAGGAGAAGTACAGGTTAATTATAGCCCATGCTGCGCTAAGTACCTATTAGCTAGAAAAATGATCAAGCATTTATGAGTGCTTGCAAAAATTTCACTCTACAAAGCAGGTCTTAACATGTTTACTAGTTCTTAGGGACCTTAAGTTCTTTTCAGGACTTGAGAGAATTCGCGTCTTTAGCAACTACTGTAAAGCTTGCTTGCTAATGCTAACAATACAACTATAAAATACAATGATTCTCCTGATGGCTACACTGTCAAGTAATGCTAACGTAGTTTTGGGATGGAAATACAGCCGTACAGCAAGAGAAAAAGTTTTAGTTTGAATTGGTGATCTAATTAAAAACACTTACAAAGTCATACACTACCGTGGTCCTTGTGGTGTACATTAATACGTTTTCACTCCCTCAGCAAAAAACATATTTGTTGATCACCGAGCTTTAGTAGCTTGGAGTTTGGTTCTGCAGTAATTACAGGGTTCTTTCGATAACCTTATTTTTTTGACAAGTCAACGGTCTCTTTCATTTATATCAGAAGATTTGGACAGCATGTAGCTGGCAGCTATGCAAATACCATTGTTATTCAGGTAAGCCACGACCCACCTGGTAATGCTATTGATATATACGGAAGATGCTGGATTTTATGAGAGTACGTCTGCAGGTGTAATATCAATTAGACAATTATGATTACGTATTATTTCTTAGAATTTATAATGTCTTGAGACTAGGTATCCTGCAGATTATTTTGTACCAAAATAATCTTGTATTTACAAAATAACCCGACTCAGACAATCCCCATGTTGTGTTTAGAGTTTTTAACTCGGTTGATCGTGTTGTTGGATGGGCCTAACCTGCAGTCTCACTGTCTACGGTGCTAAGTTTAATTTTATTTTCTGGATTAAGTCTGTTTCTTAGACAGTCTGTTGTCCTTGCTATAATGACATAATATACATGGCAGATACTTCTTTATCATTTTTTAATCTCTTAACTTCTAATACCTGTTGCTAGAAGCCACAGATTAAACTAGCATAGCTCATTTTTTCTCACCAGACTTTTGAAACTTATTGCTTATTTCTCCGAGTAGTTAATTACTTGTCTTAGTAGGCTCATAAATAAGGTTTTAAGTCCTTGTATATTTTGAAAGGTTATCCCTTTGTATAACTAATCAAGCTTTTCCTACGAACTAAGAGCAAACTAGTTTGGAAACATAAGCCTACTCTGCTACACTTATTGTGTCTCTCACCTTATCGCAGCTTTTCCACATTATAGAGAGTAGAATTTAACTCACATTGTACACTGAGACCACTATTAAGGTATGGAAATTTAAAGTGATCAGTGATCCGTTGGGGACGAAATGTAAGAAAATAAATAAATACAAGTAAAGTGTATTTAAATTTTCTTGCGTTGATTTATTGATGCGCAACGTTTCGCTGACAATATGCGTCAGCCTCATCATCAGCCGTCTGACGCATATTGTCAGCGAAACGTTGCGCATCAATAAATCAACGCAAGAAAATTTAAATACACTTTACTTGTATTTATTTATTTTCTAACATTTCGCCCCCAACGGATCACTGATCACTTTGAATTTTCAAATTCACCGGAGGGCACTGATATATACTAACAAATCACTATTAAGGTATGTTTCGAGGTGGTTGCTTGTGCTATAGTTCGTGGAATTCTTTATCTGAGTTAAGTGGCACTGAATTCTCTGTGTCAAGTGGTATTATTTTTTTCTTCTCAAAATGGTTTGTCGAAGATTGTGTAGCCCTTAATAGCCTTTTGGCTACTGCTAACTTTTTTTGGATAGTGTCTTTTAAATTACTTACATTAACTGTAACGTTTCCGCTGAAAAAATTACATAATGAAATGTTATCTACACGTTGTTTGTTAGCTTTATTTTTTTATTTGGTCACAGCTTTTTCAATGTTATCTTTTTGGTCTCGTTCAGCCTTGACTGTTTTTTTTGAGAGGGCGTGTCATGATGCAACAAGATTTGATTTATCTAACTGTCCACAAGAGATCCTGGAACCAAGCAAAGCACTGTATCTGTTGACTTTTCTCAAGTTGCTGAGTAGTTGTGCTTTATTATGATTGATATGCCAATTGATATGACTATGGGGTGAGAAGGCAGGGCTACCTTCACAAACCTTGAAGATGGCGTTGCAAGTTTCTGGTGTAACTCAGCCGCAACTAAATTTAAAGTATCGTCAGCTTAACTACACGAATTATTTAATTTTTTGTTAGCTCCCGATTTTCAGTGCCATAAGTACATTTCAGAGGACTTGGGTTGTATCTCAAATATTCTTGCAATTCTAAATACCAATGCAAAACATAAACTGAGTACAACTCTTTTGAATTAATTTAATTTTTGGTGTCTAACGTTTTGGTATGGCATCGGAAAAACACCGAACACTAAATTTTGTGTCTTATACGAATCCATACAATAAAAAACACACATTTATTTATTATTTGAACAGTATTTTTTTTGCGGGTGTCTTTGTTCCTTCAAATACCGTTTAATCATATTCACGGAGATTATTATGATCACTGAAATCCAAAAATGCGTCGATTAGTTGTTGTTCTTTAGACCAATGTCCTTATTTATCCCTTTAATTCGTAATGGCAATTGTATCCTCTAACTCTTTCTGCCTTTAAGAGCTGAAGAAAATGCGTTGCTTTCTTTTTTTTATTTCACAGAGTGCAGCCCTTACTCATATCATCAGGTTTGGGAATTCCTGTAGTTAAGGTTGGAGCATCAATTCTCGTTGTCTGTTTCACCATAGGTAAAGTTATTGGCTCCAAACAAACAGTTCACTGTGCTTTAAGTCGGTTTAGAGGCACTAAAGTGGGCTCAACCAGCACATTTTGTCTGTTTTTCAATGTTTTCAAAGCTTCCTGTCCCTGCCACTGCTAGTGCCAGCAAATCTACTTTAACCACTATCGATCCCGTGCCGTTAGGATGCTTAGAACTTTTTTGACGAAGACTTTGTTTGGATTTAAATCTGTATTTTCTTGTTGTTAAAGTAGCAAGAAAAGAGGACGAAGTTATGTATAAACATCCATCAAACTTTTAGTGAGCTAAAAGGATGAGTTCCTAATACTCTCACAATTAGATGTTTGCTGATCGCTTGTGGATGTTCGGCAAAAAGGCAACAAGAAAAATGACGGTTCACCTTTATATTTAAGCAAAAAAACTGCTAATGAAATTTAAAAAAAATTGAACTTATTTTATAAAAAAGACCGTTTAATGGGACTTCTTGGGTTCTAGGATAGTTGACCAAATTCTACTTCTGTCACCCACTCCTCATTATAGCATTCCTAAACTCTAATTGACTGCGCCTAGTAAATACGCATGTTAACAGTATACTAATTATTATATTCCCATAAAAATACCTTTTAACAAAACAAAAATGTTAGATTAATTTGATGTGTTGTTCAATTCATATTTCAATGCAAGGAATTTTTGAAGCCTTCATACAGTGCCAATGACTAGTATTCTTTTTAATAAATCTGTAGTATTGAAGAGTTCTAAAATCCAAACGTTAAAAACAGTAAAGTTTTTTTTTTACGCAGCGTACATTTTGTATGACACTCCTATTGTACTGTTTAGTACTCCTACTTTAACAAAATTAAACTAAAAAATATTGTCTTTTGACTGGTACAGTATATAACCCTTTTTTTAAATGGATTAAAGCAACGCCCTAATATTGTCATATACTTTTAACATAGCAAGGCATTATTGTATTTAATGTAACGTTTGCATTAAGTACCAGTCAATAGTCAATATCATTTAGTTTGATTTTGTTAAAGTACCAGTACTTAACAGTATAATACGAGTGTCATACAGAATGTACGTTGCGCAAAAAAAAAGACTTTACCATTTTTATGTTTAGATTTCAGAACTTTTTAAGGCTACAGATTGATAAGGAGTAATACTTTTTATTAGATGTATATAAAGGCTTCAGAAACTCCTTAAAGTAAGATAGTAAGTCAACAACACATCAAACTTGCTTAACCTTCTTGTTTTGTTAAAAAGTATTTTTATGGAGATATCATTACTTTTTAGAAAAATACTATTTTTTAAATGCTTGTATTAAAAAACTTAATTACATTAGAGACTAATTTCACTAGAAAACACTGGATAGCAATAAAGTTAAAACATAATAGGTATGCTGATCAGCAATAGTTTCACTAAATTTCTACTTCAAGTAGCTCATGTTAAGATGTTTCAAATATATGGATGTGTCTAGAGGTTAATTTATTCAAGGAATTCATAAAATTACCAAACGAAATAAAATTTTTCAAAAATACTGTTTCACAACGATCACTTACAATACTTTTTTCTTTATCTTTCATTTATTAAACAACTTTATCATATAATTCTTAGCAAATTTTCTTTAAATGTACTTACATATATTAAATTTTTTTTTTAAGTCAAATACTTTAGTAATTGTACGCATCCAAGGTCCTGACTGTGTCATTTATTCAAATAGCTTTTATTCTTGTATCTTTTTTATACATTGATAAGAGCATGCGGTAGCTCAGTCGGCTAGGTCGTGGCACGCGGGAGAACGTGGTTTGATTCTCGGCCAGTGCGAATTTTCAGGCAAGTACCTCTGTGATTTTTCACATGTGCTTTTCCACCACTCAATGCTCCTCGAGGAAGATTTTAGGCGACCTTTTCGCAGCAAAAATTGCCTTATTTCCCCCTACCCTCTCCCAGTAATAGCAGACCTCCCATACCTTTCCTCATCCCTTTTGCAAGTGCTAAGTGCCCATAGTAGTGCCCTTATTAAAGGAGCTGGACGTAGAGCACTATAATATAACAAAAAAAAAAAACAGAATAATATATTGATAGAATCTCAGCTCGTCAAATAACAGTTATTTAATAATTAAGTTGTTCTTACAATGAAGAGTTATTGATTATGAAAATACGTACGAAAATCGTTAAGGCGATGTACAAGTTACTTGAACAATTGCTTTTAGTAAACTATTTCTTCTTTCACTTCTTTTGAAAAAGTCCATTATAGGTACATAATTATAAACTACACAAATTGCTAAATTGAATGAGGCTAAGGTTTACAGCTTGTTGCAAGATTTGTTGTAAGTGGCTGTCTTATTGAATTATACGTAAATCAATTAATTTCTCGACTTTGACAGATGATACACAATTGAAAAAAATTAAAAATTAGGTTATATTTTATTGGTCTGTCATCTTAGTTTTCTCCTAGAGCTTCAAATTGTGTGGTCAAATGTGGGACTAATTAATTATGAGGAACGGAAGAGTAGAGTGGCAATGCTTTTTTTTAAAGTACAATAGAGGTTTTTTTGTAAATTTTATTAGTTACCGAGTTACTAGTAAGAATCTTAACATTTAGGCGGAAAATTTCTATTTTCTTTTGATCATCCATTATTTGTTATTTATAATTTATATTTATCATAAGAATCAAACTCTTTCTACGCTCAATTTTTCTACGCAAACCGTAAAAATGGTAAGAGAAATACCGTATCGCTGCTGTTAAGAAATTGTAAAATTTATTGCTGATAATTTATTTGTTTATTACAAATTTCTATTCAGATACCAAAGCTAAGGTGTTTACTTTTAAAGCGCACAAAATTCAGGGTTAGAACAATAGGACTTGGATGTATTCGAGATATTAAAATTTTCGTCCTTACTCAAAAGTTGCTGCTGAGTAAGTCTCCTACCTTCGCAACGCCATATATTATGGCTGTGGAAACACACATACATACATTCACACAAATTCGATTCACCACATGTATATTCCATTATTTGTAATTTTGTTTATATTGGACAATTTTACTATAAAAGAGTCATCCACCTGCCCCCCTTTCTTCCGAGGCATGGTTGTTCTCTACTTTCATCTGGAAATCTACATGCCTCGGTTAATAGGCATATCACTAATTGCCTACTAATATGATATTCTAGTAATTAGATCAATAAAAAGCACCACAGAGTTACCTGGGAGGAAGTCACGGAGCGGTGTCTCCAATCCGAGCCCTACAGGCGAAAAGCCAGCGCTCTACCATCTTAGCCACTGAGAACTTTCAATGCTGTACGCTATCTATATAATCGCATAATAGGGAATACCTGTAGCAAATATCACACTGCTAGTAACTCTACTTAATTTTAACAACATCCAACTATACATCAGAAAAATTTGGCTTGCAGCAAATTACCTGGTAAAAACATTTGAGGCTAAAACCAATATTAAAAAAACTTCAATCTTAATTTGAGCATTTGTAAGATATACATGCCTCGTTTTCATTGTATTAACGACTTTTTTTGACGTAAGCCTTTTAGTTAAACTGTGGAGTAGTTTTAAAGAGACTAAATTAGAGCAAAATACATCAGGCATACGGAAAAAAATACTTTACTTTTAATATTTGAAAGTTTGAGTATGCAAATCTGAAGTAAATAGTAGTACGGTCACCAAAGCTTCGTCTGCTTTTTAAATCTTACCTTGTCGCACTCCCATACGACTTGATAAACAGTAAATAGTTGTTAAGTACAGTTAGGTATAAGACGGGGCGAGAAAATCTGTACGAAAAGTATCAGGTGCTTGCATTGATGCTGTACCACGATACAGCTGATGTGGCTGCAATGCGCTGTACATTGATCTCCCAGCCAAGCTTTGAGTTTATAGTATTTATTCAGGCTCTAGACAGTTTTTATTCCCTTGGGCGTTGTCATGAGATGCTACGCTGTGATCGTCTAACACTGCTGTGCTGCACAGTTCCAGTACGCTTGTCTCTAAGCCAAGTATCAAGCAAATAAAAGCTACGCTCCATCGTCAATGTATTCCCGGTTCCTACACTGAAAGAAGATCACGAGTTCCGCTGCCTCTGAGCACTTATAGTCTGCTTATTATACTGTGGCATTAGTTGCCAAGTCTCTAGCAGCAGCAGCTGCTGGGGATTGTGATCTCATGCTGTACCATGGGCGCACATACAATGTATATACACTTAACAGAAACAGCTACCACACAGTCCGTAAGAAAGTTGTGACATCAGATACTCACATCTGAATGGCACTATGCGTGTGCTTGATTAGTGGCAGCAGAGCCTGTGACTTCAGCTTGAGCGATGAACCAAATCAAGGGGTAGCTGTACACCTATTTACTGTTTACTGCTTGAGGCATAAAATTATGATATGATGTAAATAATTATCTGTTTAGGCTTCATCAGGCAATAAAAGAAGGGGGTTATGAATTTGAAAAAAATATTGAAATTAATAGCATTAGAAGTAATTTTGAATTCTTGAGTATTACTATACCGTGTATATTATATGTGCAACGTATTTCTCACAGTATTGATTATCACGTACATGACTCGAAAAATTTAAGTAAAATATTGTTTTCTAAGAGTCATGCAGTATACAAATTAAATGAATCATTAAAATATTATTAATAATTAACTATGCATTAGTTTTATCAACAATCAAATCCTGTGAGGCCCCTTAAACGTGAGTTAAAAGTCAACAACTTGTGAGAGTGGCGTCATCTTAGTGCTAAGCATGCTTGTTACTAATACAACGCTGTTCTAGGGGTAGTGGGCTCAATTTCTGGTAAATACAGATTTTTTCAACCATGTTTTCATCGGAAAAAGTATGTACCTATGTAACCCCAGCTGTTTTGGGGTGGATTTTTCCGTGGAATTTTTTTCTTCAGAGTATTTCCAAGATTTCTTTTTTGCCCCACAGGTCTTTGAACCTGGATAAATGGAAGACAGTGTTAGGGCTTATAGGTAGGGATTAGCGGATCCGATACGCTAGTCAGGGATCGCTGATCTTACCGGCGAGAAGTGGTCCCTGAAACATGGAGCTTCTCCAGGAAGGCTAATTAGCCTGGATCTGATACTTTGGCAGAGAGAGTTGACTTATCTGGCAAGAAGTGGACGTCCTGAAATATAATATCCCCTCTAGGGAAAGGTTTCACAGTGGGAAGTGAATCTGATGCTCCGTTGTTGCAGAGAGTGTCAACTTAACTGGCAAGGTGTTTAACTAGAGATACTCACAATTTGCCCATCGATTAGGTATGATATAAGAAAAATAGTTTGGAAATAGGTGCGGCAATACACCCCCACACATAGGTGATGGGTGGGTTGCCCTGGGACGCCCCGGAGACTAGGCCAGTAGGCTCTCGTGGTGTCCCAGTAAAAAAAAAGTACACAACTTGTGAAAAAAAAGCTTAAAGCGTAATAAATCATGACAACTATATTCTATACATTGCAAAAATATTATATTAGTTACTTCAATAGTGTGAAATGTTAAAGATAATTATTTTTTTTGGTTTAAATTAACAATGTTTTTAGATACTTAATGCACGCGCAGAATCACTCAGTTAAGACGCTCCTGCGATGCTGCCAAAACCATGCTAAGAGAAAAAAAGTCGTTATGTCTAGTTTAGTTGCAAATAAATTATCTCTAAAAAATAAACTATATAAGTAATTATTTAATATACATACACATAGTGTAACTTGTAACTATGTACAATAAGTCAGCGAAAGCTGCCTGTAAGCTGTCTGAGTACTAAAAGCGTGTATTAAATGATATAAACTTTATGTGCAAATAAGCGTGTATACTTTTTTAAACTAGCTTATACCATGCGTCTCTTAATAGAGTTTCTTAATTATTGAATGTTGGAGGTCAGGAGAATTCAGCAGGAAAAGAAGAACAGCTCCAATATACGTGTAACTGTAAGTTTATTTATAACAACAAGGCCAACGATAAAGGAGAGCGGTGCGCGTCTTACTTCGAGGAGAGTTAAAAGGTATCTCAACATCGACTTCGCAACGGTAGCGATCATAGGTCAAGCGCCCTGTAAATAAGTGTGAAACGCATACATGTGTGATCAAGCGTACAGACAAGAGCCTATTTATAACGCGTAAAGTCTTTATATATAAAAGGGAAATGGAAGTCTCATGGGACTAACTATATATTTTAACACTCCCTCTACTTGAGCGTTTTCAAGGCATGTTTACAACATTTAAATGTATACACAATGAATTGAATTTTTTACTGCTCAGCGCTTTGGTTAGTATATCTGCGTATTGATCGTTGGTGCCGACGTAAACTGTGTCAATGACATTGTCGCGCAACTTTTCACAAATAAATTGATACCGAACATCGATGTGCTTGGACCTTCGATGAAACTCGGGATTCTTTGTGAGCCTTAATGCACTTTGATTATCTACTTTGAGGATCGTAGGCCCAGCACATCCATGTCCAATATCTGACAATAATTTTCGCAACCATAGTACTTCCTTACACGCATCGCTGGCGGCGATGAATTCCGCTTCCGTCGTGCTTAAACTAATGCACCCCTGTCGCCTGGAAGACCACGTGACACACCTGCCGCTCATCATAAGAGCATATCTCGATGTAGATCGCCGCGTGTCGAGGTCGCCCGCATAGTCTGCGTCGGAATATCCGACTAGGCCGCACGCGTTTCGAGAGGTGAACATGATCCCTACAGCTGGGGTGCCTTTTAGGTATCGCATTATGCGTTTTACTGCAGCCCAGTATGATTCGTCGTACTTATCCAAATACCGACTGACAATACCAACAGCGAATGCGATATCAGGTCTAGAGACCATTGCCAGGAATAGTAACGAACCTACGGCCTCTCGGTACGGTACATCAGGTAAATATTTGCCAGCGGGACTGACAAGTTTAGCATTCGGATCGAACGGCGTCTTTACAGCGTTCGCGTCATACATATTGAATTTTCGTAAGATATCATTTACATATTTTTCTTGATTGACAAAAGTACAGTTCTTTTTACGTATGATTTCCATGCCGACGAAGTTTTTTAAGTTACTTACGGTTATGCTAAAAATAGATTGTAGAACAATGACAAATTCTTTTAATATATTCGGATCCTGAGCAAGCAGCAATCCATCGTCAACATACAAAGTTAAGTATATTTTACTCTTTTTAAATATACCTGTGTAGACGCACTTATCAGCACTGCTTTGGGTGAAGCCCAGTTGTTTTAAGTTGCTGTCGAATTTCTCGTTCCAGCAACGTCCGGACTGTTTAAGCCCATAAATTGCCTTGTTTAGTTTGAGAGCGAATTTTTTTTCATCGACATTTAAACCATGTGGAATTTTCATGTAGGTTGTTTCTTTTAGTTCGCTATTCAAGTAGGCTGTACTTACGTCAAACTGTAAAGAACTTAAATGTTCGGAGGTTGCTATTGCGAGGAGAACTCGTATCAACTCGAATAGTACAACAGGAGAGAGAATTTCTCCGTAATCTATTCCGGGTTCCTGGGAACAACCTTGTGCGCACAAGCGGGCTTTATAGCGCATACATCCATTGTCGAGGCTTTTAAGCTTAAAAACCCATTTAAACCCTATAGGTCTGCGTGTGTTGGGGAACTCGACTATGTCCCATGTTTTATTTTTAATATGAGCCTGAAGCTCTTCATCGATTGCTTTTTCCCACTTATTAGAATCGGGACAATCCAGTGCTTCCCGAAATGTGCGCGGCACATCACAAAAGGCCACGTTTGCGTCATACCGGACAGGCGGTCGCAATGCTTCTCGCGCGCGCAATGAGTACCTCCGCGCCCCCTCCGCCACCCGAGCAGCCCGCGGTGAATTTGGCTCCTCTTGGCTAACACCGTCAGTGCGAATAAAAGAATCATCGGCAACGGGGGCACCTTCGGTCTGGTCGAGCGGCAGTGGGGGCGCGCGGCTGTCCACCTGATCGGGGGTGGGCAAATTCTCGCTGTCATCCGAAAGGGGTACAGAGATATTACTTTTACCTACGTGTGTGCTCGCGCTCTCGTCAAAGATAACATTTCATGAAACGATGACTCGGCCCGTCTTGGGGTTAAAGAGGCGGTAGTTTTTTGAATCCCCATCATAGCCTACAAAGACTAACTTTTCGGATTTCAGGTCCCATTTTTTTCTTAGCACGTCAGGGATATGTACATATACGTCGCAGCCAAATGTGCGCAAGTGAGAAATGTCAGGTTTTTTACCGGTCCACATCTCGAACGGAGTAACACTGTCAGAACAAGATCCTATCGTTCGATTCAAAGTGTATACAGCCGCGTTGACTGACTCGGCCCATAGGCGCATGGGCAAGTTTCTCGTGAGCAACATTGAGCGTGCTGACTCGACAATGGTACGCATTTTGCGCTCAGCTCGGCCGTTTTGCTCGGGTGTATAAGGGGCAGAGGTGAGAAGCCTTATACCCTTTGCATCAAGAAATGTTCTTACCGGTTCGTTAACGTACTCCGTTCCGTTATCCGATCAAATGATTTTGATATTCCCACCGAACTGATTTTCTACGAGGGATACGAATCTCTTTAAGGCCTCGAATGTGTCAGCCTTATGTTTTAAAAAGAATACAGTTCGAAAACTTGATGATTCATCCTTAAAAAGCAAAAAGAATCTCGCTCCTCCGACAGAGACCGTTTGCATGGGGCCGCAAAGATCGGTACGGATTATTTCGCCTGGGACCAAATCATGACGCCTCTCACTTTTAACAAAAGGTAACCTAAATTGTTTACCCACTGGGCAATCTTTACAAAAAAAATCGTTATCATTATTTATGGCCAAACTGGTAACAGCGTTGTTTTTAAGCAAATATCTATATCGACGGGCTCGACTTTGCGAGTCACTGAAAAAGCACTAACATTCGCCGATCCGGTGCCGCTCGAGGAACCCTCACCGGCACTACTCTCTCCTTCCCGCGCGCGCTTTCAAACAAAACAAAACCTCGGGATGTGTCCCTTTTTTTTACAGTAGTGGCAGATCACCTCCCCCTTATGACGACTTGGCTCGACGTGGGTAGACTGGGTTCCGCGGCCATTCTGCTCCGCCGAAACGCTGATTGCAGACAAAGCGCTGGTCAAGTCGTCTGCCGAGGTCATTCTGGTTTTTTCTCGAATGAGCCTTTCCCTTAGGTCGTTCATCGTTTGGTTTTCCTCAGCAACGCTGTCCCACGCCGAGGCAAAGGCGCCGTACTTACTTGGCAGCGTGCTGAGGATTTTTGCCATTATCATCACCTCGCTTGTCTGTTCACCAATGTCCCTCAGTTGACTGGCGATGTTCTCGATCTTAGCGACGTGTTGCGCGACCGAGTCCGTGGGTGCCATGCGATAATCGTGGAACCTGGATGTCAAAGAAAGTTTATTTGAGGTACTTTTCTGTTCGTGTATGTCGAGCAGCTTTTTTCACGTATCCCTCGCTGTGGTGCACGTAACAAGGTATTCCAACTGTGTGTACTCGACAGAGGATGACAAAACGAACATAGCCTTAGCATTTTTCTTTACCCAGGACTTGACTGTGCTTTTGTTTTCCTCAGTCACCTTCTACTAGGTCCAACAATTCGTGAGCAACAAATACAGTTTTTATCAGGAACTTCCACAGCTGGAAGTTTTGTCCGTTGAACTTCGATATGTTCTTCAAATCCGTTACATCCGTCGTTTTGACGAAGAAGGCTCACAAAACTCGCGAGAACTTTAATGGCACTTGTACAAAAAAAAAATAAACTTCAGGAGCGTTTAAAAAAACTTTCGAATGAGAGAAAAAAAAAATCCCTGGGCCCATAACCTATTGAATGTTGGAGGTCAGGAGAATCCAGCAGGGAAAGAATAACAGCTCCCAATATACGTGTAACTGTAAGTTTATTTATAACAACAAGGCCAACGATAAAGGAGAGCGGTGCGCGTCTTACTTCGAAGAGAGTTAAAAGGTATCTCAACATTGACTTCGCAACGGTAGCGATCATAGGTCAAGCGCCCTGTAAATAAGTGTGAAACGCATACATGTGTGATCAAGCGTACAGACAAGAGCCTATTTATAACGCGTAAAGTCTTTATATATGAAAGGGAAATGGAAGTCTCATGGGACTAACTATATATTTTAACATTAATTACATTTATTAAAACGATTTTAAATGCCTGCTGCGATATCGTCTAAAAGTAGTATTCTGTATTTTGTGCCGCAGGAGCTTTTTAATTACCACTTGTAATATTTATCTGATTAAGTTTCATTTAATATTTAAAAAAACTAGTTTTTATAGACTAAACGAGTGATATCAAGATCATTTATTATATCTCTTCTCACAAACATCAGCTGCTTCTTGTTAGCTTCCAAACGAACTTCATCATGTAACGCAGGGGCAGCTTATTTACGTTTAGTAAGATTTCCTGTTTCGTACTTTTTGCAGCAAATGCTAAACATAATAGTTGAAGTCTAGTTCTTCGTACACACAGAAATGAAAAATTATATCATTTTATCCTGAAACGATTTCTAATGTCTTGCCAAATTAAGCTTCATAGTGTTGTAAAAGGCTCAAGACTTAAAGCACTTCATAGTGAATATTGTTAACAGTCCTATGTTCAAAAAATATATGAGAATTTTTGTTCTCAATGACATCTACATTTATCTTATTTACAAAATAAGAGGGACCTAGTTCTTCCTTTACTATTTATACTTTTTCCGAATGAGTGAAATACAACAGTCTTAACAACATTTTCCCTTCTATTGAGCTCACCAGATTTTTGGACCTTTTTGTAGATTCTGCAATAGTTTTTATTGGTTCATGGGCTGACTCAAGCCGCATCGTGCAGAAATGTGCAGCAGAACTATTATAAGGTTTATTTTCTAGATAATGAATTAAAAAATGCATTTTATGTTTGAAAGGGCCATAAAATTTTTTGAAAAATTTATTTTTCTTATTAAACGGATAAAACCTTGAAACCGGCCAGTGTTTATCGTCGACACAGTAGAATACATATTATTCTAAGACTTAGTGACAAACTATAATATTTCAGAAGCTGATATTTTAAGATCATTATGCTCTCATTAACAATTATAAAGAATTTTGTTAGGCTTGTTAGCAGCTGCTTTTCCACAGTTAAATTTCACCATTTTCACACTCAAGAACTCTAAGCAAAAATTTGTTACCCAAAAATAAATGGGTTTAAAATTCGGTTCATAACAAACATACAAACATCTTTTCAGTAGTCGTGCGTAAGATCAACTGACATGCTTTCAGTTGCGTAAACGCCAGTGACCTCATTAAAAGTATACTTTTTTTTCGATCTTTTTTTAAACCATCTCATTTTTTGTAGTCTTTATTCGTATTTTCTCACGTCCTGAAGAAATCATTCGACTTAAAACGCAAGTAGGTGGATTCTTCTCTATAACGTTTTTAAATTCTACAAAAATAAAAAAACTAATGAAACTAAACAACTTTGATCAAAACCCCGAAATTAATTTGCATTTCTTTTTGGTGTACGTAGTTCAAGTCGTTTTCTGGAGATCTAGAGACTTCTTCGTTCACTGTGGTATTTCTATCAGAAGAATGAAAAACATCTGAATAATAAATCCAACCTTACGTAAAAGTAATGTGTAATGGTTGGCCTGCCCAAATAGCACATACAGCCGTTAATGTGTTTACATAAGAATGACTACCTTATCCGTTACCATACTCTATATTCTTAAAAAGTATGTACAAAGGTAAAATTTAATTCTCCAAACACGTTGCAGTATATTTTTCTTCTTAAAGCTTGGCTTTGTTTCATGAGAAGGTCTCTATGACGAGACGAAACGTTGACTAGTACAAAAATAAAAAATTTTTGCTAAAGTAAACCAAGTGATTTTGGTTACAGATGTAAATCCTTACAATATGAAAGTTATCATAAAACAATGAAGAAGTCACACTTACCTGTTGGAAGTTAAACTCTCAATAAAATCTTTTTTTCTAATGAACGTCAAACGTTGAAGTTCTGTATCAACTTTCTTACAAATAGTACTATGCTGATTAAAACAACTCTTAATTCCTTGATGTGTAGAAAACGTTTTTTTTCTTTTTTTTTTTTATATGTGCAAAATATCTTTTTTCAAAAAAGGAAGATAAGTTGATCGTACAGAATTTTTTTTAAAAAATACCAATGTATTGACAACGCTATAAGGTAAATTGCAAAAAAAATTTAGTTGTAAGAAGAATAAAAGCAAAAAATTTACCCTAGTGGAATAATCTGTATTTATAGATTCTTAGCTACTAGTGGTGCTTACAACAATTTGGTTCTATCACTAAGAATAGGAGTATATACTATCAGCACAATTATAAAAAAAAAAAAGTTGAAATTTGGACTACTTCACAGTCCATTTATGTATTAACTACAACTACACTCGGTTTTTCAAAAAATTATGGAAATTTTTCATTCCAACTGGGGTTTTTAGATTGTATGGGTGTTCTAGACAGCTGTAATGTTTCGATAAAGAAGCCACCTCATTTAGTACTTTAACTTTATGCGTTTTTATTTTACTATGCTTCAAACTGTCGCTGACTTTATTAACTATATAGACTTATTTTAATAACTGATCACGGAAAATTAGAATCACTGATCATTCCCAAAAAAATCGGACGTCCACGATCTATGTTTACATATTTATTAAAAATAACCAATCTTTATTAAATAGTGTTATTCTAACCTCTTATACTGAGTACACTTTTTTTTTAGATGGCAAAATTTTTAATCTAATAAAAGGAAATATGACCGCTTATTATAGCATGAATCATGCCACGTACAAAGGAGTCTATAAGTCGGATAATAACATGTGAATAAATTTTTTTTTTCAAATATTGATCAATATTCGAGAAGTTTTCCCACGACATGAAATAAATTTGAAAGTAAAAGCTTAAGTTATGTTAATAAGAAGTTTGTGTATAGCAGACAGCTTGTGCAACGGGACAGAAACAAAGACTAGAAAATTATTTATGTATAATATTAAAGCTGAAATTATCACAGGAGAAGAACTACTTAAAATGTACCTATAATACAAACAATATAATACGCCATCGTTACCTTTTATACTTTACAGAAAGCTTTCTCTAGTCTTGGCATCCGCTATGACAATTAATAACTCTCAAGGGAAAAGTTTCGGTAAAGTCGGTATGTATTTTAAAAAAAACTGTATTTTCTCATGAACAACTAAACAAATCGTAATTAAAATACAAAACTAAACAAGAGATAATTATGAAAATTGAACGTAAAAATAATTCGGAATCAGAAAATGTTGTTTGAAAAAAAATTTTTGATGGAGAGAAAGTACACTTTATAAAAAAAAAAAAAAAAAAAAAAAAAGGTGTGGAAAATCCTGCCCTTACAACTATTTAATATTAGAAGATATATATATATTTAAACACATTAGTGTTGTTATTCTTAATATGATTATATAAAATTTAAATAAAGAGTTGTGAAGATTGTTATGTTATGGTTTTAAAATTTTATTAAGAATAAACGTGCTTTAATAACTATAATACTGACTGTCCGTTGAGTCAATATGAACGGCACCTTCCAAAAAATCCCTCATATTGTATGTCGGCTGTCATATTACCAGGAGTTGCAGGAGTTGATGTCAAGAATAAATTACTGTTATAATCTGTAGAAGTCGAACTCAAATCCGCTGTATGATTTCCAATGGACTTGTCACTTTCATGCAATATCTGTGATAACAAATAAGTGAAACGTGTATTACTAAAGTTATATCCAATGGCAATTATTAGCATACTGTGTAGACATGCAGTTTAAAAAGCAAACTGTAAAATTGCAAGTTCCAAACTTTGACACTGTTGTAAAACAGGAAAAGCGTTCGATTGAACATAGTGAATTACTCCCGAACAATATTTAAGCCATATTTTGTGGCCCATCCCATTGTGGTAAGACAAACAGTCTGCTAGCACTTATTAAAGACCCTTTAACGTCTATTTTTATCCAAAGTCACTTAGCCAGCAAAAGTACAGGTTTTTAAAAGAGCTGTTAGAGCCCATCGCTGACATACAATTTCTTACACTGAATTAACATGAAGTAGTCACCCACGTAAAAATTTTTAAGTTTGGCCAAACTTTTGCCAAAGTTCATGTGGTCAACGTTTGGCCAAACTTTGGCCAAGCTTAAGCAATGAGGAAATCCCAAATTTGGATTTTCGTTGGAATATTTTTGTAAATATTTTTCGTAAGTCATATATGCAGACCAACTAATATCCTGACGCAACAAATTAATTTTCTAACGTTTGGATGATTATTTGCTAAGCTTGACTCGAATATTTCAACAAAAACCCAAGTTCAGGATTTTTTTATTGCCCAAGCTTGGCCAAAGTTTGGCTGATTGTTGACCACATGAACTTTTGCGCAAGTTTGGCCAAACTTAAAAAATTTTTACGCGGGCGTATCTGCAGATGATGCACCACCCAACTCTATCATGATTGTTGATGACATTGCTTGTTAAAAGTAGGATAGTGTTTAGGCTTGTTACTGTATGGAAAGCCACAAGAATGTGGACTGTTTCTATACATCCCAGTCATATGCACCAGTAACAAAGCACCTTGTAAGAGACAATGTTAATCTTTTAGGTCTATTTCGTCAAGGTAAGCTGAATTTGAAACATGTGCATGATAATGATATTGACTCTGAAATGACATAAACTGAGTTTGAAGACCTATGTGCAAACTGTAAGAACGATGATAAATATGGTCTCGTTGTAATCGATAAGAATAACAAAATGAACTGTTGTTGATATCACAAAGATTTTGACAATTTTGCTATAAATACAGGTCGCACATAGTGTACTACATTTAATCTACTCTAAGACATTGAAGCATCAGCAAGTACAAAGGAGAAAAAGATGTTCTTCATCAGCTGGTGACGGCCAGAGAAGCTGTCAGAAAGAAGTTTCAATTTTTAAAATTTATAAATGACAAGGTTAAAAAAGTTTTCAATGAGACCTTTAAATCTTTTACTGATCCTCTTAACTGGAGTTATCCACCAAAATAATGTGATGAATTTCAACACTTTTCAGAAAGAAATAAAATTGATAAGGGATAAGCAAAATAAAAAGCTAAGAAATTACAGTGATGTGTAAGCTCAAAAAATTGCAAACTTGGAGTGGGAAGTAAACGAAATAAAAGAGGTCTTATTCCAGATCTCTTCTCCAGAAGAAAGTTAAACTGGATATAAAATCAATGGTCTGAGTCTCATTCACTCATCAGCCATTGATAAGGATAGATCATAAAAAGGAAGTTGTTGAAACGACAACATTCCAAACTATATTTCAAACATCAAACCGAGAAAGAACCAGTAGCAGCGTTTCTGCAGGAGATGTAGCTTCTGTTTAGAAGAATTAGTCCTGCATCCAAGGAAGAAGTAATAATCACCACGGTTGTCGAGCTCATTCGTCCATCTATTCATTAGTTTCTCCGAAGTCATACATTCAAGACCTACGCGGATTTTCTCACTATGGCAGTCCAGTTAGAAAAAGACGGAGAAGACCTCACAAAGACACAGGGCAAGAAGTCTGGTATGGACGCCAAGCAAACCCCAGTGACTACCTCTACTGGAGCCAACCCAAACACTTGGCCACCCAAGTGCCACTTCTGTCCTGATTACCACCTTCACAAGGACTGTCCCATTCGAATTGCTTGAGTCTCAACTCTCCCGGAAAATGAAACTGGAGTGTTAGGGAATCCGGCAACAGGCGCTCAGTAGGGACACCGGCAATAAATGTCACCAGCATGCCCCGCCAACCACTACAAAAAATTATGGTTGGACTGGGTCAGCGAAAAATAGCTGCTCTGCTCAACCAAGCATCTACAGACAATTTTGTACATCCCTTACTACTTTCGGGACAGGAGAAGATCACACCCTATACTCAACAGTGTGACTTGGCCTGTGGTAATGCAACTCTCACGACCTCCGGCAGTGTTTGTCTTGACCTACAGATACAGGGAAAGTCATTTAAATTTAGCTTCCTCGTAGCACCAGACCTACGATATCAAATGGTCCTGGGTCTAACAACACTGCACACGAAGAAATCTATCTTCGATTTAATGAAGGGAGTGCTATACTTCAGAAGTAGCCAACGAATAACTATCCTATTTGTGTCACGCCCATCTCGGAATAATCAGCAAACAGCTCTAAACTTAGATCAGGTTCAACATGGATTCACTGGAGGAGAACGTACTGGCCTCTTCAAACTGTTGCAAGGACACGCAGAAGTCTTTGGACCTTTGACGGTAAAGTTACGTCAAACTCGCACTATACAACACGAGATCGGGGTCAAACCACACCAACCTTTCCGGTTAGCACCAAATCCTTGCGTAGACAAGCGCAGGAAACTCATCAAGAAGCAAGTTCAAGAGATGCTAGCTGGTGGCATCATCCAGCCATCCTTTTTATCATATAGCTCCCCTGTCGTCTTGACACCCAAAAAAGATGGCACCATGCGATTCTGTGTGGATTATAGTCGGCTGAATTCGATTACCAAAGACACCTCTTAACGGGTACCCCACATACATCACGCCGTAAAGGACATAGGTGGAGCTATCTGGTTCTTAAAGTTGAATCTCAAAAGCGGCTACTGGCAAATAGCAATGGCACCTGAGTCTATGCAATACACAGCTTTCTCCACACACACTGGTGGTTGCTACCAATTCCGAGTTATGCCATTCGGGCTGAAAATAGCATCGGGAACCTTCCAAAGGCTTATGAGTCAGAAAGTCCTTACCGGATACCTGGGGAAGTTCTGTCTTGTCTACCTGGACGATATCATCGTCTATTCCAACACACAGGAAAAACACCTCAGACATATCGCTCTTGTCTTGGAGAGGTTGCCAATCCATGGACTCACAGTAGCCATCGGAAAATGTGTCTTCGGGTTGTTGGAGTTAACATACCTAGGACATCAAGTCACCACCGAGGGAAACAAAGCCTAACCCGAGCAAGTCAAGAAGCTATGCAGTTTACCGGTACCAAAAACTCGAAAAGAGCTGCAGTCCTTCCTTGGCACAAGTGGATGGCTCCAGGAATACGTGCCTCATTATTCCAAAATAACAGCGCCTCTCTCGGACCTCATTAGCAAGAAACGGCTATACAAATGGACACCAGAAGCTAAAGAAGCCATGGAGTGGCTCAAAAAATAACTCTCGAAACCTCTACAATTAGCTTGACCACATGAGGGTTGGCCATATGTCTTGCAGACAGACGCTAGTGGGCATGGAACGGGAGCCGTCTTATATCAGATCAGACCCGATGGACAGCGTAGTATCATCAGTTATGCTAGTGCCAAGTTCAATTCATGTAAAGCAAAATATCATAGCAATGAGCAAGAGTGCTTAGCGATGGTTTGGGCTAATAAGAAATATCAACCCTTTCTGGAGGATCGACCATTCACCTTGCAAACGGATAACAAGGGCCTTACTTGGCTACGCATGGCTAAGGAAACTCGAGATAAATAGAAGCGATGGTCTATCCTACTCCAGGAGTACAATCCCATCATCGAACACTGTCCGGGTCGAGAAAACTAGATGGTGGACTTCCTCTCATGGAATCCGGTGAAAGAGGAGCCGGATAACCTAGACGATGTGGACCGGATACTGCCTTCAACAAATTCTCGGGAAACACCAACTATACCTGTCTGTTGCGTGGTCGAAACACCTTAATTACTAAATGAAATTAAAGATGCACAGCTCCAGGACCCGTATTGTCTCGAACTTGGTCACAATACCATCCAGGCAGCAGAGAGCCCGACTCTCTTACCATCAGATACCCAGTTTTTGTCTTGTCATGGACTCGTCAACGACTTGATATGGCAGCAACCAACGAAGGACTCAAGTTGAAAAGTCTATGTGCCCCAAAGCATGGTACCCCGAGTGCTCTATGAGTTTCGCGACGCTCCCCACGCACGACATCCAGAAATGGAGAAAACGGCTCGCAGTATCAAAGGTTACCACTATTGGCCTGGGATGAACGCCAAAATCAAGAAATATGTCCGGGACTGTAGGCTGTGCTCATACTATAAAAGAGCAATCTCTGCTTCAGGTACCACATCAGCCCAAACACCCATGAGAGATCATAGCCATTGGTCTAATGGGTCCATATGCAAAGAGCTCTAGGGGACGACGTTTCATACTGGTTGTCACGGATCCCTTCAGTCGATGGGTCGAGGCCTTTCCTCTGGGTTCATCGGAGGCACCTCGGCTTACCTAGCTCCTGGAGGATTAAGTTTTCGGTCGGTGGGGATATCCTCGAGTCATCCTAATGGACAATGGTCGACAATTCGTCGGTAAATACTGGCAAGACGCTTGTATGCGTTGGGAAATTTAACATTGGACTACTCCCATTTATCATCCTCGAGCCAACCCTACGGAGCGCCGAAACCAGGAGATTAAGAAGGGCCTTCGTCTACATTTGCACGGGCAATCCCACAACAAATGGGACATACACTTACCGAGAGTATTATACCAATTGAGGAATCGCCGCAATGCCGCCACCGGGGCATCTCCAGCTCAACTGCTGTTGGGTCATGATACCTCTCGACCAGGGAAATGGAGAACTTGTCAATTAGCAGAACAACTCTCATAAAAAGAGTATATTGATGCCATAAAGCATCAAGAGCAGTACCAGAAGCAACACTATCCGACTGGTCAACTCACAACCCAGTCCTATCTACCCACCAGGTTCCTTGGTCAACATACGTAACCACCCACTCTCGAGAGCTCCAGAACAGTTTTGAGCCGGCTTCGCGCAAAAATGGGAAGGTCCCTATCCTATCTCGGCTCATATGGCAGGGGATATCTACCTTATCTCTACGGGTCGAGCTACCACGAAACTTCACGTTTCTCAACTAAAACTCGCCCACACGGAGGCCATCGATCGCCGCCAACGTCCAAATGCACACTTCGACCTGCTGGCATCGACAACTCCTCAGCTTTCCACTGACCCACAGTCTTCTTCAAGGTCTGATCAGGAGATCACGACAACCAATGCTAGCAAGATAAGCAGAGTGGATAAGTCTACTAGACCATCCCAAAGCAATTCAGAAGAATTAGGTGACGTCTCAGTACCACCACCTGGAGGCCCTGATGGGCCAAACCAACGTTACAACTTGCGTCCACGAAATCAAAGTAAAGTGGAGTGAAAATGTATATACATTATGAAAAGACACTGAACAAAGTAGTGAGAGTGTAAATGGGCATGAAACCGCGGACCTTTGTCAATCAAGAATGGATGACTGAATGACCACGAAAATTTATATCGAGAGTGATAACTTCTCCGATTCCTGAAGCTCTACCACTGCTTTCTCAAATTTATTGTAAACTCTCTAAGACGGGGAGGTTTGTCACAATCCTGGGCATTATTTTATAAATTATTGTATATTAAAATAATCATTTTTCTTAAATAAGATCGTTTCTACATAAATTTAAATTTTAAAATTTTGCGCGCAGCTCCAACTTCCAACTTAGTACTTGATAGTACTACCTATCGCTCGCCAGTTGGTGACCACTAGTCTTTAGTGAAAATCGCAAGTAAGAAAGCGACGTAAAGTATGTAAGACGGACTGTGTAACGACTAATTGGGATCGATCCGAGATTTAAAAATACGTGTAATGCATATCTCTTAAGCCACTCAATTAACTTAAAGCAGTGGTGGATAAGTATTTATTAAATAAATATCAATGAACTAATATAAGACTCTTGTCTGTATTTTCTATATAAGCCAACCTTCCACTGGTCCCACTAGAAGTGATCCCACTCAGAGGGTACGTACCACCCCCTTAAAACCAAGTACCTTTGCCCCCCCCCAACGGCCACCTTCATCTACTACACTCTCTCCAGCTACGAGTCCAGAGGTGTTGGAGGCTTTCAAGTCGTTCATCCAGAGTATAGTCCAGGTATTACCCCACTTCAAGATCCTGAGACCTGTTGACATCTGGAAGATCACCGAGGCGAGTCCAAGAGACCCCGGCAAGGGTAGGAGGGATGGTGTCTTCTAATAATGCAGTAAATAAATAAATAAAAAAAAAAAAAAAAAAAAAAACCAAGTACAAGTAGCACTCCGGGAGTGCAGGCAGAAGTAAAAACTTGAACTTATGGCACGTTGGGCACTTTTTTGGGTGAGCATTTTTAGGTGCGCTCGCGACATGAGAAATTGTACATAAAAAATCAAGTTTATCAAAGCAATGTGGGCACTTTTTGAATGGACATGAAGTATAATAATATAGAAACTATATTCGAAGGAAGTGGTTTTATTTAAATAAGTAAATATTAGTAAATAGTAAATACAAAATTTATTAATTTTTTTAACACAATACCATAGCATCAACACAAGTCAAATAAAATATTTAAATAAATAAATTTTCTGTATAATATTCATTCATAAAATAAATATAAAAAACTCTCAATCTCGTCTGTCGCGAGGGCACGAATGAATGCCCATGCAAAGACTGCGTATCAGCGTCAGTCTTAGTATTATTCTATGCTTACAGTTCATGCTTGATCGCACATAGCGCCGCTGACTGGATCCCACCGAGAACTACTTTACGCGAGAATTCGAATTCAAAATCGTATGATTTTTTCAACAGACAGTAGGCGCGGAAATTCAAATTTGAAAGAATTCTTGGTATACTATTTATGTATGTAATCATACAACATTATCCAATATTTTTAGGCATCAATTAGCCAATGCATACAAAGATTTCTTTCGAATTTAAATTTCTGCACCTACTGTCTGCTGAAAAAATCATACGATTTTGAATTTGAATTCTCGCGCCAAGTAGTTCGCGGTGAGATCCAGGCAGCGGCGCTATGTGCGATCAAGCATGAACTGTGATCGTGGAATAATGCTCAGACCAACCGACCAACGCTGCTGCGTATAGCATGCAGCGTTCTCGCAATCTCGCACACCTATACACTCTGAGTATACATATAGGTATGTAATCTCGTCTGTCGCGAGAGCACGAACGAATGCTCATGCAAAGAGCGCGTGTAGTATACATATATTATACATATACACGCGGAGTATATCTGTGTAAAATCTCGTCTGTCGCGAGAACGGCTGAAAATGCTCACCCACAAAAGTGCCCAACTCGCCATAAGAAGTTTTCACTTCAAAAAACTAGACACACACTAGTCAACCTGGCAACCAACTCGTTGAGGCCTCTACGAATTACCCCCCAATCGCCGCACCTCTCCGATGAGTTGGATTCCAATGAATCAAACAGAGCCACAACGCCAAAAACATCGGAAGCAGTCTCACCGTCGTTGTTTGGCTTAAAGGGACGGCTCGAGTCACTCGAGAGTGACTCTGATCTCTTCCAACCGTACTTCTCCACTTAAAGTCGCCTAACGGCCCCAACGGCCACTTTTAACAATCATTAGCGTCTATTAATTTTGAAACACGATCTGGAATAAAGATTAAAAATTCATTATCTATGACAATCATTACTCTGCATCCAAAGTGGGTCCGCTCTCTCTTCAGCTGCGACCACCTCATGGTTGGAGGGTCGTTATTGTTGGTGGTAAGGTTTAATGCAGCAGAATTTATTTCACTGATCCATAAAATTTTTGCTTTCTTGCTTGGAGGTCTATACTCCCAGGGAGTGAGTAAGTTCTCTAGCTCATCAAGCGACTGAATGAGCTTTGCTAGAGGATGCAGCTCTATTTTTAGGTCTTCTTTCTGCTCCATTTCTTCTCCTACCACTTCTCCCTCCACTTTCTCATGATCCAGATAGACGAGCATATCTAGTAGCTGGAGATCGTCATCATCGAGATTAATGTAGTCCCATTGTAGTGTATCTGTACTGTTTGGAAGTAATTGACGTTCATCATCTTGTGGACTAAGAGTTATTTTGTTATGTTGCTTTATACGGACGATATATAGTCTGGAGCGGATATTGTTTCTCTTGCATATGACTGTAGACTTGTTAAAAAGACAGTTCTAGTAATCGTCAAAGTACATTTTGGTCTTCATGACAGCTGTTTTGACACCCTTTGCCTTCTTAATTAACTTCTCGTTTTGTATTTAGATGCAATACATCTTGCTTCGTAGTCCAATGAATTCCGTCATTACGTTACTACAGCACTCATCCTTGATCAACCCAACGACTTTCTCATTAACTAGAGGCAGATTAAACTAATTGTTCGATTAATGATCTGATTTGTCGAATCTCTCGATATCATTTCTCACGATTTCGTAGACATTTTGACCCGAAATCTCATATATCAAGCTGTCAGGGTCGGTATACAGCAATCTACACTCATTGAAACGGTGCTTCATGTACGAGTAATGGAAATCACATATGAGCATCTTTGATTTATCTTACACATTCAAACTAACATGAATTCGTTTTTTCACACTGATCTCTGTACGTGCGAGCTGTATAACCACAAGATTTTCTGAAAAAATGGAGCGACTGTGGAAGTTTGGTTGGGCTATAAGTTTTTCTGTGCTGTAGCGTCCTTCTCATTTTTTATCAAGTTTAACATCTACTCGCTTTCGCTCATTCTCTGTAGTCTTACCATACACAGCGTTGATTATAAGCATTGAAGAAAAGCTTTTCAAACTCATTTTTACTCAGCTTCCTCTTTTCCGTGTTCAGATCAACGTATGGTTTAAGCCATGGACTTTCTCTAGAACACAAAACTTTATGAACTTTCTTGAGCACTAGAAAATGTGCGAGAGCCTGCTTCAAAGCCTTATAGTGTATGACATATCGCTTTCTATCATACAAAGTCGTCATAAGCTTTTGCTGCTTGGAATGAGGTGTAGCCATATATTGCAGACAGAGAGGTAAATCCTTGTGTTCATCGTGGATAGCAACTCGATATTCCAGATCTAATTCTAGTATTTGGCCATATCCATCACCTGGTATATTAAGGAAGTTCAGTTGTGTGTCAACCCAGTGGAAGTCTCCTTTTGGTAGTGACTGCATCATTGCCCATCCATACAAGTTGTTTGTATCAAAGTACATGAGGTATTTATCTTCTTCAGAAGGATAATTATTCTTCATTTACTTATTGTTGGCTTTGACGCAATGGTTATAACCCTGGCTCACACCTCCTCTGATGCCTTTTTTTACAAACAATAGCATTTCTATACATGTGAGCAGATCTAATTCGTCTTGGATGAGCTTGAGCATGGCATTCCACGTTAGATTGAACGTGGCGTAATTATGTGCAGGATCTAACTCGGTCTTCAAGTATAACTCAAAATACTCTCCAAGCATTTGAATCTAGAATGTTTTTCACACACTTTGTGCATGCTCGTAATCTGCATCAAAAATTTTCGTATCGTTCAACTTGCTGTGAAATGCAGCTTTAGACGAAAGTTCTCTTTCTCTCAGCTTCTGCAAAGAACTCACATAATCATAAGGGATCACAATTCTGGTAATTGATGTTACAACTTTCGTGTTTAACACCTCTAACATTTTCAGTCAGATAACAATGATCTCGTACTTTTTTCTAATTTTTTCCAAATAAACCACCACAATAAATGAACTCATTCTCTTTTGTTTAAGTCAAGATCATTGGCTTTTGATTCTCATAAGACTGTTGCAGATATTCTGCGATAGCTTTCAGTTCTCGAGAGAACTACTCTGCTAGAATCTCCATATCACCTTTTCTTTGGTAACTTTTTTTAACTGATCAGCTATTTTCAAAGCTTCATTTCGCATAATAGTCTATATTAAAGACTTTATCTTCTGATATATACGTAGGTCATTTTCCATATGCTCGAGTAAACACTTAAAGTCCATATAAATGACGTAAGGGACTTTTTCAACAGAATTAAAATTTTCAAACTTAAAAATCGTGCTTCCTTCACTTGAAAACTGTATCTGAAATTTGTTCACATGAGTTGTTAACACACAATCAAGTCATGCGTTTTGAGCTCATCTTTACTTTAGAAAAAGTGTAAGCATCTGTCGCAAATCTAACATTTCCCCTTTTTCTTAGATATCTGATTTTCCACCAGCCTGGACAAATTTTTAATCCATACGTAGTGAGTTTTTAGTTCTAATACGTCTTTATTCTCTTTTTCATTGTCTTCATCGATGTACAAATTCTGTATGAGGAACAAATTTTCATGATTGTCTTTGTTCGCAGCAGTAATGTGACATGGTGAAATCGAACGTTCATCACCATATTTTCTTAACATGTACACATTTACAAAAACAGGATTTTGTTTCTCAATCTTTCTGATTTGCTTCAATGAAACTGGGGAATTCAGCTCATTTTCATATGGTTGATAATGATTCACTCTATATGAACCAGTTGCTGGGTGTATAGCAGATGCCACTGCCAACATAAAACACTTTCCATTACTATTTCGCACATTCACACAAGCTTCTTTCTTCCGTACACCATATGGCAACTAAACAAATAACTTTCCTTTTATCAGATTATACTTGTTGATATTGACAGTTAAACTTATTATCTGCTGTAGTGTCCAACGAGAATCTCTCTCTTCAAACTCTTTCATTTAATGCATTATAGAGTATTTGAGGTTTAAATCAAACCAATCATCATCCTCATCTAGTATTTTTAGTATTAAAATGCTAATGATCGATGATTGTGCATTTTTTTTTCTGTATCCTGTAATATGCTGCAAGCTCAAAATCAATCTTTATAGCAGTGAGTTGTTGTAGAGCACTTGTAACTTTGGACACAATAACAACTTGGGCATCATCTAAGTAGGAAGCAACGTTTATGTGTCCACGATCGATTATCTGCTATGCAGTTGCTATGCAGGTCTTGAATGCTGATGGTAAACCATTTTACTGCACTCTAGTACTGTTTTGCACATCATTACCATCTTGTTCACCAATACTGTTTTGCTTATCAGCATCATTCTGCACACCGTCCTATACGCTAGGACTGTTATGTTCACTAGTACTCTTTTGCAAACTTTCATCACTACACTGCAGCTGCTTAGAAAGATCCTGCCACACTTGCAGTACTCCTCTGATCTTCGTAAATAAGCTGGTTAATTTGTCCTCAATGTGTAGCCAAGTAGCTAGGATAGACTGGGAGGATAGCATCTCTCCTTCAGACATCGATGATGATGTGATAACATAATTCTTGAGAGCTTTGATTGCCTGTTCAGTCAGCTCCAACCATCTTTGAAGATCGTCATTATCTGCATCAGCAATCTGTCTCAGGGCATTTTGCAGCAAGTCTCTGGTGTGCTTGAAGTAGTGTACTGACATTGCTCTCTTTGATGCTGACTCTTCAAGTTCTAAGCTCTAAATACTTCTAATGAATTGCAGGTACTCCTTCTATATAATTTTTTCTTTGAAATTGTAATTCATTTGAAAGATGTGGGGGGGGGCTACTGAATATCTAATATTAATAAGAGCATGTATACATTAATTCATAAGACAATGTTTTCAAAAAAAGGGTTGGGGGCTCTTAACCTCGTTTCCCATGCTGTGAAGTCCAATCAGTTTTTTTGACTGCCCCATTAACCTTTTTTTTTATTTTTTACATATAATTATAATAAAACAACACTTTTTGGAATCTTCTTCATTTTCATTTTCTTTCATTTCCCTCTCTTCATCTGACTTTGCTCCCTCTTCGGTTTCATCGAGGACAGAAAACGAATTAGAAGAAGACTTAAGGTTAACATCAGAGTTTTTTTCCTCTTTATCATCATCGTTATCATCCTCATCATCATTATCATCATCATCATCATCATTATTATCATCATCATTAAAAAGAGAACGTCTCACTTGATTTGGATGACGCTGATAAGGGTAAAGTGAATAGAAGCTTCCTCAGGAGGCAAAAATATTGGTGGTGGTTTTGGTTGTGATTGTGACAATGCCCTCAGAAAAGGGGTGTTAAAAAATTCCTCCTTTCATAGTATAAGCTCTCTCAAAGAAACTTTTCTCGGAAATGATTTGCACATCATCATCAGAGAAGTGATCTTTTCCTTTCGTTACTATAGAAATTGTTTAACAATCATTAAAATAAAAAAAAAGGTTTTATATAATTACACTTAAATTTTAGTCAAGGTAGAGCCAGAGAACATTATAGTGAGAAAAGTTTTTTTTACCTTCCATTTCTCTAAAATTATAAAACTTTTTATTCAATAAATTTAAATTTAGAACAAAAAAGAAGAATATGCATACAAGATTCTTCGTAGCAAGCGTAAAGAGTTAAAATTCACAAGAACGACTTGCTCTTGACAAAGTAAAGTGAGAAATGGTACTCGTTGCCGATATCATAGGTCTTTTATGCACGTTGAGAGGTGGTGGGAGACAACCACAGGGAGTGGAAGACTACTAGAGGATGAGGGTAGTGTTTTCGTGGGAAGAGGTATAAGTAGGGAGTGGAAAGGATATAAGGAGCTTAAAGGAAGGCAAAGAGCTCAGTTGACAGCAAGTCGGCTGAGTGGTTGGACCTACCAGTCCAAGTTTTAAGACGTGTACTTTGCACTCGAGATTAACTAAACCCTAATTCTTTCTTACTATTACCCTATGTAGGTGGTAGGAATAATGATTAGAGGGGTGTTGAAAAAATTGAGAATAAGTGAATATAAGGAGCTTGCTAAAGTTGGCAAGCTTAGTTGACAACGAGCTAGTCAAGAGATTAGACCTACCTGATTATGGACTATATCGTTGACATTCAGGGCTATAGTAAGTCCACAAATATTTTTACTCCAAAAGAGCTAGTTATTGAACCACTAAAGTCTGATGCTCAGCCAGAAATTTTTTACATCAGCCCCCCATGTAAATGGTGAAAGCTTTAACATGAGGAATGCACTGTTAATGCTTGGCTTGAAAAATACTTTCATGGGATACCTTGAGACTCAGAAAGTACGTTTTTCTCTATTGTTACTTTCATTGCTAAGTTTTTCTTGAAAGACGCCAATATCATTTACATCAAGGGGTTAAAAAAAAAGAGGTGGTTAAAAGAAGCACTGTCAGAGAAGTAAGTAATTCAAGCAATCATTTACAGTGTTGCAATTAATATTAACTCTACTATGTTTTAGACACATCTGCAATGCTGAAGACTTGGTTCCTAATGTCAATAAAATAAATAAGGAGTACTAAGCATGCTTTGCTCATCAGTTATGCACAAAGCCTGCTCGTGCTGTCAAAAATGCCACTGCTTTGAGGAAATGGCTACTCACCTCAAGAGATACAGTGGTTAATGTACTCCACTCTGATGATAATGATAAGTAAAATAAATATGAAAAAATTTTTTATTAAAATTAAAAAAAACAAAGATTAAAAGAGGAGAAAGTATATGGTTGTTCTCCACTGGTAGAGGGAGGGTGGGGCTTCTACCACACTTTTATTTTTTACATAATCGTTAAGGTATTCAACCAAAATAGGAATGCAATAAGTGTATCTGCAAACAAAGTAGTATATATTTCATAAAAAGCATAGGTCAGTTAAGGAGTTACAGGCAAAAAGTTTAAACATTGTATAACTGATCTTATAGCTAAATATATCTAAAATAAGAAAATTAACCTTATTGTGTTATGTCAACATCTCTCTACATTTTTACACCTCGAAATTTCTTCTTCCTTTAAGTAAAATATTTTTTGGCTAATCTGTTTTTCATTTTTTTTTATTTTTCATTGAATACTTCAAATAAAAACAAAATGTAAGGATTGAAGAAAGTTTTTTATCAAAATAAATTTGTAGGACTCAATATTAAATTTTATGAAGTGGGAAAGTGGGTCTCATTTCAGTACACTTATACAATAAGTAACAAAACTAGAAATATTGTTTCTTATTTAAGTTTTCAAAAGACACACGATTCGGATTGGCTTTTTTTCTTATACACGAATTTACATCTTGAGCATCTATAAAAATGGCTTAGGTTTTTTTAAATTTTCTTTAATATCAAACTTACATGCTCTCTTGATATGCTATTCTTCAGATACGTGCCATCATATATGAAGGTTTAGATAATTATTTAAAATGTAATTTTAAACTTGCAGATATTTATAATAAACTATGAAAAAAGTTCTTAAAATAAATACATTTCTAGTAATAATCAAAGGTGTCGTGCTAGTAGCTATCTTAATTAAAGTGGAAGTACAAGAAGCTGCAACACTCATCTTAGCATTAGCAAATATAACATTTACAGAACTGGAAGTTATATGGGCAGAACATGATCTTTCACTCTGCAAGGTACAAAGTGAAGCTTATAAAATGATAATCCAACAGGTGGAAATTTTTTTCTCTACCGTGTAATCTAAAGATTCGAACATTTCAGGATGTCGGGGATGAACATCGTAATATTCCCAGGATAATGTAGGACTTCTTTTATTAGTAACTTGTGTCATTATTGGATTAACATTAGATTTTTTTATACTGATTACTCCATTATCATCACTACTATCTAATAGTATGACTTCAACCTAAGATTAAATATTTAGATTTGATGAGGACAGGATTAAATATAACATAGGAACAATAGTTATATTGTCATTGCACTGAGATTGCTTCATGGAAACAATGTGTGTCTCTTGCTGCTGCACATGGAGAGCTTGCTGCTGTACAGGAAAAGCTTGTGTCTGCACAGGAAGAGCTTACTGCATTAAGAGAGATTGTGTCTGCTTCTGTACAGGAAGAGCTTGTGTCTGCTGCTGCACAGGAAGACCTTTCTGCTGCACAAAAAGAGCTTACTACTGCACAGGAAGGGCTTGAGTCTGTTGGATAAAAAGATTTTGTATGATTTCTGATGATGAATTTGCAAAAAATTTTAATAAATAACTGTAAAAAAATATTAATCTTATGAAGCATGTAATATTAAATCCCATTTAAAATAATAAAAGGTTACTTCTCATGGAACAAAACCTCATTAGGGTCTTTTGAAATTGTCACACTTGGATTATGTTGGTCACAAAGCCTTTCATGGTCTATGGGTATACAAACTTCTAGCAAAGTGTTAGACCTATGAGTGGGCAGCTCTTTATCCCTAGATTTATTGTCAGCCCACTGCTCATTTGCAAGAGTAGATTCGTTCAACACCAAAAGATATAAAGAATCTAAATTATTTTATGTTGAGTTTTGCCTGTTTTCTATTATTTCAGTTGGTGTAACAGCTTTATCAGATAATGGTAATACAGCAGCACTTGCTACTAAACACTACTGCTTTTAAGGTAAAGAGTTAGAATATGATGATAAGGACAACAGCTTTAAATTATCCTCTAGAGAGCCAAGAGCAATAGGATCAGACAGACCTGACACTACCACACCAGCAGACTTCTTCTTTGAAGTCGTTGTTGATGGCTTCTTCTCCATTATCGTTTCCTACGTAACTGAGTACAGCACCTATATATGCACGATGACAAGAATAATCCCGTGGTAACAACAATGATGAGCAGATAAGAAGCAAGGACGAGTGGATAAAGAGACAGTACTCACGCGTGTTTACTTGTACGTAGCTGCGTTTAGCACCTATGTGTGCTACGATGATGAGGATTCAGGCAACAATGAAGAGACAGTAGGCATTTTGCATCAGGGCAGGGACGGAAATAAGCGCACTCACAACTCTCTTGGGTATAACAATACTCACAGGTGCGTGTACATTTGAAGGTAGCTGCGTCTGTACTATACATGAGCACCAAAAGAATAGAGTGCTACAAACAGCCCCAAAAATTAATATTGGTACTTACCATCTCTTCAGTTGCACAGTCGGTAACACACCTATTTAAAACGCAAGTGCTCATTTAAATCAGTGTTGAATCAATCTATTTTATATATTTATGACGAGCTTTTTTTTAATTAACGTACTAAAATATTTGGCTACGCGTTTTTTGAAGATGTAAGATTCGATGTTTAAGATTTCATGGATAAAAGCGGTTGGTTAAGGCTCTGATCAAGCTTGCCACAAAATAAACATTAGAATAACACTAAATTTCCTTAATTCATCTTATGGGTGTAATAAATGTAAGAGACATTTTTAAGTTATTTTTAAGTCACTTTCTTATTATCTTTACAACCATTTTTTAGTTACCTTTAAGCCACCCTTAAGACAACATAGATAATCCTAAAGTCATACTTGAGTTATCTGTAAGACTTTTACACTTCACATCGATAAGACAGTGCTGTACCATTTTCCAAATGTGTACTCGCACTCACAGTCGTCGATGAGATGGCACGATAGTGCAGCAATGCAAGTAAAGATGCGCATGCTCACTTGAATTTTCCTGAGTCGAATATTTCTAATAGTAATTAACATAATCATTAACACACATTTTTTTAACAATCCGATGTTTTGAAATAGGATAATGTTGCTCGATTAAGGCTATACTCGGATCGGTGGGTATGACCATACCCTCCTGCCAGCTTCCACGAGGAGGGGGGCAGTGTGCAATAGCACGAAACTCTGATGGAGGGGGGAGGTAACCCTGTACCAGCCTAGTTTACCTACTGATGCCGCTGATGAAAAAGACAAAAATAACAATGATGACGACAATGACGATGACGATGACAATGATGCTGACGACGAGAAAGACAATGACGATAATAATAATGAATCAAAAAGTATTTTAATTCGTCACTTTTTTAGGGATATTAATATATACATACTGCATAGAACTTCTTATCTTAGTCCTTTAAACTAGCTGATATTATAATATGTAATCAATGTCTTGAAAATCCAAAATTATGAATTATTGATGTAAGTCTTAAGATATAAGCAACATAAGAAAAATATTGCTTGTGTTAAGATACAATAGAAGCAATACTTGCAATACAAACTTACTGTTTACTGGACCCTTAATTAAAGTTTTTTTTTCGTATTATTACTTAATATTGATTAATACGTTGCTCGACAATCTTTTATGTATAATATACACCTAAAACTAGTTTTTTAGCATATTTTCATTTACTGTATTATATAACTATTTTTTAATTGTAGATTTAAATGATGCATAAAACTTTTTTTTTAGGAGGATCTGACAAAAGATCAAATAGCACGTAAGTACGATTGAATAACTTTTTTGTATTAGTTTGCAAATTAACTAAGAAAAACAATAAAAGCTTAGGTATGCAAGGAGAAAAAGTTTCCGTCAAATATAGAAAAAAGGGTTCTTTGGATAGTAAGCATATTTTTAAGCAGTGGTGTACACTAAATAATAATTAAGTGGTTTGCACCCTTCGCACCCTTAGAATCACTTTGGGCCTACGGGCAAAACAGTTTTTTGCACCCTCCCGGCCCAAAGTGATTTACCGGGCGCAAAGTGTGTCCACAATCACAAAATTACACTTAGCACTCTCAGTAAGAAAAACATTTAATGCGACTCGAGCACCAACGTACAACAATCGCGCCCTTCGCGCGCTCATGTTTGTACTTTGCCCTATTGACGTAATGTAACATTAATAAGACATTTTTTTCTTAGTGAAATAATAATTTCTTATGACTTATATAACTTGAACATAGAACGATAATCTACTAAGTTAGGATCCTTATCTTTAGTAGTAACAGTTTTCCAATGATGAAAGAATGCTAATGTCAACTTTTACCTTTTTACTTAAGTATATAAAATGATCAGTTAGATACGGGTGCCCTTGTACACTGTCGCACCTGCATGGTCTTTTGTATATTTTCCGCTTTAAAACATTTTTTACATTTTCAAACAAAACTTTTTTATTACTTGAGAATGTATGACAGATCCTTTAGATGATATTTATTACACACGCGCTCACTTATACACACGTGTGCTTATGCGATTAAGAAATTGATATACTTTTTCATGACATACACATAAAAGCGTTATTATTTTTTTAACTTATGAGTACAAATCATTGTGCTGAAGTGTACATAACTGGGAATTTCTGTATTCTAAGCATGCCAGTTTATGTGATAATAATGCAGCATTTGCAGGTAGCCATGCTTTTTGGCTTAAACCAAAAAAATGCTTCCACTAAATGGCATGATCACTATTTGAGGCAAATACGGAACTTCAGAAAAGATTGCTGATACGTTATGAGTAGCTAAACATAGGATTTTAAATTGTTATATAAAACACGGGTATGATTCAAAAATAAAAAAATATACTCCCACATTCACTTCAGGTGAGAGTTATTACACGCCATTTTATCAGTTATAACACCTGCTCAATAAACAAAATTTAAAGAAAGTTTTTGTATAAAACAACGACAAAAGATGACAAGTAAATCTACTACGATAATTTGGAAAGCAGATAGTCTTGGGGTAAGTCTTGCTACGCATTAACAACAATAGTCAAACCAAATATTTATAATAAGGAGCTAATGCCTTGCAGCTCGTGTAAATAGCTTTACAAAAACCTTATTCTAACGAAACTGTTACTGCAGATTGTTATCAACAACAATCAATACAACTAAGTCAAGTATTCGAGCTTTGATATTGCAAGTATGCTATAAAGTAAGACTAAATAACATTTTAGCGTGACAATGCTGAGCTACATGTTGATAGAAGTCGTACAGAAAACATAGCAACAACTCACGTGGAAGCTCTGACACTACCTTAAACTCTCTAGACACGACTGTTTCTAATTACTACTTGGTTAAGTTAATAGCTCATAACCTGGCCAATCCACACTTTACGTAAGTAACAATTTCTCTGAATAAAACATAGAGATATAAGCATAGAGTAAACCAGGGTTACAGCTGACTCTAAGTGAAAGTTGTGGATCCAATACTTGCTAAGCCTAGTCCCATGATTTGCTCTAGCACGGTTCCTGAACAGACCCCACTCATTTAAGCCAACTACAATGATTAGTAAGAGACAGAGAACTAAATCCCAATAGTTTACTCCATCTCTCTCTTGTCCAATATCTTAAGATTGGAGCTCTTGTTCACTGTATGGGAATATTTCTATGGAGTAATCTCTCATATTACAAAAATTCTTCGTTATCGGTTAGTATCTACTAACTTTTAACAAAAAATTAATATTGCTTTGGATCTATGAACATTTTGTACTTTTGAGTAACAAGAAGAAGTAAAATTCGTATTTCCATGAAGAAACTTACTTTTGCAAATTTATTGCATAACAAGTAGTAGGTTGTGTGCCTCTTACATTTGTTTATAAAATGCAATGATAAAGAGTGTTAACATGTATTTATTAAAAAAATAAACTACTAACTTACACTTTACGAATAATGCTATTTAAAAAAGAGCCTCAATTACTTATAATTAACAGCGCTATGATACTGATGTTTACATAACTTTATGCAAAGCTAGTTTCAATATTTTCTCTGCAATTCCAAACTGTATAAGTCCAATTTCTTAAGACAGAAAGTGATTACTGTTATACAGTTAACATCACCAGAGATGATTGTATGTTTCGCAGAAAAATTATTGTTCAGATAAAGCTGACTAATGCTTATTAAAATAGCTTGAGATCGTATAAGTAAATAGTGATAGTCAATGAATAATACTTTCTCACCAAGTTTTTACGATAAAAAGTCTTATAAACTTGTGCTACAACTTTTTCATGTTGCACATTGACCATTGCTTGTAAGGTTTTTGTATTTGAGGACCATTCAGAGAAGATAAATCAGCAAGACAGTATTAAAATACCATCAACGTTAGTAAAGTCCTGACATCTCTATTTTGAGAACCCTCAGGGCAAAAGTAGTCCATGAAAAGTGTGCAATGAATATGCATGTTCAATCTTGCATTATCGATAAATTAATATTGTTATCAACAATTTAATTGTTCTAATTGATTGTTAATCATTGCCCCCGAAACGAATCAAATTTTAATTATAACCATCGTATTCTGCATCAAATTTTACGTAAAAATTATATTTTCTAAATGTGGAGACTTTTCAATTGTTATTGTTAAAATATTTATTTATGTAGCACATAATAGTAAGAAAACCTGTTTTTAAGTGTTAAATTATATCTGTACCCCGTATGAAAAAAAGTTAATAGTAAGAGTTGTAGATAATTGAAAGATCTACAACTTTTTTTTTACCATTTCTCAGTATAACCTTAAAACTTTGTATTGTAATGCAAAAAAGCGAAAAATCACCATTTTATCATTTACTTAGTAAAAATAAATTTATTTTATTTTGTATGAATTTTCATTAATATTATATCATGAGAGATTTGTTTTTCATCTTATCTCCTAAATAATAAAAAACAAGTTTTTATTAAAGAAAAGAGAAAGATTAATTAAGCACCAGACAAAAAATAATAATAACAATGCTCGACGTAACATAAACACGAAAAATGTTTTTGTTCTTCAAATTTTTTTATTGCTACTTTGTTTTTTCATTATTTTAATAATTGTCTGCTTTAACATAAAAAAAATTGTTTTATCTCTCTGATTTTTGGGGATTTTAAAATTTTGCGGAGAAGCCTGCATACATTACGATCTAAGATTCAAAGTGTTACCCACGCTGCTCGCGTACATTCCACGTACAACAAGTTTGTTGGCTTTTGAATCAGCTGTGCGTTTAGTTTGGTCCTCTACTAAGACATATTTTCACTCGTTGTAATTTTAAGTTAAATATTTTTTACTTTGTAACAATGCCACGGAAAGAGGCACATAAAATGCAAAATACTAGTTATCGATCAGACAGATGTTTTAATCCTTTTAATCAAAAACATCTAACAACAAACACTTCTAATTTGAGGACAGTAAATAAAAACCATCTTTTAAAACTGGGCTTGGCAATGTCGTCAGATGCATCACAACAAAGAATTTTTTTTTTTGCCGCTTGAAGTTATCAAAGTTGAAAAAAAAAGATACAAGACAGAGTGAAAACGAACTAGCAGAATTGGTACGTACAATATTATAAGTATTATATTAAGTTTGGACATACCTAACCTCTCGTAGAATTTTATGTTGATGTTTTAGTATAATCTTTTTTTTAGACGCTACAGAAGGAGGACTCTTCGAGTGAAGAATCTAATATAAAAGTTGGGAGCAGTGACGGTACACCTGGATTTTTGGAAGATAATCCATCTTTGCCAAATAAACGAGTGGATTTTTCCAACAAAGGATTAGGCTTCTTCGGATCCTCGCCCATCAAAAAACAAAAACTATCGTCGAAAAGGTAATTGGTAAAAAAATTAAAACAAATATCGTCCGTAATTGATAAAAAAATTTGTAATTTGAGCTGAGATAATTTAGATGATCTTTAAGTAGATGACGACAAGTCCTTTATAATAAGTGCTTTGCAAGAAAATTTCAATACTTCGGCCAACCGCGTTCCTAACATTAAAATTTGGAGTATTTTTTGATCGTGGTCTTATAAAAAAGTTGAGGACACATTTCCTTGAAATTTAAAATTTAGTTCAGGGTAAACATTAGAACAATGATTAGGCAATCGTACACGCATTTTAAATTTATTATAGAAATGACTTAGATAAATTAAAGTTTTCAAGTTTTGTTTACATTTCTGAATGCCTACATCACGACACTATTGATGTACATCTATATCAATAGCATTTGATTGAATTTATATAAATAAATTCACCATGTGTTCATAAAATAATTTACATGTCTGACGGTGCGTGGATAGTCTAAGAATCACAAGAACTTTATTATTCTTGCTTGTTACTTTGAAGACTTCAAAATAGCAGCAGAGTGGCATTTTTCCCACTTCACATGAAAAGGGGCCATGCAAAAAAATAGGCGGGACTGTAAAATGACAAGCTGCCAGAGCAAGTCTTCAGAGAATTAACAATCCCATTCAAACACCGCGAAAACTTTTTGATGGGGCAACAGAATTATGTCCAAATATTTCTTGTCGTTATTCCACAAATGATGATCACGAAGAAAAAAAAAAAATTAGTGTCAAAGAGATTTTTGAGAGCAACAAGGATTAAGAGATTGCTGAAATATTAAAGCATGATTCCACTATTCCGTCAAAAATTAAAAGCAAAGCTGTTTTCTTTGCACGAAAAAAAAAATTGTGAAAATTTTCAAGTGATATAACTTTGTTGTAAGACTTTTTAAAAAGTTTTATTTGTACATAAAAGTTTTGTTACATCTACAAAAAAATATTAAGCAATCATTATCTTTACTTGGCGTTTTATCACACATTTTAATTAATTCAATAAAATATCATTTTCTTAGTTATTATTGCTCATCTTCGTTTTACAAGTAAGAAATTTCTTTTAATAAATGATAAAATGGTGATTCCTCACTTTTTTGCATTATAATACAAAATTGTGAGGTTATACTAACAAATGAAAAATACAAAAGTTGTAGATCTTTTAATGATCTAAGACTTTTGTATTTAATTTTTTTTGACACAAGGTACCGATATCATTTAATACTAAAAAAACAGTTTTTTTCACCATTACGCGCTACATAAATTATTATTTTAACAACATCAACTAAAAAGTCTATATATTTTGATTTTCACGTAAAATTTGAAGCACAATACGATGGTAATAATAAAAACTTGATTTTTATTAAGGGCAATAGTTAAAAATCAATTAAAATAATAAAATTGTAAATAACAATATAACTGTTGATTTTTTTTTTTTTTTTTTCTTTAAGTTCAACTTTTTAGCTACAAAAGTGGCATAGATAAAAGTTTTGTAGCTTTTGAGGATTCGCAGATACACACTGTTTCAAACAAGTCTCCAACCACTATTGTGAAATTTGTTTTAACTTATAATATCAAGAATAGGCGATAAAAGAAGAATTCCTTGTAAATGTATCTATTATTTTTCAATAGAGAAACTGGAAAAAAATTTTTAGCCAAATCAGAGAGATAAAGGTCAAAATTCATTGAATTTGTAAAAGAATTACCCTATTATGATATTTAATGTAATTGTTTTTTTACGTTTTCGTAACCCTTATTTTTAGGACAAAATCCTTTGTAAGTTGAATATTTATCGACAAAGTTTTTTAGCCCAGATTTCTTATTTTTATCATTATCATTCTTAGTAGAAATTTTTCGATACTTTATTTTAGTTGTAAAATTACTCGTACACAGGTTACGTGACATTGTTACGTCCGAACATTAAAGTGAATGGCGGAACTCGTAGATTCGTTCTACAAACAAATAAATTTAGTTTTTATTTGTCAGGAACCAGCCGTCCATGTTGGCCTCGAATCCATCGGGTAAGCCTCACATAAATGCTTTACGACCAACCATTTCTAGATATAATTTTGAATCAGGCTGTTGATTTTCAGAAATATTTTTGGAAGCGGCTTCTATTTTTGCTGATGTAGCGCCTTGGTTAATTAGTTAGGAGATTCTTTCGTGAAACTCCCGAACACTTTTTCTCTGTTTCGTCTGAGAATTATTGATATCGGTGATGTATTGAGCGTAAGTTTAAGAATAAGCAAAGTGTGCCTTCAAATGGTTTATAAGATCGTCTAATGTATTTATTGTTAATCCGTCTAGACACCTTTTAGCTCTACCCTTTAGCCTAGAGATGACTGTTCCGGAAAACATAGGTTCTTCCGCATTTAAGATAAGGGACCTACGTTTTTAATATCTTGTAAGAAATCTTTGAGTAGTGTATTTTGTCTACTATATATAGGTATATGTAGAGCAGCTTGATTTATGCGTAAAGCTGAGTTATTTAGAGCCACGTTACGTGATAATTCAAGGAATTCAAGTGATTTTTCGGCTTCCCGTGCCCTATGGTATTGTTCAAGTAACTGTATCCTTGTAGCAACATTAGCTATCTTGTTTATTTCCTCAAGTGTATTATCCATTATGGAAAAATTTTGAGAATAGAAAAGAAAAGAAAAAAAATATGTATAAAGAAAAAAAAAATGATGAACAAACTTGGGTTAGGTTAAAGCATACTTCAAGTAAAACAAAAAGGTTAGTTTCCCACAAGGGATGCCAATTTGTTACGTCCGAACTCCAAAGTAAAGGGCAGAACTCGTAGATTCGTTCTACAAACAAATAAATTTAATTTTTATTCGTCAGGATCTAGCCGTCAGCCCAAGGGCCTTATTTGCTCTTAATTACAGTATGCTTTACTTTTAAATCGTTGTTTTGGCGTTGTGGTGTTAGGTTTCCGCGAACGGTATGCGAAGAGAGGTGTTGGTATATCGTACGCCGAGCTGGCGTTGACCTACTGTTTCAATTTATCCAGTCGTAATTTATTCGTCTCTTAATCTTTCGTCCTTGTAAGGTCCTTGTCATCCGTTATGTATTTAATTTTTGCTTGGTATATAATTTATTTATCAGAGTAAAATTTATATTTCCATCAATCAAAATTTTTGAAAACTTTAAATACTCTATATAATTTAGTAATTAGAGTATTTTAATTAAGAAAAGAAACATAATCAATAACCAAGTTACTTTTTATCTGATGATTTAATAATGAGTCATGCCGAAAATAATTAATTTTACAAGTAATATAAATTATAAACGTTCAGATTCGCGCTTACAAGTAGGTAAGCCATGGCGGCTCTGGCACCCCCCCAGCTCCCCCCTGAGGTAGTGGTGGGGAAAGAGGCTCTTGCTATAATTGGGCTGTGGGTAGAGGAGAGGAAGTGGTGGGGGGAGAAACTGATCGGGCGGTGGGAGGAGAGGCACTGGTGGCATAGAAGAGGTAGTGGGGGCGGTGGGTACCGAGGACTACTCGGGTGGTAACGTCAGGGGAAGAGGCCTTTTCTGGGCTGCTACGTTGGATGGTACTGACGGCTCCCTTTCTTTCCGACCGCGAATCAAGCTCCAACGGCATCAGGATGGGTCTGAAAGGTGTAGGTGACAAGCCCAACGTACAGCGCGAGAGGAAGATGATCAAGCATGAACGTGTATTTCTTATCAGTGGATGTTGTTTTATTTTTTTCTTTCACTCATTATTAAGGAGTCTCAGCGTAATCGTTGTTTTTTTGGTTCCCCTCAAGAGCGGACATATCAAGTTGTTGGAGAGCAAATCTTATTGGAAAAAGCGGATTGGGGATCCAGTATAACTGCGACCAACGTTGGCTTACTTGATGCAGTACCTTGCTAAGGAATTCAGCCAGCTTATGAATTTGAATTTGAGATTCTTAGGATAGTATGTAAATGAGTTTCAATAATAACAAAACTTTAAATTTAATACACATATATTTTTGGTAGCTTAAAAAAAAATACACAAGAATTCCATGTTTATTAATTTTTTTCCAACATATATTCATCTTCATTTGGATAAGAGCAAATATTTTCGGAATAATAATTTCCCTCCACTTTTGGTTGAGATGCCTCAACGTGCTTTTCTATAAGAGATTTTCGACTATTTTTATCTTCCTTTTCCTTCTCCTTACTGAGGCTCTCATATTTTGGTTTGCTAAAGATCGGACCCATGTTGTTGATGTTGACTGCTCAATCGTCACAGAAAAACTGGAGCAATACGCAAATTCTTATTACCTTATAAGACGGCGCTTATTTCTTCGTACTATAACATGGAAAGATGTACTTTAATTTTTTAATCTTAAATTTTATACTTACTTTATTCTTTTTTTTTGCCTACACACGGTCATCGTTTTTGAGATCAACGTTAGTATTAGTTCCAGAGTCACTATCAGTATCAGTATCTTTAGCATAAATTCCATCAACAGTATCCCAACTAAGAAGCGTTTTAGAAAATTTCTTCTTATAACTACTAAGCTCGTCTAAAAAACATTCTGAGTCTGGTTCAATGCTACTTTTCACTAAAGAGCAAAGCCACAATTTTATTTGATGAGCTTCACTAAGTGCGCAATATTGTTTTCTACGTAGACTTTTTTGTACATAATGAGTACCACACATTAACGCTTTTGTTAAATATTCCATATTAAGAATGTGACGCGATGGCACCATATACTGCTGAATGTTAATCACAGTACACCCTATGGTCGATTCATTTTGCATTTTTGCTACAGTGTACAAATGTTGCTATATCTTTTTAATGGAACAATTACCCACGAACCAGCGAAGTCCATGCACTCGCTTTGACTAAAAGTCGTTGTTTTTACGCACATCCATAGGTAAGGTGGAAAAATTGCATGGGAGCCACACAATCCAATGACTGATTGCTGGTCTCATAAGTGACACCACACCCACTTCTTTTGGTAAAAACTGTCGAAAAGCGTCGAGAAAGCCCCCAATTTCAATAACATAATCCTCGTAAAAATCCATTTTTATTTTGCAGCTCAAAAGCGTCGTACTAACTGCGATATAAACGCGTATTCATCGCATTTGATGCTGCGTTAGGAACTAAGCAGCACTCTGCACCGAAATTAGCTTATATACACGTAAGTGTAGGCACTGCGCAAGTGTATGTGTGTGTTTTATCAGAATGAATCATCGGTTCTTAATAATTTAATCTTAAGCTAGTTTTGAGAAAAGAACTACATGAATAATAACAATAATATAATTCAATACATTTATTAATGACATAATTTCAAAAAAAATACAGTTTCATTGAGTTTTTACTATACATCTTTTTCAAAATTTGTGACATCTTCGCATTCCATTTAAAGTAGAATTTTCTCAGTCGTTTGACATTGTATAGATCTATACGCACCATTATGGTGAGGACATGCAGTAGCTAATGTTGGGAGTTCCAACTCTGGAAAATCAACCATATCATTAAATTGAAAATAAAACCTTTCTAGCCACCTTTTCTTTACTTCTCCAATCACAAAAATCTTCTTAGCATCTTTGAGACTCTCCAGGAGAACATTACCAATTTCTGTGTAATCGATAACATCTGATTGCCAATCTAATCCATGATAGGATAGCTCAAGCCATAAATTTTCACGTTTGTATTTATCATTTAGTTTGCAATAAGAAAATGTCGGCTTAAAGAGAAATACTGAAGGCTCATCAGCTCCATAAAGTGGAAGAATCGCCAACTCTTTAAGCACATAATCGTTGCCAGGCTTCTTAAAGCCCTGCATATCCACCTTGTAATCCATCATAATAAGGACTGACTTCACTGCTAGTATTTTTTTATTTTTTTTTTATTTTATATACGTGCTTGAACAAGTTTTCTCACGTCACCACTAATGGGATTGTACTCTACGATGCGATCGTGTAGAATGAAACAGTAAGCAAATACATTTTCCGGAAAATTCTCTCATGCTTCAAACTCCAAGCGCACGTCCACTGGCGGGCATTCCAAAGCTTCATTCTGCTTAGAGCAGTCAATTACGATAAGAGGCAAAAATCTTTTTTATTTAGCATAGGTTCTGGTTCTTTCCCGTAATAAGTGGCTTAAAAATTCTTATACATAATATATGATGTTGAAAACTAATTTTCATTGATGTCAAGATTAAGATTGTTATCAGGATAGTACTGTGAGCTTAAGAAAAGCTTTACATTGCTGATATTACAGTGATCAAAGAGACTGGCATTAAAAGCAGGATAATTTTCTTGCTTATTCTGAAAGCCCAAAATAACAAAACGAGGCTTTTCCAACTCATTGAAAGTTTTGACAGTCCACACATAACTAGAAGTTTTTGGCAAAAGAGGATACTCATACAACTCCCAATTGCGGAAACTCATAGAAATAGGCTTGTCTTTTGCAATAATGCAATAACATCAAGCAAACGAATTTTTCATCTGTCTGATGCAGTTATGTAAGGCACAAGCCACTGGATCTAAGTCAATTTAAGCTTATACTTTTCGAAGATTTGATTTTCAGGTACTTGTGTAACGGCACTAACATCATCTCTTGATCTTGTAAGAATTAATTCATGTTTTGCATTAACCACAACTTAGCTTTTCGAGGACTTCGATTAGAAATCATGGACTTTGAAGCACTTTGAATTAAGCTTTTTAAAGTAGTTTTCTTCAGCTTCATTTTGTTCTTACTCACTTTACTAGAATTCCTACTAGGCAATGCTTCCATGCTAAGTTTGTATTTTAATTTCATGGCAACGGTAATAGTAAAAGCAGCAGCTTTTTTCCTTAAACTAGCGTCTGTGGCTTTGAATCTTTGCCCCGCCTTTTCAGCGAGAATTTTGTCAGCTGTGTTTCTTGCTGTAATATTTTTTCGATCCTGAGAATAGGCTATATCATGTTGCTTGCACGCCTGATCCTATGGATTGATACCCGGATCTCCGTGAGCTAATCTCTTAGCTAGTTTAGTGCCTGGTCCACAATATTGATATCTTGGTACGTGCAGCTCTATAGGCAGTTTATTGATAAGTGTGTGAATGAATGTGAATGATGAAGAATGATCATTACATTCCAAGTGCTTAACGATGAATGAGCTCGGAAATATATGTAGAGCACTATTTATAGTTTTATATTTCAGCATGCAGTCATCACGAGCTCCGGGGAACAGAATATTTAACTTCCTGTCATAAATTTCAACAAACTGATAAGCAAGATTAGAAGATACGACGACCTATTAATTTGAAAACATAAAGGCAAACCATTTACAGTATCATGTTTTAGTCTCAGTTGAGTCAGCATACAGTAAACATGAGCTTTGAAGATCAGAATACAAAACTTTCTGTCGTGAATTTCGACGGGATTGTTAAGCAAAATAAAAAGATTTAACGCTATGGTGATTTGCAACCCGATACGATAAGAGCTGTTCTTTGTGGTCCGTCAAACTGTGGAAAAACAAGCAGCTTGCTGGCCTTAATTACTTACCCCAACGGATTGAGATTTGAAAATGTTCATCTATACTCAAAGTCACTGAATCAGCCAAAGTATGAATTTGTAGAACAACTGTTGAAGCCCATAGATGATGTAAAGTGTTTTTCATACAGCGATCATGAATCAGTCATATCTCCAGATAAGGTACTACCCAACTCCATAATGATATCTGACGATATTGCCTGTGAAAAACAAAATAATGTGAGAGTCATTTTCTGCATGAGACGTCACAAAAGTGTTGACTGCTTTTATCTATGCCAATCCTATGCTCAAGTTCTAAAGCACTTAGTCAGAGATAATTTAAACCTTTTGGTACCATTTTGACAAAATGACATGAATTTGAAGCACATCTATAATGATTATGTTTTACTGATATGACGTACAATGAATTTAAAAAATTATGTGTAAACTGTTGGAGAGTTGGAAAACATGGATTTGTCGTAATAGACAAGGAAAGAGATGTTGATAATGGTAGACGTAGAAGAGGATTTGATTCTTTTGCTATAAATATAATTCATACTTATTAAGTGCGTATTAGTCTTTTGTTAACCATCAAGTGATCAACATGGATACTTTTCGTAAGGAAAAAGACGTTCTTCGACAAGTTGAAAAAGCTAGAAAAGCTGTTCGACGTAAGCATCCATTGTTAAAGTCAGGAAAAAAAAATTTTGAAAAGCAGATTGGAGAGACTTTCAAGCTTATTACTGATCCATCTCTTAAAACTATCGATGACACAGAGAAAGTCAAAAACATGCCACTTAGCTCTGAATCTTTACTTAAAAAATGCTTCAAGCCTTTTAAGTCAAAAATTAATAATACCAACGCTTAAATGTTCCAATCAGTTAATAGTAACAGTGATGATGAAGAAGATACTTTTTCGTCGAATGATACTATCAAAGACTATGATACCGTTGTTAAAAAAAAGTGACGATGATAATTCTGTGCATAACATCGATAAAAATGGAATCAGAACTGGATCGAGTTTATAGGATAAGAGAGGAAAAAAAACGGACAACATATACTTGGTGATTCGCCTATATATTTCAAAAATAATCAAATTCAAATAAAGAATCTAAGATATCCAATGACTAATGGATGAATGAAGTTACTTATAAAAAAGCATCCTGATTAAAAGCACATAACACCAGATAATTTAGTTAAATGCAAACAAATCTTGGAAACATCCAGTGCACATAAAAGAAAATTTAACAAATATGAGACGATTCGTCCATACAATAGTAATGAATTTGATGATATTATGGCTCCATTATTGAATCTCACGCAAATAAAAAAGAAAGGCGGGTCCACACCTTCATTTAAAATTGCTAGGCTGAACATGCAAATGGACTACGTTTACTGGGACGACCCTAATGAGCTGGTCAATCGGCTAAGATTACTAGTGGCAGAAAAATCAGCTGGTAATCTTAGTCACCCTAATGACATGAATTCAATCGTTGAGGAGCTTCGTGAAGCTTATATCATATTTTGGGCATCATTATAAATTCTACTTTGTTGTTAAAATAAGCATTGACGTGTTCAGACGTGGATGAACTAAGTTGCAAGGTAGTAGTCGAGGTCCTCGAGGAATTGGATATAATCTCACCATGGATGGTCAATTCAACTTAAAAAATAAAAGGTTGTGCAATGTTGCATCAGCTATTCAACCTCACGATGCTGTAAATCTTACTACTTTACAGAAAGAAAAAAGTTTCATTTTGGATGAACAAGAGAAATCAAATCTACTAATGAGCAATTAAAGTAATGTATTCTCAGAAACAATACTAAATTTGCAGCATAAAATAAATACAGTTAAGAAGATACATATCTAGATGTAGCACATATGTCTAGTATAACTCCAGAAGACAGTTAAGAGAGATGAAAGCAGTAGTGGAAGAGCTTTATAAATCTGCGAGATGCAACTACCTTTGCTGAAAAATTGATATTCGAGGCTTGGATGAAACATGGCAAGCTGATCTTGTGGAGATGATACCTTATGCTCATGAAAATAAAGGTTATTGGTATTTGCTTACAGTTATAGATGTATTCTCCAAGTATGCATGGGCTGTACCCATAAAAAATAACACTGGTAAAGATGTGACTGCAGCTATGAAGTCAATAGTAATAGAGGGCAGAGTTCCAACTAATTTGCAAAAAGATCATGGCAAAGAGTTTCACAATGTGAATTTTCAAAGTCTGATGCAAAAGAACAAAACTAACTTGTACTCGACTTACAGTAACCTTGAAGCGTCTATATGTGAGCCATTTAATCGTACACTAAAGCATGATGTGTGAAAAAATTTCAGCTTGCGTGGCAGATATCAGTGGATTGACATCTTACCTAAGTTACTGATGGCCTATAATAATCGGAAACATCGGACAATAGCTATGAAACCAAAGGATGTGTCAGCTGCTACTGAAAATGAAATTTTAAAAAAAATTTTATCAAGAACAATGGGGATGAGAAAACAACAAAAATATCAAGTGGGAGATGAAGTGCGAATAAGTAATACTAAGCAAGTATTTAAAAAAGGATACACACCTAACTGGTCGACTGAGTTATTTGCTATAGCACTAGTAGCTCTAACCAATCCACCAACTGACCATTTAAAAGATGACCAAAATCAACCAATTTCTGGAGGCTTCTACGAGCAGGAACTGCAGAAAACCAAGTATCCTGATACTTATCTTGTTGAAAAAATTCTTTGTCGACGAGGAAATCAAATATTCTTCAAGTGGTTGGGCTTTAACAATACCCATAACAGTAGGATCGATAATAACAAAGAATTGAAGTAATATGTACTTTAAAAAATTATTAAAATCCAGAAGTTGTGAAAAAATTTGTATAAAACTTGTTGTGGTCTTCTAATGTTATCAATTATGTGTGCAAATAAAATTTGTTTACCATACATGCTAAAGTTATATCTTACATAAGATTCATTGAGGTAAGAAAAGACTCTAAACATGTAATAGATTGTATCATTTATTTTTTCCCACGTTAAACTAGTTTTATAAAAATAACTCTCTTTTTCTTGTATTTGTCTAATTAAACATTTATAAGTTAAAAAATTTAACACTATCACCATTATAGTGAACTGACAGCTTCTTTCTATCAATAGATTCCAACAAACTATTATATGATAGTTTGTTACTCACAAGATACTCAGATACTTGATTGAGTAAACATATTTGGAAGTGGTCGTCTAGTTCAGCGATAGCTTTCGTGCCAAATTTAGTGTTAGCTTTTCTCAGCTTCGACACTATATGACTTTGCTCCTTGACCATTTCAGTGATCTTCTTTGCTGGAAGGAATCTTTCATAGGCCAGCCGATTAAGTGCTGCTAAATCAGCCATCTGAAACATAAGAAAATTATATGAGTTTTATAAATAGTAAAAAAAAAACTGTATAAATAAGAAAACACGTTATAAACCCTTATTTCTGAGCTTTGCTGTTCCAAACAGATCTGCTTATCTCTGTACAAATTTGTCAACTCCAAATCTGTTTTTTTGAGAGCTTGTTGTTGACCTGAGCTGCTTGCGTTGAATGCTTATAGCTGCTCACTACAGCTCTGACTGAGCTCTGCTGCTTGATGTTGCCGATGATATTGGGACGCTCTCACCACTGGAGAAATCTCCCCCCCCTACATTGGCTGCTTTTTCATTGGCTTCTGATCTGTTATTATTTTCTACACACTCTCCAGCTCTTTGTTCTATTATTTTAATCCTATAATGGCTCCAAGGCATCGTATCTGTAGTGTTTGATAAAATATATCGTTTATCATCTTGGAAACTAAGAGCAATTTTATTTTGCCTCTCAGTGTAGAGCTCATGATGACGTGATCTTATAATAATTTGCTCTCAATTAATGTTTATAATTTAGTCACGTAGGCACTCAGTATAGTCGTTGAAATCGGTAGTTGCTTTTACGACGTTACTCTTAACTCTCTTTGCTTTTTTAATCACATTTTCATTTTCAAGAAGGACACTGCACATCTTACTTCTAAGCTCAACAAATTTCAATACAATATTTCCATTGCACTCATCTTCCATGAGCCCGACGATTTTTTTATTTTCTAACGGCATCATAAATTTATTATTTTCTGGATAATCTGATGTGTCAAATTCATTATTATCCAATTTTATCATTTTATAAATATAATGCTTTGTTACCTCATGTATCAGGCTGTCTGTATCAGTGTATAAGAGTTTACAATCATTTTTGAGTTTGGAGAGCATATAATCGTAGTGAAAACGTTACACAAGTGTCTAAAATAAATCTAGTACACTACGCCCAATGTATATTGGCTTTTTCATTATCATTTCTGCACGTTGTAGCTGTATGGCTACAAAATTCTCTTAAAAAATATCATAGCTGTGAAAATGTGGCTTTGCAATGTACGATGCTGCACCATAGCGTCCATCCCAAAGGTTAAGAAGTTTGACATCGATACGCTTTCTCTCATTTTCCATCGTTTTTCTAAAAAAAGCATTATTAAATAGTTTGAAAAGCATTTTTATAAACTCATTCTTAGCCTTTTTCCACTCAATGCTATTAAGATCGATATATTCTTTAAGCCATGCACTTTACCATAATTTTAAGGCTCGATAAATTTTTGTCAGTCGTAATCCATGATTTGTGGCTTGCTTGAGGGCTTAATGATGAAGCACATATTTATGCTTGTTATTTAATGTTTTTATTAATTTAGGCTGCTTTAAACCTGGTGCTGAAATGTGTTCGGAACAAAATGGCAAATCTTTCTGAGAATCGTGGAGCTCCTCTGGATACTCCAAATCCATTTCTAAAATATATCCGTAAGCACTTTCATTCCCAATATTATAAAAATCATAAGGCTGTTGCTCAACATTTTTGACCAACAGAAATCCACCATAAAGAAGTTTTTTAGTCATTGCCCAACCATGTAAGTTTTTCACGTCAAAATATGCTATATATCTTTCAGTTTCATCTTTTTTATAATTTTCCATATAGTGATTATTAGCTTCTGCATGTCCAATGCTATCTACACCCCAATGAACATAAGCATATCTAGATCAGTAATGAGTTCTAGTAAAATCTTAAAAAATTCTCAATTAATAACTAAAGCACAATTCACATGTCATTCTTATACATAATACTTACTTTCGTTTTTTTCAACATGGCATCCCAAGTGAAGCCTGGAGTAGTAAAATAGTGATCAGGATCTTATTTATAAACCTTAAGGCAATTATTTCTAAAGTTTTTAAATACTTCTCTTAACAGAAGTACATCAGTTTTGAAGTAAAGATCTGAATACTGTCCAAGAGTTATTATATCAAAAGTTTTTCATACTGTTTCAGCATGTATGTAATCTTTACTACTTATATGTGCATTAGATAATTTACTATGAAAATCATCTTTAGATGGGAGCCCAATTTCTTCAAGTTTTTCGAATGATGCTACATAATCGTATGAAAATACACCCTTCCTCTTCAGCATATTAATTTGCTCAAAAGAGTATTTATCATTTTGATCGAAAACCTTATCTAGAGTATCATAATGCTCTAAGTAAGATCCCAACTTATCAAGTGACGACGGCAAAAATCTATACGAGTCAATGAAGCATAAGTTTATGCGTGTCCCTTTAACGTACTTCGTAAAAGAAATGTATTTTTCTTTTGTTTGAGGGATAACTTGTACTCTTCTGAGAAAGCAAGTTACAAGTTCTTGTATAAATAAGTGGGCATTGTGATTGCTGAGATTATGGAATACTATTGGTACTGCTCGCGAGTCCTGATACTTGAGGTTACATACATTGTGAGCTGGGCCTCGATATCTGAGTAAAAAAAGAAAAGCGAATTTTAGATTAAAGCGAAAAATTTTCTCAATTACAAACTCATAAATATAATACTCTCCAGTAAAATGGACATGACCGTAAACTCTTTCATCATTTTTAGTAGACTTCTCACATATGTGACATATATCAACATGGAAAAAATCAAAGTCTTATTCTTCAGTTAATGATCTAATTGGTACTGGATTGTTATACATTCTATGTAAATCTAAGGCAAACTTTTGCATTTCTTTTACAAACCAGGTAGCTGGATTCTTACTGCTTTCAGTTTTTTTTCTTTAGAAAATATATCGTGATTTCGCGTTATCAAAACTGCACTTTATATAAAATCCAACACTCAATGCTTCATGGTGTTGCATTGCTCGCTCACTATTATGCACAGGTCTTAATCAACACTCAAAGTCTGCGTATACTATAAATGGTACACGATTTTTATTTATGTGATTTTCAAATCTTAAAATCTTATTATCATACCTCGGCAAGCTTATTTTACACTTTATTACTTTAACGCACTCTACCGTATCTGTTTTTAACATTTCATCAGTTTTAAGGTAATGAAGACAGCGGTCGCAAATATATATTTTATGTGGATGTTTTGTTGAAGAACTTCTAACCAACCTCGATAAGTCTTCATTATATACGTAGTGGTATTTTATACTATTATCAGCACTATTATCACCATCTTGTATTTCTTCTAAATATTCTTCTCTATCTTCTTCTACCTTATCTTCGTCCATTGCCTCAGCATTAAAAAAACCTTCTCTATCTTCTTCTACTTTGTCTTTATCCGTTGCCATAGCATTAACGAAATCATCACGCTCTCCGCCAATATTTCTTTGTTTTTTTGATTTTCCCTCACTATACATATCAATATGATAATTTTGTATAAGCAGCAAAATTATATGTTTATCCTTCTTTTCTGCTATATAGTGAAGGGGTAAAATTTTTTAACTATTTTTACTTTTCTCCAAAAAATACACGACACATCTTTCTGTTTTTTAAATTTTGTAACTTGCTAAGGCTGCACTAGAAAGGATGTCCCCTTAAAACTACAACTGTTTTCATATTGAGTATAATTTTACACTCGTTGTGCATTTTTATTCACTGGATGTCAAGCTGACAAACTGGCCCATTTGAAGCATTGCTGATCTGCGTTCTGTACATTAATGCAAGCTTTTTTTTCTTGATAGTAGTAGGGAGTTCTATGTAAGAACTACCACTTATTGCATTGTACTTATTTACATTTACTACTAAATTTAAAATTGAGCTTAAAGTCCATCCAGAATCGCTCTCCTGAATTTCTTCTATATCTGTAAGAATAGGCTTCTGGACGTATGTTTTAAACCTTTTATGTAGGTCTGTCGTATCAAAAATGGAATCAGATTTAGTATTAAAACATTTATTTTCAACAGTTTCTGTATCATTTTTTACGGTGCTAATACTGTATTAATTTTGAATGCATTTTGCTTGTCGAGAATTTCTCGCACTTTTAAAATGAATATTTTTTCCGCAGACTTAAGAAATTTTATTTTATCTAAATGCCTACTATTTGCTATAACAGCCGTTTTTATGCAGTTTTTAAAAGCGCTATTAAGATCTTTTCATGTCACAAAATTATAATTATCTTGATTGTCTAACTTTTCATTGAGCCCTGGCCCTTGCACTTCAAGAATTTTATAAAATGCTGCTAAAAACGTTAATAAAAAACACTTAATATTCAACAACTTATTTTCCACTCGCGATGACAATTTTACAGACAGCTTATAGTCGGAAATACTTTTAAGATCTATTTTACTGTTATCAATAAAATCTCGTATCTCAGTCATATTGTCACCATGCAGCAAGCGTTGATATTTTCACGCTATTTCACAGAAAATCACGTAACGCTCCACAGCGTTGACGTTAGCAAAATTCTTACGGAGTTGCTTCATTATACTTACAGCTCACATTAACGTACTCAAATGAATGACACGCTGCTGGAACTTATCTTTTATACTGATTTGCCTCTGCGAAAGCGATATGAGTGATGATATGAGTGATGACTAGCGGTGACTAGCAGTTGTATATAAAGAGATGACACATCGATAGAGGAGTTAGTTAACTATTAATCATCACAACGTTAAAATGACGAAGTACGCGGTTGATGTTCAAGGCTTTAGAACCATGCACAACCAATTTATTTTCAAAGAAATCGCTATTGTACCTGTTGGCGATGGACGTGCATAGTGGAAGCGTCACCCAAGTTACCATGTACGTACGACGCGAAGTCGAGCCTTGAGCATAGGAGAAGACTCGAGGGCTAGTGTTGTAAAGGAAGAAACGCTGAACAAGCCGTCGCGCGGGGGAGCAGGACTCACTCTGACACAAGAGTCGCTCTTGTGGTCGTCAAGCCAATGTTGTCATAGACCTCGTGGAGCCCGCTCCTGTAGTGAAGGTCGCCAGAGAGCCCGGGCCTATGCTGGAGGTCCCAAGCCGTCAGGCTGCGAGAATGCACCTTGTTGGCGTGCGGGCGCGGATGTGTAGCATTTCTGCCTACATCGGGTTATTGTGTATGGAACCGAACATGCCATGTACGCGAGACCACGTCTGGTACGAGAGAGACTTCAAAGAAAAATTCATTGTTATTATCCAAATGCCGTGAATGTCGGTTATAGTGTCAATTGAACTCTCCCTCGTGACGAACTGATCTCCAATGAGTATGTAGAGTTGAAATAAGCGGGATACTCCAGAAGATTCGCGACATGCACGGAGACATCTATTGTACGCAACTAGAACTTAGAAAGTAGAATTGGAAATCGGAACCTTGAGCACAGGGGGTGCGACGGCGTAGAGGCAGTTGCGAACCAACTATTAAGCAATAAGGTGCGTAGACGTCGATCTTAGCGATAAGTACTTTGTAACCCTTTTAAAATATAATACAACCATTAATCTCAATCTCGTCTTTGTTTTCACATCCTTTTATTGTCCCTTTCAGTACCTCTACAAGAAAATGCTACACCGTCAGTTTTTGTCTTTAAGCTACCATATTCTTGGGCACAGCTCTTATCTAAGAACAAATGCGAAAATCGATGGCTAGAGTTTAATTACCACGGTCTTCATTGGAGCTCGGGAGAAGTTCCCTACGAGGATCTAGCTACAACCTTTCGAGCCATTATTAAAGAAGCTGATTATTTACGTAAAAGGTCTTGAAAAAATCAAATGGTTGTGCCGTGTGCTATTTAATAGGTACATTACTCATAGCATGATTCATACGCTTTAATAAATATTTGCATAATATAAATATTTTTATAGGTACATTTATGATATAAGGCAATGTCCAGCTTAAAAAAAAATAGTATGGATGATATCGAATGCATAAATCACTAATTTAATTCAGCTCATTGTGCTGTGAAGAATGCTACAATAAAATTGCTTTATTGTATTAACTGACTCTATTCGTTGGCAAGGTACTGCGGTGAAAAGAAGTAAGCCAAGCAATGTTGGGATACGCTTTCAATTATGAATTGGTATACATGTTTTCTCTGACAACTTGCATCACTCGATACGCCCAATGACGCTGGTACATTACACGCCTAAACAAGAAGCAAATATTTATCGGCCACGACTAACACATACGTGTATCCTAGCATGACTCATTGCACCCGCTCTTGCTAAGAAAAAAATATTACACTGGTGCATTATACGCCTAAATGAGAAGCGAAAAGTCATCGGCCACGACTAACACATACGTATGGATAAGAAATAATAGCTTCATTACTTGGCAAGGTACTGCGTCGAGTAAGCCAACGTTGGTCGCAGTTAAACGGGATACGCGATCTGCTTTTCCTAATAAAATTTTCTCTCTAACAACTCAATACGCCCGCTCTTGAGAAGAAAAAAAAAAAACAACGATAACGCTGAAACTCCTAAGCAATGAGCGGAAGAATAAAATAAAAAAGAACATCCGCTGATAAGAAATACACGTTTATGCCTGATCATCTTCCTCTCGCGCAGTACGTTGGACTTGTCACCTACACCTTTCGGATCCACCCTAATGACATCGGAGCTTGATGCGCGGTCGAAAAGGAAGGGAGCCGTCAGTCTTATCCAACGTCACAGCATCCGAAAGATGCCCCTTCCCCTGACGTTACCGCCTGAGTAGTCCTCACCACCCACCGCCCCCACTACCTCTCCTTAACCACCCGTGCCTCTCCTTCCACCACCCGATCAGCCTCTCCCCCTACCACCGCCTCTCCTCCACCCACAGCTCAACTATAGCCAGAGTCTCTCCCCCCACCATCACCTCAGGGGGAGCTGGGGGGGTGCCAGAACTGCCATGGCTTACTTACTCTTACAATGTTTTAACAGGTTTTTATTTTTCTTAACTTAACTTATTCTATGATCGTTGGTTAACCGCTGCTTGCGTGCACGCAGTCGCAAGAACTTACAAAGTTGACCGCAACGATGAACTTTATCCTACACGATAGTACTTGTGGTGATGAAAACCATTAGGCTGCTGCTTTTAACGTTGGAACCCAAGTCAACGGTCCTTTCTTTCTTGTTCCTCCTTAATTAACTTTTTAGGCAAGCTTACAGTGGCTTGATTTTGCTTGAGCTTTTCTTACACAGCTTAGTCACTGAACTAAGTCTTACATTTGCTTGAAATGCACGCTTTTAACACGTAGCTTAATAACTGAACTAAGTCTTACATTCGCTTAAAAGACGCCACAGAACTCACTCTCCAACCTTTATTGTTACTTTGGAGCACTTGATGAAAGAGGAAAGGCAATTATTGGCACGTGCAAGGAGTTCTTATACTCTTGCATTTAAAGAGGACACGTTAAGTTGGGGATCCAAATGACGAATCAGAATTTAATCCAACTACTCTCAATTTACACAAGCATAAACGTGGTGCAACAACTATATCACGATCAATGGTGAAAATTGTTGATCTCTTGGTTTTTGCATTTGGTACAGTTGATGTTAAAACTGTTCACGACATTTGCTGTGGATCATTTTCAGTAATAAATGTTTAAACTGCTGATTGTATTTATTTTTGTGGACAGTTAATGCAAATTGATTTTTGTAAGATGAGCGCTATATAAGATTGTTTGGAAATTGCACGCGTAGTTAGAGTTTTTTGACGGCAGCTCTTTTTAATCAAAGTAAGTTATATCTCACGAGATTGCAGAAGCAGCTATACAGCTCAATGTTCAACAGTTGCTGAGCATTTGCTTTTAACAAGTTTTTAACGGAGCTGTGTATTTCGAAATAATAAATATTAAGTATATGACATGGGATGTCACAACATATTGATTAAAGTAAACCTTATTAAACATTTTAATTTTCTAACAATTTTACAGTTTTTATCTTTTGACTTCTCTGCAGATTTCATGTTTTCAACTTTGATGTCTTTCTTCTCGTCTCGTCATAAATTTTTCCCACTTTTCTTGTCGTCATATATTTTCTGCTTCTTCTTGACTTCAGCTGTTGCTCTAACCTTTATCCATAGTGATTGAAAATAAGCTAATGCTTGCAAAGCTCTGAATCAACTTTATATTTCTCTACACGAGTTTCATGACATCGCCACTTATCGGATTATATTGAACTATACGGTCATGCAAAATTAAGCAGTAAGCTGACGTATTGGCAGGAAAATTTGTATCCGACTCAAATTCTAGCCTCACATCTACTGGAGCATTTTTCAATGACTCATTTTTTTTGGAACAATCGAGAGCGATTAAAGTTTATTAAAATTATTGCTCCAACATTCGATCTCATGGTTTGTAAAAAAGGTGGATCATTGCTACCTTATTATAAAACTATTCAAATAACGCACCAAGCGAATTATATGCATTCAAATGATCCTAATGAGTAAGTAGATTGTTTACGCTTGTTAACGGATAAAAAGTCAGCAGGAAACCTAAGTCTTGACAACGAAACTTTATCAATCATCGAGGAGTTGTGAAGGAGGGTATATATATTGATGTGCACAATTTTTGCTTTAGTATCAAAATGAGTGTCAATGTATCTGGTCGGAAACTAGAAAAAACTGTAGGCGGCAGCCGAGATCCTCCTGGTATTGGATACAAACTTATAACAGATGGGCAATATGATTTAGATAATAATGCAATGTTGGAGCACCGAAACAGCCTAAAGATACAGTAAATTATGCTTACTTTATTAAAGTAATTAGAATACTTAAAAAAAAAATAGATAGCTTCTAAATTTTTATGTTCAACTTACAAACAAAATTCCTATTTATTCAAGCTGATTCAAAAAACTTCAATCGAGACAGTTAATATATGGAGCAAATCGTTGAGGTACTGCATAAGGCAGCAAGGCGTAATTATCCTCACCGAAAATTCAACACACGTGATTTAGATAAGACTTGGCAAGCAGACCTTGTAGAGATGCAGCCTTACGCTCGTGAAAACAACGGGTATTGGTATATGCTCACTGTAATAGATATTTTCTCTAACTATGCATGGGCTGTACCTGTGAAGCAAAAAACTGGCGAAGAAGTAACTGGTGGCAATGCATTTGATATTTAAAAAAGGATGGGTACTAATAAACGTGTAAACTGACCGTGGCAAAGAATTCTATAATGTGAACTTTTGAAATCTTATGCAAAAATATAAAATAAATTTATACTTAACTTATAGCAATCTTGAAGCTTCTATATGCAAGCGATTTAATTGCACTTTGAAAAATTTAATGTGGAAAAAATTTAGTTTGCATGGAAACTATAAATGGGTATATTTGTTACAATCGTAAATTTGATTTTATAATAATAGAAAACATCAAACGCTTGGTTTAAAACCGAAAGATGATGTTGCTGAAAATAAAGTTTAAGTCATAAGGAAGTTTTAAAAAATATGTAAAAAAAGCAGTAAGTCAAAGCCTGGATTTAAAATTGGTGGTAAAGTGCAAGTAAGCAAAACTAAAGAAGCAGTCAAAAAAAGGTATGAATCAAATTGGTCAACGGAAGTATTTACAATCAAGTGACTTGCAGCAACAAATCCAACAACGTATAATCTGAAAGATTATCAAAATCAATCTATTTCTGGAGGTTTCTACGAGCAAGAACTGCAGAAAATAAAGCATACTGATCCATACCTCGTAGAGAAGGTCATTCATAGGCAACAAAAATCAAGTTTTTGTCAAATGGTTGGGCTTTACCAGTACTCACAATAGTTGGAGGAATAAATAATAAAGATATTTTGAATTACTCTAAGTTTAAAAATTATAAGATAGTAATATGTATTAAGTAATAATGAAAATGTTACGTAGCAAAAATGTGTTAAAGAAATATTCAAATTTTAGAGACAATTGTAATTTATTTATTTTTTGTTTTTTACATCAAATATAAGAAAATATGATGTGTTCTCCATCGTAAACTATAAATAATTCTAATTTATTCACGGTGTAGCTGACAAAATCAGCTTTGCGCAAAGAAGGAAACGTATCTTTGGGAAATTATCAAATTTTAAGGCTAGTTATTTCTGCCAAACAAAATGTGACTCAGAGTCATTGAAGTTAGTGGCAAAACTGAACGTTTTTTAACTAAAATCAACAACATCTTTTTTACATGACAACGCTCGTCATTTTCATCCGAACAAATTTATCTTACTTCACTACACATACATGACAGACAAACTTTCACATGTTTTACTTTAAAAATTTAAGCTTGATCTATCTGAAACATCCCCCCCCCCGTACGAACATTAGGTTCGTACCATATATTTAAACTGAATAATGTGGTAGGGGTATGAGTAGTTTCATAGAGTCGAACAATTCAAACTTAAAATCATGATAAATTATAAATAGTCTATAGTTAATGAGTGGGTTTATTTAATTGGTAGAAAACAAATTGATTTCAAAAGATGAAGTCTTTTATTCAACAACAATTTAAAATATGCCAAGACAATCGCCTCACAGCTAACCGTCCGCAACAAGCCTCTACGCTTGTTACTCCGTGCCCCTAGGATCTACAGGGGATGTGCTCCCGATAATTGTCAGAGTTTTTGTAACACGACAGCTCATACAAACGACTCCTTTCAATCGTGAGTGTTGAAACGACTATCTTTGCAAACACTTTTCAATTTTTGAAATAATACAAACTTTCTCATTTTTAATTTAGATGTCAGCAGCTATAATTATTTAAAATAAAATATGTCTTAAACTACAATCCATCATAAACCAGAGACTCCTTGGTGAGTATCACTGCCAATCAAGCCACAGATTAATCTCACTTTCGATCTCTCTGTCCAAGTGCCAACCTCATCCAAACAAAAGAGAACTTCTATTGAAATAACCATTCGAATTAAGATAGTTCTGAAAGATTGTGATAACAAAAGTCTTAATTTGAGAAATTTAAGAAAGAGAAGCAATTTTTTTTTTTGGCTGTAATAAGCGACTTTTGAAAGATCCTGACTATGGTCAAAGATACAAAATAAAACATGCTCTTGTGTTACTACTAAATATGTTCCAATCGTATCACATTCATACTGCAAAAACAAACATCCAAACTTTATGTGCATTCGCATGTTTATCTTGTGTCCTAAATAATCTACAAGAGAAGACTTTGCTTGAATGAAGTCAACTAACACGGCTTCTCACCAAGGAAATCTCAACCTCCTTTACGATAGGCTTCGTCTCACCAACACTCTCAGACCTTCACTGCTCAAAAAGCGCATCTCCGCCGTCGTGATCTGGGTCAATCCCAGAATACATGTCCGGATCCTTCACTGCTTGGGGTGTGCTCCCCTGTCGTCGCAAACCTGGTATCCTGTATCACGTGAGCACCGACTGGCCCGGTCTCTCCTGCCATGCGTTTACCAACCATGTTCACGGTGGATCACCAGTCAGTGACATGGCTGACGAGACTATCATACTTAAAGCAAATCTGATTCATGCTCAAAGATAATCAATTTTAATTTACATATCTGTTTGAATTGAATGCACCCACTCAAGATTACAATGTGTACAGTACTCTGATTATAAACACTCGAAACGTGATGGCAGCAAAATATTTTTTTTAAAGACGCATGAAAAAAGGTAATTATGGTACCAACATGCAACTTAATGGTGCTGGAGATGCAATACAATACATTCCACCCTTACATAGTCGGGTAACAATGTTACACGCACGCTTCTCCCAATATTATACTTTTGCACAATAAAGACGAATGACGTGGTGTGTACGACCTGAATGTAGCTGCAGGAATATTACGTGCAGGAAAAGAACGCAACATGCACAAGCGCACAGTTGCTCAGAAAAATTAGGAAAATAAGGAGATAGACAACATGGATACGGCGTGCGCGAACGCACTGCCGCTTAGAAGGATCCAGACGACGAGGAGACGGCGTGCACAAGCACACTGCCACTTAGAAGGATCCAGACGACGAGGACATGGCGTGCGTGAACGTACTGCCGCTTAGCAGGATCAGAAAGTGAAGGAGACGGCGTGCGCGAACGCACTGCCGCTTAACAGGATCAAGACGATGAAGAGACGGCGTTCGTGAGCGCACTGCCGGTAAGCAGGATCCAGACGACGAGGATACGGCGTGCGCGAACGCACTGCCGAGCAGTAGTGTTAGGATGACGAGGTGACATTATACGGTATGGCGCACGAGATCATGTAGAAGTTGGTGGCGGTGGCTCGTCCTCTGCATCGACGATGCTGTTGCTTCCACTGTCACGGTCACTGGTGCAGTCGCTGCTGTCATTGTTGCTGCAGTGCTATGTTCTTAAAGTGTTCTCTGGAGCTACCTGCTTTCTTTTCGCCATTTTCTCTCTTGCGTAAATTCCGGATACAACTATAAGTCCCGGATTTCGGCACCAAAATGTAGCTGACAAAATCAGCTTCGTGCAAAAAAAGAAACGTATCTTTGGTAAATTATCAAATTTTAAGGCTATTTATTTCTGCCAAACAAAATGTGACTCAGAGTCATTGAAGTTAGTGGCAAAACTGAACGTTTTTTAACCAAAATCAACAACATCTTTTTTACATGACAATGCTCGTCATTTTCATTCGAACACATTTATCTTACTTCACTACACATACATGACAGACAAACTTTCACATATTTCACTTTAAAAATATAAGCTTGATCTATCCAAAACACACGGTATCCAATAGTTTGTTATAGAATTCTTCGTTTTTTAACAGAGGTGAACTTATTCTCCAATTTAGTATTAACTTTTTTTAGTTTTAAGACCATGTAGTTTCGGTCGGAAATCAATTTTGCAAGTTTTTTCGTTGGCAGAAAATCACTGTCAGCGATTTTGTTGAGCGTTGTAAGACCTTTCTTCAACAAAATAAAGGAAACGAAAGTTAGCATATATTATTTATACATTGCACATGCTGTGTAAATACACACATATATTTAGTATAAAAATATATTACCTTGACAGTTTAAATTTTTTTTACGAGGTGGTTCACTTAAATGTGATGTCAGCTTCTGTTAATTAAGTTTAACCTTACTTGGACCTCTGCTGGAGTATAGAATAAGCTGGCCTGGTCAAGATAACTCCTGATATAGTAACGAACCCTCCACTATAGGCTCATCTGCTTGTGTTCTGTCTTTTTTTGAGAGATCTAATACAGAAGCAGTCCTTGCAAGGTCTCATATCTAAATGGCTACCCCTTCTATCGATCCTTCTCTCTTGTTGGATGATTCTTCTTTCGCTATGCTGTAGTGACCCCATGGTAGAGTATCTGTACAAACAGGTTGCAAAAATCGTTTGTCATCGTGTGCACTTAAAAAAATTTTAGTTTTTTTTTCAATGAATAGCTGATGATGCCGTGATCTAAGAATTTTTTGCTCTCGAGTGATGCTACAACTTTTAGTCAGACACTTGATGTAATCTTCAAAGGTTATCGTAGCTCCTACAATGGAGCTTTTTAAACCTTTAGCTGTTTTTCATGGTTTTGTATTTTGAATTTTCACGATACACATTTTACTTTGCAATCCTACAAATTCCAACATAATATTACCGTTGTATTCATTTTTCATAAGACCAACAATTTTTTTGTTTTCACGAGGCATATTAAAGTCATTTCTAATAGGATTGTTTCACGTGTTAAATTCTCTGATATTCTCACGCATCATATAATAGATATTTTCATTCGTTATCTCATACATATGACTGTTAGTGTCAGCTTACAACAGTTTGCACTGATCCCCAATTCGATTTCTCATAAAATCATAATTAAAATTGATACACAAGTGTTTTAGGCAGGTCCAAGACACTTAATTCTATATATATATTGGTTTTTAAATAGAAATGTCAGTGCGCATTTATTGTATAGCAACAAGTTGCTCGTCAAATATGTCTCAACTATGAGAATTCCGATGTAAAATATATGCTTCTGCCCCAAATCTTCCTGCCCACTTGTTGATAAGCTTAATGTCAACTCGATTGCGCTCGTTTTCTATTGTTTTTCCATATACTGCATTATTAAATAATTTATACATCATTTTTTGCATTTTAAAGTTTGTGATTATTTAAATATATATATATTTTTAATCAGAAACTCTGATTTAACTGTATGGCTCTATAGACTTTTAATGTTCGAAGGCCATGACTCACAGCCTGCTTAAGTGCCCGATAGTGTATGACATATCGGTTTTTGTCGTACAGAGTAGTCAATGATTCTTTTTGTTTGGATCCTGGAGGTGTCATGTGCTCAGCACAAAATGGCAAATCCTTGTGTGCGTTATGGAGAGTTTCGGGGTAAGCAAGATCTTTTTTGAGTATACACCCAATTTTAGCATCATCTACATTTAGAATACCTGTTGGGATAATATTTTTAATCTTTTTGAAACCAGCGTAAAGCAGTGGTTGGGTCATGGCCCAACCATACAAACTATCGACATCATAATAAATGAGGTATTTTTTATCTATTTCATTAAGTTTGCCTTTTTCCATAGATGCATTGATTGCTCTAGCATAGCGATAACAAAATCGACTGATGCCACCTCGTATGCCACGCTTAATAAACATAAGCATGTCAATATCAGTTAACAATTCAAGTTTCACCTTAAATAAAGTATCATTATTATTATTATTGTTTTTTCATAATGAATTATAATTTGAAAAATATTTTTAAACCTTTGTATACTCCAACATAGTATTCCAAGTTTGTACGAGGCGTATGCGTTAGCACACACTAGGCTCAGATAGGGTGATTGGGTAAAACAATAAAATTAAAAAGCATAAAAATAACAACTTTTAATGTCACTCACAGGCCAAGAAAACACAATTAATATTCACAAAAATTGTAGAGGTCAAATTTATACCGGAGAGAATAAATACTGTCTATATTCTTAAAGCAACGAACTATTGAAATATATAAAGGTGAAGAATGTAGAACGAAAAGAGTCAAGTTGAATAACACGATATGTAAACACGAACTGTTCTTGAGCTCGCAAGAGATTTTGAAAGTTACTCGAAATAAATGTGACACTAAAAGCACTGATAGATTATAACTGATTGAACTATTGAATAACTATAAATCACTGTCTGTTAAAAAATGCACAATTACTGTCTGTGGAAATACACTAGAGTTTTACTGAGTCTTGCTGTTGATAATCACTGGTAGTTCGATGAGATTAACTATTTGAGCTGGTCTGCAAATTATGCAATGAGTAACTTAAACAAAGCACTAAGTGCACTGCACTGCACAACTGAGTTTTGTCCACTGTATAGCGAGAGTTAATCAGAAGATTTACACTAGCATTTAAGGTGATGTATGCACCTTTGAATGCTAGAGTTTGGCAACGTAACTTAAGAGAGTCTTTCTTCAACGAGAGCTGAAAATAATCTGGCGCTTACAGTATACAAAGCTTGCCGCGTGAATACGCACACACACACCTGCAGCGCGCAAAGTCGACCAAGCGCACACGCACAGAGCGTTGAGCCGACAGAGACTACAAATGTACACAATGTACACAAAAGCCGGGCCTACTGTCGGTCGCTCTCATTTCCAACAAAGTTAAACCAGGTGTTGTATAATAATGAGCCGGGTCTGACTCATATGTTTCAAAACAATTGTTTCAAAATTTTTTGAAAACTTCGGCAAGTAGTAGAACATCAGTCTTTAAGTATAAGTCTGGATACTGGCCTAAGTGTTTGAATGTTAAAAGTATTTCAGATACTTTTAGCATGCTCATACTCTTTATCGGTAATATGAGCTTCATATAAGCTACTATAAAAATCTTGTTTCGTTGGTGACTTTTTTTCCTCTAGTTTTTCAAATGAGGATATGTAATCAGATAAAAATATGCCTGAATTGTGGCACAGGGGTCTTATGCCACACTAATGACAGCGTCTAAGTGACAGAGCTATCTCATTTGTTACTATGATATTAAATAGGGAAACCACGAAGCAAGTACAAAATAAAAAATATAAAACGCGAGAAAGGTAACGCTATGATGTAGAAGCACAGGACAAACCTCTTAATTAAAGGTCAATAATTACACAGCTAAAATACGAAACTACTTTACGGAAAATGAAAAGAAATTAGTTGTAAAAGCATCTACGGTAATTTGCGAAGGATAGGATGGGTTGGGTTGAACTGAATTAAAAAATACTTTTTATGTGACACTGATAAACATATGATTTGTGGCTTAAAGGAGGAAACTCTTAAGAGTAAACCCCCTAAGAAAAAGAAATGACCGATTCAAAACTAAATAAAAAGAAAAATTACAACCTGGTTTGAATTGGTGTGCAGATGTGGAGGTGTAAATGTGTAAGAGTATGAGTGTAAGTGCGCGTCTACACTGTTTTCCTCCTCGTCTTTATACCACGGTTCCATGAGTGCCAATTTTCGCCGTGAGTGCTTACAGCACATGGTAAATGTTGACGCGGCACGTGGCTGTATTCTAGATTTAGACGAACAAAGACGAATTGATGCAAGAAAACACGTTTATACACAGGCAAGTATCGGAGTGGCTGAGTACTACCAAATTTTTCTAGTGGCGCTACCTTTTCTCTCTCCTTCAACCCCCCTTTTTTTCTAAGGATGCGAGCTAATTAGCAGAGGTGTTATGCATTTTGAGATTCAGTCGGGCGTCAGGACGCGAAAAATGCTGAAGATGGGCGAGACAGGTTAAAAAGTAGGTTTTGAAGTGGGAGAGAGAATGAGAATCTAGAGCAAAATAAGAAATGCACGTAACGCGTGTGTGTGTGTAAAGTGAATAAATTTAAGCATGGTTTTATGTGTTGATGAGGACGAACGTGCTGTAAGCTTTGATCCTCCTCCGCTCATGTGGCAGTACTTAGTTTTAGTCGCGTTCAACTAAACAATGCCTTCCTCTTTTAATAAATTGATTTGATTAATATCATAGTTAGCATCATTCGAGAATGCACTTTCAATAATTTTTATTTCATCTAAATACAATGACGGTTTGTCAAGACATGAAAGCATAAATTTAAAGGTATCTATGAATCGTAGATTAATACCAGCTTCTTCAACATATTTTGTAAACCAAATGTACTTCTCTTTTGTTTGTGGTAAAAGTTGAACTTTTCCAAAGAAGTTAATAGCGAGCTCTTTTATGTACAAATAAAAATAATAACCGCTTAAGTTGTGAAAAACTATCGGTATTATTCGTGAATCATCATAATTAATATTACACTTGCTTTGCTCAGGACTCTTAAACCTGCAATAAGAAAATTATTTTTTGTTTTGTTTATAAAATAATTGTAATAATTATTACAGCAAAAACAATATTCGTACTTTCCAGTCAAATGACAATGATGTCTTACTTTTTTATCACCTGAACTGAAGGGATGGTTAGATATATGACATAAACAAGCTTGATAACTAATGACCTTCTCTGCTGTGATCAAATAAATTATCTTGATAGGATTTTTATACATTTCTTCCAGTTTAAAAGCAAGAGGGTAAAGAATATTGACCAACCATTGAGCAGGTGTCTCATTAGATTAATATCATTTTGGCTATAACTTTTATACTCTGATTTACTATTCTTATAGCTTAATTTATTGAAAATATCCAACACGATATGCTATATGATGTGGATACGCACGTTTATTCTCAACAGATAACAATAAGCATTTAAAGTCTGCACCAACAAGAAAAGGTAGTGGGTTCTTGTATGTTTAATTTTTAAATTCAAGTGTGTACTCATTCTCTTTTTTTTTAGGTTAAATAATTTTGAAACTATTCATATTTTTGCAATCTTCTTCATGGGCTTTCAATTTATCTTTAGACCAAAAGTAGTGAAGGCATCAGTCTCATTTGTTTGAGGCATGCTGATGTTCAAACAACTGTTTGCATATAAAACTTGACAAATTTTTAATCCAATATGATGGTATCCATACGTGGTATTTGAATTGTCCTTATTATTGATTTTATTATCATCCTCCTTATCATTAATATAAAAACTTTTAACAAGTAAAAGGTTAACATGATTTTCTCTTTTCTTTCCTGATAAATGACTAGGACAAACGTTATAAGTCTTACCTTTCTTTTTTTTTTAAATATGTATTAACTGACACATTATTTTGTTTTTCAAATTTAGAAATTTTTTTAGGGATAAAAGGAAACTAAATATTGTAGTTTTTTTTGTTTCTGTTAAGATTTTTTGTGACTCGTGTAAATCTAAAAGCCACGAATGAAAAAACCCAAGGGTTAATTTTGAGTCATTTAATGTGGGCTTAATAAACGACACTTTTTGTGAAATAAATCATTTGTCTTTCCTCCAAGAATAATTTCTTGCTTAACAATAAACTTGAGAAGAAAACAAACTCATATCAGTTTTGGAACTAAATAAGTATTTATTTACCAAAGAGAAAATATACAAAAAAAAATAATTCAAGAAAAATTCTCGATAAGAAACAATAGTAACTATTTCAAAGTAACAAAATCAAAATCAAACAAAAGCCAAGTCTAGTACGATACGATGATTAATTGCGTCGTTCGTACAGAGGATCACTTGCGACTTGAAAAAAGGAGTGTGTTAAAGCTTTAGACCATAACTCAAAGTAAATCGATACTCTTACGTTACTCCAGTGGAAGGCGAACTTTCTGCTGAACTGTTTTTGAGGACACGTCTTCAGCGCCAAGAAACAACAAAATGGCAACACGAAAATTGTTGCTAATTAGACTTGAGCAGCAAAAAAAGAACCGCTGCGTGGGAGCGCCGTACTGCTGCAAAGGTTAACAGCTAGAGAATCAGCTCGCGGCTGTCACCAAATGCTGGAGCAACGAAAGAAAAAAGCTAAAGGATTACGCATGGAGGGGGCCCCTGGACACGCACGTAAAAGAGTGAATTACGCTTCATGCGTAAGTGTGAGTGTCCCCACCTCCCCAGCAGTCCGTTTCTACCGCAAATCAAAAGGCCAGCAGCCAGTGTGCAGAAAAGTTTGCCTTACTCTTAAGTAAACAATCATTAGAATTAGTTTTTTTGTGTTATAAAAAATGAAAGAAATCACACATCACTGTAAGAGTCATCAAGACTTTCAGGATGCTGAAATGATTTTGCAACAGCAAAAAAGAAATAAAAAAGTAATTGATGATAACAAACAAAAATTAATTGTATTAAAATGTATTATTAATGATAAGATAATTCATAAAATGGCCAAAGAATCGATATCAATAGAAGTATTAGTAGATGCATATAAAAAAAAACCTACAAATGGCATCACCTCATTATTATCTATGAGTGTAAATAATAAAGTAAGAGTTATTTCAAATAAAAAAATTATTCACGCAATTTTTGATGAAATAAAAAGTAGTTGCAGTTAAAATTTTTCAATGTTCTATTTTATTTAAAAAAAAAATATGTGTAAGTAATCCATAGGAGAACACGATTAAAAAAAAATTACAAATGACATGAAACTTATGTAAGTACTTGCAGTGTAATTCTGAAATATTTAAAAGCGTGCGCCTTACAAACAACAAGATAGCATCCCGTCATGACCCTGCTAATTCAATGACTTGATCAATACTTTACAAAATATCTCAAATATTTCCAGGGTTACCTATATTTTTGAAGGTACCATCTGAAAGCTGAGATGTTTTTCTATAAAACAGTTACAGTCCTCACATGTAACTCCTCAATTATTGTTAGAAAATACCGATGTTTTTCACGTTGCTCTATGAGAGGCTATGTATAATGTACGAACTTTGAGAGCAAATATCTCAAAATTTTCCAGGGTTAGAGGGGTAAATCAGGACACCGTTGGAATCAGCGTGTTTTTATCTATCAATTAAGCTACCTGTGACCTCCTAACTCCTCCCGCTGGAGCCCCCTTAAGTTTAACCCTTTGTTGTTAATTTTATATTCATTGCAAGTTATAAAAATTACTAGGACTGAGAAAAATTGTTTCCTGCTTAAAATAGAAGGTGATAGGAATGCACTTTTATATCTATAGGTATTTACGGCTTCTAAACCTTAATTTTTTTTTTTTTTTCGCTGAAGAAAAATTGTGGTTAGTAAACATCTTTGAGAAAAACGTACGTATTGAAATTTTATTTTATCTTTTGATTGTAGTAAACAAAATCATTTATTAAGACTGCTAACTTCATTAATTTTATTAAAATAGCTTATTTAAAAGATTAGTTATCATACTACTACTATATTCTATTATCTGAGAACAATTTTCGCTAGATTGAGTCGTTGTTAAGGCAAGTATCAGTATTAAAATCTAGAATAAAAAAGTCATACCGAGTAGTACATTTTTTCATAGGTTTTTTTGGTTATCATGGTTCGAACACTTTTTTTTAACACTCAAAGAATGTGATAAAAATCCCCCCCCCTTTAACTTTACAGTTATTTCTTAGAAAAATTTTCAAATTTTTAAGATAGATCACGTACAGTCTTGTCTCATATTTTCAAAGCTTTCATGTGGAATTATACAAGCCATATTTTATATACTAAAGTTTTTTACTGGTTCTGCTTTTCGTTTAATCCAAAGGTTCTAAAAAACTTCTATTGGTCACATTTCTAGAAAGTAACAAGAATTTAATACCAGTCTCAGCCATGGATATATATTTTTTTTTAAGTACAAACAAATAATTGGTTATGTATAAAAATAGTTCTGCTTGATCAATATTTTTCCACCAATAACTAAAGTTTTAACATTCTGTTAGAGTAAAATTTTGGAATTATTTTTTAAGTAACGGTTATATAAAAAAAAAAGCATAAAAAAAGATTATAAAAAAAAGTTAATGACTTTTGTTATGTATATTAAAATCTTTTAAAAAGTATTTATGTAAGTTCTCGACAAAAATGGAGTTTGTACTTTCGTACATATTTCTTACGATATTAAATCCCTAATAATGTTCTTAGAGCGTCCAATTATGGAGGAAGAATATACGTTATTACAATTTTCTTTTTTTTGTAGAAGTTCATTTATTTTAGTGATTTAATGCCTTATTTCATAGGTAGGACTTATTGTCAAAATTATGGTTTATTCATCATATCTCATTAAAAACAAGAATTTTTAGAACAAAGTTGTTAATGTCCAGTGCTTGGGAGGCTGGAATTTTAAAAACGACAAATTTTTATAAAATTGTATTTGTTTACCGACAGTTTCTTGCTTCTAAAAAAAAAACAGATACCGGGATTTAAATACACGACTTTTTTATTAATAGCCAAGCGTTTAAGCCACAAAGCTATCAAAGTGTTACGACTAATATTATTCTTATTGCCTAGATAAAGTATGCTACTTGAAACACAGTTTTATATTTTAAAATTGTTTAATTGACCTTACAAACGATGAATACATTCTTAAAGTAATTAAAAAACAAAAAAAATTTAATTAGTGTCAACATGGTTATGCAGATAAAATTAATAAGGTTTGATGCATAAAATATCAACCGGTTTTTTTTAAACTTGAGCTTTTTTTGCAATAGAATCATGCTAATAACTACTGTAATAAGTAAATCATTTAAAGAATAAATAAATTACGAAAATAAACATGTACAATAGAGTTGCAGAATGTATCAATAATTTTCAAGGGCACTTACTTTGAATCGGATAAAAAAGTTATGTTTAAATGTCACATAATCATATCAATATAATAATTTATTAAATAAATAACAAATGAGTATGTAAAATTATTTCATATGTATATATTGAGTTAAATATTCCTTGAATGGTTTTTAAGGACAATTATTTCAAATTTGATAATCAAATTCTGTCAAAATTCTCAATAGTTATATAATGTATAATTAAAAAATTCATCAATGAATTACGTAAAATTATTATATGTATATGTATTGAGTTACGTATGCGTTTAATGGTTTTTGAGGGTGCTTATTTCGAATTTGATTAGCAAATAATGGCAAAACGTCATTAGACAAATACGTAAATAATGCCTTATCTTTACACACACACACACACACACACACACACACACCTATATACATGTTTATATATATATACATATATACAAGAAGGGCTAACGGCCCCTGTGCGCTCCGCGCGCCAACCTTCCACTAACATATTGGGTAGACAAAATAACGACATTAGTCGTGTATTTATCAATGCAAGCTGATGAATAGTTCACAACAGCAGAATACGTGACTCAAAAAGAAGTTAATAAAATATATGATAATATAAATATTAATTTTCCAATAGAATTTTTAAATAATATCAGAGAAGGTCTTCCTCCACACGAATAAAAATTAGAAATAAATGCTATATATATAAATTCTATAATGTTTTATATTTATAACATTAGATACGAGAAAAATAAACTAATATTTGTTACTCTGAAAAAAGTAGAGTTTATTTAATAATTATTATACAATATTTACAATATTTACAGCGTAATTTTACCTGAAAAAAGTAGAGGAACGAAAATATAAGTCTATTATCTCTATTGTATTTTATATTTTACACTGAAGACTGTAATTTTATATTTCACTTGCTTCTTGATCCTTATTTGTTCGCACTACCTTTCTCTCTGAGTTTATATCTGTTACTACTCCTTCTCCTCTCTCTTCTCTATTGTTTCACTTCTTACCTTCAATATCCTTACCCCCTCTATCAATCACCTATCAAAGGACACGCTTTATTTGTATTTAAAGAGAGTATACTTTCTTTACATCTCCCCCCCTCCGTATTAGTCGAAAATTGGAACATCTCATTGCATTTTGTTTTATTTACATTTCTTTCTCACTAAAATCGTCGTCATTTAGTTCCATATTCATTGGAACCAATTTTGTTATGTGAAATAAATCTGGTTTTCTATTTTTTTCTGTTTTTATTTGATATATAGACTCTGAAATTTTATTTATTATTTCATAAGGTCCAATTCGTAATCTATCCATTTTTCTCCTATTTAGTCTGTTTCCATTTTCTATATATACTAGATCTCCAATTTTAAATATATGATTTTTTCTGTTTTTATCAAATATTTTCTTGTTATAATTGTGCGATTTAATGGTATTTTCTATTGCTGTTTGTCTATTCTTTAGCCAGATGTCTTTGTTATCTATTGTTATTAATTCTTGAGGTGTTATGCTTACATCAGTCCCATCTAGTAAATATTGCGGTGTGAATCCTGTAACAGAATGTTCTGTCTCATTATACTTTTTTATACATTCATGAGCTATTGATGTCCAAGCTTTTTTATTTTGGTTTTCGTTTAATTTGCACCTAATTTTATTAACTATTGTTTGATTGAGTCTTTCATTTAATCCGTTAGAAAATGGCGCATTAACAGCTGTAAAAACTATTTTGATATTATTGTGTTCCAAAAAATCTTTGAAATCTTTTGAGTTTATTCCTGGGTACTGATCTGACAAAATCATTTCTATTTGTTCAGTATCTATTATTTTTCTTACTAGTTTAATAAAGTCACTTGCCGTTTGTGTCTTAGATGTTATTATATAAGCATACCTGGTAAAGTGATCTACTAGGAGGTGTAAATATTTTTTTGTTGATCTATTTCCTCCAAATCCACCAATGGTATCTATTGAGACAATTTCAAAAGGTTTTTTTGCTGGGCCTAAATGTGACATTTGGCCGTATTTAAGTTGACCTCTTGATTTATTTTCTATACATATTTTACATTCTCTACATGTTTTGATTATATTTTTTGTTAAATTCTTCGCTGTGTAGTTTGTGCTTATTCTAGTCATCATTTGTTTTATTCCAATATGAAACCATTCTTTGTGTATTTTTTTTGTGTAAGGTTCATAAGACCTGTAAGTATATCAGACGGTCTCTGTAGAGGCACAAAATTTAAAATAACAAAATTATTTATGTATAATACAAAAGCAAAAATAATAAAGGGAAAAAAAAAAAACAAAAATTATATTCCTAGAATAACATTGAATACTGGAACCTCATCATCATTACCTTTTGTCGTCTATAGAAAACAGTTTCCCTTCATATGAGCATGTTTTATGTTTATCAACAAATTACAAGGAAAGAATTTTGATTCCTTAGGATTGCATATTAAAAAACTTTTATTCTCTGACGGACAATTATACGTTGCTTTATGAAGACGTAAGAATCTAAAGAGAATTTTCATTCAAATTGAATCTGAGAATTAATTAGAAATTAAAAATATCGTTTGGCAAGAAATTCTTTAGTAATTCAAAAATATGTAACTTTGAACATTGTCACATTGAAACAGACGTATGTTAATTCATAAAAACCATAAAAAAAGAAATATGTGAAAAATGTAGAAAGGGTATTAAAAGAACAGATGGGTTAAAATGACTCATGAAATGTCACAACATTAAGCTTACAGAATAAATTAGTGTTTTAAAAGCTTAAATGTGTGAGTCTATTTAATTATATTTTCTTCCGAATTCTGTCTTTTTGTAAATAAACTCCTCAGGTAATCAAGAATTTTATATTTGGGTAAAGTACACATAGACCAGAAAGAGATTCGAAATTTGAAAGTTCAATTAGGTTAAACAAAAAATAGTACTTTATAGACATAATATTGTCAGTAAGAGGGAGCAAATAGTCAGAGAGAGACCTATGAGCAGTGGCTTGGAAAACCCTAAAAACGAGGTATGACTTGGGTACTAAATTACTTATCTTTTTTAACATTTCTGAAGGTAAAACATTTAATAAATGAGTATTTTTTTGGGGGGAGGTAGAGGGGGAGGTGGAGGGGTATCGAGGAGGACCTGAGGGGTGGCTGAGGGGGAGCGGGGGAAGCTGAGACTCACATTCTTTAATACAACTATATAACAAAGGGATATATATATATATATATATATTTACTTGTACTGTTACATATAATGAAAATGGTTTTTAAGAGTGCTTATTTTAAATTTGATTAGCAGTTTAGGGCAAAATGTCAATATATAATTATATAAACAGTTTTTTTATGTGTACATATATATATATATATATATATATATATATATATATATATATATATATATATAATTCTACATAAAATTTATTTTAAATATTTTCTGAATAGCCGCTTAAAGTTCTTTTTGGCTCTCACATGGTGGTGCCGGCTGTCGTCAATTATGAACTACGGCCGCAACAGGCTTCTTAAGGGGGTAGTTTCACAAAATCTAAAAGCTTAGAAACACTTTGAAAAAATTTGTATAAGCCAACAATCATATGTAGAATAACATATTAAAAATTTAGACATTCTAGCTTCACCGTTTTCGAAAAATAAATTAACTATTTCACACGTACTCTTATCGAAAAAGAGTATTTTACATATTGTGTTCAAAAAAAGTTCCAGGTTAAGCTGAAATTAAAGTATAGTATAAGATAGCATGTTTTAAATATATTCGTCAGATTTTAAGAATAGCACTTGCAGCTAAACATTTTTAAGTTATAATAAATTAAAAGTTTGTGTTTAAAGATCCATGAAGATGTTGCAACGAAGATTCCACCACCAACTTAATATTGACGTACAATATCACCTCCATACGTATTTATACATACGTATAAATATACAGAGGGTTTTCGCCTAATGCGGTGTTGCTACATTTATTTTCACTTGTCTGTTTTGGAAGACATAATGTATTTTAGAACACAAATTGACTATACATTGTGACACTACCCCCTTAAGACATTCCTCCCCTATCAGACAGTCGTCTTTGTAAGGAAAAGCGATTTTAAGTGATACGTAAAAAGCATGTGTATTCCATTTTAAGGGTAAATTTTCTTGAGTTGCAACGTGTTATAGTAATTTTTTGTAGGTGCAAAGTGCATTTTAATGCTTATTTTTTCCATGTAAGCAATAACTACATCAATAGCTTAAAAATCGATTTGTTCTTCAAATTCAGTTGAAACACGTTTAAATCCTTCCAAATCAAAATCGATAAAGTTAAGCGGATTCACGAAATGGTCTTAAAAAATCATTAAAAAATAAAATCAAACAAAAGGAATGAAATCAAAGACACAAAAAATGAAATAAAATGAAAAAGGAAAAAAAATAAAAATAAAAGAAATATAATTAATGAATTATAGAACGAAAAAAAAAGAAATAAAAAGAAGAATGAAAAAAATGAAATAAAGAAAATTTTTTAAAAATGAAAAAAATTTAAAAAAAAGAATCAGGGGATTTAAATGGATCACGAAATCCACGATAAAAACGAAATTTTTCAAGCATGAGATGAATGCCGAAAATTAATAAAGCATGAGATGTGTGTTGAAAAACATTATAAAATAAAGAAACACAATTTCTCATATAACAAGGGGTCACAAGATCCATAGAAAGAACGAAGCTCTTTAAGGATAAGTACTGCATTTATGTAGTTAAGTACAACAAAAACTTAAAAAAAGATTTAAAAAATAAAGTAAATAAAAAAAAATAGTTTAGTACTCACAATAGTTAAACTTTGTGAGTACTTAACCAATTTTTATTTTTTTTATTTGGTGTTTAGGTTTTTGTTGTACTAAACTTTTTTTAACTTAGCTTAAAGCAAATATAAGAATTTGATTCTAAAACACAGAAATAACTGAATGAATTGTTTATTTAAAGGTTTTATTATAATTTTGCTTTTAAAATTAATTTTTAATAAATGAAGTAATTGACAGTTATCTTTTCCTTTTATTAATATTTTGTTTTTAACGAAAATTTTTCATATCAATAGATTGCATAAGGTTTTACATTTTGTCTAATATTTTCCGAACTTTTTTGTACAATGATACAATCTTTGTCCATGTAATTAAATTAACATCTAGTTTTATTTATTTTGATTCTTTCAAAACGATTACACTATTATTGAAATCTGAAACAATCAAAAACTTTTATTATAGTCAAATTTTTTGAATGTTGCTGAAAGTATATACTTGTGCAAGCCATAGACTTTTTTTATTTAAAAAAACGCATTAGTGATTTGAGATTGTACTGCAACATTTTTGTGTAATCAATCAGGTTATTTTAGTATATGAATAATAATAAGAAAAACTATCTTTCAAAAGTTATTTTTATAGTCTTCTTCTGTTGCTGCACAACATGTATTTTGGGTATAATTACTTAATTTTAGTGAAAACGCCTACATTTTTACTTAAGAATTGTATTTATACATAATGGCTTATGACCTCCGTTATGTATTTCAAATTCTTTTCAAAATAATTTTTACAACTCCTTTAACTATTAACAGACTAAAAACTTCTTCAAATATAATCAAAGCGTTGTGAGACTTGCCCTATTAAAAGCATTATTATAAACTACAGAAATCACCAACAAATTTCGATAGTTTTCATTAATATTTGACATCAATTGTGGTACAAACAAAAACTTATTTTCTTTAAATCCAGAGCAATAAAATATTCCTTAATGTTGTTAAGGTTATATTCTTATTTGCTCTGCAATTGGCTTTTCGTATCCAATCTTAAATGGATGGAAAAAAGTTTGGAACTATTTTGTAGCAACGGTTGGCACTGTTTCCAAAATTTGTGTACAATGTTGTCATCTACATGTCATTAAATGTCTTTGATATGTCATTAACTCAACTTCTTGTTGACATGAAAGATGAGTCAATTTTTTGTTCATTTTGTGTTTCATGCTCCCTTTAGTTGACTAAGCTTAACGCGTGTGATACTTAGGTTCATCGTTCTGCAACGCTAGAATAGCGCTTTCATGATCCATGTATTTATCATTTTCTTTGGATAATCTTCCCCGCCAATTTTCATCAACTTAACAATATTCTAGGGTACTAATTTAAGACAAATGGTTAAAGAAATCTTTTTCCCTTTTGATGTTGGTCGAGAAATCCTGTTGGCTTTGTGGTGAAAAAAAGTGGACTTTACCTCAAAACTAAAAGAGGTCTGAACTTTCTCTCCTATTTTAAGTGTTTCATTAGTATTAACTAAATTTTTTGTGTGCATGTTGGTTATAGTTTGATGTGTGTAACTATGTCAATCTGCAAGTATGTAAATTTTCTTAATGCTTCCTTTATTTTTTAATCGCTCGATAACTTTATGTTAAGAATATTGAAAGTTGGCTTTCGGTTTTATTGATATTCTATAGCCAGGGTTCATCGTGCAGCCTGAAAGAAAAAAAGTATTAGTTTACTATTGATTTCTGAGTCTATTTACAATTTTTGCAGTGTATGGCATGGGAGTATCAAGCTCTGTGTCTTTCTTAGAGGTCTAGTTTTGAATGATGTTTTTTTTTTTTTGGTTCTTTTTAATTTTGATATGAAGTTCAGTTTGTTCGTGTTCTTTTGGTTCTTACTCTATGGTTGCTCGGGGTTCTGCATAAAGTGGATTGTAGGTGCATTTTATAAACTTTCCTGAGACACCACGTCTCATAGTCTTTTTAAAACATCTTTTTCCTTTGTCAATTAGTATTGCTATTATAATTAAAGTAGTAAAAGCTTAACTGACGTTGTGCATTGAAATAGGAAGAGATTTTTTTTTTGTCAAACTTTCAGGCTTACATTTTCTTTATTTAATTTATTATATTTTGTACGTTTAATTTTTTACGTTTGCATGCTTGTTCATTAAAGTTCACTCGAATTGATTTAATAGCGTCATGGAGGATGTTTGTATCTGTTAAGGATTGATATTGTACAGGTAAGTTCACTATTGTCATTACGATGGCCAATAAAATCCGCATCGATGTTTTTTCTCTGGAAAATATGTTGAACATGATTTTTACAAGGATTTTATCATTGGGGAACTAGTTTTTTTTATCTGTGTGTTGTCCTATAATTTTAACATCGTTTTCTTTATATAATACATTAATTTTCTCTGAAACTGTTTTTTTCTAGGGTTTCACTATAGTAGCGATCTTATTTATGGAAACGTACTTTTTCCTTCACTCAAAGGTCATCTTCTGGTTAAACATTAAGATTCTTTACTTTTTCATCGTATTTTGTTTTTGCTCGTTTTTTTATTCTTATTCGTTGATCTCTTGCGACAATTTGTAGTTTTTAAGTCACTCAATAAGATTTTTTAAGTATTACGAATAGGTCCACAACTGTCTGTCCTTACATGATATTGGCACTTTCAAAGACAATAGAGTTTGAAGGTTGCACATATTTAAGCCATTCTAATTATGGCCCCTACAACATAGAATGACCAGAAACGAACCTTGGTATATTCTATTAACGAATCAGTATTACAGAAATCAATAGAGCTTACTGGAAGATAGTTATCAATAGATTTATATTGGAACACACACCTACTCAAGAATCAAATAAATCTTTTCGATGTTAAACTGCACATATTGGTTATCCTCATTGTACTTACTATGTGGAAAATGGCGTGTAAAATTTAAAAGTGATGCGATTGAAAAATCGTAAAGCAACGCTATTTAACATAATTAACACTGTGGGAACCTATGCAGAAGATAAAATTATTCAACCTCCTAGCATACAATCAAACAGACTGACCCTTTTTTGGAACTATTGAAAGCTTTGCTGCTGGACTTTTTGGATTAGTCATAGAAGACAATAACAACGTTAAAAGCACTAACGTCAAAAATTGGCACACCGATCAAAAGGAATATATTAAATGGTACGAACAAAACAGCCATATTTTTGCAGCTACATTGACAGAACTATACAACAATACAAGGCGCTAAGAGCATATTCTAAAACATGTTGCTCATATATTGACCCCAGGACAAGAATTTACTTGTGACAGATATCTGATATATTTATCAACTTACCTCAGAAAAACTAAGGCTACAATAAATTCTATTACTTGTTTTCATGAAAATCTAATTGACATCTTGTATAATTTACAAAGAGGTCAATCACATCCGAAGCTATTTTCTCCAAATTAATTTAAACCCGTAGCCCAGGATTGGAAGAACCTAGCGGGAAATTAAGAGTTTGTAGCACCAATCAAGAATCTTTATGCGGGCGAACTAGGCATTCTAAGCAAATAAGATGTTGTGCATCATGGAAATATAACATTTGTTACTCGTAGATTAAACATTCTATGGACTATAATTTTTATAGACTACGTCCAGTCATAGTACCTTAACCTGTACCCCTATCAGCAATCGCAGCAAACCATAATTTGTATTTACAATTAAACAAAGTTCAATTAAACAAATGTGATAAAACAGATTACAGTTATATGTGCTCAGCTATGAAACCGTTAAAAGAACTCTGTTCTTCGGGAAAATAATTATTATGCTATTATGATCTGGAACGAATGTAGTTAAATACTTTGAAATTATATTTACACCGAAGACAGAAAGTCAATGGATAACCCTACCAGCTGATAATTCATGGTTATTTTCAACATCTCAAAAATAACAATTGTGTATTAGTTGCCCTCACAAAATGGATGGACAAGAAAGAGTAATAGGTAATAGGTCTTTTACGAATAAATGATGGGTGTATGTGAAAAACACACAAACTAACCTCACCAAGTAAACATAGGACCACCACTCAGATACAATATACGTATTAAGTAGAAGTAAACTTAAAGTTAAATATATTACATGAGCCTTTAAAGTACACTTATGTCTGCCAAGACACTATAGAATTAATTCAAAAACTAAACTTTCATGAACAAGCATGGACAGATTAAGAATTAAATGTACAAACTATAATTAGTTGAGTGGAGTAAATACAAACCCGAAAGTTGGAGTAAAAATAAACTTCTATTTTTATTTTAATATGTAACGTCATGAAAGCTGTTATCACTATTATTATTAATATAATACTCATCAGCAAAGCTAGAAGCTGTTTCAAAAAGACTATGAAACATGGTGTCTCAGAAAAACTTATAAAATGCACCATTAATCTACTGAGCGCAGAACCCCGAGTAACCGTGAAACAAAAACCAAAGAAACATGAACCAACTAAACTTTATATTAAAACTAAAGAAAACCAAAAAATACATGTATCATTCAAAATAAGGCCTTAAATAAAGACACGAAGTTTGATACTCCCACGCTGTATACCCCAAAAATTGCAAATGGACTCATGAGTCAACAGTAATTCGATACTATTTTCCTTCCAGGCTGCATGGTAAACTCTGACTATTAAATAACAGTTATGAATGAGAGTTAAAGGAAATCATGCTCAATATAAAGTTATTAAACAATTGGAGAATAAAGAGAACATTCAGAAAATGCACATACTGCCAAATTTACGTACTTATAAATATCGAGCTACGACTGACATTCACACAAGTAATTCATTGAATAAAAAATCTTATGAAACACTTAAAATGGAAAAGAAAGGTCAGATATTTTTTACTTTAAAGATAAAACCAACTATTTCTCAAGCCCGAAAAATTTCTGAACCAACATCAGCTAAGAGCAATAATGATATACCTTACATCAATCCAAAAAGACTTATGCATCTTTTACCGTGGGATGAAAAGAATCGGAAGGGAAAAGAGATTTCTTCAGCCGCTTTTCTCAAATAAATACCCTAGAATATTGTTATACCGTCATAAATTGGCGGGAAAAGTTTTCCGAAGGATATGTTCAATACTTGGATCCCAAAAGTGCTATTCTAGCGTTGCAAAACAATAAACCCAAGTATCGCATGAGTTACGCCTAACCAACTAAAAGAAGTTCAAAACAAACTGAACAAAAAATTGACTCATTCTTTATGTCAACAACAAGTTAAGTTAATGACATATTGAAGACATGTTGTAACATGCAGAAGACAATAATGTACACAAACTTCAGGAATATAGCCAACCATAGCCGAAATCATCCATTTACGAGATATAACCAACAGTAGGAGGAAATGAACTTTATAATTTGAACCTACTATTAAACTAGATACATCCTAGTTCTAGAAAATGCAGAATTTTGTTTTGAGATATTTATTTATAGCTTTATTAAACCAATGAGCAAAGTTATACTTAGTTAATTATTAAGGTTTAATTTTCTTTCCTAATCATCTAGTTTGATATTTTTTATTGCCTAATTTTAACAAAAGAAAAAAAAATGGAAAAAAAACAAATCAAACCTTGCTGCTTAGTAATGAAAATACATATTTTTTCATTACAGTTGCATGTTACTACATTGTAGAACTATTCTTATATCTATTTTGAAACCTTAATATCTAGTACGATTATATATTTCGTTGTATCATTAATGTGCAAATATTTTGACATAGCATAATAAGGAATAATTGTATCTATCCATGTATTTCCTGACCGTTATTTATCCATTCCGTAAATATAATTTTATTTTCATAGTTACATTCCATGTATAATCTACCAATCACTACCATTGTTAACAGCACGAAATACACCACAACAGTACTTATACATACAAAGGATCAATTTATAATTCTTATAACACTCACTATACTTACACTTACAGATTACATAAAACGGCCAAGATCATGGATACCATGGCCAGTGGACGTTCTATAAACCCTTTAATCAATATCCTTATAAACAAACTAGAACTAAGACAGTTGCTACATTAATACGGCACAATTTAAGCATGACAAGAGCAGCCATATGTTGTTCCATACACATGCTACGAGGCCATATACTTACACTATCAGTGGCTACCGATGCAGCTTTATAATTGGTAACACATCCCTAATTGATACTGGTTGATATTATAAAAAAAAAAATGCTAATATTAAAATCTCCTGAAGCGTTTCCGAATAAAAGATTTAGCAATATGACTAGGACAAAACATACGTCAAGTAGGTGACAGCCACCTGCATCTAGACCATGACAGTCAAGATAAGATTAAAAAATCGTTATTAAAGCATGTAATAAAGATAAAGAAGCATCTATTTTTTACGTTGTACAAGTAAATCGTACGGATAAGGAAATTTTTGTCCTAATAGAAAAAACCTTATAATGCTTAATACCTAACAAAGTACTCCGAATAGCCGCACAGTTTACAAGACACTTATTTTTTCAACAAACCTGGAGATAGAAAAAACATTGTACCTATTCATACTGAATATAGTTCAGAATATAAATTTGAGGCAGTGCAAAAGATAGTTGCTTATTGCATTACAACTTAGCAAAAGGAGCCTTATACTATCACTAAAACAATGACAATCACAACTACAACAAACATTTTACTAGTAGTGGACACTTTAAGCAGCTGGACTAGTAAACTACCACCAAGCCTTATATTAAAAGTGCCAGTCGTAATTATGACTGACGAGTAAATCAAATATCTCATGACTTTTGGCTTACTCAATGATATTAGTTATATAAAACTCTAAGTCATAAGAGATGATGGGAAGGACTTATACATAACATTTACCACGTATTGACTCAAAATACCTAAAATAATACGCTCGAGATATCCACATTAGGAATATTCGCAGGGGTCAACCCAACCGTAGTGCAATGGGAGGGCCTCTTCCTGGAAGGTACACCTTCTTGATAACGGAACCTTCTGCGCCAGATAAGCGGGCATCAGGGCGTATTACGAATTTTAAAATCATAAAGTCTGGTATTGTCGATTGAATGGACACAAAACCAAGAATAAGGCAAAACAATACACATGCGATTTGGAAATCATGGTTACAAGTGTGATTTACAATCACGTGCTGTATTGTGTTATATCTCAATTAAAATAAAAATAAAATACAATATTTGCATTAAAAATGTCAGCCTCGTCAAATATTAATAGCACCTTGATCTCTGTTGTAGGACAGAGCATAACACTTATTTGAAACGTTCAGGCGAGCCAACGTTAAAAGGTAACGCAAATAAGATCACATCAGGGAAAAAACGACAAACAACAAAGGTGGAAAATGAAAAAAAAAAATCAAACCATCCTTTTTATGTAAAGTCACCAAGAGCCACCCCCATAGCATGTAAGACAAAAAAGATTTAGCTAAAGCCTTGTGCAAAGCACCTTTGTTCACGCGGCATTCTAGTTAGTAGCTTTACACCGCTTATTAAGTGTGGTCCTTAATTAATAATGCAATATTTAAATGTATGTTGTAGTAATTGTCTGGTAAACTCATAGTAATTCACTTTAAAACAAAATTAAAAACGCAAGTATTCAAGATAGTGCATGATATTTTATTAGTTAAAGCCAAATAAAACTTATATTATAAAAAGTAATCATATTAAAGAATCATATTTTAACTAATCTGCAAAAAGTAAAGGTATGTTGACACATGTTCTCTACACAGCCTAATACTCTATTTTTTTCTTCAATAGACATATGAATAGTTGGCCAGTCTGCTTGTTTTGTAGCCCATCAGGAAGTGTGTAACCAAAATCCACAAACATTTATTTTTACTGGATGATAAAGTTAAATGATAACGATTAGTTATTTTTAAAAAATTACGCTCTGCTACAGTTATTGTTGAATGATTTATCGTTACTATTCATCTTCATTATCTGGTATAAGCTGGATGTTTGTGGATTTGGGTTCCACACTTTCAGACGGGTTGTGATACTAGCAGATTGTCTAACTATTCATTTGTTTATTAAAGAGAGAAAAAAAAATTTGTTAGGCGTTGTAAAATATATATGCCAACGTACCTTTTCTCTTTTCAGGTTACATTTAATATGATTTTTCAGAACCGCTTCGTTTAATATTATTATTTTATTTGGTTGTAGTTAATGAAATATTCCAAAGTATCTTGTATACTTGTTTTTCATATTAAGTTTTACAATGAATTACAATGAGCTTACCAAAAAATTATTATAACTTGAATTAAAATATTAAACTATTAATTAAGGACCACACTCGAGAAGCGGGGAAGAGCTACTAGTATTAGGGTCAAATTTACGTGCAATGTATTCGAAGGGTAAAATTCTTTTTAGATCTATTTCAATCATAACAATATCCCCATTAGTGCTTATCACGCTTATGTTATATTGACCTTTATCATTTTTTACTGTTCTTTAATACTAAGCTTTAATCGTATATTTAGTTAACTTACTAGTGTTTTTTTTGTTTCTTATTAAAGCATCATTGCTTCACACTAGATATATTTTTACTACGATTAACTGCAAGGGGTTGGAGTGTATCTTGGTCATCTAATTTATTATTTTCACGGTAAATGCTATTTTTATCAGTTTTATTGTCAGTGGGCTTCATCAAATTATCACCCCTCTCTGATAAAATCAATCTTTTATATTCTGCGCTTGTCTCTTAAGTTTTGTTGCTTTATGTTATTTTTTTTAACCCTCTTCAATCACTGTATTTCTTTAAGAGGTCTCAGAAAAGGAATGGGCTTTATTATATCATCACTTAATACTATAGCATCATGATAATATAACAATGTGGCTCGTTGTTTTTTACAAAAGTTTTGGTTTTGACCTAATCAACCGACATTTTTGATGGGAAAATCGTTAAGATTCACATCAAACATTGTAGATTCTTCTTGTAAAGTTGTATACGTTTTTTCTTCAGTAAAAACTGGATGAGGTATAATTCTGGTACGATTAATAATTTAACTAGTTTTTACGCGTGAATATGAAAGCAACTGGTCCTATTCTACCAGGTTTGTAGTGGTGCCATTATCAAGCATGAGTGTGATAAAACAATTTTTTTTCTGCGACTGAAAATTTTATGCTTGTAGGGTTATCGTCTACACCAAGTCACTGGTACGTACCAATTTGGATGGCTTGGATTCTGCTAAATAGTTCATCGCCTGAGCCGTAGTACTTGGTGTTTGGTTCTGATTTAAACGCTGGGGCTCATTTCCGTACGTTGTGTATTTTGGCTGTTAATAATTCTAAAAATTTGGCCTCTAAGAATCATAAATAAAACTTTGTTGGTTGTGATTGTTGTAACTCATACAAGTGTTATTTTAGGAGTAACCATTATACTTATTTGTCCGGCTTGAATGACCGAATTGCTTATTTCTAGAATGAAAATTTGGACATTGTTGTACATAATAACTATTAGGATTTTCGTTGTTGTATTGGTTAAAGTTGTTTTGCTAACAGTTATCATTATTTTGTTGATTTTCATAATATCGACTTTTTTATTGTTCCCAAGGTTTCCTCGAAAGTTTAGATTATTATTCAATTGCCTATTAGGATGTTGATTCTGATTATTGATTTGGTGCTTATTAACTTGTCCTATTTAATGCAATGACAATGGCTGGTCACGATACCTATTCTGCTGTTGATGTAAGATATTAAATTTATTTTTAAAATCACTGCGAGATAGTCATTGGTGTAGTGTTTCCATGATTATACCCGCTCTCATTTGGCTCTCCAATCTCAATGCATACTCAAAGGCATCGGCTAAGAAAACAGGTTTTTTTGCAACTAACTGCTAGCTTATTGTAGGTGCTAGTCCTTTTACAAACACGTCTATCACCATATCTCTTATTGGCATCATCATATGCGTATATTACGCATTGCCCTTATCTTGCATGAAAGCCTTTTTAGCACCACTTAGTAGTAGGTTTACATAATCGTAATATTCACCCACTGATTGGCCTTGTCATTGATACACTTGCTGCAGCTGAGATTGATAATAAGCAACGGTTTTTCATGTTGCCTATCTTTTTTTTCAATGTCATATAGATGGCTCGAGATTCTTCAAGTCTCGGCCGTTTACGTTTATATGTGCGGCACCTCGCAGATTTTGCAATACTGCTCTCTGATATAATTCTTGTTAATCATCTCTGATCCAACTTTTCCTGTCCCTTTTATCTTGAATGAAGTTCTTGAGCGCAACATTTCTTTCATTTAATATACAAATTGATTTAATTGCATGTTAAAACAAAAAAATGGTGTTAAGACTCCATAAGCGCTTCAGTGACTGTTACATCGGCCTCAGCTAGATGATCGTTTTTGTTGACTATTTTTTACCGTTTAATAATTATCTTTGTGCGTGTTTTTTTCCTTTTCATTCATTTTTATACTGTATTTTATCTTTTTTTTTTTCTTTCTCTAGTTAGACTTGATCACATTCGAGGAAAATATTAATCATTATATTTTACTTTATTTTGCTTATTTATTTTAGAAAAATATTTTATTAGGTCCTTGATATGCAACTTAAAAGACACAAGTCATAAGAAAATAATTAGACACAAACATATAAATAATATTAATAATCATGCATTTGACGTGCTACACATGATTAATTATGGATAATAGAGAAAACAATTTTTTTTTTCTTAATATGTGTGTATAACAAAAAAAAATTATCTATTCAAACATATATTTTTTTAGTGTAAGTGCTTGTTTGGCACATGCGCATATCATAAAATTTTTTATATAGTTGTATGCGTGCTTATGAAATGATAAGTATACTCTGTGTAATGTCCAGAAGCTAAAGTGATAGTGTGCAATCAACCGCACATATCTAATACTCTCTGCTTCAAGGTTGTTCCTATGGCTAGAGAGAGAAAGACGACAGAGAATACGCAACGTAAACGTGACAACGTCGCACTTAGCTAGCAGAGGTGACTGCTAGGTTAACCTTCAAGCTGGGTCAGCTGATTGACGCATGCTCGCTGCGCTTGAGAGTTGAGAAATTACCACATTAAACGAATGTGAATGCAGAACATAACTTTGTGTTAATCAAAGTTAATATCCATGACAAACATTCAGTGAATATTCAATTTTTTCTCACCGTGTTTGTTATAACTCTCTCTCTTTTTCTCTCTACACATGCCAAGTCTCGTAAGTATGGTGAATCACGTATTAAAGTTATTTAGTGACAAAGATTAGCTTTTACGGTATGTACTTGACAGCCTATGTTATTATCTCTAATTTTTATCCATTATACTTACAAATTTGGACGGTCGAAAAACTAAAAAAAGTGCTACTCTGGGCATAAAGAACGAGTCATTTAATTTTCAGAACAATTATGAATCATTTTCTTAACCATAGGAACTACCTTTAGCTACGAAGAAAGTACACTGCACAGAGATTTTTAACATAGCATGTACGGATGTATATTTTAATTGTGACGTCAAAATTTTCTAGGGCACGGTATATAATTTCTGTGTTAGCATGGTGCAAAGGGTGTAGGTTCCCAAGAGTTAAGACCAAGATATCGGCATCAGATGCTTTTACATTTACAGTGCTATACTCCTTCAACCTGCTTAAGTAATACACAAACCTAGTGTCAGCTTTCTTGAGGTAGCACTCTAACGCTGTTTTTTCTGACAATATTGTTGTCAACCACAAAATAAAAGTAATAACGCTTATCTTTTCTAACAAAAAGCGTTTTTTTCCGACGATGGGTAACAAAGTTTTACAAGCAAACTTATCTACTAAGAACTCTACGAGTGCTTCTTCAAACTTCATGTCTCTCAATTTTTTAAAAAATTCTGTAGGTATATTTAGAGAAGTCCCTCTTCTTTTATGTGGAACATATCATTAATTTTTTTTTGCTCCCCATTTTTTATCCAACAATCAAAGTATTTATCGAAAAATTATAGGTATTTCTGATGTTTCAGTGCTACACAATTGCTTTAGCAAATTTCTCGAATTAAGACGGCAAAACACTCATATGGTGGAAAAAATAAAAACTCTCAATAATTTTAACGTCAACAGTGTTATACACAAATCAGTGAAGTCTCACAGTTTTCTCGTTAGAACAGATTTGTTTATTTTCAACGTTGCGCCCCCAACATTAGACAGAGTAAGAGGAACTGGAGATAATGTATATGATAGGCAGAGGTACATGGTTATTTTCTGTTGCAACACTACAGCCAACAGGTGGTCAAAAATATTTATTTCAGGGTAACAGCTTTTGAACCTTCTTTTATCGATTTCTTCATGCACTCAGCAGTTAAATTAAAAATTTTGGTTCGACTTATTGCTTTTTTGTACTGCGTTAGATTGACGTACCTTTTTGCAATAAACGTTTTTTTGCGAGCCTCTCCTACTCCATTAGCGGTAAGGGGTTGTACCCAAAAGCTGTGGACAGTTTTAGGAGAGGAGAGGTTTGGCTGAATCATACGGATGTTAACCCTATAGGAGAGGGGCCAGGCAATAATTTTACGAGTGACAAAGCACTTTCTTTTATTTAAAAATATAAGCTTCTAAATTATTTTTACCTAATAGTTGACTTAAAAAAATTTTTTAGTTTAATTGAAGTCACTTGTTTTGAAATCTCACAATGATTTTCGTTGATCAAAGTCATTCTTCGACAATATTGCTAAATACACTTTTACCTAACGCTGCTAAGATGGTAAAATTTAGAATTTCAAAAGATACCCATACGTACCTACATGGATGCAATACACTGAATAGAAAAGAGGATGTTGAATCACTAGATGAAGTTCATTAACCTTTGTAGCAAATTTCAAAAAGAGGGTATCAAACACTGAATCACCTTCCGTAATTTACATGTAAAGCCTGCAAATGCGTATTACAATCAGAGGCTGTTGTTTCTTTATGCTATACGTGTGTATTCAAACCAACTAGAGTTAAGGGCTGCTCAAAATCTGTGTATCGTCTCATTTTTGGTAATTTTAATTTAAATCTTAGTTATCGTTGATAAATCTTACATTCAATTTTTTTTTAATTCAATTGAGTCATGTTTTCGGTCTTAAATTTGTATTTCGTTGTAAAACAGTGTAGAACTCCAAGCTTATGATAATAGTTAAGTGGATAAAAGTTAACACATGTTTAAAGTTTACAAATGTTTATATGCTGCAAGTCAATGTTACACTCGCAAAATGGCAAAAAAAAAAACAAAAAGAACAAAGACAGTGTAATGAAATCTGGAGAAAGTTGAAGGCTGCATATTAAAGTGTTTTGAATAAAGCTGCAGACAAAAAAATTATCATTTGAATAAAGAAGGAACTCGAAAATAAGTTAGTCTATTAATTAATTTCGCAAAGGTAAGTTGGCTGTTTTTCTTATGCAAAATGGAAATTTATGTTTATAAAATGCTTTTATTATCCTATGGATATTTAAGTATGTATATATACAATACTACAATACTCTAAAATTCTCTGTTTTTTTGTAACAGTTTTTTGGTAGCAGAAAATTTCTTGGTAAACGTTTGATACATTCTCAAAATTTTTGTTTTTAGATCTTTTCATTTGACGAGTTGGCTTCAAGATATGTAACACCATTTCGACGCTCCAGACAAAGACTATGCCCTGATTGATCCTAGACAAAAACTATGCTCTTCTAACATCTTGGGCAACGACTATGTTTTTTTTCTAATCTGGAAGAAAACTTTGCCCTTTTTTAGTCCCAGACAAAGCCTATGCCCTTTTTTTCCAGTCCCGACCAAGACTATGTGTTTTTTTGGAGTTCGGACGAAAACTATGCCCTTTTTTCCAGTTCAGACAAAAAGAGTTTTTTTTTTTTTGGTTCTACTCGAAAACTATGACCTTTTTTTAAGTCCGGGAGGAGCCTATGCCATTTTTTTTGGTATCTGCATTGAAACTATTTTTCTTCTTATCTGGACAAAAACTTATTAAACAATTCGAAGTTTTATTTACTAAACCCTCTTGTGGTGTACTTCCTCTGAAAAAAAAAAGTTTTAAGGTCCTACTATACTTGTGTCTAAGTGTCTGTATTACTAGTTGTATCTTTACATTGAGATACACATACACGTGAACCTACTGACGCCTTTAATAAAAAACAACACGTTATCGTTTTTCTTAGCAGGTCTAGTGGCTTGACTATTGTAGAGTTTTAGTAAGTGTTTGAAATAAAAGATAATGAGCTTTTTTAAAAATTCCGTAAAGTGTACATTACAATAATTGTAGACAATATTCACTGCATAATTATATTTGACTATATATCTAATAATAAACACAAATATAAGGTGAGATTTTAAAAATTCTCTTTCATCCAGACTCCAAAAAAAGTCGACATCTTCAATCTGACTCAAAATGTAATAATCTGTATTTGAACTAGAAAAAAAAGGTACAATTTTTTTCATACTAGGCAACAGAGTATAGTTTACGTTTGCATTCCGAAAAATTTATAGCAAATGCATAGTCTTAATCCAAGATACCAAAAGAACATATTCATTTGGACTACGGTAAAAGGCATAGTTTTCGTCCGAACTTGAAAAAAAGGCCTAATATTTGTCCGGGCTTCGAAGCAGCGCATAGTTTTCATTCAGGAAATTAGTATATAGATATATCATATTCTTACAGCCATTGTTAGTGATGTAAAAGAGCACCCAACCTGTACTTTCAGAAGTAGTACTAATACTATTTTTTCATGAATGTATGATATTGATTCTTATGAAAATTTTCAACTTCTTTTTCTTTTCTGTTATTGTAATGAAAAAGTATTAACCAATGCTAACAAAAAACGTAGAGATGCTTAAAATACGCAAGTTTCTGTGGTAGCAAATTACCCTGGAGTAAAAAGTAGTAGTACTGTATGGATTTCAGTTATTTTTTAATTATAAATTCAGTTAATATTTTCGATGCAATTCTAGTTACTTCTAAATTCAATATAACTTTTAAGAAAACTATATTAGTAGATACATAAGACTTCAATCTAACAAAAGTTGCAAGAATTATTTGGTGCTACGAAAAATGCAACTTTTTTAGCTTTTTATTCAAAACTTTTAATGTTTTGAATAAATTTTGTCAACTTTTAGTAAAATAGTGAAGTAATATAATCTTTTAAAATCCTTTAACAGCATGTATTATATTTTTATTTCTAATTGTGTAAGAATAATACAGACCTCACAAAAAAAAATATAGAAAAAGTTTCATTATTATCGACTTGTATTCAACCCACTCGGAAATGTTATGAGCCATGACAAGACCTATTAAAAAAAGTATAGTTGTTTTTCAGAGCGAATTAAATTGTCTCTTATTACTAAAAAAAAAACGTTTGATTAACCAATGACTGTAAAGGAATTTCCATTTTTCAAAATAAGTTTCACACTTAAAAAAAAAAGTTAAAACAAAAAGAGTCAAGGGAGGATTTTCAAAGAATCTACTGCAAAAAACGATGTGAAGAGTTAAAAGATTCTAAAAGGCAAAATTTCAAAACTGCAAAATGTTTAATAGTTAGGGATAAATTAGGGCTTGCTCCAGAAAGAACTAAGCAAGAAGGTATTGGGATCGGCAACCTAGCGGTAACGCCATCTGTTGGTGACTTCACAAGCAGTGAGAGAAGGCTTTTTGGCAAGCTCAAAACTCAATCAGTGCTCCCAAGTGTAACTAGTTTATTTTTTATCAAGATTAATAAATTGTTGTGAAGATTTATGTAACAGGTAGGTAAATTAATAGTCTGTAAACAGCACTGTAACATTGTTGACGAAGTAACTGACTTGCCAATTTTTGTTTCTCTTAAATTTTATAATGTTTACATTCGTGTCTATGCACTTAATAGCAAGTGTGTGATAAATTTTTAAAAAATACATATATTATTAAGTGAACAAAAATGTATTAAACAATCTACGAAATATGCAAGTTTTGCAATATTAAAAATGAGCCTATAAAAATTGTTGGAGAAATCAATGAGAGAGGTCAAATTTTTCATAACGTGTACTTCTAAGGCTGGAAAATGCAAGCATATTCTAACAGCTTTGTTATTTTGCAACAGAGAAGTAAATTACATTTAATTGTTTTATTACATATATTAATATTATTTTTATTCATAAATAAAAGATCTTACTACTTTTATTAATATTGTTTCTATTTATAAATAAAAAATCTTAGTATTTTTATCAATAGATTTAATAAAACAATTAAATTTAATTTACTTCTCTGTTGCAAAATAACAAAGCTGTCAGAATATGCTTGCATTTTCCAGCCTTAGAAGTACACGTTATGAAAAATTTGACCTCTCTCATTGATTCCTCCAACAATTTTTATAGGCTCATTTTTAATTCTGCAAAAATTGCATATTTCGTAGATTGTTAAATACATTTTTGTTTACTTGAAAATATATGTATTTTTTCAAAATTTATTACACACTCGCTATTGAGTGCATAGACACGAATGTAAACATTACAAAATTTAAGAGAAATAAAAATTGGCAAGTCAGTTACTTCGTCAACAATGTTACAGTGCTGTTCACAGACTATTAATTTACCTACCTGTTACGCACACCTTTACAACAATTAATTAATCTTGATAAAACAAAAATTAGTGACACTTGGGAGCACTGATTGAGTTTTAAGCTTTCCAAAAAGCCTACTCTCACTGCTTGCGAACTCACCAACAGATGGCACGACCGCTAGGTTGCCGATCCCAATATTAGAAGCTATTCGTGACATCACTCTTCGGTCGGGAGATGCTGTTAATAAACGCCGCAGTGAAAATGGTTGAGATGTAGTTGCTATTGTTGCATCGTTAATTGTAGTAAGAGTTTTTACTTGTGTTTCAAAGTTATATTAAATTAATAGCATTTGAATTTCACAGCTCTCCAGTTAACGTATGGCTAGTGTATGTAGATAAGAGTTAAAAAGAAGTCAATTTATTTAATAAATAAAATAGTTAAACATTATAAATTTTTGAATTTCTTTTGTAAACAATTTTTTCTTTCTTTTTTCCTCACTGTTTACCACTTTTTGAAGATGTGGGTTATCTCACAAGATGATAAAGCAAAAGTGCCATTGGAGATAACTGCTGGAAAACAAGCAACTATCACAAAGTAATGCCAACAGTATATGCTGGAATTATTCTTAGAGAAAACGACATGGGTAGGAAGGAAGCCATGACATACTCTGGACCCACATACATAGCCATAGAAAGTAAAGAAGATAGCAGTTCGAAAGTTGCTACCCATGAAAACGGTTAGAAAAATCTCGTTAGGCTAGATGATCTGAAACCATTAGTGAAACCTAATGGTAGAAAACTTAAGACAGTATTGATGGTATTAGTTGACGGAGGTCCAGACGAGAATCCACGCTATGATGAAGTTAGAGCTAATGTAATTACCTTTTTTGTAAAACGGGATTTGGATGCAATTTTTATATTTACAAACGCTCCTGGTAGATCAGCTTTCAATTATGTTGAGAGAAGTATATCACCATGAAGCAAAGTACTTTTTTCTCTTGCTCTGCCACATGAGACATATGCTAGTCATCTAGACAGAAACAAAAAAAAGTACTTCTATAGCACCATAGACTTGAACTTTAAAAAAAATTGTTCAATCTGCTGGACAAACTCTTGCCGGAATTGAGTCTGAATTAAAAGTTGACAGACATAACTTAGTAGCAGAATTTATACTCGTTGAAAAAAAAGTTTCTTAAGCTGAGTTAGTAAAAGATCCTTGGTACTCAAACCATGTGCGTGAAAGCCAACATTATTTACAGGTGAAATTTGAAAAATATACAACATTCAGTATATGAAACGATACAATTTTTTTACTTCTAATTGTTATTCATTTATTCTTTTTAATGTATGTGGATTTTTGAATGCAACGACTTGACCTGTTGCTCTTCATATAGAAGCAAATTGAAAAAAATAATCTATCAAAGACCTCTCCCTGTGCTATTTACTCTAAGTCAACAGCCTGACAACATTCCTTGTCCAGCGTATAAGTGATCTTAGAAGTATTCATCATTTTTATCACGACAACCTGTAGGGCTGCGTCCAAAGTACCCTTAACACCAAGAGATTTCGTACGACTTTTACTGCCCTTAGTTAGAAAAAAAAGTAAATAAAAGAGAATGTTTCATTAGAGGATTTCATTTTACTTCGAAGAATTCGTTTGATCATCATACGTAAAAATCTGTGCATTTATTTTCAGATTCTAATTAAAACTAAAGTATGTTAAAATAAGAAATTAAATATTTACAAATAAAGAAATACGTGTTAATTGGCAAGGAAATGAAAAAGATGTATCACAAGTGTATTCTTTACAGATTCTTTTTAAACGCCCAGGAAAATTTTTGTGTGTATTTTCTAGACAATAAATAATAACGAATAGTAGATCGATGTAGAGTCCGTGACCAGAGATCCTCAAAAGATTTTCAAGGAATTAAAAGCAGCTCCTATACGTATTATCAGGGACATAAGAACTTGGGTAAAGCTGAAGAAGTGCCGTTTGATGAAGATATTGAAGATGCTTTTAAACTAATTTATAAGCTTATTATTTATTTTTATATCAATACTTATTATGACTAATGTTGCTTCGTTTACTGTTACACTTCGTTCAAACTAATTGTCGTTTTAAGATAATATGAACTTATAATATTTCAATACTTAACATTTATTAATTAATAGATTTTATGACCTTAAATTTTCTTTTGAAAATATAGAAAAAAAGTAAGTCAACGTAGCTTTTAGAAGGGGGAAAGGATTAATTTTAATTGACACAAAGTTGACACGGGGAAGGGAAATAAAAAATTCTGAAAAATTATTCACGGATTTGGGTACGACCGCTAAAAAGAAATTGTGCAGTTTCAACAGAGGCTGACCAGCCCGTGACGTTGTTATATACAAAATTTATTCTAATGGATTCATGTTGCTTTTAATGCACTGTGTAATAGCTGTTAATGATGACAAATCTTTGATGATTCTGTGGTGTTGCAGTTCCTTCAACGTATCGTTGCTCTCAAAAATTAAGAGTTCCCCTTGGAATGCCAGAATAACTTTAGTTTGTAGTAATACGTGGCTTACTGCTCAGCACTGCCTTGATATGATAGAATTTTTAATTGACTGACACCTATTAACAAATTTTCTAGGTTATTATTTATTGTTTACTCAGTGAGAGGTTCAAGGGTGTCCTGGAACACGCGCTATTTGTTTACCTCATACCAAAAGCTCTCTTTACAAATTCACTGTATGAAGGTGGATTACTTGCTTGTAAGTTCATGTTATTATGCAAATACAGTAGAAAATATTTAGCATAAATTGGTTGATTCACAATAAAGAGAAAAGTTACACGTATAAAAAAAAGCACAAAAGTACAAATAAGAATTGCTGCAACGCGTATCTCATGAAAAATATAAGTAGCTTTTAATGAAAAGTGCGTATTGCATGTAAAGCTGTGCTGTTTTTCTATACGAGACATTCCGTGTTTACTCTACGTATTCAACGTAAGATTGCATGAAACTATTCAAGAGTGAGCTAGTGTTCTAATTCTGCAACTCTCAGGATGAACTGTTAACTCCTCCAAAATATCAGGTAGATCCATTTCATGCCTTCGCATGAATTCCTTTACCTGAAGAGCTTTCAGATTAGCTGATAGCAAGTAGTGCAGTTATTTGCATCGATTAAAGTTTTTACCATCCAAAAAACCATCAACGGAGCCAGTTGCTAGGACATCGAATTGACACGATACTTCAACAATACCATAGCCGTCTAGGTACTTGACAAGTTTTTTAAGATAGGCCATGCGTATGTGAAAAGTAATAAGATTTTCAAATACATTACCGATAGGTAGACTTTCTTTTATTCAAATTTTTATTATGACTCTGGCAGTTCCAAGGTAATACGTGATCACAATATGACTTTGGTTACAAGATGCTGTGATTTTTTGGCTCCTGACAAGCGTTCCATACACTACATCTGCTGAGGTTGGAGACTTGTCTACATGTGGTAAGTAGTCGACTACTTGTAACTGTGACTCGTCATAGGTTTTGCTGACAAATCCAGACCACCGGCAAGTAGTGGTCATATGTGGCATTGAAGTAGCCTAGAGAAAATTGTTCATAAAAGAAATATTTCTTGTTAACTTACACACTTCCAGGTACGTGTCAAATTCGTAAAAGGGACATAAGATTTATGAGAACTTGCGGCTTTTGTTGGTAGGGATAAATGTTCAACAAAATAAGATCGAACTTGTATTGTTTTCTAGAAAAAACTTGCTTTGTAGTTGCGACCGGTAAAGGAGAACTTGCATCTCTTGACACAGGATTGACAATTTTCTGGTCCTTGGTTTTAAATTTATCAATGATACCAACTTTGTAACGTACTTTTTTTCCCGAGAGAGACTCAACTGAATAATTATAACCATCCCAAGCAACGTTACTACTTAAGTTTAGCTGCACTTGTATACTGGGGAGAATCAGATTAATCTCTTACTGACAGAAAAATATCATTTCAGTATCTTATTGCTCTGCTGCAGTATATCTGATACAGTGTTTTAGTATGTTTATGATATGTAATATTTTTCGACTGATTGTCGATGAATTCAAACTTACACCTTATATTTAGTGCTTAGATAGTCGTATCTGGCCTTGCCTTTCAACACAACGTCCATCAGATCCTGACATATAGATTTTATTTTAATAAGGTCATCCATAGAATCTTTTCCTCTTATATCTGGGCCCTCTACAAGGTTGCACATAATGTCAAATTAGAGCTTGGAAATAACGCTGTCATCTTGAACAATACTTTTGAATGTGATTTTGTCTGGTTTTGTAGATCTTCATCTTGGTCATGGCCTTAGTTCGTAAACAGAATGTTGCAATATTTATTTATTTGCATCTTGTTAAACAGCAGATTTACATATAAAATCAGCAATGCTTAGTTTTGATTTAAAAATATTTTTTGTATTACTGTACTGCACCACATTCAAAAATTTTATTGTTTCACCGTACTCATTAACAACATCTTGTTGGAAAGAAGCAGCAGGGTAATTGTAAAAAATCTCCTCTGTGGTGGTTGTACACATCACTTAAAATCAAAATTTCCTTGCTTTAAATTATTTTAATATTAATAAACTTTTTAAAGCAATATAGTTATAGCTACGAAGAATGTCCTATGCATATTACGCATTCCATGCCAAACTCCGTATTTTTTAGGTTTGACAGAATTCAGAGTATTTACTCGACATTTAAATTCATTAAATTGTAGATCTTAAAGCAAGTGTGATAATAGAGAAACGAGACTCGATTTAGTAATAGATCGGTAATCCAAGATTCACCGAGAGCAACAGGTTTATTACTTGTATGCTGTAGAATGTTTGGATCGAAGCACAGAAACATGCGATGGTGTTTTTCGATTACCCTATTTTTTTTATTCTTGCAAAATATACACGCATATTTTCCGATGTATGGCTTACTCCTGAAGGACGCAGCAAATCCGTATTACCTTTAATAATGGGGTGAGGCTTTTCCAAAAATATGTGCATCTTGACATCAGCACAAAAAGTTTACGGGCTTGGCACAAGCTCAACTGATCTCGCATTTATACTGTCGATCAATTTTATCTTGACAATTGTCTGAAAAAATTAACTCGATTTTCATTGAGATAAATGAGTAACATGAACTGACGAGTACGAGTAGTACATGCGAAAGGCAGAACAAACGAAAGTAACGCTATACTGCAACATCATACAGGCCAAAAAACTGTATGTTAGCAATAGAAAGAACTTTTTATATATATGTATATGTGGGATGTATTGTTCCACAAGAAAAGGAGCACGGGGGGAAATAAGCACACGGGACAGGTTTGATCATAAGAATACAAAAGACTTTATTTTGTTATGTACAATAGGGCTTTTTCGCTCTGCTCACGTCAAGAGCTCTAAGTAGAAGAAAGAATTTATAGCGCCGCGCGACTCTTCTACCTCAGCTGTAGGGCACCGGCAGTGGGTGTGTGAGTTGGCTCGTGCGTGCGCAGGAAAAGATGTTCCTTGGGACGATGGCCTGCTTTCGTCTTGAGCACGAAACTGGTCGCTGTGGCTGAGACGCCACATCCACTCCCTCCCCAGTGACCGGCGTAAGAGCCGGGAACGAGACATGGCGAGTTGCTGAAGACTGGGCGGCTTGGGCAGTTGGGGTGGACGTCGGTTGCGGCGAGGGCTGATCAGCGGCGCTGGGCGCTTCCGGCTGAGCTGCGGTGTTGGGTGCAGGCGGCAGGGGTTGCGGTGACGGCTGAGCAGCTGTGCTTGGCGCTGTGGGCTGCTCGAGGAAGGAGTCAGCTTGTTCCATGTATGCCGGCTTGAGCGTGTCCGTGGACACCACCTCTTCTTTGCCATTGGTGTCGAGGACGTAGTTGCGCTCATCGAGACGGCGAATAACGCGATGTGGGCCGGTGTAGGGTGGTTCCAGCGGCTTTCGGATTCTGTCGACACGCTTGAAGACATGCGAGCAGGTAGACAGATCTTTGAAGCAGAACGGGTGCTGGGCTGAGTGATTCGAGGCAGGCACTGGTCTGATGGCTCTGAGGAGTTGTCGCAAGCTCCGCGCGAACGTAGACTGGTTGGCCTGGACTGCCTCGGTAGTGAAGAACTCCCCTGGAATTCTGGGTGAGAATCCGAGGAGCATTTCCACTGGGAAGGCTTGCAGGTCCTCTTTGTATGCTGTGCGGAGTCCCAGGAGCACAGTCGGGAGGCAGTCTAGCCAAGACTGCGGGCAGCAGCGCAGGGCTGCTTTGAGGGTCCTGTGGAACCTTTCCACCATGCCATTGGACTGCGGGTGATACGAGGTTGTGTGGCACAGCTTTGTGCCGATTATCTGGGCCAGTTCCTTGAAGAGGCTCGACTCAAATTGGGCGCCACGGTCTGAGGTGATGAGGAGCGGGGTTCCGAAGAAACTGATCCAGTGATCGAAAAAGGCTTTGGTGATGGTGGGTGCCTGGATGTTGGACAGCGGGATCGCTTGTGGCCAGCGAGTAAACCGATCAATGATCGTAAGGCAGTACTGCATGCCTACGACGAGAGGCATCTTGATGATGTCAATGTGGACATGTTCCAGGCGGTTGTCGGGCTCGGTGAATCTGCCTAGCGCTGATCGGTTGTGGCGACTAATTTTGGAGCGCTGGCAGGCTTCGCAAGTTTTAGCCCAGGCTAAGGCGTTTTCGCACTCCTGGCCAGACAAATTTCTGACTCAGGGTGCGGGCCATGGCTTTGCCGCTGGGGTGTGCGAGAGCGTGCACAACGTCGAAGGCTGTGCGCCGGAGAGACGCCGGTAGGTACGGCCGCACCACGCCTTGCGTGATGTTTCCATAGACGCAGTGGCCCTCAATGTTGAGTTGTTGGAGTACCAGGTTGTTCGTTGGGTTGCCTAGCAGGTCGAGGAGCTCTGCATCGTGCGCCTGCTCTTGGGCGATGACGGCTGGGCTGAGGATCGAGGGCATTGCGATGGTGGCGACTGGTGTCTGCAGCTGAGTCGTTGGGGTGACGTCGGTGGTCGCTACTTCGATTGGTTTCGCAGCTAGTGTTGAAGCTTCGGGGAGCGGTGTCTCGGGGTCGTCTTGCGGCCGGGAGAGAGCATCAGCCACGACATTGTCTTCACCTTTAGCGTAGACCAGGCGTGAGTTAAACCTGAGAATATATTCAAGGTAACGCGCTTGTCTAGGTGAAGCCTTGGTTGCTGGTTAAAAGGCAGCGAAGGTGATGGGCCGGTGATCCGTGAAGATGGTGAATGGGCGGCCCTCTAGTATCCTCTCGAAATGCTTGACAGAGGCGTAGATTGCTAGGAGCTCTCTGTCGTACGTGCTGTACCTGGCCTGCGTGGGGTCTAGCTTGTGTGAGAAGAATCCCAGAGGGCGCCACGACTCATCCGGTTGAAGCTGCTCCAAAGCCGCTCCGATGGCTGTGCTCGAGGCGTCCGTGTGGAGCGCCAAGGGGGCGTCTGGGGCCAGGAATGTTGTGCAAGCGGCGTCAATGACGCTGGCCTTGCATTTGTCGAACGCCTGGGATGCTGGTGTGGTCCATTCAAGCTTAGCTTTTTTGGGCAGTCCCTTGAGCAGCTCGTTGAGAGGCGCCTGCAGTTCCGCGGCGTGGGGGACACACCTGCGGTAGTAATTTATTACTCCCAGGAACCGTCGAAGTTCGGACGCTGTGGTTGGCTTGGGAAGAACTTTGATGGCTTCTACCTTCGCTGTTGGTGGCCGGCAACCTTCTGACAAAACCTGGTAGCCCAAGTAGATGACCTGAGGTTTGCCGAAAGTGCATTTCGTCAGGTTTACCTTGAATCCTTCTTGCTTCAAGACGGTGAACAGCTGGCGGAGGTGCTGAAGGTGCTCCTCGTGCGTCTGTGACGCGACGAGGATGTCGTCGATGTAGGCCTTAACGAAGGGTAGCTTGCGCAGCAGCTGGTCCATCGTGCGCTGCATTGTTTGCGCGGCGTTCCTGAGGCCGAGTGACGTGCCGAGGAACTCGAAGAGGCCGAAGGGGGTCGTGACGGCCGTCTTCTTTACGTCTCCGCTGGCGATGGGCATCTGGTAAAAAGCTTTGTGTAGGTCGATGACCGTAAAAACCTGACCTTGGCTCTCTTGTAGCATGTCCTCAATGATCGGGAGGGGGTACCTGTCTGGTACTGTTATGCTGTTGAGGCGGCGATAGTCGCCGGTGACGCGCCAGGAGTTGTTGGCCTTGGGCACGAGGTGCAGTGGACTAGCCCACTGGCTGCTGGACGGCCTGACGACTCCTTGGTCTTGGAGCTCGGCGATAGCAGCTTTGGCCGCTGCTAGTCGCTCACCGATGAGGCGTCGGGGGCGCTCGAAGACTGGTTGGCCGCAGGTGATGATCCGATGTTGGACTGGGAGGCGGTTGCTAACCGCTGGTGCGCTGCTGCACGCGAAGACGTCAGCGAATTCGTGCAGTAAGGACGAGTAGAGGCTGGCAACGTCAGGGTCGTCTGGTCCTAGTTGTTCGATTGTCGCAATCAAGTGCAGGTTGGTGTCGCACAGGATGCCCTGGACAGCCAAACCTGTGAGCGGGTCGATAAGCCGCTTGTGTTTGAGATCTGGGAGCAGACCGTGTTCTGCCAGGAAGTCGGCTCCAATGATAGCCTGGGCAACGTTGGCGATGATAAACTCCCATTGGAAGTTTCGACGTAGGCCCAGGTTGAGGTTGATCTTCCAGCTGCCGTAAGTGTGTATGGGCGAGTGGTTGGCCGCATACAGGGTCAATGCCTCTCGTTGGGCCTGGCTGAAATTTGGCGGCCGGGGCAGGATTGACACTACGGATCTGGAGTCGAGTAGGAAGTCGACCTTGAGGTGGTTGTCCCTGATAAGCAGACGGGTTTCACCTGTTTGAAGGGTGACCTCCGCCGTCTGCGTCGAAGGCAGCCCTAAGCGTTTCCCGTTGGTTGGGTGGTTTGTACCACGAAGGTGCAGGGCTTCTTGCAGGAGTAGGCGTTGACGCCAAACTTCCTGTGGAAGTAGCACCAGGCGTGAGCACCTGGGGGCTGGTTTCGTCCTCCGCTGCGCGACCTGTCCCGGCCTCTGGCACCTCCGTTGCCCTTGTTGTTTTTGAGCAGTTCGAGCAGTTGTTTGTTGGTTGTAGAGAGCTGCGTGATCATCGCCTTGAGCGCGGCGATTTCCTGGAGCAGTATCTCGTTGTGCAGTTGGTGTGGCGGGACAGGCGAGGCGTATCCTTAGGAGACAGGCGAGACACCTGCGAAGGTGTGATTTGTTCGCAAGAACGAAGAGTTGCAGACGAGTTAATCTGCGGCCTGTAGTAGTTCGTCAAGTGATGTGGATTTAAAGATGCGCAAGAAAGGTTGCGCCTCTGCAGGTAGCAGGTCCAGCCACTTGACCCTCAAGCTGTCGTCTGTGAGGCTGTTGCCAGCGAGGCTTTTCATCTCGCGGTACAGCTGTGAGGGCTTCTTGTTGCCCAGTGACAGTCCAGAGAACAGCTTGTGCAGCTGTTGGTCCTTGGAGTCAGAGAACCTCACAAGGACGTGTTTCTTAAGGTCTTCGTACCTGTTTTCTGCTGGTGGTGCTGCGAGGATGTCCGACAGCCCGTCGACGATGTTTGGCCCCAACGCTTTGGCGACCTGAGCGTACTTCACATCTTCGGAGGTGGTGTTGTTGTTCGCGAAGATGAGCTTGGCCTGCGTGAACCATGTGGCAGGGTGTTTAGGCCAAAACGGAAGTAGTTCCATGGTGGTCATGAGTCCAGCGCTGGAGTTGACGCGGGAGTCTGAAAGGACTGGGCTGGGCGCGGGCAGGTTGCTGTGTGTAATGTTGTCGTTAGCTGGAACGTGGTCGACGGCAACGGTTGCTGCGTGGCGCTTTTCGTCTCTGTGTACGTCTGGGGATGACTCGGGAGAGTCGCTTGACCTGTCGGCCGCCGTGGCAGCGAGGGCAACGGCAGCGTACGCGTCCGGGTAGAGGTCAGCGAAAAGCCTGCTTCGCAGCACGTCTCGTGGTTCACGCGCATCAGCCGGGCGCGTTGGAGTGGTGTGTGCTAGCGCTTGCCAGGAGTGGGGGACTGGCAGCAGGTTAAAACCTTGCAAGGCGGTGCTCTCGTTGGCAGGAACGGGCTGCAGGTGGAACCCCAGCAGCAGTGGATCGACAGGAGACGTCTGCTCGACTGTCACTTCCGTGTCCTGCCACGTAAATTCCGTTGTTAATGGAGAGCGTGGTTGGATGCCACCCAACTCTTGTAATGGCGGCAAGGCGGGCACAGAGGGACTCACGCGGGCACGTGACGTTGCGGCCCGTGTAACGACGTTGGGCTTTCCGCGTGGTCGTAGTTCGGTTCCAGGGCGGGGCCGTGCCCTTTTCACTGGCCCTGCTGCCCGAGACGTTGGCACTGGCGAGCGCCGGCCTCTCGACGGCGGGACGTAGCCTTTTGGCGAGGACGTCTTGCCCACGTGGCGAGTGGGAGAGCGTTAAAAGATGTCGGTGCGCGAAGAGTTTATTCTCGCCTCAGCTCAACTTTTCATCGCGAACTTGCACTCACGATAAATAAAACAGTTCGAGGGGTCACCACTTGTGGAATGTATTGTTCCACAAGAAAAGGAGCACGAGGGGAAATAAGCACACGCGACAGGTTTAATCATAAGAATACAAAAGACTTCATCTTGTTATGTACAATAGGGCTTTTTCGCTCTGCTCACGTCGAGAGCTCTAAGTAGAAGAAAGAATGTATAGCGCCGCGCAACTCTTCTCCCTCAGCTGTAGGGCACCGGCAGTGGGTGTGTGAGTTGGCTCGCGCGTGCGCAGGAACAGATGTTCCTTGGGACGATGGCCTGCTTTCGTCTTGAGCACGAAACTGGTCGCTGTGGCTGAGACGCCACATATATGTATATATATATTTCTATATAGCTTTTTTTTTTTTATCATCGCCCGTAGACTCAGACATGGCATTCTTTTACACAAGCATAGTGCTAATTAGCCACCGGTGCACCTTAGTTATGACCAAATGTTTATATACATATACATATATAAACATCTGGACCAACTCAGTCACACCTATGATCACGTTAACGAAGCGTCAGAGAAACAATTAATCGACCTTCGAGAATCAAGAGCACAGGCGAAACGGCGAGACCCGAATGGTGACCAAGCGGTCACCCATCCAAGTACTAACCGCGCCAAATGCAGCTTAACCTCGGAGATCGATGGAACTGCAACTCTACCGTTGCACCACTGCGACCACTTTCTATATAGCTTACTTGGTTCTGCTCAGTTACTTTGGCTTGAGAGCTTTGCTGGAAGTTCTACCAATCTTGTGTGTGTACTGTTCCTCTAGTCCATACTGACAGTTGTTTTTAAAAATTAAACTCGATTTGATTTTGGATGAGAACTCAAAATAAAGTGACAAGTACGAGTAGTACATGACGTAAGCAGAACTCAAGAAAGAGACACTACACTTCCACAGCATACGGGTAAAAAAGTTATATAAAAACAGCATGAAACATATTATAAATTGATATGTTGCTAATTTAAAAATTTTTATTGCTTTAGCTGTTAATGGGGTTGACACAAATTTAATCGATTTTACAGGAGATTCTGCATTCGTAAGACCCTGGCTATAAGTGTCAGTTACTAATGGCTGTATAAAAATGAAAGTGTCAAAAAGATAAAAAATGGTTTGATATGTGCCAAATTACCGTTAAGATGGTGTAAGTACTATAGTAACAGTTCACGTACTGGTTTAAAAAAAGTGTCAAATTTTGGTTTGTCGGTGGCACGTTATATTAAAAACTTTTTTTGCACACTGAAAAATAAAAGGTTTAACTTGCAGAGGGAGGCAAAACCTCGTTAACGTACTTTAATTGTCTCTCTCGATGAAACATGAGTATACAGTCACACTTTTCGTATTAGACGTTGTCAGTCTGGAGTAACTTCTCTCTACCACCACACACAAAACACCGCATGTTGAGCTTGCACTACTGAATTCGTACTAATTTAGTTTAAGACAACGGTTGTATTTAAGATATCCTCGAATAATCAGAGGCTACGTTATACTCAACGACACGTTGTACATGACGTTGGTTATGCTACACAACGTAGGTTATGCTGGGAAAGTAATTTTGCTCTAAAAAGTAAACAATGCTTAAATACAAAGTAAAAGATACGTTATTTTGTATCTACATGAGGTATTACGTAAAAAATACTATTATCATTTTATACATAAAACTTTACATGTCTAACAAGTTGCACTCAATTTGCTTATTGCTCTCTTTAACTAGTGATTTTTTAACAAATCATAAGTGCTATATGTAATAATAAGTAGCGTGATAATAGAGTCAAAAAACGTCACGTGTGATACATTTCAGTAAAAGAACAGTGATGAATACCTACACGAAAGATATAACTGTTGACATTGTACTTACTATTACAAGGAGTATTAAAGGTATGCGTTCAACAGGCTTCAATTTTGCTGTGACTTGACAACGTTGTTTGCAAGTGCGTTGCCCGCTACGAGGCAATATGGCTAGCGCCTGCAGCCTTGCACTTATCCGATGTTTTTTGCAAGGGTGTATCGTCACTGCTTAACTTCAGCTATTACATTCATGCATTTTCGAACCCTGGGAAAAAATACAATTCAAATGAGCTCTGTCTTTACCATATGTCTATCCCTTGAATTTTATACAACTATAAAATATAAAACGATGAATATATATCTTCCTATATTATACAGTGGCTTTGGAGAGTCATTCCACGTAACCCCCATCACTTCCATCAGCTCACCTTGGCCCCTTTCTAAAGAAGGTAAGATTTTATTATTTTTTACCTTATTTTTGTTGGGTTTGAATTAATGTTATTAAATAGTTTCAATAATTTCAAAAATTGTAAGAATCATGATTCAATCTTTATTTAATTAAGCATACAATGAATTAAACATTGAAGTGGAAAAACAGTTTTTTTGGTGTACTGTTTTATTTTATATCAATTTTTGTTGCTGTGGATACATAAAAATTTCTGCATAATTCGTTTTCGATAAGTGAAATTTTTCTTGTACGTTGAAGTGCATGATTTTTGTATTTATTCAACTTTAAATGGCAAACGAAAAAAATTTAAGTATTCAACTGATATTCAAAAATTTGTTGGTTGGCGCCCAGAACAGAAAGATAAAGCCTTATAAGTCCACAAATATAATATTTCTTTATAATAAAGTAAGATGTAGAGAACATTGTACATAGATCCTCACTCCCCAATGTTTTTCCTACAGCCATCTACTGCTATACCTCCACAAATTTAGGAGAACTTTGTTATTTATTCTCTTTTACATCGATAAATATTGGGTCAAGCCTCCTTATGGACTCTTAATATCCCCTTACTGCCTCTTAACTGATTCACACACGTTTTTTTATTGGGCGTCCTTTGCCACCTCTCACATGATTTATCTTGCCTCTTACCACACTTCCCGTATCTACGTCGAGTCTTTTTAAAAATTTACCTTACGATATGACCTCTTACCCTCCTTCTTTTTTTACAAGACAATTGTACATAGGTTTTGAAAATAATTTTTTCATTTGAGATAAACCATTTTATCACGTTAAAACAGTTATTTTTAGAAATTAATATAATTATATCTATATTTTAAAACTGCCTTTAAGAAGAATTAACCAAGTTGACACAATCTACTTATGTACACAAGTTTGTTTATAATTCATTTTGAATTTTTAATTATGTATAGTGAGTCTTACCAATCAAATTAGGAAATATTTATTAATAAGTATGTAGTTCTTTAGGCAATAATTTTTTGGTTCGTAAGTAATGTCACACAACTATATACTGTCACGTACAGTATGGAACATACTACGTGGGATGGGGCTCAGCTATTAGTATTAGGAAGGAGCACAAGTGAGGGAGAAAAGAGCATAAAAAGGCCCGCAGCAGTGGCCACAGGGCTCTAGAACGTCGGGACTAGAAAGAGGAGAGTCGCAATAAGTAACTCGTGACCGCAAAGCGCCTTCCCTCAAGAAATATAGCAATAAAGTAATTGATTGAGTTTAACTGCTGCATTGTTATTAAGCACCCTAAACCTTTAGAATCCCACGTAACAGTTTTGGTGCTAGGTGTGGGGTAGGTTTTGTCGCGAAATAAAAATTTTTTTTTACACGTGATATTCTGGAATTTTCGGGTGACGATCGGGAAGTGCACATAGTGCAGTGCAACAACAGGCGCAGAAAATTCAAGGCAGTCACCTGCAGCTATTATCGAGTAAAAAAGGACAAGAGTCAACATCCAGTTTCAAAAGGACCCATCGTAAAGAGGATGGCTTGGAGTATATTGGCGCTCATCGTTTCGTGCCTTCTGTCAGAGTAAGTAATAATTCTTTTTATCTTCCTCCCAAATATATATACTTATTGTCCCTCAGGGTTGTTTAGCTAAGGAAACGACGTACAAAAAAAAATAATACTTAACCCGAATACGGCTAGTTCCGCTCGTTTTAGAAGCCAGTAAAATAGAAACACAGAATCGGAAATAAAATAGGAACCCTTTTTTCTCTATTATTTCTTCGTGCGTGGACTGAAATCAACTAATATAATTAAGCTCACATCACTCTAATATAAGAAAAAAAAGGAAAAGAAACAATAATGTCCGACCACGGGGAAAAGATTGATAACGATAGGGATGGTTTAAACGAAACTTTTTCCATGACACAGGTAGATTCAGATACAATAACGGTTATGCTTGAACATGACCCCAAATCGTATGCACTCTATGAGAAGATGGATAAGAAAAATCAAGTTCTTATGTTAAAGATATTTAGAAATATAAAACCAAAAATTTTGTTTAAGAAAAATCCTAATACAAAATTAGCAGAGCCAACGTATGAAACAGTAGAAATAGATATGTTGAAAATTGCACCAGAAAAATCAGAATTAAAAGAGAATGCAATTAAGAAGAACATAGGGGTAGACAAGAAACGTGATCAATTAGGCGTCGAAGGGCTAGGAAAAACGAGTTTGCAGGAAAAGTATACCAAACGGCGAGAACAAGAAAATAGAAACAGTGAACAACCTTTTGTACCATTCTGCGATTGGCCACCTCTGCATTCAAATGACAAAAATTATAACTACTATACATCAAACAATAGGACAGATTGGCTGAGGTTTAAATACGAAAAAAATCATAAAGACGTGTAAACAAATACAGAATACCTTTTCCCTGCATTTGACGGACCAACCAAGCTGCCAATAAATAATCAGTCAGAATTTTTTCAAAGGACACAAAGTAACATACAAGATAACCCTCAGCATCTAACCATTTAATTTTCTCCTAGTAATAGGCAACAAACAGGGGTACCGTTAGCCATAGGCTCGAATCTTAATATATTAGGCTACCTAAACAACGCAGTAAATGGTATACTATTGTATAATGGAGACCCCGTGCAGTTTCCCTTATTTGAGCAAATGGTTAGGATGATAAAGGGAACAATACCTGCCCAGTATGAAAAAAATTTCATAGAAATTTTGGGAAATAAAATGCGGGGCATAGTAGACGATCAGTTCTGCACGCGATTATCGTTATTTAATTTAATTGACGAGCTTCTGTCAGCTCTATCACGAAGATTTAATAAAATGGAAGGAGTAGAGACACTTGTAGCGGGGCTTAAAACTGTCACGCAATGAAATAGTGAATTAATTATGGAATAATGTGAGCCAGTCCAGCGATAACACAATGGGATCATGATGGCACATGAGGCGAACCCATACTTGACGCGGGCCGAGAAAGACGCGTCGAAAAAGAAATCAGATAGTAAAGCAGTGAGGCAGTTTTTGTACGGATTAAAGGCACTGTATAACTGGAACGTCGCAGGATTCCAACCAAAAACGCTAGAGGAGGCTATTGAAGCCGCCATTACTGTAGATTATGAGCTAAGTTTCCGCCGCTCAATGATAGTGCAAAAGGGCAGATTTAGAGCAAATAACGCCAAGAGACAGTATAATGCTATGGTGGCGCTTATCGGTAGCGACGCACCCGTGGGAAAGTCAGATACGGACGAGTGGGACAATGTGGCTGATGTAAAGTATTGTTCGTATTGTCGAGAGCATGGCGCCCATTCTACTAGTGAATGTGAGAAATTGTGGCAAGATGCAAAAAAAGGAAAAAGAAAAAATCCTAACGTTGATAAAGAACCAAAAGAAGAAACAATAGAAGAAGCAGGATGGTAGGATAGAAAAGTGGCGTACAATGATTATCACTGTTGGAATGGGAACGACAGGAATTTTGATCGACAACAAGGAAACAATGGTAAAAGGCCTTACAACTAAGGTAATTGCTACCAGGGAGGAAAATATAACTACGATAGTAATAATTATCATAACAATAATAATAACAGTAATAATTATGGTGGAAATAGTTACAATAACAGGAAAGTAGGTCATAATTATAATAGATATGATCACAGGAAGGACGATTATCGGGACAGGCAAAATAACCAATATTTAAATCAGGATAATCGCAGGGATAATTATAGGAGAGATAATCTTAATAGTTAAAGTGCGAGGGTAATCAGCTTGAAAACCAAGCATTTAAGCTCGCAGGATGTTCGACACAATCCCCAATCGTCAGGCATAACAAAGCTATGAATAAAGAAATTTATGAGAGGAAGTTAGAAGTGTTAGAGAAGGGTATAGATAATGACAAGCATAAGATATCGGAGACTTATGCCACGACGTGTAAAAATTCTAAGGCTGAAGAAAAAGATGAGCAGCAGCTATCTCGCACAGTAAAAATAAATTTATCGAAAATAGGATACACACCACCCACAGTTATTCTAAAAAACCCTTATATAAACGAAGGTGCGACATTTTATGCCGATACGGGTGCGGAAATATTAATAATTAAAGAGAAGTGTCTCGATATTAGAGTAGCGGTAATTCATAGGGAAAAATTAAAAATAAAAGGCGTAACGCACGGAGCTCGCCAAACTTTGGGATCTATAAGATTACCCCTAGAAATTTTATGTGTACCCTACACGTAGTCCCCCATGACTTTCCCATAGAGGTGGAAGGAATCATAGGATGGGATATTTTTAAGTTGTATAACAGTCAGATGAATGCTGAAGACAACACACTTAAGTTGAATAGACGGAGAATTCCGCTACGAGAATCAGAAAGTTTTGAAATTGTGCCGAAAACGAGGCAAGTTATATATGCGTATATAAAAGAGTCACACAGGAAAATCAAAGTAGGCTGGGTCCCACTGCAAAAGCTTACAGAGGGTATTTTGTTTGGTTATTTTATCGCAATGAACAATAATGGTAGGGTGTATGCCAAATGTCTAAATATATTAAATAAAATAATAAATGTACTAGTCCCAGTGGTGGACCTCTTAGAGTGTGAGACGACGAAGAAAGCTGACTCATCGGACGTCAATGGAGATGACGTAGAAGCAATAGAAAGAGCCTTTGTACGGATGTTTAGCGAAACTGGAAACCCTGAGAAGAATGAAAAACTAGGTGATGAGATAAGAAACGACGCCAGCTGCACATGTTTAAAGAAAAATATCGTGGGAAACGTGGGTTGTGATAAGGACGGCCGTGACAACGATAATACTCAAGTACTTAAAAAAAACATTAAAACAGACGTCCTAAGTTCCAGGAAAGAGCGAGTTGACAAAATAATGAAGTTAGTCGACATATCAAGGTGCAACAAGGAAGAGAAAAAACATGTGCGAGGGCTTATAGAAATTGACCCGTACGTTTTTGGACTCGACGGGGAACAACTGAAAGCGACAAATCTTTTAAAACATAAAATAAACTTGACTACGGTTAGACCGATAGTAACAAAGCGGTTTAGATATTCGCCATCTGTGAGAGAGCAAATAAAAGTTGAAATTAAGAAATTACTCGAACAAGGCATGATAGAGCCTTCAGAGTCGCCGTACAGCTCAAACATGTGGATCGTACCAAAAAACGCAGGACCAGGTGGCGAAAAGCGCTGGCGGGTAGTAATGGATTTCAGGCATCTCAATGAGATAACAGTAGGCAGTTGTCACCCACTTCCCTTCCAGAGTGATATACTGGAACATCTGGCGATGGCACGCTATATTAAAGTGGTAGACTTGAAGCAGGGATTTTTTCAAGTCGAAATACATGAAGACGATGCTCATAAAACAGCTTTTTCGGGACCAGATGGTCATAACCAGTACAAAAGAATGCCAATGGGTTGCACGGACTCTCTGAACACGTTTTTAAGAGCAATAACGCTTGCACTAGCAGGGCTGCAGGGCCATGAGTTAGAGGTATATTTAGACGATATAATGGTGTTCGCGTCGAATCTTAAAGAACATCGCAAACGCTTTATAAGATTGTTAAAGCGATGGTCAAGGGCAAATCTAACAATTGAGCCAAAAAAGTGCCAATTCCTAAAACGTGAAGCAAAAGTGTTGGGCTATATTGTAGGAAATGATGAAATAAAAACGGATCCAAAGAAAATCGAGGCTGCAAGAAAATATCCCAGGCCTACAAATGCAAAAAAAATCAAACAATTTCTTGGATTTGTTGAATATTGTAGGGGATTTACTAAAGGATACGCTAAAATTGCTCAACTGCTGTCGAAGCTTCTGAAGAAAGGTACAGAGGTTGAATGGGAAGAGCAGCATGAAAAAGCATTTAAAACGCTCGTTGATGCACTTTGCAGCGAGCCTGTACTTAAAGCACCCGATCTACAAAAACCATTCGTGGTGACAACAGATGCATCTGACTATGCCATTGGGGCAATATTCAGTTAGGAAAAAATAGGAAAAGACAATCCGTGCGAGTATACTTTAAGATGCCTAAAGGGCAGCGAAATTCTATACCCTACGTACGATAAAGAATTGCTCGCTATAGTATATGCAAAAGAGCAGTTTCGACCCTATCTATTTGGCAGAAAGCTTAAAGTGGTTACGGACCATGAGCCTCTTAAACATTTCTACTCATCAAAGAAGCCAGATATAAGATTTAATACGCTTAAAACTGAATTAAGGGGCTATGAATTTGACGTTGTTTACAGACCAGAAATAGCCAATAAGGCATCGGATGCACTGACCCGAAATCCAAATATAGAGTATGGATAGAAAAATCCTAAACTATCGCGACGAGAGTAACATGAACTTGCTAAAGAGCAGGAGAGGGATGGTCATGGTGACATAAATGCGCCACCCACACGAATATTCAAAATGCGGACAAGAAGAGAGGAAAACATAATAAGAAAAGATAAGAAATGGCAGATAGAAATATTCGATTCAAACGAGTCGAACAAAAAGGTAGAAAGGAAAAAGCCTCGCAAGATGAATAACTCAGATAAGTTGACGGTCAATAAACACAGCGACGCAGATTCAGAATCAGAGTGGCCGGTGGTGAGTGAAAATATAGAGAGTAAAGGAGAAAAACCACGTAAGAAACAAGGGAAAAAAGGCAGGCCGCGTAAACAGATAGTACAGATCGCAGAAGAGAATAAGGGAAAAAATATTTAAATAGGATCCTTAAATAATAGTGAAGAACAAATCCTATCACAGGGTCCGACTGAGAATAAATGAGCTTACAAGTGCAAAGAAGAAAATTTGAAGAAAGGGGTGGAAGTAACAAGCACACCGTATTTAGAACTTCAAATACAACCTAAGATGCAACGAAAAAATCGCAAAAAAACAACAGGATACGCTGCATAGGCACCTGCTAAATTTTTCAGTAACACCGCAAATAGAAACTGTGTCAAAAGAGATTATCATAGTGAACTGTGACTCACCGGTGGCCTTAAAAGGAAAATCCGAGCCAGTAAAACATTGGGGATTCCAACTAGCCACAGCTAGCCTAGTAAATGAAAAAGGTTAAGAGAAAGAAAAAACTGTAAGTACAGAGATCATAGACATAATAGCGAATAATGATAAGCACGGGGAACACCAGCAGGCACAGGCGGGCCTGGTTACAGAGTTGATCGGAAAGAGAGAAAGAATGCTTGACCCTATAGATACCATAGAGATAATGAGTTGGGACGCAGGTATGTCAAGCAGAAATGCGAATAAAGAAAAGAAGAAGAATGACTGATGGGCCAAAGCTCACGCGCAAAGTATGCTCCAAGAGAGTGACAAGCAGCAAGAGAAAATACCGAATACGGTCGAAGGGGACCGACTGACGCCGAAGGAAGGGGCACAAAGCAGACCGTCTAATGAGAGTTTAAGAGAGAAGCAAATAAATAAATCATGACGGGGTACACAGACAAAAGAAAGTCCAGAAAAAGGGACGAAAGTAAAAAAAAAGATCGGAGCGTTACTAAATGACTTAATAGATAACTTTCAAGCGAAAGTTAGACTAGATGTTAAGCGCCAAGACCTTAAAGGCAAGCTGGGAATCAGAATAGATGCTTGGAAATTCGATACTATCACCGATCGCCTGCTGAGCGATCCGACGAAAAGTACAGATAATGATACAAACATATCTTAACAGCCCTCGAGGGAGAGAACGGGCTCAGGGGATAGAGAGAAATTCTTTAGTGAGGAAGATACCCCGCGTGGATCACCACAGATAAATGAAAACTCATCGGGGAATGAAAGAATAAGAGGAGTAACGGACGATTATACCGATGAAGGTAATAAGCTTAAAAGTAAAACAGGAGGCAGAAATGTAGCCAAATGGAATTTAGAACAAATCTGCATGAAGTCGAAGAAAAATTTAAAACTTATCGAAGAACTGCCGGTAGAAATACCAGGTAATTGCTTATTCGACTCTCTTATTTTTTCCTGTGACTTGCAATTGACGGCGCGAGAAACTCCGGGATATTTTACACTATTCGAAGTAAAAAAATATATGTGTTGACCTGGAGGAGGTAGAAAAAATCCTGCAGTCCAATACAGAATATCGTATTGATAATTGCATATTTTTGTTCGCACAAGAGTTCAGGAAGAATATTTGTATACATCTACAGGGCACTAAGAGATGAAAAAAGTTTGAAATTTTCGAAAGTTTCATGATTAATGCCACAGCGCCAGAAAAATTATTACTAGACCGAGGAACGCATTTTATGAACAAAACGATGGACGAGTTAACGCGATTATTCAAAATTGAAGAACTTGGGAGCACGGCATTTTATCCTCAGAGCAATGGGGCAATTAAACGCATGCACCACGTTCTAACAGAATACTTTAAAGCCTACATTAGTGAGACTAAAGAATGGGACGAACTATTGCCGTTGTGTATGCTCGCTTACAATACGTCGGAACACGAGAGTACAGGCTACACACCTTACGAGCTTATATTTGGTCAACAGGCAAAACTCCCGTCAAGCTTCAAGAAGCCAGAGGTGGATCTAACATATACAGAGTTACTGCTAAAATTAATGGGGACACTCATGCACTTACGATTATTGGCAGCAATGACACAAACACAGAACAGACACAGATTAAAGTGCTATTATGATAGGGCGCTGAACACGAATTTTTTTATGGAAGGTAAGATGGTGTATGTACTAAAAGAGTCATCTAAAGGGAAATTTGATGACCAATACGAGGGACCTCACGAAATAGTCGGCATAGATTACAGGAACCATAATGTGAAGTTACAGAGAAATGAAGAAATATGGGTCTCACATGTGGACAAAATAAAAAAAGCTTGTGTATTGAAATCCCCACGTCCGAGGGATGAGATTATAAGAAGAGGAGAAAAAGAAAACTGAAAGGGACCAAGAGGCAACTTGCTCCCCACCCCAATAGTTACTTACGAATAATAGCATTATAGACGAATAGGGGGTAGGAATAGATGTGAAAATAAATACCACTTTTCTCGGGAACTCCTTTTTTTTCGCGGCCCCTGGACGTGCCGCGAAGATTCATTAAATACAGGCATACGGGAAAAGACTTATTACGAAAGGAAATATATAACGTTCAAAATTAGCACAGACTGACGAATTAAGGGGAAGAGAGAAACATGCAATACAAAAATAATAATAACAATCATAATAATAAGAGGAAATAAATAAAAAAAGTGTATAATAAAGTGATATTCTATTTTTACTTTCTTTGTTACTCTTTACATGAACGATGTATGAGAGGTGGGTAAAAAGTGCGTGTGGCTCTATCTAACGAGCGTTAAAACCATGTTAATACAATTAACACATAAGTGTACACTTAGAACACATACGCAGAACATAGGTATATATATTTATATGTCAAAAAAAAAAAAAAAAAAGGAAAAGAGGAGAATAGAACTTTTTTTTGAGTTGCATATTTGTACGGCCGAGAGGAGCATGGAGGAACGGTAAATAGAAATAATAAGGGGCAACCACAGAAAAATTTTTTATTACACTTTTATCGAGGGCCACGAGTTCGTGAACTAGGAGACATCTTCCTCTTCCCTCTTCCTCCCTCCTTCTTTCGCCCACCGTCAGGGACTATCCTGCCCCCGCCATGGTCACTCCCGGATAATAACAGCGCCCGTTCACGGCGCACGCAGTCGTCATGAGACAACACTGGATCGGTGGTCACGTCCTTGGCAACGAACAGACCGTCCACTGGACCGTCCACCTAAGGTAATTTTTCTTAACAAAAGCATGTAACTGGCAACTATGACGAGAAGTAAATCAACTGATAGCGAACCTGGATTATCGGTCGGCTGTCAAGAGGATAGGAAGCAGCGTCAAGCTGCACGTCAACTACCACCACCATGAAGACCCAGTGGTAAGTACACAGATTTCAACACCTCCACAATATGGGTACCACCGCAAGGGTAAAGGGGCCACGTTGTGAGACCACCCTTGCTCACACAGAGGCCTTGGTACGCCGAAATAAGTGTACGGATCAACAACGAGCCGTGTACCCAACTAAAACAAATTTTTTTTTAAACTTCAGGACCACGAAATCCAATAATCTAATAGCCTTACCAAACCGTGTAAGGGACAGTAGACGGCCGCGAGGGCTGTAGGACCCTCGACCACAATAACGGTGACGGAAGAAGGTTGCTCGGTGGTGGGCACCTGCCGACACACGTAGAGGTATGTAACCTGCAACGGAATAAAATAATAAATAAAAAAATCAAAAAAAAAAGAAGTAAATAAATAAATCAATAAAAAAATAAAAAAGAAACGAAGAATGCCTATACGACAAGCAAATAGAGAGTAAAGCGTGCTGGTAATTACGTAAGCCGCTACTTACGTGACGACATTGAGACACGTTGCACATGAGATTCTCCTGCAGGATGGAGCTTAAGAGAATTGCACAAGGCGATTCTCCAGGTGAAAGAAAATTTACCAGCTTACTAAGATGGGTAAAGCCCAACGTCAGAAACTCGGGCAACCGCACAAAAATATCAAAAATTGCACTTGCACCAGTCATCGTAAAAATTTTTCTTTATTGTGAGGGAACAACAAGGAAGAGTACCGGACAAAATCAGCAAGTACACTGACAAGAGAGCAGCAATGAGAAAAGGAAAACCCAACAGAATTCCTTCGACATTCCCTCCCTGAATCCTGTCACATGAGAAAAGGAAAAGATAAGGTATATATATATATATATATATATATATATATACAGTAATAAGAAAAGGGATAAGAGGAGATAATGTATAAGTAAGGGAAAATGAGTGAAGTATTGGTCCCAACGTGACATACTGCTCACTACGGAAAGGCGCGATCATAAAATCATCTACTCCTCCAAGCTCATCTCAGCCAAAATAGGGACAAACTGTAATACAACGCGGTACTTTCCAAAGGTACAATGAACAAATACATACACAAATGTCGCAAGAATCGGCAAAAACAACGCTGTGAACTTACAGACACGCCTGTACCTAACCCGCGACGTGGGAAAGAAAACAGAATTTTGAGCGAAAAAAAGAATTTCCTAAGGTATAAGACTATTATGTACCTTATGTTTACAGCATACACATACATGGTGTATTAAATATAGATGTACATTAGTATAACATTCATATTAAATGCAACGATATACCCTGAATGTATAGACGGAGCCACACTCGCTAATTACCGTAATAACCAGTTAAGCCCTTATACTAGATTGCATTTAATGATTATGAGGAAAATTTGTGTAATGAATTGTATGGCATGAGCATTTGTGTGTACACAGAACGTTGAAACAAAATTAAAAAAAAGAAATAACAATAATACAAGAAGAAAGGTAGAATTTTTTCTCTCTCTCGTAGTTGTTCTCTCATTCCTTAATCAAGGGTAACCTAGGGACTTAGGAGCTTACGATAAATGGGAGTGAGAACGGGAAAAAAGGATAACTATTTTATGTTTTAGGGGTAAAACCACGCTGGTAGGAGGACAGCCGGGGGAAATAGAGCAAATCGAAAGAAATCCGGGGATACAAGTAGAGAATCTGGGTCCAATTCAATCTGTCGCGTTGACATGAAAGATAAAATGGTATGTAGATTGGAATCAAATGGCCCAACAGACAGAGGCATTTCTATAAGCAAGCCGACAAACAGAATGAAAATGTAGGGTAACTATAAGGAAGAGTGATGAATGTAAAGAGCAGGTAGAACGGGCTACTAAAAGAGTCCCAGGAGCCTTACAAAGAATGGAAACGGCGTACAGGGCACTAGTAGGCCTAAAACTCGATGATAACCAGATCAAAACGGTACAGACACTCCAGGGACAAGTAGCAGAGGCAGATAAGGAGAAAATACAGAAGCTAGTGAAACCTGACGCACACGACTGACACTACAAGGTACTTAAAAGAACAAATGAGGATTTCAACATTCGGTAATCATAAGCAGGCTCTCCAAGCTATAAAGAGATTTGAAGACAAAGCAGGACAGGTAACAGAAGAAGGATTAAAAATATTCACGGAACTTATAGACGGATACGACAGAGTATCAGGAATAGTAGAAAGATTCGAAAAATTGACCAAAGAACTAGTAGCTAAATTTGAGACAGCAACGGATATCACATATTTAGCGAGTCGAGGCGTGTCACACCTGCTGGAAGCAGTGTTGCGATATACCCAAGTTTTCTCTTGGGTGCTCTCGGCTAGTAGCGCAAGCACAGAAGAACCATGCTCTCTCTCACCAGACAGGTAGGAGTAGGGAAGCCCCCTACCTAGTCTTTAACTTAAGCTCCGCCCACTTCTCATGACTTAAATATTACTTTTGACTCTAGGTCCGTATGTCTCTCGATGGTCGAGTGGGCTAGCTGTTTTGCCAACGCATGACTTGTAGTCGGGTAACCTTCGATTCCTGACTATGGCACTTTCTTTTTTTTTTTTTTTAATATTTTTATTATTATTATTGTTATTATTTTTATTTTATTATAATTATTATTAATATGAAACATCAGAAATATAATTAAATGTGCAAAAAAAATACTAAAATTAGGAGATACTATTTCCTCACCACCTTGCGGTAAGTATCAGGGCGCGTTTTTTTTTTGAAAGAAAAAATTAAGAAATAATTTCATTACGAAGAAAGGAGTGATGAGGCTACGAGTTAAACGAAAAATACGTTGAAAAAATTTAGTAATTATAAAAAAGATTTATTAATTTATGAGCCATTTTTCTGAGTAAACTAATCATACGAAAAAAATTATATACGTTAAATAAACTGGACTAATAAAAAAAATATTAATTATAACTGTAATTTTTTCTTTTAGTGGTATCCCCTATAGGCCTTTTCCACTCATGATCATGTCTGAATTGATATCTTTAAAAAGTAATTAATTTAAAAAAAACGAGAACAGAATAATGAAACTTAATTTTAAAATTAAAAAGTTATAACCTACTTCGAAGCAATCATCGATTTAGAAATCTACTTGGATACTGTAAATAAATATCAAATTAATAATTTTATTAAATAAATAAACTACTACATTACTAAGCAGTCTTTTTTAATTGACTATCAACGTTACTCTTATAAACAACAACTATTTCGTACGAACACTAATAATACATTATTTAATAAAACATCACTTAAGTAAACTTCTTTGGATAAAAAAAAACTTAGATTTTTAATTGATACTGTAAAGTGATTTAAATCTAATGACTAATTAAGACTTTCCACAATACACTTATGGTGTAAAACTAAGTAAATAAATAAATTAATGAAGTTTTTTTTATATGATTTAAATAAAAGTAATTTCTTATCTAAATATGACTTTTTGAATTTAATTTGCAATCAACACAAAACAAAGCAGTAATTCTACCACTTCTTACTATTAAATATTATAGCTTTAAAAATAAACAAAAAAATATAAAATCTTCCACGTTATCATGATAACAGCTAAGAATTAATTTTGCATGAAATACATAAATTATTGAACACATTAAAAACTAAACTATTTAGAAGTTAATAAAAATTTAAAAACACTAAACTGATTACAAATTGCCTTGAATTTTAATTTCTGGATCGACTGCTGCATCGCATTAATACATTTTTGAGTTGAATAGTTCAAGATGTTCTTTTGAGATTTTGAAATTGATTGCATGAATACTTCGAATTAGAAAATAAGATCGAATAAAACAAATCGCGTTAAGTAAATAAATTTCCATTTTGTTCCGTTTTTTAGGTTTTGTATCTGTAACAATCGAAAAAATTCTTTTCACTTCGGCGTTAGAATGTGGAAAAGATAAAATCGCTTCAATAAAAATTTTTAAATTTGGGAACTCTAAGTTTTTATTTTCTAAGCGTGAATCAATAATTTTCTTTCGAAACTCATCTATTTCAACATTGCAAAAAGTTGAATGATTTAAATTAAAACGTGATGGCAGCTGCAAAATTTCTCCCTTTAATAATTTAAAATCAATATCTGAAAACGGAAAGTAAGTCTGAAAGTCATCAATTAAATTAGGATTCTGACTCCAAAATTCACTATTCAAGGCATTCGTAGGTTCAAGAAAATCAAGTGTTCGAAGCATACCGTTATTTTTAAAATAATTTCTTTGAATTTCGTTGAAAGCAGTCACATAAAAATTCAAGCAATTTTTTCGAACATCCACAGCATCTTGTTCTGGAAAACATTTCAAAATATTGTTACAATCATCACCAACAGTCACATCCTCTATGGGTTTGGAGTCTTCATCTGCGTTTACCTTGTAATTAAAATTTTGTGTTAGTTTTTTTAAGTGCTGCATCGGTGAGAAAATTAGAGCCTATTGCTACTTAAACTTTTAAACATTTATTTCTTAATTTATAAATGACTTGTTTTTTAGTTTAAAAAAATTTATTAAATTTATTAAAATCAAGTAAAGTATAGTGTAAAAAATACAAATATGCTATCACTGAGTTATCACTTAATATGTTATACATATAGTTGGGTGAGCTTTTTTTTTCCTCATCGTTACTTTCAGCATAATTCTCATGAGATTCGAGTAAGAAAAAGGCTTTTAAATCTGATAAATTATCAAGTACCTGGTCAATACAATTATAAAGCGAGAGCCATCTTGTGCTGGCTAATTTTAAAATTTTTCTAGTCGAAGTTTCTTCAAAAATTGGAAATTCTTTTAAATTCTCGCATCTCTTAGAACTATTAGAGAAGTATTTAGGAATTGATTGTAGCAAAGTCTGGCAAAACGATGGAATTTTGGCAGAACTTTTTTTCGCAACCAAAGCTGAAGTATGGCAAATACAAGGAAGCAAAAATTACATCAGGGACTTTATTTTTTAAGAAGGTAAAAAAAGAATTTTTTGAGCCGGTCATTATACTAGCATTGTCGCATGCCAAACTTGCTATATTGCTGAAAGAAATTCCATGTTTAGTAAAAAATGTTTCAAGCGCTTGAAACAGTTCTTTTGCCACGCACAATTTTGCATTTAATTGAATTAAATGTAATAAATGAAAAACTACTTTACCCGTATCATGATTGAAATATTGAATCGCAACGCAAAAAATTTTTTTTAATGTGATATTTGTCGATTCATTGACTAAAATAAAAAACCTTTGATTTTAAAGAGTATTGACTAGTCTTTCAAATTCACAAGCGCTTAAAACATTTTTTATCAAACTTGCACATTTGTCCCTTTTTATGCCCATTTGCTCTACAATTTTTAGTTTTTTGCAGAGATCCTGTATAAAAGGTATCAAGTTATTAAGATGAATTGGCAAGTTATGTTCTGCTATAAAGAGGGCTACTTTTAATTCAAACTTTTTAATTTGAGTAATTATACAATTAAAAAGAGAATCATTCGGTGGATTAACTTTTTGTTTTTTAATGTTCGCCCTAGTTGGATGTTTTTCTGTTGCAATGTGCTTGACTAAATCTTGCCTGTTATAGCACGTGATGTTAATACTACAAAAAGAACAACGAGCAGGTTTCTCCATATTTAAAACATCATGTAAAAGCCAATCTCGAAACAAAGGATCTACTAACCACGCTAAAACAGAAATGCAACTACTCTTATTTTTTTTTTGATGCACCAACATCACCGCTCTTTTTTGATTTTTGCTTGGAATTTTTATTCGCACTGGGAGACATGATTTTAGCTTTAACATCAGAATATTCTTTAATAAGTACAATAATAAATGCAAGCGCGAATTAATGGAACGAAAATTTTACTCAACTGTCTAATCAAGAAGTGAAATAAACTGCTTTACGATCTCGCAAGATTATACTGGGCCAACAGTTGATTACCCACGTATAACGCCCAATAGACAGTAGTCAACACTTACTTAATTAAAAGTACACTAAACTACGCTACTAATGTAATATATCAAAAATACGTTCGTATTACTTAACTACCTTGTAATATCCGGACCTGCTTCCTCCAAAGGCAGACGCTAAAGGAAAGAAAACATAGTTCTCCACGCTGCAGTAGAGTATCGCATATATGTATACTTGAAAAACAACGCATGTCACAAAATCAAAACAAACAACCTTCATGAAGGCTTCGAGTGAGCCGCAATTTTCACGCGCAGCTTTTGTTTTTACGCTGACGGTTGGCGCGCTTCTTTTTCTCATGCCATGTAGTAGTTGATGATGACTGCTGTGCTTTTGAGGATTCTCAACTCTTAACAGATATATATTGTTGTCAATGAACATATAAATCTTTCCAAGAATTGTAATGCACCAGAGCATAAATTGCCCATGACTGAATCAGAGTCACTCCAAATTTTATTGAAAAAAAAACTGCTCAATAATTAATAAATCTTTTAATAATTACTAAATTTTTTCAACGTATTTTTTATTTATGTCGTAGCCTCATCACTCCTTTCTTAGTAATAAAATTATTTCTTAATTTTTTCTTTCAAAAAAAAAAACGTTCCCTGATACTTACCGCAAGGTGGTAAGGAAATAGTATCTCCTAATTTTAGTATTTTTATTGCACATTTAATTATACTTCTAAAGTTTCATATTAATAATAATAATAATAAAATAATAATAATATTTATAATAATAATATTACAAAAGAAAAAAAAAAGTTCCATCGTCAGGAATCGAAGATTACTCGACTACAAGTCATGCGTTGGCAAAACAGCTAGCCCACTCAACCATCGAGAGACATACGAACCTAGAGTCAAAAGTAACATTTAAGTCGTAAGAAGTGGGCGGAGCTTAAGTTGAAGACTAGGTAGGGGGCTTCCCTACTCCTACCTGTCTGGTGAGAGAGAGAGAGCATGGTTCTTCTGCGCTTGCACTACTAGCCGAGAGCACCCAAGAGAAGTCTTGGGTACATCGCAACACTGGCTGGAAGCAGCGCTAGATGTGATAGCAGAAGCAGAAATATTAGCAGAACAATTCAGACCGGACCTTAGATTTCCGGGAAAAAGAAACACGACGGGGGAAGTTATAGCAGAAATATCAAAGATAGCAACGATAGCGCTTGATAGAAAAATGATCTATTATATCGAAATACCACTAGTAACAAGAGAAAGTCTAGACCTTCTTAGAATATTACCCTTGCCAGTAGAACAGGAGGGATTAAATATGACGTACGTCGTCGCTTATCTCCAACCAACACATGAGTACAGTGCGGGTAGTACGAGCGAAAAAAGATTTGCATCAGTAGGGTGGGAGACAGTGGAACAATGCAAGAAGTTGAAAAAGGTAAGTGTGTTTACACGAATAGAGCCAACACAGGAAGTGGAGGAGGACCACCCTTGTGAGATACGGCTGATACTAGAAGAAACTGCAAAGAAACCGAAAGAATGCCTGATAGTACTAGCAAAATTAAAGGACACATATTGGACACGTCTTCACGCGAAGAATCAACATGCGTTTAGCACCACGGAAGAGGAAAAGATACACGTACAATGCAATCACACCAAGCACAAAGCATGTAAAGTAATGAAGGCAAGAGTAATAGACATAGCGAAAGATTGCACAGCCCAAACATCAGAAACGAGATTGGACCCGAGTAGGCGGAGGGCGAGAACCAGATAATCAAGTTTGAGAGCTCAAATTTGAATCTGAAAGAAATAGCGCGGAAAATAAAAGGGGTAAAAGTTGATAAGATATTGGAACAAATAAAGATGGTAGTAGAAAGGGATGGGTTACAGGAGCTTTGTAAGCAAGAACATGGACCGGAGGATAGGTTGATGACAGGTACTAAACTGACAGACATAGTACAACGTATACATGAATTAGTACAGACAAAAGAGGAATTTTTTGACTGGAAGGAATACATATGCATGGTTAGCAGCTAAAATAGCGTTGGAGTTGGCTGCAGGATTGGTCGGGATTTTAAAATGGGGGGCCCCACTTATACTCAACTTATCTAAAATGTTTGCAGGAAGAAGAACCAGAAACAATGTCGCAAGAAATGAGAATCTGGGGAATTCTATGGCACTTACTTATCCAAGTATGGGGTAAGTGGCGACAAGGAGATCAACCGATGGGCAGTAACAAACAGCTACAATAAGAAGCAAACAAACTTTAGCTAAGTTGAAGGTAGAGCCTTAATACCTAAGCATTGACAATGTCTATTAAAAAAAACAAAAAAAAAAAAAAAAGAATCTATAGGTAAGAAAAAATATAAGTAAATAAATAGACAAAGAAAATAGCAAGAAGATACGTAAATGAGAACGGTTGATATACCTTTTGGTTCAATGATGCGTTAAATGGATAAATACAAACAAAGAAAAAAAAAAATATGTATGTGATGATGATAAAAACGAAATAAAAAAATAAAGATTTTTGTCATGTTGTGTAGAAGATGCTGCGTGAAATGTTATGAATATAGTATGAAACACAAAAAAAAGGAAATAAAAAAAAAAAATAAATAAATATACAAACAAAAGTTGTAAGTAAAATAAAACCGAAAGAAGGAGAATAATAATTATAATGATGAAAATAGATATGTATGAAACAACTCAAAAAAAAAATGTAAAAAAATAAGTAAATACTAAATCAGATAATAAGCAACAAATGGTAATTGAATAATCATAAATGTAAGTAAGACCCACAAGTGCATATTTATCAATTTATTATGTAAAAGGAAAGAGCGCAATCAGGATTAATATGTGTAGTAACACAATTATAAACTTGCGGAAAACTAATCAAAGCCTGTAAAAGAAAAAGAAACGAGGATGTTCATAGGAACACCTTATCAATTTTTCTTATATAATTAGTATACATTATAACACGAACACCATGATACAGACACTAATTAAACAATCATTCCCGAGGTGGTACACAAAAGAAGGTTGTCGAGGGCGACGACGAAGCGGCCTCGGACTTGTCACGTACAGTATGGAAAATACTACGTGGGATGGACCTCAGCTATTAGTATTAGGAAGGAGTACAAGTGGGGAAGGAAAGAGCATAAAAAGGCTCGCAGCAGTGGCCACAGGGCTCTAGAACATTGGGACTAGAAAGAGAAGAGGAGAGTTGCAACAAGTAACTCGGGACCGCAAAGCGCCTTCCCTCAAGGAATATAGCAATAAATTGATTGATTGAGTTTAACTGCCAAGTTGTTATTAAGCACCCTGAACCTTTAGAATCCCACTTAACAATACATTTAATTTCTTACTATTATAAACTGATAAAGACTATGAAAATTTTTCACTCTAAATATAATTTACTCTCGCGAGGCACTATATAGAGCCCTAATATTTGGGTGCACTAAGCAGATCTGGTAAATCGAATTGCGAACCTCACTTTAAAATTTTTGTGTTAGATAATAACAATACAAATAACACATCAAGTATAAATCCCAATCCCAATAGGGCAAGATGGTTTTTAACAATGGTAAAGATCGTCTAAGTCACTATCTTGTGATTTACGAAAGAACCATGCATTCGACCAATAAAGTGTTACAAAATTATAAAATACATAGCAATAATTCGAATCTAATGAGTTTGTTTGATTTTCAATTGCATAAGTAGTTTTGTAGTAAATGGCAAAAAACCACTTTTTGGTGCCATTTTTTCGAAATTCCATAACATTTGTTTCGTCGCAAGTGAAGACTTTAAACTTTGACAGAATACGTTTTTATAGGCCTCACCACCAAGAAAAAGTTTTTAGCAAGATCAATTGTATACTTTTTGAAAAACTGTGAAAAAACTAAAGAAAGGTCCTTTCGCATAATAACTATGATAAAGTTTTGGGCCAAAGACCAATTTTTTAAACGTGCTTTTGTTAATTGAAAGTTTCTCTACAACATTCTGCAATGCCGTACCATTATCGCCGGTCAAAGTGTAAAAAAAATTAATTCTGAAAAAGGGACCTTTCGCAGTTCCATGGTGGGGGCTGCTAAGCTTAAAATGCGGCTATAGGGAGAATTTTACAAAATTTTGACTAAATTTTTTGTTTTATTTCTCTACGTTTTCAAACGGAAACGGCAATCATAGTAGTGTCTCATGACTGTAGTTATTTGTATACATGTAAAAGATTGTATTAATTTAAATTAAATTTATTATTATGGTATAGTTTTAATGGCCTTATTTGTTTTTAAAAGTACAGAGATTAAAAAAGAATTTTTATTAAAATTTTGTAAAATTTTCCTATACCCGCATTTTAAACTAGGCTGCCCCTGACCACCAGACCGCGGAAGCTCCTTTTTTTCAAATCAATTTTTAAAATTTTTTGCTGGGTTTAATGATACGCTATTGCAGTATATTTTAAAGTAACTCTCTTAAAATAAAAGCTTGTTTGAAAAATTGGTCTACGTCGGCCCAAAACTTTTTTACAGATATTTTTTTAGTTAAGTTTCTCAAACAGTATAAAATAGATCTTGTTAAAATATTTTACACGTATGGTGGCCTATGAAAAGCAAACGTAAAATTTTATTTATAATGTTATCATTTTACAAAACAAATCTCAAAAGTGCAGTTCACAATTGCAGTTTTTTTTAGGCCACGAATCAGCTAAAAAAAGGTAACCAAGAAATAACTTAATGTAATTTATTAGGGTTTCTTAAGATGGCTCGTGAGTCTAAATGATGTTGTAAGCGAAAAATTTCAAGTCTTTAATACTTCATTATAATAAGAAATAAACGTGCAGTAACATAAAACAAAAAATTGTTTTAACACGAGAACAACTAAAATACAAGGAAATCGTTTAATTAAAAATGCTTTTTTTCTAATATTTTCAAGTAAAAATTAAACTTTTATGTATTTTAGTTGTTACTTTATTCTTATTATAACATCTTTATAGAAGTAGACAAAGTTTGCCATGGAAAAGCACAAGTTTTGTTAAATTGTTACGTCAACGCAACGAACTATTTACGTCTAAGCAGGCACTTAATAACTCGGGACTCACACTCAGCACGTTATTGAGATGCAGGAATAGAGAATAATTTAACCTACGTGTTAGCGTATTCAAAAAAGGGGGGTACGAATGTTTTTAAGTGAGAGAAATCGAGTGGCAAAGACTCAAAGCAGTTATTGTAGTGTATTCTAATGCACTTACTTGTGACATACCAAGGTGTTGTGAACATTACCTGGAGTGATGCATTAAAGATATCCTGTTCGTGATCCAGAAACTTTCAGTACTGTTACGAGTAAGGGTATTGTTCTTGATTTCACATCATTGGAAAATTGTGCTGTAATGCACGACCAGTCTAGAGGCCACTAATACCTTTACGAGTAATGGTGGTTGTTATTGATCTTACGCTTAGAACAATGGATTATTCGTTTCCGTTGTTTGGAGGAAACCAATACTGTTATAAGTAATAGTGTACATGTTTGACCCTATGCCCGCACCAGAAAGAAAAGAAAAAGATAAAATTAGAAGAATGGCTTAAATTTTCAGTACTTACTTTCATTTGCTTTAAAAAAAAAAAAATTGTAAACGTAACAAACCAGGGCGAGATAGCGGAAATTGGTATTTTAAACCATGTATACCAGATATGTATATACCAGTATAGTACTACATCGTATAGTACTATATATGTAGCATACGCTATCGTTATGACACTTACAATAAGTAGTACTCTAATTTTTACTTTTATTATTTTATTTATATTATTTGTTAAATTATTTTCATTACTGCTAGCAATATTATAGTATCTACCAGACCCTTAAAGCAACTTTAAGCAACAATACTATAATATTATATTATATAATTTGTATTGTTGCTTGAAGTTGCTTTAAGGGTCTGGTGGTGGTGGTGGTTCAGGGGGGCATATTTCTATCCCTGTGAATATATTCTTGTATGACATTTCTCTCGTTTAATTCAACTTTCTTGTCACTCAAAAAGTTATCATTTTTTTTTTTTTTTTTGCATTAATTATTTTCTTATTTATAGATCCACTCTGTACCTTCTCCTTTGGCGTCATTTGGCTTGATTCGACTGTACTCGGTACCGTTGGCAATGGCTTGTTATTCTCTTGGAACACGTCTTGGTCACTCTCATGCTGCCTTTTACTCTTAATTTTGCTCGATATACCAGTGGGTGCATTTGTTATTTCTACAGTATTTATTATTTTTAGAGTTTTTTCTTTCTTTCTGACTGATTCTGCAGCCAAACTTGCCTGTGCTTCCTGATGACATGCATATCTGCATATTAATCCATTTATATAATTCCTTCCCTTGCTGTTTTTGTTACTTCTATATTTTTTTGTTCGCTGTATCAGCTTTTGGTAGCTAAAACTTACAATTTTCGGCTGGCTGGGATTGCTCATATAAAGTTGTCAGTGTGCCGTCTGCCACAGTTTACTATGACAATTCACTTTGACACAGGCTCTTCCTCAAGTCCCAACGCGTAAGAGTTGAATTCTATAAGTTTTCACACGTATTTTCTCTCTTTCTCGTTATACCCTGACATCCTCACTATTTTTATGATCTCATTTACTCTTGTTTTTCTGCTGATTATGATTTGTTAGTTATAACCCTTCTCATAAGCCCAAGTGTTATCATTATTGTTATCAACGTCACTGCCATGCTTACTTTTGCTTTAATTTCTTACGTTTTTCTCATTTTTATTTCTATGATTTATCTTATTTAATCTCTCTGATTGATTTTATTCCTTTAACAAATTTCTTATTTTTTTTAATCATTTGTATAAAAATTTCACCTTATGCTTTCTTGTAGTTCCCATTGACGTTACCTATATTAGCTGTTTTAATATCCTTACACTCTATTAAGACCGCTACTAGGATTGAGATTGTTATTTTTTTGTCTGTTGTATTCAGACACTTTACTGTCATTATTTAATACAACATTTGCATACAACTATCAAATGGCCCATCCTATTTTGCCTTCTACCTTTATGGGAAAATAACTTTGGACTACGAGCATGGCCCACGTAAACTTTTTAAGGAATACTTTTATTAACTCCAGTATTTAGCGTCCTCAGTGAGTCACACTTTTTATATTTACTTGTTCTCTGTCTGTTTCGCTTCTGAATTGTAAGTTTTTTCTCTCTGCGTTGTATGTGCGCTATTTTATCGATCTCATCGCTTTCCCTACTTTTTAACTCATTTCCAAGTGACTCCTTGTTGCTGGTAATGGCTTTGTCTACACACAATTAAGCATGGGTCTTCAATACTTCATGCTGCTTCGCTCACACCTCGATTGTTAGCACCCGCGATTTATCATTTATTGTTAGGTCATGTTCAGCGATTATGAATCGCGTCAAACATCCTGTGGGATTAGAGTCTCGGTTTTTTGATTTGCTAACCTTCTTATTTTATTTGTTATAGTTATCTTACTGTTACTGTACCTGAAGTTATTAAAACAGTACTGATTATTTTGCCTGTTAGGATACTTATTCTTTCTGGTGTCATGTCTTTTAAAGTTACTACCTTATTGTCTGTTATTATAATAATTTGTTTCAATATTATTAAAATTGTTATTCACTTTGTTCATCCTGCTACATTTCACTATACCACCTATAGTGGTAACTGTATCGAATCTCCATTAAATAGTTGTATCCCACTCGCTGCGCTGTTAAGACGATTAGGCACGTTAAAATTAGATGCCTGGGATATTCGTGACTCGTGCTTCCGTTAGTTTAAATACAGATTTGAGTGTATCTCTGGCTGTTCACAAATATTATAAAAATTATTTCCCAAACCTTGAAGTGGGCGTTTGCTTGTTTTTCTGCTCATCTAAGAGCCAGTCAAATGGATTAGAGGGATTGTCCAGTTATGACACTAAAACTATTACGTAGAGTTCTATGGCCTCAGGTTGCTTACGGAATAACAAGAAGGAGTAAGGAGAAAGTATTTCACTAGTAAAAAAACAAGAAAAGACGCGCATTAAGCTTAATCATTTAAAACAAACTATCTACCTTTTACTCTTGACCAACTCTCTTGCTAGGTATTTTTCAACTGTTCCGTACTCTTAGTTCCTATCTCCGTATATTTGCTGCCTTTCTATCCTTAAGAGCCCAAACTAGGAGGGGCAAACGGACGCGTAGCTATATGCTACCGTACGTGACAACGTATATTAAAAAAATATTTTATAGGGATAAGGAATTATTCAACACTTATGTTTTCTGTTTTATAAATAAGAATAAATTTTACGAAGTCAGCAACAAGTGAGCACGTCTTATTATGCTGACATTTAACTGCTCACAGCTTATTTGAAAAAATTTGAAATAAACTTATTTTATAAAATAATTATAATACTGGTGGTGCTGTACAAAATTGTAAAGAACACTTACGTTATAAAGTAGTGATTAAGTTAATCCTTCAAAAGTTGGACTGCAAGTTCAAACTTATAAAACAATTTTAAAAAAAGGAAAAGTGGCCCTTTCAAGTTGCCCAACCTATAGTTAGCCAAGTCTGCAATTAGTTTTATTTCTACAAGCTATCTCTTTCTCTTTTTATGGTTATTGACAAGAAGCTACTGTGAACTAGTTTTCAATACATTATTGATGATTAAACGAATTTCTAGTGAAGTTCAATCATAATTATATGAGTGGCTTGTTCGAAGATATTACAATTATAATATATTATGAGTTAAGCTTATTTTCAATCTATCCTTACATACTGCATAGCTTCTTGCAGCTTTCAACCTCTTTAAAAACAATCGTTATCTTTTTCTGACCTTCCCTTTATTGTCTAAACGGACTAGTGCACCTAGTGTATACACTTAAGATATTTATTATAAAATGTAATGTATCTTTATGGTAAGCTATCTTTGCTCCATAAAAGAATGTTTTTTAAAGAGTGTTTATAATTTTATAAGCTAAGAGTTACTTTTTACTGTTGCTTTGTATAGACTTGGTGCTGCAACCCGTAGAGAGATGTAATACATCTGTTTGTCTATCAAATAATAGATTTCTCTGCTCTTATGACCGTTGATGAATGTATGCTGTGGAAAAGTATAATACAACTTTTTATCCTTTGGAGTCAAATGTGTTTTATCGTCATGCAAAAGAGATCTTGATGAATATTTTGCGTCAAGTATTTGACGCATTTTATACATCGAAAGAATTTACCGTTTTTTCCGTATTTTACGTAATGCAAAAAAAAGAATGAGTGTTTCAAGAAACAAATTTGGATGTAGATGGAGTCTTAAAGATTATAAATAAAATAAAGGACAAAAAAATTATAGTATATAAGAGCTAGGGGAAGAAAGAGCTTCAAAATCTAAGGATGTGCTGCCGTCCAACACTATTCCTACATTGTCTTAAAAAGTATGTGTGAAAAAATTTTATTATATGAAAATTATTAGAAACCATCCAAAATAAGAAAAAAAATAAAAATGTCTTATAGGACAAGTAGAAAACGATAGCTGGATTTTAAAATGACATCAATAACAACGTAAATAAGCCTTAAGGTGTTGACTTTTCTTTCGATTAAAAGCCTCTAAAGGTCCAGACATAACGAGAAAAAATTGATATTCGATTTTAAAAATCGAATGATTAGTTTTTTGGCGTCCTGGATACTAACCCCATCTAAAAATACTAATAAATAAATCTGGTGGGGCGTGGTTATGATAAGTATAATAATATCCAATAACTGAGCAGTAATAAACATTTTAGTATGGCAAAAAACAATGTGAACTATACGAATAGTGGCCAGTATATGGCTTTGCAGTTTTATTGAATCTTCGGTTACGTTGCGGCTCTTCAACGTAACTTTAGCGTGCGAGAATTTAAATTCAGCGTGCAACGCACGGACAGCAAATGCGTTTATGTTTAGCAGTGTTTGTAATGGAATTAAAGTATTAAAAGTAATTTATCAGTACCTATTTAAGTAATAGATGATTAGCAGCTGACAGCTCTCCTGGCTAGGCCAGTGAAGTAAATTGCTTGTTAAGCCGGTAATGTATTATAAGAAAGGAGAAGCCTTATTGAATTGTGAACAAGACTTACTTTATTGAATCACAAATATTATAATGATAATTTAGACGACTGAAAGCTTAATAATATAACTCACTGTAGTTAATACCGTCTACTTGTTTGTTGGTCGACGAATTTTTCAGAAAAGAGGATGAGCTCGCAGGGCGCAGTTCTATTAAAACCCCAAATTAAATCGATAATCAGGGGTAGGACTGGTGGTGAGTCAAAGAGTAGAGGTAAATTTTATTAACATATTTTTGGGAAAAAGGAGAAAGTGCAGGCGTAAGCCAGCTGTTGGATTTGGTGGGGGTGGAGTTAGAGAGCAAGAATGGCTGGTGAGCACGCGATCGACCAAGCGTGTGTTGGTCTCCATTCATGGCTGTGGTAGCTGGGTGACGAAAACCATGTGTTACTTCTTACCAACAGTGGGTAGACATCACTAGACGTGACACGCCCCCTTCAAGTTTTTACTCACTAGGCGAGTTCGTGCCTGGTAAAATTGGCTCGCGTTTTACGAATGTATGTTTTACGTCACTTGAATATACCTAGGGTTACAGTGGTATGAAATATTGTCCTTATATATTAGTATTTCATATTACAATGTTAGTTGATAGCTAATAATTATCTAATTTTCTAAGGATACAGTAGTGGTGTGCGGTGCTTCTGTCCAATGCACGTATTTTTCTCATACCATAGATATAGAGAGCTGCTTTAAATAAAATTTTTTCCACTTCCAGCTTTTGTGCAAAAGTCGATTTCCTGCTTGCATGTGTGAGGCTGGCTGCGTATGAGTTGGTATACGATAAGTGATAATGAGTCACCTTTTCTAGTTGAAAAAGTTGTCCCAACTTTTCATATTTTTTAGCAATGGTTTTCGCGTATCTACCCAACAAATATCCAACGCTCAGTATAAGTATTCTAATCCACGGATCTATTGATGCGATGCTAAGTGGATTAAAAAATAATAAGTTAGGGGTCAATGTGCGGATGGTGGGATTTGAAAGTGGTGTACATATTATAACGAAGGTTTGAGGGTTTTAGTGATTGAAAAATGGGCTATATACATTATCATGTATATACTATTATTCTAGTGTGCTCACCTTGTTATATATACGTACGTATGAGCGCGCGGTGGCTCGGTCGGCTAGGTCGGGGATTGGCACGCGGGAGACCGTGGTTCAATTCCCGGCCAGTGCGACTTTTTCGGGCAAGTACCTCTGTGTCTTTCACATGTGCTTTTTCACCACGCAATGCTCCTCGAGGAGGGTTTAGGCGACCTTCTCGTAGCATAATTGCCTAATTTCCCCCTACCCCCCTCCCAGTAATGGGGGGCCTCCCATCCCTCTTCCCTTCCTTCTCCAAAGTGCTAAGTGCCCATAGTAGTGCCCTTATTAAAAAGGAGCCGGACGTAGAGCACTATAATATAAAAAAAAAAAAAAAAAAATATATACGTACGTGCGAATTGTCGTCGGAGGGTTACAATAGCGTTCCATCATACATGTTTTTTTTTGTTAGTAGTGCTCTGCGTATCTTTTGTTTTGTGTGTGTCGTTTTAAGTTTTTGTTGTGTCTATGTTTACTTTTTTTTGCATTGAAATTTTTGTGTCTCCTTTTTTTCTTATGTTTAAAGATTCGTGTATTTTATTGGTAAGTTTTTTTTGTGAGTGTTTGTGTAACTTTTATTTTGTTAAGTCTGTATTGTTTTTTTTTCGTGTGTGATGATTTGGTTTGTTTTTGTGTGTGTATTTCTTATTTGTGATGTTATTTTGTGTGTGTTTGCGTTTTTTTTCATACATATACATACATATGTATATAAATACGTTATATTTTGTTTCCTGTAGAAGAGAAAGGAGGGTATACATATTATTCATCTAGATCTTCTGATTCGGGTGGATCAATGATGGTTGCACTTAGCTCCGGGGGTTCTTCGCAGCTCCAACAGTATTGTTGGCTCACCAGTTCCCTTACGTGGTCTTCTTTGGTGCATTCAAAGATCCACCTTGTTTAAATATCTTCAAACGTATAGTTAAGATGGTGCTGGTAGTACTGCTTACATGAACGCTAGACTGGCAATCCAGTTCCACAATCTTGGCAATTGCCACAATTAGGTGACTTGGCTAGGCTTGCCTTTTCTCCAAGATTTGTTGTTTTCAGACGTCCAGCGTAAGTTATCCTACGAACGTCAGCAGCCGCTTGTTGTTGGCAAAAGGAGCTTGTAAGCATCATTCCTTGGATGTCTGGACAGTGGTGATATCTCGCGATGCATGAACCTGAAGTCCCTACCACATTGCTTTGGCTATTGCAAGGTCTTAGCTGGTTTCCTTAATAATGTCGCGGAAGAACTATTTTCCCTACAAGATTTTATTCACGATAAGATGAATTTTGTTTTTAAAGCTTTCTTGCGGCAGCTGTTGTTCTTCGCGATGATGGCGGCCCAAACCGTGTTTCAGTGCCCAGAAGAGCTCTTCACCCTGATGTCTTTCCTTTCTTGGTTTTCTTGAACTGGCATGTTTCGTTTTTGTTGTGCAAACTTTCTTGCACTGGTTGAGATTGATTTTCTTGGTTCTTGATTGCGTTATGTGGACGACTATCCTGTAGGCTAGCAGCCCCAGGCCGATTAATACCATGCCTTCTGGAGTCACAGTGAATTTTCCGTATTTGGTTGGTGCCATTTTCTCAGCTTTCTTTCCTAGGGGGTTGTTAGGACGAAAATATTAGTGCAAGTTCTCGAAAATAAAGTTAAAAGAATGCGCTGTGCTTGAGCTTATATACTGTTTCCAACATTCTTCTTTAAGTGTGGTACGCAAGAATCGGGCTCAACTATCTATGCTTTCTTAACTTTGATTGGAACTAAAAAAAGGAAAGCAGTCTCGAGTACGAAAAATTCGGGACCAGTTGCTAGGTCGCTGTAAAAAAAGGCCTGACGATGTATGCTTTATTCTGCTCTCACCTTCTCAGGATTATTTGAGTTATTTTGGCTGCTCAAGAGGGCGTCATAACAGGATAAGTCGATGTTATCGTTGTAAGTTTATTTAATTATCCTTGCGTGCGCTTGAATAGTATACAGACTTTCTCATGCCTGCTTCTATAAATGTGATTTTTTTCCTATCACCATATAGGGATTCTATTCTGTGCGCAACTCTTACAGGGGGAAAGCTTAAAACATTATATATATGCTCTGTCCTTCTGGTTTCCGGGCTCGTGTTACTTTCTGGAGTGCATATCGGGCCTTTGAAGTCGCAGCGAGAATCGGGGTCGATGCTACCGATAGTTGTATGGCTCATACTGGTTTGGTCTAGCTTAGTCATAAGTTTCTTAAAAGTCCTTTTTGTGAGAACTACATAACATATAATGAGGATCGATAGGGCTGGTATCAAGCTTATCAGGAGTATTACTGTGGCTATAACGACGTTCCTCAGGGTTTTTGAATTATCTGCAAGGTACATTTGTTGTTGTGGCGAATATGTACAAGTATAGTTTAAAATTTTTTCAGGTTCGTATATCGTAAGAGTATGGAGTAAGATGATAATATTGCTGTTTATAATTCCATTGGTTCCAGACCCAAAGTGTTTTTCTACGTCTTTTCTGGTACATTTGAAGCCTGTTTTTATGATACCATATCCAACTGCTGGCGGGCGATATTTATTTTTATACGGAACAGTGATATTGTGTTTATTTTCTGTTCAAAGGAGCCACTGAGAGGGGTTGTATGTTTCGATAATATAAGGCGGCTTGGCGTTAAATACTTTTATATTATACCTATAGAAATTAATATTTTTAGAATTACGGAATATTTCTATTTGGCGAAAGGCCGGTTTTATGTCACGTGATAGTGATTGGCATTAGTACATGTCGTTGAAAAGACATAATATATATGTACTTAGCTCTGACTGCTCAATAAAATAATATTTACGGTGACTATCTGTTAGCGCTTAATAGCGATCGTGCTATGGCAGCTATTTGTTTTTTGAAATACTGGCCATGATATGCATTTGTAAAGTTTGAAAGTCTTTATTTGTACGATCAAAAATATTAATTATATTATGATTTTGCCGTTGATTACCTAAAATCGAGGTTGACTGTGTTTATATAAAGATTGAGTACTTATTGCTTTGACTGAAATCGGCATTTTTTGTTAGGAAACGGTGTTTATAAAATAACTTACATACTATATGAGTCTTAGTGGAAATATAAACTTATTTTGCTGCATTGAGTGGTAATTGGTTCTATGAGTTTTTTAAAGACGACAAAGATGTGATAGGTTTTAAGTAACAAGACGTCTACTTGCACTTGTGCCTTGGTGAGTGTGCTGACGCTCTTTTTAAATTCAGTAAGATTAGCTTGTGAATTTTTAAATCACTCCGTAGCTGCTTTCTCGTTTTGGTTTATTTTATTGTCTATGTAAAAGGTGTATTTTTTGCGTTGAGCGATGGTTTGCTGCTGAGTACTTTACAAATGTTTGGAAATTCGAATTTCTTCGAAGAAAGTTGTGGCATTGTTAGCTTTGTACGATGTTAATAATCTATAGAACTTAGAATTGAGGTTGCCTAGTTCTTGAATTTTGATTGCTAATTTTTGTATTGTGTAAGACAAGGAGCTATTGTGGAAGTTTCTTTCCAGAAGGGTGCTGTTAAGATTGGTAAAAATGTCGGTGAGGTCATAAATGAGCTTCTTTACAATGTCTTTTCTCATATAGATCTTTTTCCTTGAAAAAATTATTCTAATTTTTTGTGTGATTAGGGTATATGGGCAATTATTGTTGTTATTGTTATTCTGCGTATTTTTTTTTTCGTGTACTCCTAGAATGGATGCTTCGCATAACGGTACGGTTTGGAAAAAAATTTTCTTTGCCGTTATTAGGGTCTCGCTGCTGACTTTTATTAGTTTTGTAATGGGTGCTTGGCAAGTTTTCTTCCGTTTGCCTTACTTTTATGAAAGAGACCGCCTGCTCTGATTTGAAAATAGCTGAGCCTGGTGCATGGTCTTTATTGTTATTGTTGTCGAGTTTTCGTTTCTTGGGAGCTAAAACTGATAGGGCTTCTTTGTAGTGGGAGCTGATGCTTTTACCTGCCCTTTGGCGTTATGCCGTATTGCTGGATTTCTTGTGATACGGTATTTAGCAGCTGTTGCAGCTTTTTTTTATGCAGGTAAGTGAAAGTATGTAAGCGTCCATTGGGTTCCTAGAAAATGTGTCTGCGTTAATGTTCTGGAAGCCTTGTTTGTATATTATATCAAATTAAAAATCAGCGAGCTTAAGCTGCCAGCGTGTGACCCGAGTGCATGGGTCTTTTGTCGAATTGAGCCATACAAGAGATCGATGATCGGTCACTAGTACGAATTTTCTTCCGTAAAGGTATACTCCAAGTTTCTCTATGCAATATATTAGAGCTAGAGCTTCTTTAAAGAATGTACAGTAGTTGCTTTTACTTTAGGACAAGGTGCGGGATATGAAAGCGATGGGCTTATCTTTCCCAATTTTTTTTGTGAGAGCACGCCTTTTATGGCATAGCCCGAAGCATCTGTTGTAAGTATAAACGTTTTTAGAAATTTGGGGTTGATTAAAATTAGAGGAGAGCATATGTTTTTTCTCAGGATTTCAAATGCTGTTTGAGTTTCTATGTTCCACAAGATCTCCTGATCCTTTTTTAATAGCATGTTTTAGGGTTCTGCTATTTTGGAAAAGTTATTCATGAATTGACTGTATTAGCCTACTAATCCTAAAAATTGTCAGACGTTTTTTTGATTTTTTGTCACTGCTTTTATTTTTTTGGGTCACGTCAGGTTTCAGTTAGTAAGATTGTTTTGTGAATTATTGTCTGATTTGGAAAGATATTTGTATTACATTGCTGATTTCTTCCAAGCTTTTTCTCTGGAAGAAACCTGAGTCAGTTCCTAATGCCTCTTGTTTGATTTTATTGTTGTAGGCATTTTTTTACATTTACTTTTCCATTGACCTAATTTTTTTCAATAGTTGTACGTTTTTTATTGCTTTGATCATAATTAATTAATTTCGAAGCTTGTTGCTGCGAGTATTAGTTTGGTACATAATTGTTGCATTTATATGTAGGTGTTAGATTATTATGTGATGGTTGATTTCATGACACGCCCGTTTTTGGGGACTGAGTGTACAACGGTATAAAGAAGTGGCTAGGATGACAGTCGATGGTGGATGGTGTAGCATTGTACATGGGCGTGGCTAGGTTAGAGTCAACTTTGCTTGTATTATAGTGATACCAGCAGTTGCCTGCTGCAAGCCTTCGTCTTTCTCAAGTTTGACATTTTTTTGGAGTTTGGATTAAGTTTATTTCTGCTTCTTGACATTACTTATTCGTTTTGATTTTTTAAGTTTCTTGTAAATGTTTGGGTTCTTAACTCGTGAAGTATTTTTCGATTTTTATCGCTTGGGTTGTGGCAGATTCTAGGTTGTTCGTGTGACCCATACGTGCTTTTATTGCCTAGTGTAACCCTCTTATGGAATATTAAACTTTATCCTGTTCTACTTGTACATATAATTTCTGATGTATTTGACCGTCGTGAAGAGTTGCTTCAATTAATTCTTGGGCGGAGCCTTTAATTCTATTAAAAAGGAAGAAAATACTTTTTTGTTTTTTTTTTGTTTTAACGCTGCTAGTTTGCTGATTGTTTGATGTCATATTTTTGCGGATCCAAAAATGTTTGTAAAAAATATTGCTATTTCTTCGATGGTGTCAAAAATTTTAGTTTTGGTAGAGAGTTCTCTTGGTATTTTAGCTTTGGTAGAGAGAATGGTTCTCTTGAAAGTCACATTTTGATTTATTTTGCAAGATCGGGTTCGTTTATTTTTGAAATTAAGTGGTATGCTTCTCTGCAGCCGTCTAAAAAGGTGGAGAGTGGGATGTTTGATCCACTATGTACATGTATCATTCTGATTGTGTCTTTTATAGAATGATTGCGAATGGGTGCCAGAGTTGAATTATTTATGTTATACAAGCTATTTATAGTTTGAAACGGGGTGCTTAATGAAGGCTTTTCAAAAAAACTGAAGTTATTATTGTGAGTAAAATTGTCGGACTTATGCTTTTCAGCTGTTTCTGTAATTTTGGGAGGTGTGCCGGTGCTTGATGTATTAGTGATTTCATTTTAAGTTGACTAGGTTGTGTTATTACCTAGTGATAATCGAGATTCATGATTTGCTCCATTCGGGTTGGTGGACTGTAATGCTCTCATGTATAGATAAAGAAGAGTATTGAGGTCTAATCTTCTTTTGAAAAATCTTCGATTACTTTCGTGTCATTCGTTGAAAGTTCACTTATTTCTTGGTCAAAGTCGTCGATGGCTTTTTCTTGCTGAGTGGCAGTTATTATTTTTAAGGAATTTATATTTTTAGTAAGCAAATCTCTTATAATATCAATTATTAACTGATCTTGACAAATACTTGTGATAATTTTCATGTCTATTATTCCCGATAAGGATGCAACTAACTCCTTGGTTTTGGCAGTATTTGCGCGATTCAAAATCTTGGATAAGGCTTTTTTCTCCTTCGTGAATAAGTCGAGCAATCTGTTCAAGTCAGTTGTCTTTTTGCAGTAAAAAAAGGTGTTATTCTGCTAATGTGAGTGAGTGAAATTTTGAGTGTGTCAGCGTTGTGGTTGTCCATTGTAAATATGTAAAGGTAATGGTTTTTCTTACGATGAGCCCATAATTTTTACGTCGTTGCTCTTCGACGTAACTTTAGCGCACGAGAATTTAAATACAGCATGCAGTGCATGGACAGCAAATGCGCTTGTGTTCAGCAGTGTTTGTAATTAAAGTAAAGTACAAAGTAATTTACCATTACTCTTACGGGTAATGGATAATTAGCAGCTGACATCACTCCTGGGTTGTCCAGTGCAGTTAATTGCTTGGTTAGCCGATAATGTATTATAAAAAAGGAAGAACTCAACTAAATTGTCAGCAAGACTTGCTTTATTAAATCACAAATATTATAATAATAATTTAGACGATCGAAAGTTCAATAACATAACTTGCTGTAGTTAATACCGGCTATTTGTTTGTTGGTCGATAGATTCTTCAGAAAAGTGGACGAATTCCCAGGGCGCGGTCCTATGTAAGCCCTAAATTGAATCGATGATCAGGCGTAGGACCAGTGGTGAGTCAATGAGTGGAGGTAAATTTTATTAAAATATTCTTAGAAAAAAGGTGCAGCTGCAGGCGTCAGCCAGTTGTTGAATTTTGCGGGGGTGGATTTAGAGAGCAGGAATGGCTGGTGAGCACACGATCGACCGAGCGTGCGTTGGTATCGACTTATGGGTGTAATAGCTAGATGACGAATACCAAATGGTATTTGGTACCGAAAGTGGGTAGACGTCACTAGACGTGACACTTCCGATGATTTAAAAACAATTACCTACCACCTACGCTGATAAAATTACTAAAGTCACGCTGACACACCTATTTCTATTTTATATTTAATACTTAAAATATAATTATTTTTCAAGAATTAGGACAAACTTTCTTGTAGTAACACTTCTTCCAATAGCATTGTAGTACACGCCAGTGAATGTATCTTCCAAACGCTCTTCACACATAGGTTATTTTGAAATGTCTTATTTAAGCATAAAAAGTTTACTAAAAATATTATAAGCAATATTTAAAACAATTGCACATTGTTTAACTGTACCCTTTATTATACGTTTACCTTTAAAAACTGTAATTTAACATGTAACTTAATGGAAAAATCACTTAAAATTGTATTAATGAGGCTTGCTTCTACCTCCTCATTTTTGTTTCTATGAAAGATTACTTTTTAAAAAATCTGTTGTATTGTCAAATTGATCTGTAGTTTTTTTTTTTTTTTTTTAATAATGCAAGAAAAACGGGGTCAAGTATTCGCAAAAAACTTGTATGTACTTACATGTATTTGAAAAAAATAATTTCCAGCGTCACTGAATGGGATCCCCTTACCTCTGAAAACTTTGAGCTAAACTTTTTGCATACTATGCGATAAACGTTCTGAAGCCAAGAAATCATGTCAATTACAAAGAAAAACTTGCAAAAGTGAAAACCAGTGTATAAGACTTGGAGTCCTATAGTAAAAACGAAGTTCTCGCATGTATGTGGAAATTACATGTATACCGTAAAATACAAGGTTCGTTAATACATGTGAGTTGAATATGTTTTTTTTTGCTGGTTGCGGCAGCTTAATTATGTCTTTCTTGTACATTTGTTACGTATGAAAGGCTCAGGAGTTTTTTAAAATAATTTTCAAGGTTATTGTAGGGCAAAAAATAAAACATATATGCAACATACTTGTAATAATTTTCGACCTTTAATTTTGTAGAGAAATATTAAGAATACTGAAATTAAACGTTATGTCTTTACATAACTCAGCACCTTTTTTTTGTGTGCCACGATGTTTATCGTACCCTTAGGAACCCAGTTAAACTAGTTATTTTTGCTCTATCCTGCTTCCTTTTAAAAATATGGCGTATTTTGTAATATTTAGAGGTTATACAATATTATAAGAACTTGCTTAACCGATACTGGCTATCTGCACCGATCAGTTATACAATTAAAAATTATGTGTTAATTTACTTTGTTAAAATAATAATATTAACTAGTAAATATAATAATTATATGAACTACAATATTATATGCACATGCACGCAGGCAAGCATGTGCATACTTACGTAGTAAAAGTAAGAAGTACACACACACACACACACTCATTATATATGCACACTTTTATGGTTGCATCTATAGTTCCGTTAACAAGTTACACACACATATATACATGCATGTATACATTGTAAGCTGGTGACGCTGACAGTGACGAGACTTCTCTTCCTATCTTTTAAATTCACCACTTTATGCAGATAAACCTTAGAGAGTAGCGCTAGTGCTATGGGGCCGATCCCTACACACACACACACACACACACATACATCTTCATGTCAAGGGATTTATGAAGACTTTACGGGCTTTTAGAATATATACTAATAACATTAAAAGTTATGAGGACAGTCCGCATAAGTACGATTTTGTCCTCATAATAACCTTTTTTTACATAATAATATCTACATAAGCCACCATTGATAAGGATATATATATATATATATATATATATATATATATATATATATATATATATATATATATATATATATATATTGAGATCCGAAGGCAAACCATCAGACCAAAGCGCCACAGAGCTACAGTATATATTTGTATGTACGTACGTTTCTACCGTTTTGGTCCCCAACCAAGGTGCGCCAATAGAAGCTCTCACTTTGAAAACTTTATAAATTTCAAGAGCGATCAAGTCACGTATTGTGTATAGATGAAACTCGAAATTGCTTAGCCAAATCAATCCCTTGGCTCGTTCCTCTACCAGAGAGAGCGTAAAAGTATATGCACATGCATGTCAACAAAAAAATTCTCCCATTTATTTATATAACATCAGTTTGCAAAAATTGTTTTTGCATTTTATTCGTAGTTAAATTCTCTTTAATTTTGCTTTTTTTATGTAAAGCATCTATAGGAACGAGTGAGCATGGTAAGTAAACGTGAGTGATGCGTGGTATTCGTAACGAAACGAAAAAGCGTTACAAAAAATATATTAATGTACATTGCATACATAGTATGCTCTACAGGAGAAGTGTGTGACTGAGAGAGTAAAAAAAGTCGAATGACACGACTGGGGGATTCTCTATCTTCTTTCTTACTGTTCGCGCATACAGCAGGTATAGCTATAGATTATAGAAGTAAAATGCATATAAATACACACGTACACACGTAGTCAGACAAATACACATATTGTCAGAGGATACAAAGTGCGTGTGTCAAGCAGCTGAAGATATTATATCATTGATCCCAAACCTCTGTGCCTAATACAATATTTGTATACCGAATACGTTCTTGGCCTTACATGATGTAGCGTATGCGTATTTTTTTTGTTATGTGTATACAACTCGTATACGTAGCTATATGAAAGTGTTGGTGCACATGTATGATTAAATATCGTATATATATATTATTAATTAAATATCATATATGTATTGTATATACAGCGTCGTATACATACGTGCACATATATTTTATATTATATACGTGTATATACTATAAATAATTTATGTAAATATATATTATATATTATATATGCGTATGTATTATACATAATATACGTATAAATAAAATTTTTAAATTTTACTAATACATAATATATGTATAAATAAAGTTACCAAATTTTACTGACTCTTAGAATCGAGCCAACATTCTTGAGATTCGTAGTCTAATCGATTGTACTACGCAGCACGCTGATATGTTCTCTGTTCTTAGTACTTGTAGATACCAACTAAGAAGCTTCTAAATTCAAAAATTTTATGATACTTAGGCATTTTTTATACAACATGTATTTAGCCCCCTGATTTTAAATGAAATAGTTATAACTATTCTTAATGGTCTCATAATGTTTTAATTGTATTTTGAAGTTTTTTTGGCCTATGTCTTGTAACGATTTGATACACATTTTTAAAAAATCCCCAGCATGTAGGGCAAAAATTTTTCATCAATTAGCACTTTCAATTTTGTTCCAACAAGCGCAAAATGTTAAAAAAAAATGTTAAAAAGGCGTTTTGGTAATACATGTTGATGTAAGTGAGAAAGAGAGTGCCATTGATCGTTTGCTGTCACGCTTTCTCTCTGTTTATTATACTCATGCAGGTAAGCATGTTTCATTGCTTTTTTTTAAAACTTCGCGCTTGTAGAAATTAATAAATTAATATTAGAATTAGTAGCTATAATATAACACTACTCCTCTGTGTTTCCCCTTCCTAAAAGTATAACTTTTTTTATAATTTCTTAGAAATTTCTTCCTTTGTGAGCAGGATTACTATAAAATATAAATCTTTGACCACAATGCAAAGTTTTCCCGGGGTCTTTTTATTGAAACTACTCACTCCATTTCCACTTGTCTTCAGTAAAGAGCTAACCCAACGAAATTTGCGCACATTCGCAACTATGCACAGGTTTCCGGAAAGAGACAGAACGACACAGAAAGTAATACACACGAACGTATTGTTAAACATTTGTGTATTTTTATGTAAGTAGGTAGTATAGATACACGTTGTATTATTATTCTTTCTTGTTTCCGTTAATATAAATTTAATAAATAAAAAAATATAACCAGACGTGTAGCACTTGAAGACTGCCGTGGTAAAGCTAGTGAATAGTATTTTTTACCAATTTATGCAATTATATTTATATATTCATTCTTTATTTATGTAGTATTATTTTTTTCCTTGATAATAATTCAAGTTACACTTTTTGAGCGTGGTGATCAATAAAAAAAGTTTTTACAGCTCGTGAAACAGTCAAAATTGATTAATTTCAACTATCATAGAGAATAATTGATAAATATTTCACACGTCAATACTACAAGAATGAGAAAATCGCAAAATCTCATATCATTAAAGATTTATCGTAAAAAATATGATTGAATGCTTCAAATCTCTATTATAGCCTTACCAGTAATATCTTAATTAAATCGTAACACACATTAAAGATGTTGCAGTTGTCCGTACGTTAATAATAAAAAGTAGTTATGATGATAAATAAGTCAATTTTACGAAATTTACTGCAGATTACAACACTAACAATTTCGATAGTTTATCAAAAATATAAGTATACGTACCTGTATATTTAAAACCATTTAATCTTACGGTACGTAATATACAGGTAAGTATACTTCTGTTTTTAAAAGTTACTTTTTTAATGTACACTTAATTTTTCGCACATTTTTTTTTGCGTGTGTATCAGTATACCATGCAATTAATTTTTTTTTAGTGGAGAAATATTATTAAGCAACCGGGACGTTTAAATAAAATGATTCTCACTCACTGCGTTACAAAAACTTAAGCAAATTAATGTTCACAAATAAATTACGGGATTGCCGAATTAATCGCGTTTATGTTCTATTTATAAGGGTTTCAACCTTTAAATCTCAAGCTACCTAATTTTAGCGTGCTACCGACTTAGTGAAGCCAGCCATTAGTTTCCCTAACGGTAAGCTGACATGGTCACGTTTAGTTTTCTTCCGCAGTCAAGAACACTGCCACAGTCACCGCATCTGCGCCACTGTGGCATTATAAAGATATGATGAATACCTATACACCTTTATAGTTTTTTACAAGCAGTTGTTTACGTCTTTTTTCGATTTCGGAGCCGCTCATCTTGATCCATGTGAGCTTTGTACAGTCGTACCATATACATTTATGTTAAGCGAACGGTCGGCTGAGCTACATGGTAGGCGGAGTGGGAAGTGTTAGATTTTTTTCGTTATGGAATTTCTGGATTTGGTTGCCACGCTCAAAGCCCGTGATAAGAGTTATGCAATAGCTTTAAAATAATTAAAAATTTGCTTTTTTTGATTTGTAATATTTACTGATGAAAGTATTTAATCGTTAATTCGTTAGGTCTCCGCAGGACCTTGAGGCCGTAAAATAGCCCTGGAGACGATGGCACTTATCCGACGAACTTTTTTCATCGTAGACTAATCAATTTCACGAAGTTTAATAACAAATTTTTTTATGTGTAATATCTGTTGGAAGTCCTAAGACCCACACCTGTTTTTTTTTTTTTTTTTTTTTTTCTTTTTTTTTAAGCCAGCGAAAACGAAAGTGCATGCTATTTTCTTACTCTTTTTGGCTGATGGGTCCTTATTCGTTCTGGCTAATGGGTTCTCGTTCCCAACCGTCTTTATACGCAGGAAATACATGAGAAGCATATATCCCATCGCAACCATCGATAAAGAACTTCGTTCTAAAAATGTAATAATAATATATCATTGTCTTTATACAATACAAAATATTTTTTTTCTAACTTTTGTACATTTGGAAAAAATGTAAGAAAATTGTATAAGCAATTATTTATCTATTTTAACAGTAATAAATTTAGGACAAGTTAATAAATGTTCATTTAGACGTATGAAAGCTGCTTTACTAAAATACACTAACTTCTTAGTTTTACTAAAAAACCTTTAAATCAAAAAATGAGTTGATTGAAAAAATCATTAGTCCATTCCTGTCTCTCATAATCGAGCTAAATTAGTGGAGAATAGTTATTTACAATTTATACTAAAAATAAAGTATAAGCCATCCCAAGTCTCACTTTTTCTCACATTTACCAATCGGAAATCGTTTATTTACTTTGTAGTGCAGAATTCGCCCATACAAGTATAATTTAAGAAAACATTAATTCAGGACCTCGTGTAATTAATAGAAACTGATCGATAATACGGTAACCTACTTTCTCTTAGACACTTTTTCTCCCGGTTAAAAAAATTTATTTAGAATTTATACTATTTTTCGGACGTCTAGCAAAGAGAAAAACGACATTTTTCTAAGTGCAAGCCATGCTGAATGTTTCTTTATCTCTTCTTCGTGCTCTGCCCCTCCACTTGCGGTGGAAGAACTGTTGCTGGCTGTTGACTACCGGGCGAGTGTATCTATGTACAAACGTAATTTTGCATTAAGATTCTTACGGTTATTTTTCTCGAGATTCGACATTGGTCAAAACAAGTAGATAAATGTTTTATACGTATTTTTTGCTCCTCTTACTAATGGTGTTAACTGATTTTTTCTCCGTATCATCATCTCCAAGGTACACATATTTAAAAAAAAAACATGGAATGCATCTACTTAGAAAGTTAAAAACGTTCCCATCAGATAAACGTTACATCTGGATTATTTAGAAGCTATAGAGATCCAGTGAAAATTAAGTTATATTGCAGTTACTTTCAATAATAAATTATTTATTCTAATCAGCTCTAACTGCCTTTTTACTAAAAGTCAAAGTAAACTTAGGAGCGGATGTACACTGCAGTAAAAATGGCTGTAGTATAACACTTTATGCTTTCTTTGGTTTTCCAACATGAGTTCCTGTAGATACGTAGGGGATCATGAACGAGAATTAGAAGTGGTGAATGCCATTGCTCAGAGTAGACGATACGCTAAGGTCACTACAAGTGGAGAAGTAAGCACGCTATTTAAATGTGTATAACAAAAAAAATGTGTAGAAATGAATAGTGTACATTAAAAGTAATAGGAAATAGAAATCAACCAATACCACACATCTTATTTTTTATTTTTGTTTGACAGTATGATCATTTATATAGTTTTCACAAGCTATAAGAAAATTATAAATCTGTAATGCCTATCAGCTGGATAACTAATTAGAATAATTAATAATAAATAAAATATAATTATATAACCCAAAACGCTTTACTACCTGTCAGATTATTAATTAATCTGAATCTAAGTAGGTGAGTAGATAAAGTGTCAAAATAAGCTTAACAATGAATTTTCTGCGAGTACGACAGAAACTGTGGGAATCGCACCGTGTTGTAATGAGAAAACATAGAGAAAAAGTTTTTGTGCATTATCGTGGTGGTCTTTTTGTAATCAAACAAATAACGGAAATCAACTGGACTTTTCCTCAAATTTTGTTAATAATTGTTTTCGGGGGCATCGTATTGCACAGATAGGTCAACATAACTTGTTTGCTATTTAATTATTCACCGATCAGTGCGGGTAATATTATCTGTAACATATTTTTAGTAAATTTATGGAACAGTGTTTTGTACGATAGCATATAGCTATGTGTCCCTGCACCCCTCCCAGTTTCTAACATAAAGGAAAGAAGAGCAGGGAAGATAAAGAGATAAATGCTGAGAGTAGGAGATAGTCAAGGAAAATCTAGCAAGAGAGCCGGTTAAGCGTAAAGGGCAGGTCCTTGGCTTCGAATGCTTAAGCTCAACGCGCCCCTTATCTCGTTTTGATAGTAACAAAGTACTTCACTCTCACTTTTTATGTTATTTTGTTTGCACCCTAAGGCCTTGAAACCCTACGTAACAATGAATAACCATGAAAACTGCAGTTTCAAACAAGAATTTTTTGACGTAAATAACTTTTACCAATTATAATAACAATTCCTTATAGTATATACCATTTATTACTTTTTAACCAGAACCTTAACTACATGTAAAAATTATAATTTAACATCAACAGTGACTTTACAAAACAATAAATAACTTAAACATCTGTTGAGCTGCCTTAAATCTCATAGTTTGTCTCGATTGAATTTTCGAAATGGATTTTCTGAAAAATAATAAAAAATTAAAAGTAAGAAAATAATTAAGTTATAGTATAGCACGTAAGAACATCTGAGTATAATATTTTTTTGAACATAATTGCTAATGTATAAGGAAGATCTTCTCTTATATCAATTAATGAGAAATATCCTGGATAAATGGAAAAATTTTCTTTCATTCGAATGAGAAAGAAAATTGAAGAAATAATAATCACTGAACTGTAAGTAAATTCTTTTGTTAATGTTGCAACGAAGTCGCAGAGTCGAGCACACGCATGCAGTGGCAATTCATCAAGTTTATGTGCTCGTGTCTGTGAGTGTGCTTGACATGATCTAGCAGTGCCTCTCAGGCCATGGGTCGTGCCCGCGCACTTAGTCAGGGGCGCTGACGTGACTCGGGCATGAGAGGTGTGGCTTAATGGTTGGTGGCGGGTATGTTGCTCGTGACAGCGCCTCCACTCGTGAGGGAGTGGAACGGTCTAAAACACGGGGACCAAACCAGTGGAGGCGCTGGTACGATTTTCCGATTAAACTATTATGCCAATAGAGGTGAAAGGATAATTCAATAAATTAAAGAGGGCGCTGGTGTATAAACAGCCAATCAGCAATCGTTGATCGACGGATGAAAACCAGCAGTTCGACTTTTCACTATTACCCGTTTCGTTGTCTAATTGTGGCTAAACAACTCGAGAGATTCGGAGCAACATCGGAAGCTTACTGTATGGCTCGCGATATTGTCTGTTTTCCTCTAAAGGTCTTATGACCACAGAAGAAGCTTGATGGTCTAGGCTGGCTCAGTGCAATCAGGGGTGTACGTAAGTTGGTGAGAGGATAGAAGCTGAAGCCGACATTTAGTACCAGGATTCCCTTGACATCGAAGGTCGATAGTAAGCCCGTGAGAACTGTCTATCTGTTGATGCGAGATAGCGGTGGTGGGGTGCAGGGTATACGTTGGAGTGGATACGACGCATTTCCGTGTCCCTCACTTCAAGGTAGTGGCTTCCTGGGGCCAGGGGTAAGTTAAGTAGCTATACGCGATACATGGTTAGAGGAAACTTGGATCGCAAGGTGCACTTTTTGCCCTCCTCGAGTTTAGCTGGTAGTGACTCTGGATCGTAAGTAGTAACTTCGGGGAAAATTGGTAGGGGCTCCCTGGGGGGCATTGTTAGTGGCTCGTTGGCGAGAATTTAGTGGCTCGCCAAGTTTTAGCTACTTGATCAGCGAATAAGTTTTTCTAATAACTGCTGTGTGGGGCACTTTGAGTTGTGGTATCGGGGTACGACGATCGGATCAAAAGAGGCTGAAGCTGCACAATTGTACCCATGTGCGTGTGCTTAACTGGCTGGGTACGACGTTCAATGTTATGGCATTAACTTGCTTTAAATTTGAGTCAAGATATACCCTATTATGTTATAATAGTATTTGTACGATAAACTACGTTCGTAAGACTTATAAGTTTTTCTTAATGCAAGATCGAATTTTACTAAAAATTAGGATGAAACTTACGTAAAAAATATTTTTCTCTCATAATAGAGTTCTTCGTACCCTTTACAAAATCGATTGTAAAAACTTGATTTGGCTGTACCCTGACGTTTAGGGGTTCAGGGAAGCCTTATAAATTTTTTAACTAGTCATTATTTTGTGATGTCGTTTGTAATGCCACACTTGAATCGTTTAACTTGTTAAAAGGTTTGCGTAAAAGGCATCCGGATGCAAATTTTAAGAAATTTTTATTAAAAATATAAAAGTTATCAGTATTTGCAACATTTAAATTAAAAAACTTGATTCTTGCACTTTCTTGATTTATAACTTGAGGAAAAATCAATTTAAGGTCTTCTTATCTACACCGATCCGTAAGTTATAAAATATCGTTAAAGTAAAATAACCTGTTCTTGCAATACAATGCCCAAAAGAAGATACAACTGACGTTTAGAGACTAAATGCGTGGTCAACCTTTTCTATTGGCTTAATAACAAAAAAGCCGATACCATTATGCCCTAAGACTATTTTTTTCTGCTATAATTACGATATGACGTGGTATGAACAATTTTCGTCGTACTCACAGATAATTCCTTATTGAACTCTTTATCTATCTACCCATCTATAAATTGAAAAGCATTCATTGTGAGATAGCCCAGAGCGTTAAAGTGTCTGTTTGTTTGATCATTAGTCATGGACTGCACGTCCAAGTAAAATTGACAATCATTCCATAGAATAACACAATTATTTTAATTGAAGTGTCCCATAGTTAAGTATGGCTGCACGACTAAGTTTCTATGAGCTTGCGAGTTCATATAAAAACACGTTAGTAATTGAGCATCACTTAAATATTAATAACGCAGGTCGCAAAATATGCTTTTTATGACAAGGATAGGCAAAGTTCCTAAGAACAGCGCAAAATGCTAGTTTTTACCTGGTTCACATTTGACGAGGACAGGGATACGAGATCTGGTAGCACAAAAGCCTTGGCAACATTTTTTGCCAGTTACATAAACTACTAATTTGTTAGTGGTGTATATCTCCTCCCAGATAATTATCAATAGCTTGCGAAACAAAACCCCCTCAGATATGGTACTTACCCTTGAAGGAGATGTGGAGGAAAATACTTTTTCTTACCACGGGTATGAAATATTCGGTATTAAAACTACTACCACCTAAAAATTTGGAATATCTTAGTTGTACTTTAGGTGCTGGCTTTACCACATTTAGTTTGAGTAGAATTTTTTTTTATTTACCCTAGCAGCCATTACTAACGTTGTCACTTTTGAGATCATGAGTGAGTGAGTCCCCTACATTCAGCCTTTTATTCTGAGGAGAGAGCTGCTTTGTAAAGTTATTAGTTTTTAAGGTAAATGTATAATAATAATATTTTATTCGAATGTTCAAATAATTTTTTGGTCTTATCCAATTTATTTATGAAAAATATTAGTTCAACACACTTTTTACCAGGTATACGACGTCAGCACTCTGCATCCTAGTGAGAACTTGATACTTTGTTCTTCCAGTTTATTAACGTCTTGGAGTGCAGTCCAATTAGTCATATAAAATTTACTGATGAATAATTAAAAAGTCATATAAATTATGACCTAGTTTTACTTTCTACTTAATGATGCCATGATAATTAAAAAACCATTCAACTGTAAATCTGTCGACTACGTTGCTGTCAAAAGGTTGTCAAAAACCGTAGAACACCATTTACGGCTCCTATAAGAAATCTTTGCATCCTGTGAAAAAAGTGCTTTTGTATAAAAACCCGCTGTCAAAAAAAGAAAATAGATTTGCTAAGTGCCAGTTTTCCTAATTCTTTTTTTGCAAATTTTAAAAATGTTGTGATTTTTAGCCGTTTTCAAAAATATGAAAAGTTGAAAAGACCATATAAGACCATAGCATTTGTAGCCCTTAATATTTCAACAAAGCTTATTTAATATCTGTTGTAAGTTTCTTGTACAATGCTAAAAAAAGTAAAAAAGGTTTCAGCTTGCATGCAAAAGTTTTGTCATAGCAGCACTGACGTTACTTATATCCTTATCTTAACAAACAAAGATTTTTTTGTATTCAGTGTTCCAAAAAAATTAGGTATAAAATTTCATTAAATTAAACTATTTTTATTTGGTTCTGTGTTCTACTAGTCTCCTGCAATAAGATATAATTTTGTGATTAGACTATGGACGTAATTTAAAATATCATTTGAAAAATTTCTTATAAACTTTTTCTTATAGTGAAATTTTGTATTAAATAAACAACTTATTTAAATAACAAATAATCATTTATTTAGAAACCTTTGTAGTTATTATAATCTTTAATGTTCTCCTATTTATTGAATGTATCATTTCTATGTCAATAATAAAAACTTGATGAGAACAAATTACTTTCGAGTTGGCTACTACTTTAACCCGAATTTCAGTTGACTACTTTCTCAAGTTAGATCTGAATTTACTTCTTTTTCAATTCAAATTTTGGTTGGCACCAGCTTTCTAAGTTTGCCCTGTCTTTTACCAAACCATGGATATATTACTACTTGCTACAATAAACACTATAAGGGCTGTTTCATAAAAAGTATTATCTTTTTCAAATAAGCAATAAATGTTATCTTTTAGTGCTCCTTATTATAAAAGTATTATGTACGTTTAATTTATAAGAAAAGCTCAAAATGAGACTTATTATAAAAAACTTATCTAAATTGCTCATTTAATAACCAATTTTTATTTACTATAAGTGAAAACTAATAATTATGCTTAGTGTAGGTATATAAGACATTTTTCAAAACCTCATTAATAGTATCGAGGGCATAATAAGAACGAGTAGATAAAAATTTGCTTCTTGAAACAACAAAAATGTTAAAAAAACTTTTTAGCAGCGTACATAGAAAAAAGGCAAAACACAATAAAAAAATTTGCAACTTATAAAGTAGTGGTCTTATCTGCCAAAAAAGTGCTCTAGTTTTTAAAAATTAACAGTATAATTTGAACGTTCTGGCAATTATCGATGCAGCCCCTGCTGTAGCGTCTTCCGTGAATATATATATAAACTAGTGGGGCTTTGCCCCCTTCACGCTCCACACGCCAACCCCCTGCTTTTCTAACTTAAGAGAAGAGTCTGTAAATTTCATCTGTTAGTCGGGAGAGGTTGGTGCCCAGAATTTTGTGTGGAAGAAGAGTTTTTGATCTTTATCGTTAAACATTAGTTATATGTTTATCAGTAAATTTTTACGTTATTAAGAAGGTACTGTTGTGGTACGTTGAGAGTTTTTTTTAGAACTCTCCGTTTTGTTTAGAGAAAAAAGTTATACATTATTTTTTTAATGGTCTAATTCTAAACAATAACAGGTTTTAGTCACTTTAATCACAGATAAATTTTTGAAATCTTATATAACATATACTTTATATAATTTTTGTTACTATTATGCATTTTATATTTTATCAATTGATATAAGTGGTTACAAAGAATTTTTCATTTTTAGATTCAATGACATTTATGGAAATAATTTCTTAACAGTGTTTTACACTGTAAGTTAAAAAAATTGTTTGTACCTTGTAGTACTTAAATTTAATTTAAAATCAAACTAAATATTTTTAAAATTTTTATTAATGAACAATATAAAAGTTAGCGGAAAAGGGGATCAAAATTGTTTATTCAGAACTTTTTCTTATTTTCTGCATAGTGACAAAGATTTTTACATGAGAGCTCGTTTTTTAGTAATCAATAATGTTGTAAATAAATGGCAAAGTTATCATGAATTTATAGTAGGAAACGATTATTATCAAAATGTAAAAAGTAGTGATAAATATATTAACATAATGTCAAAAAATGGGACTTATGGTACAAGTATTAAAATTAAACACTTCTCAGATTTATAACATGCTTACGTTATAGTTAATCTCTCCAACAACGATATTTAAACATATGGAAATTTAAATTGTAATGTTCAACTGAAAATTAATCATAAAGGAAAAATATTACACAAAATATTGCAAATGGTCGATTAAACATTTTATCTCCAGAAGATCATGAAATATTTTTTTTTAAACTTGAATTAAATAAAGTTACTGGTTCGACATCGTTTAAAGACATTAGAACATATGAAGAAATAATTTATAAAACTTTCAAAGATACTGCAATGGGCTTAATAGACAATGTAGAAAATGATGAAAAAATGGATGGTACTTTTAAAGAAGCTATTGCTGTTATGTTTCCATATCAATTAAGACAATTTTTTGTTTGATTTTTAATTTCAGAAAACGTTCAAGGTGATAAAATATGAAATAAGTACAAAGAACTTTTCACAAAGGGCTTGCCTGATAATACAGATAATTCAGCTATTTTACATAATTACGAAATTTTAGAATCAAAAAATGAATGTTGTGGATGTTTTAATTTACCTACACTAAAAAAAATAGAGAGTAAAAAAGAAGATACAAATAATGAAAAACGTTTTAGTAAAGATGTTTAACTCGATGTATAAAAGTTGCATTAAAGATGGTCATGGAGGGTTAGAAAGAACTTATTTATATAAAACGTTAATTTATTTTTTTATTTCTCAAAATAAGAAAATTATGTCAATGGCATGGACTGGCATAGCATCAATTTTGCTTACACAGGGGATGATCAGTCATATAACTTCTGAACTTCTTTTAGATCTTAATAATATAGAGAGTGCATTGTTAGAATTTGAGCTAGATAGAAAAAAATTAAGAGAAGTTGATTTAATTATTTGGGATAAGGCTTTAATGATTCCAAAAAGAGCAGTAGGAATGGTAGACATAACCTTAAGAGATTTATGTAATACTGAAAAATATTTTGGAAGTAAATTAATTATTTTAGGAGATAATTTTTGTCAGATTCTGCCAGTGATAAAAAAACGGTAACAAAAAAATTATACTTGAACAAACTATTAAATCTTCATTTTTATGGAACTTCTTGAAAATTTAAAAATTATAAATTAATATTCGTTCTAACAATATTAAATTTTTAAACTTAATATTAAAAATTCGGGAAGGGAAAAAAAAAAATTTTCAACATTCCTAAAAATAGAATCTTAAATGATGTATGTTCTCAAATATTTTTTAATATCTACAACTGTTTAATGAATAGTGTTAAACTCACATCGCATAACGAGTACCTTTTATTTAAATAGTAAAAATTAAAAAAAATTAACTGGAGAAATTAAAACATACTACAGTATAAATAACATAACTTATATAGGGGTTGATAAATGAGACGATAATATTTATTTAAATTTTTCGGTGAAAATGTTTAAAAATATTCGTGAAGGATTACCACCTCATGAACTAAATCTAAAAATTGGTACAATAGTAATGTTACTGAGAAATTTAAGTATTTTAAATGAATTTTGTAATGGAACACGTTTACGAGTCACAACATTATTACAATATTATATCAAAGAAGAAATACTAACTGGAGAAAAGATTGAAAATAGTCTTCATTCCCAGAATAACCTTAGACACAGAAAACTTCTCAACATTACTGGTTATTTTGTATCGTAAACAATTTCCAATCTTTGTAGCATTTGCTATGATAATAAACAAATCCCAACGTCAAAGTTTTCATAATGTAGGTTTGTATTTTAAAAAATCCTTATTTTCTCATGGTCAATTATATGTGGCCTTATCAAGATGGTAAGATAAGAATAATTTATTTGTTCAAGTAGAAAGGCAAAAAAATACTGAAATAGAAAATATTGTTTGGGAAGAGATTTTTACAGAATTTTTTAACTTTACTCGATGATTTTTATAGATAAATCGGCGATATTTATGGTAATAAATTGAAAGTCACTTATAAATGTATGATCATTTAACAAGTTAACATGACATGATGTATAAAAAAAAGTGTCGGGGGGCTGTATGAGGTCTGTGGAGGGACGGATAATAGTATGTCTGGAGGCTACGGGGGGGCTGTAGAGGGGCTGTAGTGGTTCTGTGGAGGGCTGTGGGGGGCCGAGGGGGGTCTAAGAAAAAAGTTATAAAATGTCAAATTAGCGATAAAAACAGTCGAATTTCAGATTATTTGTGGGGGGGCTGTGGAGGGTCTGTGGGAGGGTTGTGTTGGGTCTGTGGGGGCTTTTGGGGGGCTGTTTGTGGGGGGTATGTAGAATGCCCCACACAAAGAACTATAATATAGGGATATATATATATATATATATATATTCCTATATTATATAGTTATCTCGGTGGGGCATTCCAAACAACCCCTTAAAACCTCCCACAGCCCCTCGCCGCCCCCATTAACCCTCCACCACCCCCCTACAAAGTAAGGTAAAAACCTGTCATTTTTTTCCTTATTTTGACATATCGCAGTTTTTTCCGAAACCCTCACTGCCCCTCACAGCCCATCCGCTCATTTTTTCGTGACCATCTACCGCCCCTCCACCATCTGCCACACTTCTATTGGAGACCGTGGATCACATCGTATTTATCGTATTCCTTTGACCTTGATGTGTATACAGACGTGTACGTATCGTGTATGGATCAGTCAATTATTTTTCATCTGCTTCAATGTTTAATTCCTTTAAGACAAAACTGTGTTATCGCCACGATTTATCTTATCGTCAAAATAAATTTTAAGTCATAATTAAGTTATAGGGGGTCATTGCGCAAAGCATCATTATTATTATATATTGAATTATAAAGTTAACTGTTACATCATATAGTCAAGTTTATGGGGCATTCCAAGCAACATTCCACCATATAGAACCATTTATATTGGAAATTTTAAGATTATTTAGTCATTCATGTTTTACTCAGAGCCTTTTAAAAAAAATATAATTTAATATATCATAAAAATAATATGTCATATTTATTTTTGTTCCACAAAAATGTTTATTTGTAAAGAATCTTAACTAATGAGAACATGTTTTGTTTCTTACAATATATTTTGTTTTCATCTATTTCTACACACCACCCAGGAGGTAAATAGATGGACTTTATACATACGAATAATTCATAACTATTTTATTTATAAAACTTAATACGACTAAAAATCAATTTATATCAATTGTATTTAAATTTATTGGTTAGTATAAAGTTCTTGGTGCTGTAAGCTTCATTTTTGTTAGCATTTATGATAAACTAAATGTAATTTAAATTTTTGTATGTGTTGGTCTTATTCATTCATATATAAAATAGTATAATACATTCACATAAAAATTTTACACATAGTGTTTAGGTTTTACACATAGTTCAATACAAACCGTGGAAGTTTCGCATTATTATGACTTATTATATGTGTCAACTTATAAAGCCCTACCAAATCACTAAGACTTAGGTCTATTCCTATTTTGTTTTAAATCAATGTTGAAATTGGTACAACTAGTACAATTGGTACAACATAATATAGATTTATGGGATGTGTTATTAAGTAATAAATTTTGTTTATACATATAGGAATATCAAAATCATGTTGTTATTATTAGATACATTATTACTTATAAACAAAAACTTCTTTTCAAACTATATTTTCAATATCTAAAATGTTTTCTCTATTGATTTAAATAAAAATTCCATTTTTATTTTAGCATCTCGATAAAGCCACGCATAATTGAACATGAGAAAATAGAGGTTTTTTCAAGTATAATCTAACATTATCAAAACTTTGACCTTGAGACTTGTTTATAGTCATAGCAAATGCTACAACAAATGGGAATTGTTTTCTATATAAAATAAAGGGTAGTGATAAAGTTTTTCCAGTATTTAATGTTATTTTAGAAATAAAAGCTTTAGGATCAATTTTTTCTCCTCTAACTATTTGGCCTTCTATGTTATACATCAACAATTTAGTAATTCGCAATCGTGTACCGTTACATTATCCGTCTGATATACTCAAATTTTGAATTAACATTGCCAGTGTAAATATTTTTAATTTAAGTTTATGAGGTGGCAAGCCTTTACGAATATTATTTAATATTTCTACTGGAAAAATTATATAAATAGTATCGACTGATTTATCAACACCTTTATAGGTTGCAGTATCAATGCTGTAATAAGTTTTTGTCTCTCCATTTAATTTACTTGAAATTTTATAGTTACAAAAAAAATTTTTCATTACGTGAAGTTAGTATTACTTATTACCAAAACAGTTGTTGTAATTATTTAATATTTTAGTTCAGACATTATCTATAAAAGGAAAGTATGTAACCAATTTAAAAGCTAGTGGAGCGCGCAGGGAGGGGGCGAAGCCACACTAGTATATATATATATGAGCTGTGTCGATAACTTTTCGTTAATTTTAGTAAAACCTTATTTAAAAAAACTATATTATCAGTTTGGATAAAACTCAGATCATAATGTTCAGTTTTTGATTTTGTTCAATATCCAATCAAGTTTTGGCCCAGCAGATAGCTGCTGTGAAAGATTTCATATTTCCTCATTATATTTTGCATTTCTTTTATATGAGCTGTGAAGTGATTTAGTTTATATTTTGTTTCTATGAAAGAGACGAGCTTCTTATCTACAAGTTTGTGTAAATAACATTCGAACAAGTTACATGTTCTTATTTTACTGACATTTAGAGCTAATACTTCTCCACTAGAACCATCATTCATTTAAATTAACTACAGAATATTAAGACAGTAAATAACACTCGAAGCTTATTTTTCTAACAAACTTTTTCTTATAGAAAATAAAGGTGTGTTATTGTTAGTTGTAAAAGTTATGTCACAACTAACTTTCACTACGAGGCAAGTAAAAAATAGGACTACGATGGTAAGAATATCTAGGGTTAAGAGAAAAAAGTTTTTAAAAAAGTATTAATTCTTATTTTTCATATATTGCAACAGTGTGCTACGTGAACAAACAGTGGCTTGGAGTGCACGCAAGAAAACAAAAACTTTTTTCATTTAGCAATCGTTTATTGATTATGATTTTGAGGAGGGAATGTATTACCGATGGACTCTTTTTTCTGGCTACACACTGACTTAACTGCTACCAACCAACTGCCCATAATTTTTAGCTTCTATCATCCTATTCTCCCTGCCTTTACATCCTTCAGGACCCAAACAAGGACGGGCACACGGACGTAATACCTGCTATCGCACGTAACATGTCAGAGGCCACAACTTTGACGTCTTCGACCGTAATTATATCTTCTTTTTTGAATATGTTATATATGTGTCACGTTGTTTGTGTTGTATGTATAAGATCAATTCACAAGCGTGAATTTTATTACATCATCTCCGTTTCTCCTGCTGAATTATTACCCACTCTAGTTAGTCTTAACATGTATGTCCATGTGTACACTCTTTTTTTGTATAAGTGTTGCATAAATTTCAGATTTGTCTGCCATGCTACTCATGTTACATCAATACTTCTAAATACTTTTTTAGATCTACCTTATTTATTTCTTGTATGTTCTACAGTTCAGAGTTTTCTGCTCGTTATTTATTATATATTTCAGACTTTTTCTTTGCATCATTTAAATATATAACAAGCTCATAAAATAAAGCATTTAACTAATAACTACCAATTTTTTTTTTTTTTTTTTGTATTACTAAAATGGTTTTTTTGTCTAATTCACAGTACATTCATTTTTCTACTGGTTATTTATTTTATTCACTTAAATATTGTCGTTGTCTGGCTAATCGTTTCGTGGCCGATCATCTCGTATTTAAATAAGTATTGATTGCAGTGCCATAAGATTTATTGCATTTTCGTTTACCCGAATTCGCTTCTGTTTTTTCTACCTTCAAACATTCTAGAGAAATGGAGTATTATCTCCCTTTCCCACGTCATTTTAGAACGATCCCTTAATTTAACACTTTGTACTACAAAAAAAAGTTTGTACAGTAACCATTATGAAGTTTTGCACCAGGTGTACCAGGGTTGAAGTATTATCTGCATATGTACTAACAACATTTAATGACTTTGTATTAGAAAAATGTAAGAAATTTGTACAATTATTAACCGTTTTGATGTATACTTGTACAGTATATCAAAATTTACGAAAAACAAAATTTTTTTTTGCAGTTCATTGTATGTATTTGACTTACATAAAAATCTACTCATTAATAAATATTTTGTTTTAAAATGCTTATACATTATTCTTCTGTTAAGAGGCACAGTAATTGCTATGTTTAATGTCTGAAAAAATCCCAAATAAGTTCTGGTGTGGAGTTTGATTCTGTTGAGTTAAGAATTTTACGTGATAATAAACAAGATTCTTGTGTTTGGTATTTATTCATATGATCGTGTATAATTATCTTGTGTTAAGATTTTTCGTAAGTTATGCGATTATGTTGAATAATACTGTGTTAAGTATAACCATATACTCATACAATTTTTCCGCGCTTAATTTATTAGGGTACAGTTTTATTGTGTACGATGTGCTGGTATACAAATATTCTGACGTGTAGAATTTCTTTGTATGGAGTTAGCATGGTACTAAAATTTATCTCTTAAACTTTTTTAATAATAAAGATAAATAAGAATGAGTAACATTATGTAAGTAACAAGATAATGAAAAAGTTTAGGTCATGCAATACAAAATTTTTGAAGAATTCCCAGAAGTATTATGCATTTAAACGCAATGGAATATTGTCTATGAGAAAAAGATATTGCCAGAAAAATAGAGCGAAGTTAATAGTATACAGTAGAACTTAACATAACAAATTAAATAGGATACAGTAAGATCTGATAATCAAAACCCACAGAAAAAAATTCAAATAATAACAAAGTACAAGAGCTTTACTTACAAACTGCTAAAAGTATGTAAAAAACCTTATGTCAAAGTTAAAACATTTTTCTTCGGTGGATTGTCGTACAAAAGCTAATAATATGGTATAACTGCTGTTTAACTTAGAGAAGGTGAAAATCATTTAAGATATAGAACAAAATGCAGAAAAAGGACAAATTATTCCTAACTCGTTGAGGTGATATGTCATTTGCTAAAAACAGGCAATGTGCATTGACAGCTCTATGTAGTATACCAAAACATATTTGTTCTTAGAAACAATGTTTCTGCAATGTTGCGTACGACTTGGTTGGGGATTTAGTTGATACGGTTGTTATAAATGAGATGGGTCAAACTACTTATATATAACCAAGCGTTACAGAAAAAAATAAACCAAAAATATGGCTAAGTAACGATTAATAAAAAATTGTTGATGGTAATATTTTAAAAGGAATTGAGACCTTATTTATAGAAAATCAAGAAATTGACTGTTAAAGTGCACAGTTTTTTCAAAAATCGATTTTTGCTCAGCTTTAGTATAAGGTCCTAATAAAATTTGCCTCACTTATACCAGTTTTACTAATCTACTTTTATGTATTTCAAAACTCTAATTATTAAAAGTTTTAACCTGACACTACCTTTTTTTACGAAGCATTCAGCAATTAATCTACAAGTTGAAATTCTGTCAACATAAACGTCCACATTCAAATGCTTATTTAAAACTTCTAAATACTAAGGGGCTGTGCCCCCTCTGTGCTCCGTGAGCCAACTTCAAATATTTAATCAAACATCTATTTTCTTTTTTTTTTAAGAAAAATACAATAAGTATATCTTTGTTGTAACACGTAAGATTGTAATATTTATTAACTTACAAATTAAAATGACTTTTCACTGATTTTTCAAAATCTTATTTTTAAATCTACCCCAACTTAATCAGTCTCAGCCAATCATGCAACGAATAAACAGGCTTTATTACGTGACCCATTGGTTTTTTAAGATAGGAATATTGCCCAAGATAATTAACGTTTGGGTACTCCGACTATCAGTTGTAAGAATGTGACTCAAACAAGTATGTATTTGTTAGACTTATAGAACAACTTCAACATTAGCATTAAAAAGTACATTACATTTGTTAATAATCGACTGTCTTTTTCTTGTGAATCATTTTAAAAATTATTTTGTAAGAGAGATGCTCAATAATATCTTGATATTTCTTTTAATTTGGTGTATAAAATACTCAGATTAAAGAATATCAATACAAATAAAGTAAAAGAATCATGTGAGGCTACAACTTTTCGTAAGATATTTGTTTGTAGGAAAAGTCTCTGAAGAAAGTTAAAATCCTAATAAATTAGAAAAAGTTATGATTGAAAGAATAAAGGCCACCCACACCATAAAAAAATAAAATTTGCTATAAATAAATTTTACCTTATTATATTTAACTCTATGAAGTTGTAAGCAAAACTTTTTACTGGCCCTAAACCTTGAGAGGGACCTTAAAAAAAAAAAAAAAAAAATTCTATGATATTGACCCTGTTATTGTTGATTACAAATAAGTTTTATTAGTATGAATCAAAGATACAAAAAATTTTGCAATATTATGATGTAAATAAGATATTTAAAGCTTCAAGTACGTATAAAATGAATGATTGTATTTTTATAAATATCAAACTTTCATGTCATCTAGATAAACTATTAGAAACAAGGTTAGAAAAAAGCATTTTGGCTGTCGAAAGTGATAATACCTCCTATCCTAAAGGAATGAACTGTTAATATATTCAGGGAAAAATGTAAATGAAGATCTTAGTCTGATCTATACTGTAAGTATTGTACAATGTATTCCTTACATGATGAGAAGAAAAATGTATCTGACGCTACATTATATCAAGTATTAAAAGTTCTTGCAACTGTGGTGAATACTAAGAATAAAGAATAATGCTTAAAATATAATCCAGATTTGTATTAATACGGTAAATAGGATTAATTTTCTGAAAGAAGCCCAAAATTAAGGGATGTTAATTGTATTAAATGTCAAATGTTATCCAAACATTCACAGTTCAGATTTCACTGAAATTTTTTTTTTTATTCACTGTTCAATCATAAAATAAGACACATTAAACTAAGTTTACGGCTGTTTTGTCTTACATAACATCACTCTCAAAGCTTGAAAGCAAAGAAGCTCAGTATAACTATGTTCGTAAATACCCAGGTAAAAGCTTACCTCTTTATTATTGTTTGTTTTGGATCAAAGATACTTAAATTTGTAACTAGCATACTTACAAAATAATTGTTATAATAACTTTATGCAAATAAAGCAAACAAAAACTGCAATAAAGAAAGTTTGTCACTTTGGATTTCAACGACAAATAACTGATAACCTTATTGTAAAAGACCAATTGATCGCTCTTGCCAGCAGAAATAAATTAAAAATAACAGTAGATCCTACGATTCATCATATACCTAGGGTAAATAATTTATCAGTTACCGTACGCCTGCTCTTAAATTTATTTTTGGAGGTAATAACGATGTACGGTTTCTTGGGGGGTCCTTTTATTAATCCACCATATTTGTTTTCAAAGTATGAATCATGCGGTAGAAGCACTATCTTGGATTGTTCTACTCTTATACAGATTGTTTTGATCATTCTCTCTGCATGATTTACATTACGTAGAATGTGGAGTAATTAAAGCAGCTGACATATTATTGTGGCTCTTTTCATATGCAAAAATGATGTTGGTTATTGATCTTGACTAACACATTGTTTAGAAGATTAAAAGTTAATGTTACACACAATCGCTCATAGAATGACTTTAGGGTCAGTGCCTAAGCATAGATTAGTAAGAGCTAATTTTGGGAGTGTGAATAAAAGCTTCAAAAAGTCAGGTGTTAGTTTGAGCAACGTTTCGTTGGTCTTAATGCCAACCTCCTCAGGCTCAGTCTATATTGATTAGACAATCGTTACCGTCTTATTTTTATTTTCAATTTTATAAAAGCTATTCAATAAAATTGAAAATCTTTTAAAAGAATTCACTGATATATTTTCTGAATCTCCTACTAACAATCATTGTGTTAACAGACCAAAAAAATTTTAATCTCTAAGCTTGTACGACTTTTTCAGATACTTTGATACATCAAAATAAAAACGCAGAAAAATTTATTTAATAAACCACTGTCAATTTAGTCATGTAAATTGGTCAAGGGAATACTACTTTTTACTTCTATAACTGTTTCATCTTTGATGAGATACGGGAAAACCAAAATATTTAAGATAAGAAAATGTTTGTTATCAAATGCTGTAAAATATTATTAGTAGGTCAACTACGAGAATTCTTACTCAGTGGGCATTCTGACTCAGGTAAGTCAGAATGCCCACTAAGTTAAAATTCTCATAGGGGTTTTCCGGTCTGGCGGTGGCCTCAAACCCCTCGTCCTAACGGCTACGCCCCCTACTTCTACCTTGAAACCTATTATACTGAAATATTTTTATTTTTAATTGTAAAAAATTTATATTATCAATCAAATCTAAGTTACTCAAGTCCCTGATGGTGATATAGGTATAAATTACCAATAGCAGCGTAGATAACTGCAACTCTATTTTCTATCACTACCGCTAACTGCGTGACTGTCATTGCAATAATTAGGTGCTGCTGTTGCATGGCAGTTCTGCTGTTCTCAGATATTCAACATCTTACTCTTGCCCGCTGTCTTCGTGCTCTCATTACGTGAGTGCATTTTGTACTGTTGCTCCCCCACTGCTCTCTCTTCATGAGACCCTTCCAGTTCAATGACTCGCTGAAAAATGAGCTCCCTGCAGCTTGCAGCCTCCTTATATAGATGTTCTGGTTATTCTTATCTCTTTTACTTGCACGTGCATAGGCACATCACTTCCACTTCAGTCATACGAGGAGAAAAGGCAGTGCTAATCATGGAAGCAGTCATTCTTTGTGGATATGAATTTTCTATCTCAAAGTTTTGATGGCCTTAAAGTAAAGCCACTAATAGAGTTGGCTATGAGCTGATAACATGATAAATTTTGTGGAAGATAAATATTGAAAAAAAAAAAAAAAACAAATAAATAAGTAAATAAATAGAAAAAAAGAATGCATGTGCTTAAATAAAAAAAATTAATAAGAAAATTTAAACTATGTTAAAAATTATTTATTAAACATAATATTTAAAAAATATCAGTAAATTATTCTAGTTTTATAAACATCATTCATATCCATTCCATGGAATTAGGCAAATCGAGGAGAAACTTTTTGTACAGTCTAACGTTATGATACACACAATTGGCGTTGTACGCACCATTGTGATGCGGGTATACAGTGGCTAGTTTTATTTTATCAGTTGGAGGATAGCCCAATTTAGTACTATTACAAATAATCAATTTAAATCTATCCAACCATCGTTTCCTCAATGAGCCAAATACTTGCACTTTTCAAGCATTGCATAGGTGTTCTCAAAGAATTTGGCCTATGGTATTGTATGGGAAATTTTCTGACTCCTGAACCAGAAGTTTGCTCTTGTCTATTTGTTTGAGAGAGGTTGCCATGAAAACGGCTCTTTGAAGAGAAATACTATAGGTTCAGCATCATAATAAAGTGGTAGTATAGCTAACTCCTTGAGAACTGAATCGTCGACAGGCTGCTTAAAAACTTGCATATTAACTACGTAATCCATAAGCCTAAAGTGCTTAGGACGATTTTGATACTTGATTTTCTCCTCCCTGAATCACTATTTTTCATTACTTTTCTCTGATCCTTTCTTTTTCTTCTGCTCAGTCCACTTCACATACTTGTCGATAAACTTTTCACACTCTTTGTATTTTCTATCGTACTCTTTCTTTTCCGCACTCTGACCTAGTCCCATGATGGTTAGTTTGTGTGATATATAAATAACTTTTTAAAAAATACCACAATTTTTTTATTTATTTATATTTGTCTCCAGATTTTTTCTGAGCCAAATTCCTCTCCTCTCGTCTCTTTTCAAAAATTATTTCCAGTCTTCTTGTCTTCGCTTGTTCTCTTCTTATTCTCTACTCCATCTGCTGCTGCTATAACCTTTCTCCATGACAATTAAAAGACAAATGATTTTAAGAGAGCTAGGCACGAGCTTTTATAGTTTTACCTCCAATACCATCATCTACCCCCCCACTACTTCACATGAGTTTCTTTACATCTCCGCTCATCGGATTGTATTGAATAATGGGATCGTTCAGGATCAAGCAATAAGCTGATGTGTTGGCGGAAAAATTATCGTAAGATTCAAATTCCAAACGTACATTAACTGGAGCATTTTTCAGTGACTCATTTTGCTTGGAGCAATCAATGATGACAAGAGGTACATGGGATAGGAATTGGACTTTGCTTAACAGTGGGGCATAATCTTTACTATAATACGAATTCCGAAAATCAGTATACAAATTATACAACAGTGCAAACTGATTTTTTTCTATATTGGGGTTGAAATCACCGAAAGGATAATATTGTGAATTAAAATAGAGTTTTTTATTCCTTATGTTACAATGATTAAACATACTAGCACAAACTCCGCTTTGATTCTTACGGTTTGTATGGAAAGCTAAAATACATAGGGTGGTTTTTTCCACTAATTTGACGTTTAACTGTCCAAATATGTTTTGATGTTGTGGACAAGAGTGAATATTCATAGAGCTTCCAAGTTCGGAAACTTATAAACATGAACTTATCTTTCTGTAAATAATTAAGTAGTCGAATTTTACGAGAATCCAACATCATTACATAGGGCATACGCCATTTGAGTATTAAAATTTATATCTTGAACTCTTCCCAGACTCTTACTGAGTTAGTGTCACCATTAGCCACTATCTATGACTGAATGATTGCATTTAAATTAGTTTTTAATCTTGTAAGTATGAGTTCATGTTTCATGTCAACAACATTCTTGCGATAGTCTTCAGCGAAACCTAATATCATATTCAAAGGAATTAAGACACCAAAGTAGCCGTTAATATTAGTTAAAGTTGTTCCATCTGAAATTCCAGACAAACAAGCGTTTTCAGTCATTAGATCCTGATCAGGACTAAGTGTAAGCCAATTTTTCATAAGAGTTATCAGACCCACGTTCTTACATGTATCTATCTCTATAGTATTCATTTCATATCTGATTACTTCGAATAAATGGCAGATGGCGTTGTTTACCAATTGAGTACCTGTGGCACTATCACGGCTTCCAATATCTTGCAAAAGTCAGTATTTTTTCGATAATTTCAATAAAATTATGGTTGAGCACATGCGCAGTCTAAGAACTATCGAAAAAAATACTTACTTTTGCAAGATATCGAAATCCGTAATAGAGCCCCTGCTGTTGCCGTATTACCATCTGATTTCATTAACCTTTCATAAATATGAAGGGAACTGCGTGATAATAGCAGACACAGATCTTGATGTTGAATCGATACAAAGATTTCATCACTATTATTTGAGTTGCAGATGCGTATGTTTGATGAGCATGGATTTCATATTGTCCAATGGACTCGTCAAAGGTGACAGGTGACTAAATACTTAGAATCTCCTCCATGCTTAACGCAACAAAATAATAATATACTAGTTAGTGTCCATCAGGGACTTTTATTTTTAATCCTAGTCTTCTTAGAAATTGGATGTTTTGATGCGTTAGCTTTTAACGTTTTAGCTGCCTTCTCTGTTGACGTGTTGACGGTTTGGATACTCGTTGTCAACTGAGCGCAGGAGTGCATATCGAGCTATTTACATCCTTTTTATGATTGTACACGATTCTCATTATTGTGAGGGTCTTATGTGCAACCTTATCGTTATTACTTCTCCACGAAAGTTGACTAATTCACCATCCTGGTCAACTATGCTTAATTAAATGTTATCAATAGTGCCCCTAACAATCAGTAAATAAATTATTTGTGAAGGAACTTAAATAATCTTGTACCCCAGTGGGACGACTGGAAAAAATTCGTGAATTGTATAAACCTTTTTTCTGTTTATATAGGCTCCAGCAGTGATGTTGCGCTCTACTCATAATGCGTTTACTTTGAAAATAGCCACAGAAAAGTCTGAATGATGGGTGACGTTATCTTCTAAATTACGTTCAGTGAGACCTAAGAGACGGCCTAAAGAATATTTTGGTCTAAAATCAATTATATGGCTACAGATAATTACACTACAAAGTGTGTTATTGTTGGGTTTGATATCAAAAGTTATATCGTTAGGCTACGGTACGTCTTCTAAAAATGAGTATATCTTGAATTTCGTAGCCACCTGTTAGAAAAACGACCACTTGATCACCTATGCAAAATTTACTATTACCTTCGTCAATATTTGAAATCTTATTAAATGTAAGTTCTACTAAGCCAAGAACGTAGTTATGTTTTGAGAGTAATTTAATGGGTGAAAAATACTGTGCTTTAAATACAGAAGAAGTACCAGACAGACTAAGTATCAATGTTTTTTCCATGACTGCTGAAGAGCGAAAAAATGATTTCTGGTTATGACACTCCCTTATATACTTTTTGACAATCTCCTCTATAAGAATAGCAAGCACCAATGACCACGGTTAAAAGAATTAAGGTCTTGATATTTTTTATAGTTATACTGGACCTTGTACAGCATTAAATCTAAAGGTGGCTGCAGATCGCCAAAGATGTCAATGTATGTAACATTATGACCACATTTTGGATACGCTACCCAATGAGTTTCAGGTCCATCCTTCTCGTCAAGATTCATAATAGCAGTTTCACAATATCGTGGCCCCTTCAAAGGTAAGGTGTTTCGTATAAATACCCCACGGAAATTGGGAATTGTCAGTTTTTCAGCATGTTTGAGTAAATCAATGTTGGTTAAAGTTCAATCAGAAATTTTTATGTCAATACTTTTTTTTTTTACCACTCTTAGCAGCTGGTTTTAAGTAGACACGTAATCCAGTTTCATATTCCCAAATTTTGAGACCTTTCCCAAGTGCAATAGCCTCTATAATTTTATTGTGTCCTTGGCTTTCTTGCAGCTGCTGTTTAGCAGCCTTACTAGCACTTACACTTATCAATATTTCAGCTACACCATAAGTTAGTGCTCCAGTTGCACTCAAACCAGCAAATAAGGGTATCAAAGATAGTACACTACCAGTTCGAGTAGGGGAAGGTAAGATACGTGGTATTCTTACACTTTTCTTACTACCCGCTTTTTTAACTGTAGTATGTGTCCCCTTCAAAGCCATAGTAATAATCTTGTGTGCATCTTCGCTATTGGTATTTATTTTATGTGATGTAGCTTTAATAACTGTACGCAAGGTAGTGCACAGTCTCTTCTTACTTTTTATATCCACACCCAATTTACTTTTAAGCCTCATAGTACTCGTAATAGCTAGAGCTGCTGCTTTTTTTCGAATACTTAAATCTCCGGCTTTGACTCTTTGCCAAGTTTTCTTGGCTAAGACTCTATCTGCTGAGTTTCTAGCTTTAATATTTTCTCGATTCTGAAAATAAGCTATATCGTGCTTCTTGCACGCTTTGTCTAGTGGGTTTATACCTGGATCACCTCTGGCAAAACATTTCACAAATTTAGTACCTGGACCGCAATACTGATAGCCTGGTATGTGAGGTTTAGCGGGTAAAGTGTTTATAATCTTGTTCAGAAGACCACGTTCTTTGTTATTTATCATCATCACTCTACGGAGGTTGGATCACGACTGAGCTCTATAGAAGGAAATCATCGCAACTATAGTCTGCAGATCTGAAAATGTGCACCCACGAGAGGATGTAAGCACTGTTTTCATGGACTAGACGTCAGTCTTACCGTTGTACAGTGCAGACATGAAATTTAAAGAGCTATCCGTAAAATTGCACATTCCTAACTTCAATGCTGTTGTAAAACAGGAAAAGTGCTCCAATCAACAAGGTGACATACTAGCTGACAGTATGCAAGCTGTTGTCTGCGGTCCATCTAATTGTGGTAAGATAAACAGTTTATAAGCGCTAATTATACATCCAAATAGACTAAGATTTAAAAATATTAATCTGTGTTTAAGGTCGCTTAACCAGCCGAAATATAAGTTTTTAAAAGAGTGTTTAGAGCCTATGGATGGTGTGCAATATTTTTCTTTTAGTGAACATGAAGCAGTACTGTATCTCCAGACGATGCTCTACAAAACTATTATAATTTTTGACAATATCACATGCGAAAAACAGAATAGTGTGAAAGCTTTCTACTGCATGGGAGATATGAAAACATTGACTGCTTTTATCTCTGTCAATTATATGCACAAGTACGGAAGCACCTCGTGACTAATATCGTTAACCATCTAGCTCTATTCCATCAAGATAAATTCAATCAAAAGCATGTGTACGACGATCATGTCAATTCTAACATGACCTATACTCAGTTTTAAGATCTATACTCAAGCTGTTGGAATAATGATAAATATAGTTTTGTTGTTATTGACAAGGTTAGACAAATGAACAACGGTCGATATCGCAGAGATTTCAACAGTTTTGTAATAAATATCAGACGTACATAGTGAAAACGAATCAGTCTACTCTGAGACGTCAAAGCGTCAACATGTACAAGGAAAAAAAAGATATCCTTCGTCATCTAGTGAAGGTGACAGAAGCCGTGAAAAAGAAGTATAGATTATTAAAGTTTGTAAAAGATAGGACCAAAAAAGTACTCAGTAATTTTTTTAAACCTATCACCGATCCTCTTTAGGAAATTATGTCGCAAACAAAGAAAGGAAATAAAATTAGTCATTCTGTGATTAATATTTATTTTAATGATAATACTCCTATACCTAAGCTGTCTATCAAACGCGTAAAAAAAAAAGATATAGCGATGGTGATGTTACAATGTTCGAGTCTGCTCCCAGTCAAAGTGATAATAATAATGATGACATGAATGTCACCATTAAAAATCAAGCTTATAATGATGAAAATGCTAGTAACAACGAATTTCTACATATAGTTTATGAGAATCAGAGAGATTTTTTATATTTGGTGTATGAACTTCGAAAAGAAGATGGAAAGTACATGTTAGGAGATTCTCCAATTTATTTAGTCAACGATGAAATCAGGATAAATAAGACAAAACATCTCATGACAATTGGATTAATGGAGCTACTTGTAAGAAAACATCCCGACACAACTCACATAACTCAAGATGATTTAAAAAAATATCATATACTCTTGGACACTGTAAGTGTACATCAAAGAGATTTAACAAAAATAAATCCATTCGAATACATAATAGTCATAAATTTAATAAAATCATACCTCCTTTATTTAATCTTATCAGTAATTTTAACGGAGGAAGATCACTATTACTTCGTTATAAAACTGCTATAACAGCGCAGCAAATAAATTATATACACTGAGATGATCCAAATAAGCTGGTCGATAGTTTTCGCTTACTTGTAGCTGAAAGATCGGCAGGAAGTCCAAGCCATGATAAGCCATAATGAGATAATATCAATCATTGAGGAGTTACGAGAAGGAGGGTATATATACTGAGTCAATGATAAATTCAAGTCAGTATAATAATGAGCATCGACGTGTCCAAACATAAGCTGGGTGAAACTGAAGACGGCAGCCGAGGTCCATCTGGTATTGGTTACAAAATCACTAAAAAAAGAATCAAAATAGAATTTTATAGTAAAATTTTTCAAGATCTGATAAAAAAATATACAATTAATCTTTACTCAACTTACAGTAACCTTAAAGCATCAATACGTAAAAGATTTAATTGCACGTTAAGAATATAATGTAGGTTGGATTCAGTTTAAATGGAAATTACAAATGGCTCGATTTACTGCCAGATATAACTGGCACCTATTATAATCGAAAACACCGCACAAAAGCTATAAAACCAAAAGATATCGACAATAATTACATTGGTGAATGAAGCTCAGCTTTCAAAGCACTACCGCACGCAAGGTGAACATGCAAGAAAAAATCCGAAATTGAAGTTAATGATAAAGTGCGTACAAGTGACATAAAAAATGATTTTGAAAAAGGTTACACAGTGAATTTGTCAACAGAGATTTTCACAACTACTGAGGTATCAAATGCAAATCTTTCTACTTACCGCTTCAATAATTATAAAGATCAACCCGTGTATGGCGGCTTTTACGAACAAGAGCTTCTAAAGGCTAAGTATTCTGATGTCTATCTTGTGAAAAAATTTATTAAAAAACGTGGCAATCAAATTTACGTGAAATCGTAAGGATTTGATGATTCGCATTATAGTTGGATCAATAAATCTGATACAAAAGGCAAAAACAATCAAATAAGAAAGAGAAAGTAGAGTCGGCCCGACCAATGCCCCCTCTTGTGGAAAACAACCTAATTTTTAAATGTTTTTACCTCTATAGACTTTCTCTTTCTTTTTTCTTCTTTTTTTTTTAATATATAAATACATTCTATTGATACAAACTTAAATTATAAGAATAGCTTTTAAGACCTAAAAATTTAAACTTATTATCACCATGACAAACTATAAATGAAGCATATTTTTTAACTTTTTCCCTCAATTCATTGTACAAGTCTTCATTTTTTTCGATGGCTTCGGATACGCGCTCTAAAGCGAAGACTTGAAACTCATCATCAATGGTGTCGATGACCTTGCATCTAAGGCAGGTGTTGATTTTCCTCAGCTCAGTTACCATATATTTCCTATCCTTCTTCAACTCTAATGAGTTTTTTGATGGGAGGTAGTTCTTGTTAGCTATACGGTTTAACCCAGCAAAATCCATTTTCTAAAACTAACAGAAAAACAAATTTATCATCATATGCTATACTTAACAGCATATTAAAGTTAAACTAGCTACTCACATCAAAGTTAAGCTCAATCCTCTGATAGATGAGGAAAGTTAAGACTTTTTCTCTTGCTTGGAGGAGGACTCGATGCTCTCTGGCTCGTTTTCATTTGGAATGAGTTCCGCAGGCTGATACGCTTCTTTACATAGGGCTAGCTTCTGTATCTTGCTTGGAGGACCCGATGTGCTTCCTGACTCGTCTGGCATTGGAATGAGTTCCACAGGCTGAGGTACTTCCGAATATAGGGCTATCCCCTCACCAGAAGCTTACCCCACTCCAACATTTCTCACCTCCAGTGGCTGTTGCTCTTTATCCTCTTTTGGCAGTAAAATTTGTAGGAATGCTTCATCCTCCTCATCTATTGTGAGTTTGTGCCCCAAGGCAGTGTATCTGTTGAGTTTGGCAGCAGATGGCGCTTATCACTTTTCTGACTAAAAGCTTTTTTTCTGTTTTTTAGTGTGAACGTTATGGTGCTTAGAACGTATAGGATTTTTCACACACGTAATTTAAGATTTGTTAAATAAACAATCTCCATAGTCTTCAAAACTTATTTTTGTTTTGACAGCAGATGTTTTCACACCTTTTATTTTTTTAATTAACTTATCGTCTTGCACACCAATACGATACATTTTACTACGAAAACCGATAAATTAAAGCATAACTTTGCCACAAAACTCATTCTTTATGAGCCCAACTACTTTCTTATTTCTTTGAGGTAAGTTAAAACGATTTTTGTCTACATAGTCTGATGTATCGAACTTATCGATATCTTGATACATAACTTTATAAATGTCTTTATCTTGAATTTCAAAATGGAAGATGGACTACGTTATCGACCTGCAAGGCTTTAGGAGGTCCTCCAACATCTTCATCCTGAAAGAGGCAGCAATCATAGCAGTTCAAGAAGATGATGTACCTATAGCTCACCACTTTCTAGCGCCTTGCAAGTGGTCAACGCTGTCGTTTAATTAACGTGGGTCCAATCATTGGTTGGAATCCCATAATCATGGGATTCTCTGAAACTCTGTCTACATGTCTCAAAGTAAAGTTTCTCATACTCTACGATTCTCTTTGAAAAATGCTCGGAAAATTTTTGTAAAACGTTTAAAAAAAAAAAATTGGCTTCAAGAAATTTCATATGACAAGTCAGTATGAGTGAATGTTCAATCATTTATAGTATCTTATAATATAATAAGAACACAATATACTTACTGTGGAGCTATATACAACATAGATGATATGGGATGTCCTTCGCTTAAAAGTCTAGACAATATGAACATCTTTTGCAATAATCATTCTTTTACAAGGAGTCTAGTTTGTGGAAAGAAGAATAGTATTGTTTAAAAAAACTGGCTTGATAATTTTTAATTATCATCATCATCAGCATCATCCATACTTAAGGGCGAAGACACAGCTAATGTTTAATAATTACTTGAGTTGATGTATATTTTAAAAATAAATTTAATAATAGGAAGGAAAGGTACGGGAGAAAAAAAGAATAAGAGGCTGTTTTTCACGAGTGGGGGTGATGGCTGGAGGCCCTACTACTTCTCTTCCTATTACTATAACCATTCATACGTTTTTTATAACAAAAAAAACTCAAGTTTTCTAGGATTTTAAAAAACGGCAGAATAAGTAGAACAATTTTTTTCATCCATATACAAAGATTTATGCTACTGATGGTAAGGTTAAAGGTGAGAATATTCACTTTAAAATGTACATCTTCATTTTACTTACCCGTACATACTATTTACTTCTCATCATCTTAACGGTCTAGTTCAAAATAGGTAAATACATGCACGTGCAGTTTACATAGATATGCAACTCTCTATCTTGCAATGACAGCATGCGCGCACGGACCTCCTCACTCTTACCACATGTTTTTTCTATGCTCTTAATAAAATAGTATGTTAAGAGAATATAAGTATATGCAGTTGAAGAGAATTTTAATTAAATTATTAATAATAAAAAGAAGTAGCAGAGGCTCTAACCAACGCCTCCACTCCTGAAAACAAGTTCTTATTGTATTTTTTTCCCCTACCTTACTTTTCATATCATTGATTAACATTCAAAAGTATACAAAGAAATGTATAAAAAAATATTCACGTGTAGTAAAATCATCATCCATAAACAATTTACAAAATTAACATGCATCATTTAAAAATTATTTTTGCTGGAATTATTACACTTAAGATTATCAGAACTTTAAAAATCACTTTACTCTCTAAGAACTTTTTTTGTTTTACTAGGATATTTATACAAAAAAAAAGAAGTAGTAAGGGGTATATGCATTGCCTTTACTCGTCAAAAACAACCTTTTAATCTTCTTCCCCATAATTTTTTTCCTTACGCTCCTTTAATATTATAAAATTATAGGACATATAATACACTAACGGCCCCCCCGTCTTGGCTTCGCCCGAGACTTACAGAATGGACAACCGTAGTGAGTTGAATGTAATGTGAAACGTTCTTAGTTAAAGATTTTACATCTAATCCTGACACTCCTTAGAAGAAAATTCTTCTTATTAAAAACATATTTGTTTGGAATGCATACACTTTATTTGGTTGAGTAAGAAGCTGTAAAAAATGAAAAAAAATATGATCATGCTGAAAAGTACCATGCATTTCTTGTGCCATAAAGTAATCGTTAGCCTTAAAAGGCCGTTAATTTGCAGTTTCTCTCGTATAATCTATAAACAAAGCTATTTTTTAAGGCTGTGAAGATTCAAAGCTCACAAAAATTATATAATCAAAAAATTTTTTTCTCTTATCTCACAACTATAAACCAGAGGAACAAGGTCCTGGAGCTTAACCTCTACGTTTTTTATCGCAGCAAAAATACAAAGACACATTTACCTATTTAAAAGTTTGGAAGGTTCAAGAGATTACTATAAGGGTTATAGTAAAAACCTGATGTCTTACTTAATAAGTTCTTTCGTCATTTTCTTAATGCCTAAAATCATTTTCATAGGATGCATTTAAAGTTTTTCTTCCAATTTGACTTCTTGTGACTTTTGGCATAGTTAAGCCTCTTGTGAGTCCTAAAGGCTAGTTTTTTCCACTTTATAAAGTTGTAATATATTTGTTGGTAAGGTAGTTTGATGTTCGATGACCCTGGAAAGGACCGGTGAGCTTCTCAAGTAAACTCTTTCTTGACTAAAGTTTCCAGCAAACGTGATTGCTTCTATAACTCAGGGTGATCTTCTCTACCCTGTTATTGCAGCACCACACTGATCAGAAAGTAAACTATAACGTTTAAAACTTTTGAGCAAGTTGTAGAGGTCTTTTCCAACGTCTCTCGGTATAACGATGAAGACTTTGGTGTCTAAAGCACCTTTCTTTTATGCAGACTCAGTTGTTTCGGTGATCTAAGGTGGAAAGGTCGGTTCGTTATGCTTGCCCGTTGAAAATTGTCCCGTTGGCTCACGTTTATTACTTTTTCTTTATAGCTGTTAGGTTCTTTTAGCGCAGACCTTGCAGAGGATGGGTGATTCCTGGTTGAATGCTCAAAGTTAAGAGAATAATATGAATAATATAGGATCGTCGGTCACTTGGGTCACCAGCCTTGCGACGAAGAGCTCTGCTCGTGACGTCTGCCAGTAAATGACTGACTTGGTTTAATAGTGGCCAGCTTTACATAGTCTTTTAGTTGACGAATCGTCTTCGGAAATCGTAGTAAAAATATGTTTGTTGGCAAGGTAATTTAAAATCAGGTGTCCCTTAAATGAACCGATAAGATTGATGGTTAAGTAGGGAACGTAGATACTTACAACGGCGCTTAAAAGGACCAGTGGTAAAATTTCCAGTTATATTATTTTATTATTATCTTTGATGATGGAGAGCCATCAGCTAAGGTTAGCTTGACTCTAACCCTCGAAGTTTCTGTGTACGGAGACCGTACTAGAGGGAGGTAAGCAGCTGACCAAAGAATATCTTGTCTTCAGGTCGTTTGCAGGATAACCAACCGTTCATCGTTAGCCAGGAAAGTGGGCCTGGAGAATACCTTCTCTGTACATATGTTGTTGGGATGACCACTAAGAAGAAGGCCCTTGTGGCTGCCCATACTTTTCAGGGCTGTTTTCCTAGGCTCGCATTTGAAGTAGAAAGTTTTCTGATGGCACCACATTGGATGGTTGAACAGCCACAAAGGTCTGGAGTGCTGAAGCAGGTTGTGTTCTGGCTAGGCACGTCTTCTGGTATTTCACTGGAGACGTTGACGTTCCAAACGCCTAATTTTCCGTGGCACTCGGTTATTTTCGTGATCCAGGGTAAAAACCAATTTATTTCACTTGCCCATGAAAAAAAGTGTCATTGGTAGCCGGAATTCTCAGCTGCACAATGAACTACTATGTTCTTGGTGTAGTGCTGATGATCGACTATGATAATCGTTAACTCCATGGGGTATCTTATAACCACTCTTCACTGTCTTTGATTGCTAGTGGCTTCAATTCTACCTTGACGCTACCTAGCAGATCCTACTCAACTAAAGTGCAAAGCTAGCTTACTATAGTAAAACTTTAAGCTTAGTTATCGCTGTTGTTATTAACTTCATTAAAAGAGAACCTATGTGAAAACCATTTCAGAATCATCAAGAATTTATCTGCAAAATGTCAGCAAAATCGATTAAGTAGTTTTCGTGGTTAGAGATTACAACCGTTTAAGCGACTTTGCTTTATATATTAGTAAGATTGCATGATTGTAAAAAGGTGTTACATTTTTGATTTACTTAATAAAAAAATACTTTACAACATGAAACTTGATAAAAAAATATAGAAACATATACCAACATCTTACTAAAAAGGGATAAAAGTTTAATCTGTTCACTTAGAATATTGTCAAATCTCCTAACAGCTTCCATGTGCGATGAGTACCATAAGTATACTTTTCTTTCTTTTCTTCTTCTCCTTCTATTTTTTTTCCTCCTCTTTATCTTTCTTTTCACTCTTTTTCACTTTCATTTTATTTTCTTCCTCCTTTTTTTTCGTCTTCCTTTTCTTTTTCTTGATCTTCCTTTTTATCTCCCTTTTCTTTTTCTTTATCTTCCTTTTTATCTTCCTTTTATTTTTTTAGTGGTGTAGGAACCGGACTAGAAAGAGTGGGTTGTCTTTCCCATGCCTATTTAACTTGTGTGTTTTTCTGTCTCACAGAACCATTCTTCTCCTGTAAAAGGCTACCTCAGTCTCATCATTATAAGAAGTTTTGCTTTCCAATCCAACGTTACCTACAAAAGAGATGAGTAAAATTTTATATAGAGGTGAGTATAATCAGATTAAGCAATAAAAGTAAATTTTTTTTTAATTATCTTTTTACTTACAAATTGGAGTAAGAAGATTAAGTTTCAATAAAGGGTTGACATTCATACTGCTGAGAACTAAAAAAAACCTTTTCTTACAATAATGTTGAAAAATTAAATAATGAAAGATGAAGAAAATGCAAACCTTTAATTTTTTTTTTGGTGGTGTATTAAAATTTATTTCAGATGGAGAAGTTAAAGAGTATTTTAGTGATGTAGAAGTTGAAGAGCATGTGGAGCATGATGAAGATGTTGAAGAGCATGTGAATGAGGACTTATCATCAGAATTTCCAGAAAATGAGACAAAACAAGTATAAAATATAAAAAATTTTAAAAAACAAATACTAAATATAGGAATAAATAAAATTAAACAACTTACCCATTTAATTCTCTGCATATCACTCATCTAGGAGAATCCATTGGTCTGAAAATAGTTTATTATCTTCAACTGCTGTTATTCTGTCTTCTTCTTCTTCAGCTTGCAAACAGTTTCCGAACTCTTCCAAAAACTTTTGAATGGCTGACCTAGTGGTTTTGTTGATAATAAATACAGCAAAATATAATATCATTAACCGCTAATTACTTCTCATACTCAATAACGAACATTCTTATCAGTAGAAACATATGCAGTGAGAGTAGCATGGTAACAGAAAAACTAGCCTCATTGTCATCTTCGAGAACAGTAGCAATAACAGAGAGCAACATAATAGTCGACCGCAGCAGAACGTCAGCATCAGCGAGAGCCAGCATCGCCGTCGTCAAGAGCCAAGTGAACAACGTCGTCAAGATCATCAAGAGCCAAACAAACAACGCCATTAAGAGGGTTGTTAACATTTATGTAGCGTAAAACTTATGCAGCAGTTGCAGAAATGCAAACCGCAGTGACAGGATGACGAATACTCACATACAAAATGCCGGTGAGGATGTAGACGCAATCGCATGCGATGCGGTGGCCTCGAGAATAAACGTCCAGCAACGACCTTGCACTTAGATGCTTGCTGAGCACTAGCAGCAACATAGCTGTCGGTTGGGCTCATCTGCTATAGATGCTGCATAAATAGCGGTGGCGAAAAAGTAAGCTATTTCTGAGATCTATACTACTAATAGTATCGGATATCTAGTTTACCATTAGTAGCGTGCATCTCTACACGTAAACAAGTCCTTATATACATTTTTTAAGAATTAAAAATTTTAAAACCTTATTTATTACCTATTAATGTAGCTTATCATTAGCTGTAAAATGTAGGTACTCATAACTAAAAATTTTGTGCGAAAAAAAAAAAAGGTTTTTGATCTCATTTTTTATGAAGTTATATCAGTCGTAAAAGTTGTTATCATGTGGATGATAACTTAAAAACTGAAGGATTAAAAAATTTTCGGAAAATAAATTTAAGAAGTTTGTTTTAAGAAACAAATGTTTACCTACTTTTTTTTGTTTGAAACTACTTGAATCCTTTAGTTTTGGTGTGGTTATATGGATGATAATACTACTATTGGCTATCATACTTACAAAAAAATTAGATTAAAAAACATTTTTTCTTTGAAACTTACGCAAATTTCACAGCTATAATTAAAGCTATGATCTTAATTTATATAAATATATTCTTAACTAAATTTTAAGCTAAATTTTGACCAAGATTACTTAAAATAATGATTTATATACATATATACACACATATATTTAAGGATGAGCGAACCGAGCGTATTGAGTTACTGGAGTTAGCTTTTATGCATGTAAGCTTTATAATTCTTTTGAATGTTAATTATAATAATTATTTTTAACATAATAATATCAACTATAAGTAAAATTATGTAAGACATAAAAGCACATACACACCAGCGCTTCAAAAACTTGGAATTAGGCTTTCAAACGGTTGAAGACCTAATCAATAAATACTTAAAAGCACGGCTGAATGAACGCTTCAGATCACTTGACCTCAAAAAATGTTAAATAGTAAATAAAACAAAAGGGCACATGAGTAAGTGCTTTGAGTAACTTGAAATTAAACTGATAAAATGTTGAATATTTAATAAATAAATAAAAATGCTGCCAAATAGGCGTTTAAGGGTACTGGCGATTACATGCTAGAGGTGTGGGTTGTTTACTTAATAAAAAAATCAAATGGACCAGTGAGCGCATTAGGTTATTTGGTATAAGCTGCTTAAAATTTTGTTTATTTATTGTTTATAGTGAAGTGTATTGCGTAAGCATATTGGGATATTGGAGTTAGCTTGTATGCTCGCAAGCTTTCCTATACTTAGTTATGAATAAATATATAAATATTTTAATATACATAATAACGAAATACAAAAAAAAAGTGATTACGAGAGTCTTAGTACTCTCAACCTTTGGGTCCAAATCCCAAAATTGAGCTAACACACGACACATCTGTTAGAAACAAACATTTCCATATGTTTATAGTATGTACTGAAGCCTTACCTTAACTTGTGTATGTTTTTGTTGATTAGGTTTTATTCTATATTTAGCATAATATGTACGTACTTAGATGTTTTCCTTTCTCTTAATTTTAAAGAAAAGCTTGTAAGTGTGGAAAGTTTTAAGAAATACACAAAAACGTCGACAAGCGAGCACATTCGGTCATTGGGGATTAGCTGTTTGGGGCTTTGATTATTTGGGAATAAGTAAAACTGCAGGCAACTAAGTGCATTAGGTTATTGGAAATAAATTGATTTTAGTTATTTTATTTAGTAAATACGTATAATGTTATTAAAATATTAGTAACTTTGTTGGGTTAATTGAAATTAACTTCTTGGGATTAGGTACAAAGTGCATTTTATACCAAATAGCACTTAGATATTAATAAATTAATAAAAAGTCTTTAAAACTTGACTTGAATATAGGGATTGAGCTATAATCAGTGCTTTCAGTACAAAACTAAAGAAAAAAATTATCCTGAACTGACACCTTCTTTAACTAAAAATTGAACTGACACCTGCTTGGATGAAAATTTGAGCTGTCACCCTTTTTAATCAAATTTTGATCTGACACCTTCTTTAACTGAAACGTGAGCTGACCCTCCTTCTTAACTGTCGGTTAATTTATTTATGCATGATTATATCATATTTCAATCAAATTTCTTAGTTTTATATTTATTATTAAGTATCAGTATGTCATTACAAACACATTAAGTGTTTATTCCTTTTAGAAATTTTTTCTCTAAGCAAGCAACGGTAAAACAGACAAATTCTAGAAGTTTATTATAAATTAAAATGATGTAAGTTGCTACCAAAAGGAAATAAACATTATTTTAACATTGCTCAATTAATTATCTAAAACATTTTAAACGTTAGTTAAAAGGTAGAAGAAAATATTTTCTGTATTTTTTAATTAATTATTATACTTTTATAGTATAAAGGTATATATTTTGGCCTATACTACAATATTTTTGTCTATAAATTGTTGATTTATGGTATTTATGGCAAATACTTCGTCTAAAGATAGAAATGATTGGCTTGTTGCAATTTGGCAATACTGCAAAAAATATAAAATTCTTTACGAACACTTTTGGAACTCTTTGTAGTAAACATAACCTGATTAGTTGACGAATATATAATAAATTCTCAATGAATTCCTTCCGATCTTTTAAAAAAATTCATTAAAAATACTAATAGAATTTAAAAAATTCATAATGCATTGAAACTGAATTCTTTTATATGTATTCACTAAAAATTTATTTCCTTGAGTTCTTTTAAATTCAAAGTGATTTTGGATGCCTTCTAGGATAGGATTTTATACTTGATTACCAAGATTAAAATTTATAATTTGTTGTCCTGTTGCTTCAGTTTACCCAAAAAAATACGTTTGCCATAATAGTTTATTGATCTAGAATGAAAAGTAATATTTCGGTTAATACGCACATTATTTGATGTTGTATATAAATATGGAATAAATGTGTTGAACACTGCTGTTATAAGACTTACACTTATTCTGGATCGTATACATCACACTGAAACAAAGTACAGCAGTGAATATTTCAGAAAACAGGATTCATAGGTAAATAAAATTTAAAGCAACAGTCTTGTTTTCCACAAATTGAGAGTGTACACTGTTTCAGACAGGACGCTTATGTAAGAATTTCATAAATAGTTATATTAATCTCAGCTTCTTTAATGATATATTTTGTTGTTTATAATAAATAACAGTGCATAATATGACATTTAAAGTCAGAAGATTTAATTTTCGTACACTCATTAGCTACAGTAGGAAAATGAGCACTTCAGAGTAAAAAATCTGCAATGGATGAATTATAAGGTATCAAATAGATTGGACGCTCTTCGCTTGCTTATTTGTGTTATATTATTTCAAATAATAAATATTAAAAAAAAGTGATGTATAAAGTTATAATGCTGTATTGACTACTTGACAATCAATTAAAAAAAATAATTAAAATTTTGCATCAATAATCATTGACCTTATTATCACTGCATTCTTCATTTTTCGTTTCAGCTGCTAGCAAATAAACTCAATAGCCTGTGGATCTTCTTAACAAATAAATAAATGAATCATTTTGTAAAGTAGTCAGTGTACTTATAAATAATTAATTGCTTAGTAGTAACGTTATGAGTACTTTGCGTGATCTCATCGTTAATAAGAGATCTCATCGCTTAAATTATTTTTATGTTTTTAAATCACACGACTCCATTATAAGTTTAATTATGGCACTTTATTTTATTGCTTTAACATACGCATGCGCTCTGTACTGATCTTATTTTACGAGATTTATATATTAAGCCATGCGCAGTGCTAAATAAGTCCGTCGTTAAATACAACGTGCTACAGACCAGTTGTAAAATGGATTCTGGTCCATGGCATCTCATACATGGACGTTATCAACGTGGTGTATACCAGCGCTCACGCGTAGTCTAAAAAGTTCACTGTGCGTGAACAAATGCCTGTCTTTCAAAGCCAATGTCGTAATTTCCAAATTATAGTTTTGTTCATGTGAAAATATAATATGCTTAAAAGATAAAGAGTAGCATTTAAGGGTATTCAGTAAATCGACCAGAGTGTTTCCTTTACTAACCTCTCCTTTGTGATTAATTATAATTAATAACTAATTGTCTTGCTGTTTAAGCCAAAAGTAAAAAGATGAGCCCCCAAGGTGGCATTTTGAGGATTCAATGAAGTCTAAATTTCCCGCAATCCGTTGCAAACTTAGAGAGAAAAACTTCATTTCTTGAGCATAAAAGAGTGTATCAGTGTGTATAATGTGAAATGTTACTTTTTTTAAATAAGTTATGCATTAAATTATCTTAAATTTTGACGGAGCTTTCTGAAATGGAAAGACAAATACTGGTTCTCTCATGGGTTTTAAAAATGTACAGTTCAAAATATAAACTAACAGTAAAATACTCAAATTATACAGAGTTATAGGTTATGTAATGCCGTTTACGACAAAAATCAAATTTTTAAACTCAATAATTGCAAAACCATAAGGAGAGTCGCTTTAACCTCTTTATTTAGGACGCCCACTTCAAATTTCAGATAATTTAATACATTATTTATTGACAAAAAATACATTTCAGATTATGCACACTGACAAACTTTTTCATGCTCTGAAAATGTTATTTCTTTCTCTGAATTTACAACGGATTGCATTGAATTTGGACTTGATTTATTCCTTAAACTGCCGGCTTGGGGGCTCTTTTCTTTATTTTAAGCTTAAACAGCCAGATAATTAGTTATTAACTATGATTTCTCACAATTGAGAAGTTGGTGAAGTAGAAAATCCAGCCAATATACTAAATGCTCTTAATTTTGGTATATTGTACGAGTGCAATTTTTCTCCACTGCATATCTCTCAAATCACCGTTACTTATTTTAATAACGCTTTTGCCAAGCAGATCACAGAGTTCTGCGTACAAATTTTATTGGATGCTAATTTTTTATGGCCTCATTTTAGTTCCCACCAAAAAAGTCAAATTAAATATTTTAACAGGTTGTAGCTAACATGCAACATATACATGTACAGGTACAAATAGTTGCTGATTACATTTTTTTTCACCTATTGTACAGTCTTCCCTTCCAGCTTTCTCCTCAGTACTAAAGTGAAGTTTACTCACTCTGTATCTTTTTCTCTCTCTCTTTCTCTCTCTCCCTTTTAAACACACACACACACACACACACACACACACATATATATATAAACATGTATAATAAATGGTACAAACATGTACTTATCTCATATAATAATTTTATAGGTCACTTTACAGATCCTTCCATCATCTTTCCTTAGTCTCACTCTATCCCTTCTAACGCCCATTCACAATAAAGTTAGCTTTTTTATGTCTGTTATTTTTATTGAGTGGAATTAATGCTTCCTTCCCTCATCTCACCTCCACCCTAGCTATCATTTTTGAGTCCTTTATCAGCTCCACCGTAACTTTACTTTGCATGAGGTATAATTTGTTCAGTTTGTCTGTGAATAAATTGAGTTAAATTATTTTACCAATCCCTGCCCAGGCCTCCTCAATCATCGCTTGTTTTTATTACACCCTTTGGCTTCCTCTGTGCCACCCCTTATTTCCACGACATCCTTTAGCTCCATTTCATAGTATATTAAATTTACGTACTAACTACATTATAGTTTATTCCTTTCTATCTTGATGATCCATTGTTAAATCAATTTGTCTCAAAAAAAAATTAGCATTAATTATTTGAGAAAATTTTTACTATAATGTGTAGAATCTGAGTATCTCAATAACCTTGTCAGCCAACCTTGCCCCACTTGTGGCTTATTTATACGATTACGTTTCAAAGACAATTAGAAGGTACTACAAGCATTTTTTGATAAAAACGCTTTTTATATCTAGTTATTATTATATTCAAAGTTTGTCTATGATGTACACTTCTAATGCTTTATTAGAAATTTCCGATAGACCATGAGGTTTAATTTATATTATTTATTACTACCTTAGGTAATATTATTTCAAATAAAATAAAAAGTAGTAGTCGTTTGCATGTTGTTTAGAAAAGTATTTTATTGTTTATCACTAAACCCTACGCTTCAGTCTACATGTTTGGTAGGTTTGCTTAACAATAATTAAAAACTTTTGCTTATGGGGTCAGCTATTGGTCCTTAGTAACCAAACCTTTCTTCCCGGTGTATCTATTAACACCTGAACGAGACACTTTTCTACTATTTCTTTTCACTAAGTGTTACACTTGTGTATAGCTTAATTCTGGTGATCTATTACATTTAAAGTGAACCTCAAGTTCTTCAAGTTCATACAAGAAGTAAAAATATACCTAAAGACTACAAACTCACGACCTTAACTATTGATACTAACTTGAATATAACTCACTACCTCTATACCATAGCAGAAGAGCATATTATTTTCAAGTTAAAAACCTTACTAATGATTACTTACTACCACATTATAGCCACTGAAAGTCTTTTGTTAGGTCAAACACTTTTACTATTGCCTTTCTAACTTTTCAGTTACTTTATTATTACTAGATTATCATGACTCATGTGTAATGAAAGAAACTAAAGTAAATGACATTTAAGTTGTATGTAGGTACCTAACTAAGATAAGTACTTATTAATGTGTTACAAAAACAACATATTTATTAAATCCAAAGGCCAATTATGAGTGTATTGTATTTAAAAACGTTGAATACTTATGAAATCTAAACAGATATACGCTACAGAGTTTCGTACTAAAAATTTGTTACATTCAATTCTCGATTTCAAAAAATTTTAATATTTCTCTCGTCAAAATTTACTGTTTTAGTTCTCAAGAAAGCATTTGATGCATTTGATCATGAAAAAAAAGGATGTATTGGCACTGATATGGTTGGAACTATTTTAAGCATGTTAGGATACGAACTTAGTGAGTCAACATTACAAGAAATAATCTCTGAAGTGGATGAAGATGGTAAGTTATACGTATGATCATGTTGCAGCAATGTATGTTATCCTACTGTCATTATCATCACAAAAATTTTAACTTAATTTAAATATAATTTTATACACAGTATGGCTCAGTTTATCGTCAATAAATGAGTTTTCTTTCTAATATAAAAAGCCCGTTAGGGGTAAAGACCTTCGTCTTCGTGAGCTATTAAAGTAGACTGGCCGTTAGCATTGTAAGAAACGATTTTGTTTTTTGCTAATACTTTTTCCCTTAAAAGATTTATCATTCATAACATGTTGCATTCACATGCTCAGGTTGTCTATCGCAACTGGTCTCATCAGAGGCACACATTTATTGAGCTTATGAGTGCGCTTAGCTTGTGTTTTTCCTTTGGACAAACCTGAGTTTCAGTTAATTATGAGGAAATTTTTTTTTACTTTAATCTGGATTATTGTAGAAAAATCCATACTACAGTCATTTGATTTAATACAAAAAGGATATAAAACAATTTAACTTGTTCCTAAAAACAACAATGCATTTCAAGGACCTTCAGTAAGAGATATAGATTTCATTGATACTATAACTAAAGATGAAAAATTAAACGAGTACAAAAAAAAGATGGATGATATTGATACATTAACTAAAGATAAAAAATTAAATGATTTTGACAGTAAAAAAGTAGATTTTAGTGATACCTTGACTGAGAATAGGAATTAAAAGATATGAAACGTAGAAAAGATAAACTAGAAAAAAACAGATTGTTTACGTAAAGAAATTGTGCATGCAAACTTGAAATAAAACTGATCAAAAGAACCTTTAAAAATAGCAAGACCGATAATTTAATAATCACATCTAATAAAATCAGAGAGTTTATAAAAAAAAACCTTGAGGCAACGTTGAACTTAATGGATAAAGAGAAAGTCGTTGACATGTCCTGGCTGTCAGTTCTATCTGAGAGTTCTGCTTCTTAAGATAAATAGGCGATTGAAAAAGAAAGGAAGAAGAATAGGAGGTCCAAAGTAGGCCTGAAAGGTTTTTTGAACCAAGTTAGAGCAGTCTGTTTTAACATTGGTGCCATTGACAACTGGCTGATAGTTAAGCATGGAATATCAAATGCTTCTCATAGTTTGAAAATAGAAGTTATTAACCAAGATAGTTCTGGGTTTTTTATATGTCCCGTCACTTATCAGACTAAAATAGAATTGGTCTTAAGACAACCCAGTATTAAACTTTATTTTCGGTAAAACGTCCCTTAATAATGAAAGCACAGTATGTTTTATTACTAATGCCGTGCCAATGGTACAAAAAGCTAAAAAAATTGTATGATGTATAATATAAAGACGAATGCGTATAAAATAAGCAACAAACTTAACACAATTAGAATTGCCCATAAAAAGCTAAGTGCTATACAGTTCCATGAATTTTCCGATGTACCAGTAAGCGATTTCAAATCTGTTAGTAAAACGTATAGCCTTTTTAAGTGCTAGAGTAAGAAAAGGTAGGGCACGTGCTAGACTTATCTAAGGTGGGACACAGTCTCGGTTCACAGTCATGGTTGTAGTAGGAAAGGCAGTCACTGCAAGTACCCTCTGTTACGAGTATAACGATAAAGTAAAAACCTCTCTACTGCCTTAAGAAAAAATCTCTGATGGTGTTATACTTGTCAGTGGTTCGTATAAAATATCAAAGCCATGTCAAAATCTCAATTTCAGTGACCCCTACTACATATAATTAATGTGATATTTTTGGAGGTTTCCAAGGAGAAAACGGAAACGTACTTACAATTACTAAGAATTGTTCAAAAATGTTTAGTCTTCTTATGTATTGAGCAGTTTAATTATGACTTGACAATTTCATGAAAGACGTAAAAATGAAGTCCTTAAGATGACCCAAAAAGTCAATAAAATAAGTATATATTGCACAACTTACATTAAACGGAATTCTTACAAAAATTCTAACTATATCTTACTAGCAGCCCTCCTTCCACTAAATGGAACACCGTAGTAAGTTGACATGTAATGTAAAACGTTTTCAGTTAAAAATTTTACATCAATTACTGACACTTCTCAGAACAAAAATCATCTTTTTAAAAACATATTTGTTCAGAATCCATACGGTCTATTTGGTCAAGTAAAAAGCTGTGAAAAGCTGTAAAAATATAATTATGCTAAAAAATACTCTGCACTGCTTAAGCATAAAATAATCGTTGACCCTAAAAAGCCGTTGACTTGCAGTTTTCACCGTATAACCTATGAACAGGGCTACTTTTTAGGTATAAGAATTTGTAATTAAGAAAAGAGCTTTTCTCTTATATCACAACTTGTTCACCACAGCAACAAAGTCCTGTCGCCACGAAAATACAAATACATATTTGACCTATAATTTATTTATTGATTTTAATGCTGCTTTAATTCCGATAGATGTTTAGCGTCGTTTTCTTGACGCCTGAAACTGTATTCATTAGATGCATTTGAAGTTTGCTTTCCGAGCTCTGCTCGTGACGTCTGCCAGTGAATGACTGACTTAGTTTAATAGTGGCCGGCTTTCCATAGTCTTGTAGTCGACGAATTTTTTTCGGAAATGCTAGTAAAAAGGCATTTGTTCCCAAGGTAGTTTAAAGTTAGGTGGCCCGTAAAAGAACCGATGAGATTGATGGTTAAGTAGGGAGCGTAAATACTTATAATGGCCCTGAAAAGGGCCAGTGGTGAAATTTCCAGTTACTCCTTATTATTATACTTGATGATGGAGATCCAGCTAATGGTAGCTTGACTCTTATTCTTGGAGCTTCTGTGTACGGTAAGCGTACTAGAGGGATGTATGCCACTGATCAGAGAATATCTCGTCTTCAGATCGTTTTCCAGATAACCAACTGCTCATCCTTAGGTGGGAAAGAGGGCCTAGAGAATACCTTCTGTGTAGGTTTTCCATTGAAATGACCAGTAAGAAGGAGGCCATTATAGCTGCCCTTACTCTTCAGGGCTGGCTTCCTTTGCTTGCATTAAAAGTAGAAAATTCTCTGATGGCACCAGGTTAAATGGTTAAACAGCCACAAGACTCTCAAGTGTCAAAACAGGTTGTGCTCTGGCTAGACGCGTCTCACGGTATTTTTCCGGAAACGTTGACGTTCTAAACGCCTATTTTTTCGTGACACTTGGTAGTCTTGGTAATCTGGGATGAGAACTGATTTATTTTGCTTGCCCATATAAGAGAAGTGTCATCGGTAGCTGGGATGCCCAGCTGCATGACATACAACTGATGAACGACTACGGTAATTGACACCTCGATGGGGCTTCTTATAACCACTTTTCACTATCTTCGATTGCAGGTGGCTTCTTGACACCACTTAGCGAATCCTACTGAACTAAAGCGCAAAGTTAGTTTATTTTAGCAAAACTTTAAGCTTATTTATCGTTATTGTTAATAACTTTCTTAAAAAAAAAACCCTGTGAAAACAATTTCGGAATTATGAAGTTTGAGTATGCAAAGTCTTAGCGAAATCGGTTCAGTAGTTTTCACGGTCAGCGATTACAACGGTTGTAGCAACTTTGCTACATACATTAGCAAGATTAATTCTGAAGAAAAATAGATACTTCTTAACTTTTTTGTTACAAAATTATCGGGCTGCAATAAATTCTGAACAAGAATAGCAGAAATACTATTAAAATATTTCACATGCAACAAAAAAAGTCTTAGTAAAAAAACTGCATCCTTACAAAATTCCTTGAAAATTTGTCAAACCATAAGGTACTAGATATTAATGTATTCAAAGGAATTTTCCAAAAATGTTGTAACTATGTTCCACAAAAGTCCTAACTGGATTCATAGATGTCTCCTTATAATACAACTTTGTATTTTTTCTTACAAGCCCATCAGATAGCATTTAATTTCTTAAGGGTATCACAAATGTTTCATATACTAACAATTATAAAAAACGGGGAGTGTAAATAGTGTATTAATATCTAAATGGAAGTTTCTTATAAGTTTCGTATAAAACATATCATAATAACAGAGATTATCTTCTTAATTTATTGTTTATAATAAAGGTACTTGTAGCGTTTGTGTTTCTTTTCATTATTTGTTGGTTTTGTACTAATTTGTTGTTTTATTTGTTAATAAAGCCTGAAGAGGTCGACACTCCAGTCGATAAAACGTTGCTGTATTAAATAAAGAAAACGCAATGTGTGTTTTTTATTTCGAAGTTTGCCCCAAAACATCAACTAGTAAATTATTAAATTATTTCTTAATTTATTTGTTTCAATTATTTTTTCTATTTTTTTAATTGTACAAAAAAATGTTGACTGTAACATTCCAAGTGATCAATAAATATCTTAAAAATATTTTACGAAAGTTCTCATAAGAAGTTATGGTTTACCCTTTAACTACATGTATGTAAGCACTATTCTTAAATGGCCATAATTTTATTAATATGATACATAATTGAAAATGCTTTTTTTATGTTTAGTATTTCCGTAAAATAAATACAGTACTTTCGTGGCTTTTCACCAACTTAGAGATAGTTTCTGCAGTTATGAGTTTTTGTTCAATTATTTATCAGAATCTGTACTAACGACGTACATAACTTTTTTTCGTATACAAATCTTATGAATAACTTTTACTTATGAAAGTATTGCTGGATAAAACTGACGTATGTACGTGACACTTAAATAATTTAGAGTAGCGAAGTACAATCAACGTAATAATTCTACTTTAAAAGTTGTTAGAAAACTCCTGCAAAATTTAGAAGTGTTCTGCAAGTTTTTTTAATAAAATGTATTGTTATGTTTACTCAGAAAGTGTCGTAACACTAAAATTTACAATTTTCACATAAATTAATTTTAGCCTGCTACGAGGTCTTAAGGAAGTAAGCTATCAAAGGATCATTTTGTTTGTTTACAAGTAAAGAGTATTAGTGTAAGATTAATGATTATTATATGCAATAAAAATACTTTAAGAAGTATTCTGTAAAAATGCATCACAGAGATATGTAGGTTTCATTATCACAGCTCTTCTGGTTACCTTACACACAATTCTTGAAACACGGTGCCCCAAAGAGTTATTATTTTAAGAATCCAACAAATTTATTACTGTAGCTTATTAATGTCTTAATTTTTTTTTTTTTTTTGTTAAATATATAATAAGACACTTTTTTATCGGTGAATGCACGTAAATTACTATTTTTTCACATATTACCAAAAAAAAAAAAAGAAAAAAACCGAAGAAATAGCACAATGATAAAGAGTAAATAATAAAGAAACAGTATATTACATCACCACGTAAGAAAGTTGTACATTTTTGCCAATGTGTTTATTGCTACTCGAGATGAAGCCAAGGGTGGACGATACGCGGACAGTAATGTGCTATTTTCCTGCCGAGTGGCGTAAGCAATTCTCCTTTATACCTGGCGTGAAGTTCGCGACCCGAAAAAAGTTATGTATTGCCTAGTTTTATACAAATTCAACACGCAGTCGTTCTGTCGTTCATTGTAAGCGCTCATGCGTTTGTTGATCGAAGGAATCTAGGGAACTAAAGGGCAAAAAAGATAGAAAACAATATACAGCGATTTTGGTACAATATGCAACAGCCACGCTTGTAGAAATCGTTCTACTATAAATAAAATTTAAATACACACAAAATTTATGTAAAAATTTTTTATACTGGCGGTATGGAAATTATTGTTGAGTATATCACTACTCACTGGCTACAATCGTTTATAATACACTCTGCAAGCTGCATATCTACACTGGATAAGTATGAATGTTATGATCCAAGTATTTTGGATTTCGTCAGCTAAGTACCGTTTATTGTTGATTATAGCTACATATACGTGAATAGCTGATGCCTAACATGAGAAAATATCTACGAGAGCGCTGTGATTAGTGAGCAACAAAAAGATTACCGTCCTGGTCAGAAATGCATATCTGCCCAGCCTGAAATCAGGACGAGACTGCTAAATTTTCGTCAGGGTATGATGAAAAAGCTTATTTAATTCTTAAGAGAATAGCACTTTAGGATCTTATGTTTCGAAACAAACCTCGAATCTTTCCGATGAATTTTTACAATATTGGACTTTAATATTTTATATTTATTTAAATATAATGGAGAATTTAACATTTATTGAGAAAAATAAATTGAAACTTATGATATCAATGGATTTACTAAGTGATTGAAAAATATGTAGCATGTACAAATAGTAGTCTTTGTCGGATAAGTGCCATCATGTCCGGAGCTTTTTTGCGGCTCGAGGGACCTGCAAAGCAGGGCTCGAGGGACGCAAGGTAGCCACGGAGCGATGGCACTTATGTGGTGAATTTTATTTTTCCTACTGAGGGCACACTTGACCTTCAAAAACACCCGAGGTCGGAAAGTAAATTAACTTTTAAATATTGCTCAAAGTAACCTTCTTGATCAATGCAGCACTGTAATCTGCGAACAAAGTTTGCTAAAGCTCAATCGACCATCGCAAAAGTATACATTTTCATACCATGGGCCCAAAGTGCAACTGCCGCTTTGCGCCCTAGGGTCACACTTTGAGCCCATGTAATCACTTTGGGCAGGGAAGTTTTTTGCACCCTCTAGGCCCAAAGTACTTTTCTGTTCTAGGACCCACAGTGATTTACTGGGCGCAAAGTGTGCCCATGGGTGCCAAATTTCACTTTGCGCCCTTGGTAAGAAAAATATTATACGTTACTCAGGCACCAACCTACAACAAGAGCGCTTCGGTTTGTACTCATGTTTGTCCCCTGTGCCCTAGTGACGTAATGTACTTAAACGGTACAATAAATGGCTGGTGATATACGTTTTTAAGCCAAAAAAGACTTACATAGTTTATAGAATAACACAGCTAAAACTTATATCAAGACGTTCGAAAAATATCTCATATGGTATAATGTTTAATAATACGTAGATTTTTTTTATTATTTTAATTACCTAGTCTGCTGTCTGCCTGATATATTTTCCTTATTTTTGATCTGATGTCGAAGCTACAAACTTAAGCAATGGGCAGAAATTTTCTATAAGACACATATGCGTATGCGTAAATAGTTTGTAGCTTGTTACAAAAAATTCCGCTTTAAGCTTAATCCACATAACCATACTGTTATAACATACCTACAGTATACTGTTGAGCCAGTCAAATATTTTACTCATCAACTATTTAGTAGTTTTGAGATTCTTAGTTTTCCAAGTAAGTATATAAATAATTTATTTTAAAGATCAAACTCCAACTTTTTGGTGTAAGGTATTGTTTTAAGTACTGTATTACTAACAAAAATACAATTTCTATACTCAAACGGTACTTTGGGTATCCAATAAGTGAATGACAAATTATTTATAATGTATTAGAAGTGACAACTAAACTTGTTAACTGGAGAACAAGATGTATTAGAATATAAGAATGAACGTGGATTCTGTATAAGCCAAGGTTATAATGAAAAAAACTTGATGCTTAATAGCTATATTATTATATTTGCTGAAACACTACATGATAACTGTTAGACTTGCTAAAAAGCAAGATGATAATAAAAATGTATTTAAATAAAGACATGTCAGATCCAATACTTTCTCTCCCTGTCTCTTTATCTTTTTTTGACATAGATACACACACAATTAAACAACTTAACAACTTGATCCAAGATATTGTTTTGAATCGATCTCACGAGCTTGAATGAGTTGTGCATTTATTTATCCTGTATACGTGAGTAGGGTAAACTTTGACTGAATAAAATCAAGATTCAATAATCAAATAAAAGTTCATTTATTTGTATACTTATATTAATGTAGCTTATAAGTGATCAAAAAAATTGAAAGTTTATAAATTATATATTATATTTTCTTTAAGTAACTTTGAATTATAATAAGTGCCTCTTGGATACTTTATTACGATAAAATAAACATGCAGGTAATATATGCTGCTAACAAAAAGGCATTTAAATTTGTTACTTTCATTTTTTCATGGACGTGCAATATACGGCAGAGTATTTTCATTGCGCCGCACGCACCATTGCTAGAAAGATAGCTATACGATTTGAATTACCGATACTTAACATTGGAAAATCCGGGTTTCCGCAGTAGATATAGCAATTGGAATGGGTCATTTAAAGCGGACCTAAACAGTCAATTTTTGATTGATTCTTATATAAAAATGACTGCACCGAAAAAATACTTATGGTTAGCGTTAGACTTACAATTGTACCCCCAGCTAAGTACTTCCAGGAATTGTGACCGTTACAGATCTTTTCATCCCCCTACGTATATATGGGTAATTCTGCCGTAACTTGCTCAGATCGACTTAAAAATTGTTTAAAAAGAAGTTGGCTGACAATAATTTTTTTTATAATATTTTTACTATATACAACATGAGTAACAAATATCTGAAGCGATACAACTACAAAACTTGCTGGTCAAAAGTTATACGAAATTTTATAAAAGCCAGTTTTTATCGGTTTTCAAAAATTGTACGTCTTCCTAACACTTGTAGCTAAGCTCCTTTAACAGTTTGTGTGTTCTTACTGGGTGTAAATAAAAGCTGGGATCAAAACCTATCAATTAAAGAAAATTTTGTTCGATTTTGTGCCTCCATTCGAAAGTTACAGCTATTCTAATTAGAGCGTGAATATCGCTAATAATATGATTTTGGCCAAAATTCCCTATTTTTCATAAAATCGTTATAACTTTTCATTGGGGGCACAAAATTTAAAGATTTTTGTTTTAATCATTAGGAATACGTTTTTGCTTTTATTTGAGCTCAGATAAAGCCACCTTATAGAGTGCACCTCTGGGCTATTAATGTTGAAAGCCGCACCACCGTTTTTGAATTTATGTAGCGAAAAAAAGGCTAATTGGACAAAACCCCGAGACACGGTCTCGTGTTTTAGCTCAACAGTGACAAAAAGAAGTTTGGCTAAGATCGATTGCTCTTTAACAAACAAAAACGGCTTTTTGAGGGGAGGAAGGGTGGAAATAGAAAAGTTCGGAATGGAATTTTCAAAGTTTGTAGTGCTCGTGTGACTCATAGGCGTAATACAATGACTTATCCACCCATACTTAGCTTAGTATTCTTAAATGCAATAAGAAACTGTAGTTTGCGTATCTGCACGCGCACACAGATTGGTTGTTTCATGGAAGTTGGAATGGAATGAAATGTTTGTACGCCCAAAATACGCAAAAAGGAGAGCTTGGCTACTCAAGAAGTAACAACTTCATAAACTACTGTTGTAAGGATTTACTCATTTTAGTCCTATACCTTGAAAAGTAAACATTGGTTAGCATTTCCAATCCAAAAAAATATTTGTTTGAACTGATTTTTGTTAAAACCGGGGTTATGGTGCAAATATGCGGACAAAATGTATGCAGTAAAAACTCACTCGACTTTTTCGATTTTTGGTGGGACTAAGGTACAAATCTTATCACCAATAGTTAGAGAACACAATGCTTACTCTTCCAAGTGGCATATAAGCCTTATTTTTTACCAGTGAAAGCGTTTCTCGAGTGAAATTGAGTTGTGGACATGGGTTGAAATGGAAAATTCGACTCGAAATATTTGATTATGTTGAAGAAGGTATTAATATATCGGTATGAGACAATGTGTTAAGACAATCTAACGTTTTTAAGGTTTTGGGTTTCATTACAGCACTCGAGTATGAGTGCTGGACATGATCTGAGCAAGTTACGGCAAAATCACCCATATATACTTGGAGCGCATGGTGGCTCAGTTGGCTAGGTTGTGGATTCGCACGCGGAAGATCGTGGTTAGATTCCCGGCCAGTGCGACTTTTCAGGCAAGTACCTCTGTGATTTTCCACATGTGCTTTTTCACCACCCAATGATCCTTAAGGAGGGTTTAGGCAACCTTTTCGCAGCAAAGTTTACTAAGTTTCCCCTACCCTCCTTCTTTAATGGAAGGCCACCCATCCCTCTTCCCTTCCTTTTCTCAAGTGACAAGTGCCCATGGTAGTTAGCACCAAAAGAGCCGGACGTAGAGCACTATGATATAAAAATAAATCTATGTATGTTCTTTATTTATTTAATGTGTTATTGTGTTTTTGTGAATTGCAAAAAGATTTTTCTAATAAGCAGATCCAGGGTTTGGAATGTTCGCTATTATAACAGGACTAAGAAAATAAATCGTATTGACTAGCAGGTTCAGGGTAGAACTAGATAGACTGGCTTCATAAGCAGATCTGATTTTAAGGTGTATATCTGCGTGTGTAGTTTAATAAGCCAGACTTAGAGCACTATAATATATCTTTATACTTGTGGGGCTGATCTCTGATCTTTATGCGCAAATGACCTATTATTAATTTATAAGTAGTAGTTAACATGGATACTTATTTGGTGAAGTCATAGAGCTTTAGATTAAGTTTTCGAAAACCAGTTATAATTATAGGGAAAAATTCCTACGGTTTCTATTATTTTATAACCATGAGAAACTAAGGCACATAGTTATGTAATGTTATTAGCAAAAAAAATAAATGCACTAAGAATTTATACTTGCTAATAAGAATTAGTAACATTGTTTCGTAATACTTACTATAGTTATAAATGTAAGAGATCAATCATCACGTACTTTTATATTTAGCATTAGTATGTATTAAGTCCATCTATTTGTCTCCTGGGCAGTGGCAAAAAATAGATGAATAAATTTTTCATTCTAAAAGAACTTTTTCTAGCATCATAAAAACTCTACTTTTGAAAACAATTCTCTTCAAAAGTATACAAAAGTGTTTCCTAAACAAAGAAGTAGGGCTTAAGGACATACTGTTTAGTCAAGTCATAAGAAAAAATTCTACACAAGTCCCTTAGGATGTTGGTAGGAGAAAGGGAAGTTAAAGTGAAGGGGTTATGGAGAAATGTGGTTATGTTTATCCTGACATTTTAATTATCAATACCAAAACCCCCTCATCCCCCCTCACATTTCTAGTAGACCATCTTTTATGGTAATTGCTTGATTAAATTATTAGTTACCATTTATGACTACATGGGAAGAGTATAGTACTAACCAATACACGGCTTAATTATATTATCGTTAAAGTGACGAACTTATTTACATAATATATTTGTGTCGATTCTAGAAATTTGCATTGGTATCAATAATATTCTCCCTATTTTCTTAAATAATCACATATTTAATACCAAAATAAAATTTCTGTGCGTATACTTGGTATAAAAAATACTCTGAAAAGAGAAATGCAAAAAAAAAATTCTATTTGATTAAGTTTTCCAAAATAATATATTAGTGTCAAAGCTTTATGTGACCGTTAACTAGAAAAAATTTTTTTGTTCATTTTAAAGGTAAAAAATCTCTCTCCCTACAATATTTTGAACCTTAAATATATTTTTGAAATTATTTTGTAAAAATATATTATAGGATTCTTATACTTTAAGAGCAATAAATAACGTTTGATATAAAAAATGTATCACAACTAAGCTAGTTGAGAAGGACTATTTAGTGATTTATAAATTATCTGGCTCAACATATTAAATACTAATATAGCAAACGTTTCATGCAAAACTATATTTTTAACTTAATTTGAGCCATTAAAGCTGTTTCAATATTTTTATATTATTATTGTTACAAATATTATTATAGTTATCTTACTAATATATAAAGCAGAAGCGCTAAAACCATTGTAATCGCTAACCGCGAAAACTACTGAACCAATTTTGTTAAAATTTTTCACACTGATTCATGATACTTCCTAGATGGTTTTAGTATAGTTTTTATCTTAGAAAATTTAATAACAATAGCAATAAATGAGCTCAAAGTTTCGCAAAAATACGTCAGCTTTTCACTTTAGTTCAGTAAAATCCGCTAGGTGGCGTCGACATAAAATCGAAGCTACCTGCCACACAATTAAGTAAGTGTGGTTATAAAACGCTGGAGCGTCTCCACAGTGTTGTAGTCGAGTTTTGGCAATTCAACGAGCTGTACAGACAATGCTGATAATAGTCTTGCAGCTGGGTATCCCGGTTACGGACGACACTCTTCTCTACGGGATAAGGGACCTACGTGTCCCTTTACCCTGAATCCCGACGAGTGCGATCAAGAAAAAAAAATGAATTCCAACCGATGCCGTCTCTGCCACAATACCAGGAGACATATCTAGCCAGAGCACAATCTGCTCCATCTCATCAGAGTTGTGAGGGAGTTCCACCATCCCACCTGGTGCAGTTAGAGAATTTGTGGCTACAAATGTAAGCAAGGGAAGACAACAGCTCTGAGCTCTGAGGGGCATGGGCAGCCACAACGGCTACCTTCTTGGTCATCGCGTCCCCAATGCGCTTACCCACATGTTCCCGTCTAACGATGAGCGGTTGGTTATCCGGGGAACGACCCGAGACGAGATATTCTCTGGTCAGCAGCGTACCTCCCTCCATCACAGTCTTCGTATATCAAGACTTCCAGGGTAAGAATCAAGCAACCGTAGCCAGCTCTTCATCATCAGGAATAAGAATAACCTGGAAGTTTCACCACTGGTGCTTTTTAGGGCCATTATAAGTATTTACGTTCCCTACTTAACCATCAATTTCATCGGTTCTTTTTAGGATCCACCTAAGTGTAAACTACCTTGCCAACAAAGACATTTTTATTACCATTTCCGGAAGCGATTCGTCGACTAAAAGACTATATTAACTAAAGACGGGCACTATTAAACAAAGTCAGCCATTCACTAGCAGACGTCACCTCCGGAGTTGTTTTTCGCAAGGCTGGAAAATCCGGTGACTGATGACCCTATACTACCCTCTTGACTCTAAGCATTTAACCAGGAATCACTAATCCTCTCCAAGGTCTGCGTTGGGCAAACCTATAACAGCTATGTAGGAAAAAAAACTTGTTTCAACGGGACAGCCTCCACTGGACAAGTATCACTAATCAATCTCCCCATCTAAGATCATCAAAACAACTGAATCTGCGAATAAAACATTACATAGACACCAACGTCTTCGACGTTATACCGGGAGACGTTGGGAAAGAGCACTACAACTAGCCCCAAAGCTTCGGACTTCGTAATTTCTCTCCCAATCAGTCTGGGTCTTCAACATCAGGCCAGAGAAGATCACCTTGAAGTATCCGAAAGTCACAATTGCTGTTAACTGAAGACTGAAAGAGTTTACTTAATAAGCTCACTGGTCTTTTTTAGGGCCATCGGACCTCGAACTACCTTGCCTACAGATACATTAGAACTTAACAAAGTTGACAGAAAACAGCTTTTAGGGGTCACAAAAATTTTAAGCATGCCAAAAGTCGAAAGAGGGTGAATTGCAAGAAAAACTTCAAATGTATCTAATAAATACAATTTTGCTTAGGCGCCAAGAAACTGAAGCAGAAAATTTATCGAGATTGAAACAGCAGCGTCAAAATCGACAAATAAAGAGTCCATTACGTGAGAGATAAGCTTTTCATTGTACCCTCACAGCAATCTCTGAAATCTTTAAAGATCCTACTTCAGATTTTTTAATGAGTAGAAAATGTATTTGTGTTTTTGTGGCAATAAAATTGTAGGGTTTAAGGTCCAGGACTTTGTTGCCCTGGTAATAAAGTTGTGAGATATGAGAAAAAAAATTTTTTTTTTTATTTAAATTTTTTGGGGGCTTAAAATCATTATAGCTTAAAAAAATAGCTGTTTTCGTGAATTACACGGGAGAAACTGTAAATCAACGGCTTCTTATGGCCACCGATAATTTTATGGCATAAAGAACGCACGGTACTTTTTAGCATAATAATTTTTTTGAATTCTTACACCTCATTATTTAACCAAATAAACTATATAGATTCCGAAAAAATATGTTTTGAATAAGAAGATTTTTGTTCTGAGATGTATCAGGAATATGTGTAAAATTTCTAACTGAAAATGTTTCTTGTTACATGTCAACACACTACGGTGTTTTATTTAGTAAGTCTCGGGCGAAGCCGAGACGGGGGGCTGCTAGTTATTATTATAATCATCATTATTATTGTTATTATTATTATTATTATTATAATTATTATCATTATTATTTTTATTATTATCATTATTATTAGCGTTTTTGGTTTATTTCATTATTTTAATTAATGCTCTATATCCTCCTTTATTTATACAGTGCGGGATACAACCACACATATACGGTACCTTGTAAACGCAGGGCCACCGAATGAAGCGAGGAATTTTGTGTTGTATGGGAGGGGAAATTGCATGGTTGAAAAGAGGTGCCATGGAAGGGTAATTAAAGGGAGAGACGCGTATTGAAGGCCGAAAAGAGTTTTTTTTTCTTCTTGGATGATCGTGGTGAGAGGTTTGATGATCAAGGAAGTTACGCTTGACCTGTTGCCACATAGCGTGATCTAAAACCCACGATGCAGAGTCAGTGTGACTTTTTTCCTTTTGCTTTAGGTTTTTAATTTGGTTGTAAATAATACGAAGTCATTACATAAGATTTTGAGATTTTGGGTTGTGGACTGCTTAAAAAAGTAGTTCCTTGTCACTGAGACAGTAAAATGCTAGCAGTGATCTTAGTGTTAGGCCTTAACTCAATTAATGGTGTCTTGCTTTGTTCTTGAATTTTTCAATATCTTTGATTGCTCTTTGTGAGTCTGGTGGTCGTCGTATTTCCGAGCGTACATGTTGGAGTTGTTGTAAAAAGACGGGGACGGTCATCCATCTATTTAAGCCCATGAAACAATTTAAGCCCATGAGACTGAGAGAAGTCTTTTTCCTACTACTTCTGTGTGTCTTTCTTTTACTTTTATTGGCTTCAGTAGTTTCTTTGGCGTAACTATGCCACTTCGTAGATGTATAATTACTTATTTGAAAGATAAAAACCTTAAATAAGGATCCAGTAGGCACCTTTTTATAACCAACTATTAATTCATAAAGAGCAAAAGAGAAGTATTTTGGATCGTAAAACAGCATGCATTTTTTGTTTTAGTCAATCACATTGAAGATAAATGACCTTACTACTATGTATACGAATTTTCTGATTGTGATTTTCTACTGTATCCGATGTGTATTAAAATAGTTTAGGTTAATCTTGAGGTCAAGCATCTAAATTTTTTCTTATAATTTTCTCAATAAAAAGTATAATCAGTATAGTATCTACTCTAGAAGTATGCTTGGCATATCACGTCTAATGTAAATCAAGTATACGGATGAACAAACAGTTATTTGCAATATATCATTTAATTTTTCCCTGTAAATATAATGCTCTACATAGTGTACTGTATTACAAAACATTGTTACTAACTATATTTTATCTTTTTAAATCTTAACTCACATGACTTATGATTAAAGTAAATCGTACAACTTCTATGTTTAGACAGAATACTGAGACATTGGAGCATAAAGCGTGTGAGGGGTGAAGCCTCAATAGTATATATACGGGACATTTTCGATTAACTTGGACATCCCCTCTACCTTAAAATTTAAACAACACAGATTATTTTATTAGGACTTATTTAAAAGCAACTAAATTTTTAATTCTTTTAAGTAGTGCCCTTTTCAAAAAATCATACTGGCACATCTGCGTGGCCGCTTAAAAAACTATGTCATCGTTACATAATGCTTTTTGCAATACTGTACGTAAAAAAAAAAATAACCAGTGAACAGTGGGTGCTGGGATATCCAAGTAAGAAGCAATACTTCTATTGGATTTTATGGCAAAAAGTATAATTATAAACTCTAATATAACTTTCGTGAAATGACGTTGCGTACAAAGGTGGTGTAATTTAGAGGCCACCCAAGTCTTTTCGACATAGGGGGGTGGGGCTTAAACTAAGATTTATCGAATCATCTGAATGAAAACAAAAGCAGTTTCGAATTAAAACAATATTTGTCATTACTAATAATCATAACCTTATTATAAGCTTACTTATAAGTATGCATATACATGTTAACTATATACAACAATAATATTGTTCTCGTTAATATTTTTAATAATTTTTTACATGCATTCAATCAGTGTCTATATTGGATCAGAAAAAATAATCTTATAAAAATTATGATGCATCAAAAAAGTACATATTATTATTTAATTTTCAATACAAGTGGATAGTCATAATCATATGACATTAGTTGTGGCAATGCAAATATGTTTGGCCTTCCTACGGTTTTTAATATATATTCTCTTAAAAATGGATTATAATTAATTTTCTTGTGTTTTTTACTGATAAACACATGAAATAATAAGGTTAATTGAGCGATCGTGTAACATGATCAATCTTAGATCAGAAAAGAGTTTATTTCAAAACACTTAAAGATCATTCTTATGCTGCGGACGTGGCCAGCACTGATAAAGTCAGTAGAATCAATAATTTAACTTGATCGAACATTTAATGCACAGTATTTAACTTATTTTTTAAAATTTTAACAATGTCAAGTAAAGAAGATTCGTTATGTTTCTTTTCAAGCACAGATTTTGTATTAGTTTTCAACCTTACTGATCACACTTACATCAGATGAAAGTTCGTCTGATAAAAGTGTATTTTTAATGATAGACAGCAAAAATGAAAGCTGGGTCCTTAGCTTCTCTACATTAAAATCATTAGCATAGACTCCTAAGTTATTTTTTAATTTATCTGTAGTAGTACACAGCTTTCCTTTTGCAGATTTCAAGATAATGTCTTCTAACTTTACTAAATAATTAAAGCTGTCTTCACAAAATTTTTATTCTAACTTAGCAATAAGTATATCGATTACTTTACAAACAATTTTGCGCATTTTTGTCTGTACTATCAATTCCACTGGCTCTGATGATGTATCTGTGTATTTATACTGCTTAAGAACTTTCCTTTTTCTCTCAGTCTTTGGACTCTCAAACTCTATTTTTAAAAAATATATGTTTATTTAAGTATGAATTTATTTCTGAAACTAAGTGTGTAAACGTGTATTATTTGATATATGAAAATAACTGAGCTTAACATTGCTAATAATTGTATACATCTTAGATACCTAATGAAAAAAGAATTACTTCAGTTGAAATTGAAAATGTTTTCCAAGTTTAGTTTTAAATTATTTTAACGTTTTAATTTCTTATAAAATGTAAGTCTCATTGTTGTAACTGAAACTGTTCTACAAAAAAGCTCTTGTCTTAAGAAACTTAAAAAGTGAACTTAAATTATAAAAACTACATATGTTGAAAGGTTAATGTAAAAAGTAGGCAGGGGATGTGTAGCCTTCTATTTTCATGAAAAAATCGATGATAATTTATTTTATTTGGTCAAGAAAATTTTTGGATCTTAACTGTATTAATTTTTTAATTAGGCAATGTACTGCCTTTTTTCCCCTAAAACAGTTAACTTTTCTCTTTAAAAAACCTTTGCTAGATTCTTACACAGAGCAAATAATAGTTGTAAAATTTTTAATACGCATAAATATTCCAAAGAATTAAAACGTGTAGTATACCCTTTAAGAATCACTCTTCTATCATCCCTTGTACCTTTCGGTGTGATTAATATTGTTTTCCACAGCCATCTGAACTGTTTTTGAATTTGACTTAAGCCAATCAATCTCCTTAACTCGAACAGCCTAACAAGTTGTGTGTAATGGTAGTGCAGTCTTGCTTGAGTGCTTTTAATAAACGCACGCTTTCTGCGTACGCCTGTTACGCATCACTCTTACTTACACTTGAGATTTCTCCTTACGGTCTTTTAGAGCTCCCACTTAACTCTTTTCGTAACTGTGACTTAGTGACGCCTCGCAACTGTTTTCCCAATAAGCTATTCATCCGCGTACACGCCACCCTTAAGGATGGCCTGCTTGGCTGGCCCTTCACTAGGGCACAGCCAAACAAGCAACACAGTGAATAATCCAAAATTCGATGTCATTGTGACCAATTCATTTGAAGAGCTGTTGTCCAGAATAGACTCATCATCTTCCAAGATGCCCGTGAGAAGGACTAGTGTTGGTGCAAATACCAGTGGAAGTATAACTAGTGTTTCACACTTCCCTTAAATGTCCAGCAATCCAGACAGCTGGCTTTTGACCCTCTACGCTTTCGAGTGAACCAGCTGAGACTCTCACATCGCCCGACTCAACAGTCAGCATAACCGCAGCCCATGCTTCTGAGACGAAACAGTGGCCAAAATCGCTGTCGAACTCACCAAGCTCTGGCAACGGAACCAGTATGGACATGGAGATCGAACAGTTGCAGGAATCCCAACCCCCACCTAGCTCTTCTTAAACTGCGAAAAACGCTTTTGACGGTTATTTTGAGGACCAAGCTCATTGGACATGGAAGAAGCTAAGAGCGTACCAAAAAAGGAGGTACCTTTCCCAATCACAATCTTAGACCAGAAACTATGGCCCAAGTTTAACAAAGCCCTTATTGCGGAGAACATCTCTATTCGTCAAGTCATCAGGACTCCTCAAGGTATACGCGTGTACCCTGACAACATCGACAACTTTCAACGCATTGTTGATAACCATTACGAGAAAATTTACCACCTACCAGATTTAGAAGAACCGTGGAATGATGGTCTTTATCCGTGGAGGTAATGTTGACTACACAGAACCATAAATCTTAGATAAGATCCAGGAAAAAGTATCCTCCACCCATCATGTTTATCGCAAGACTAAGGGTGATTGGACCGGGCTCCTGATCATAGTGTACCTTGATGCATCGGACCCTAACTCCCACGCCATCTATGACCATAGGTCACTTGGGGGCACTTGTGTCAGAGTCGAGTGGAAGCGCATTAAGGACCACTCAAACCCCACCATCGCCACACTCACGAACCTCCAATCCAGGCACTTTGGCAATGTATGACGTCCATGTGCTTTTGCAAAGAACTCTTGAGGATCCCCAAAATACTCTAGGTCTTTCATAACCCATACTTTCACCAGATGCATCTCCATATATTTTCTCCATAAAATCGTGGCTTTAGAAGGTTTGGGCATCAAGCACGTTTATTAAGCACAAATCTCCTTCCTTTTAAGAACGATAATCTAACATTAAAATTGTATTTTTTGTAAGCTCCTAAAAAGTCATAAAGATAAGAAGTAGAGAAGCTGAAGCGGTCAAACAAGAATAGAGTGAATAATAAGCACCTTTTGTTTCTATTTTTTCAATTTTTCTTTCTTTCTTTTAAGCATGAAAACTAAAAAAAAAAAGAAATTAACAAGAAAAAACGCGTGTTTCATGGATTTACCAAACAAAATAACTTTTGTTTAGAAACTTTAATAAACAATACGACCTAAGCTTTGTAAATCCTTAATAAACTAATCGAAATCTGAAAAAAAGGATTCCAGGAGAGTATGCATGTCGACGGCGTTGGTACATTGCATCCTTTTTTCTCTCTAATTTCAGTACCATGTTAGACAAGGAGGGCAAACAGACCACGAGTGTCAAGTGTGATTATGCAGCGCAACCCTAAAATTTTCTTAAACTAACATCAGACAGAACAGATTTACATTCTTCTTCTCAGAAATTTTTGCGTCTGACTAAAAAAAAGAAAAAAAGATTAACTAAAAACAAAATTAAGCACAATGAGTAAGTTTATGCAAAAAAGCCTTTTGAAGGGGCGAATTTTACTAGAAAAAGTTTATTTTTAAATTCTTAAAAAACTTTATTACCTAAGAAAAAAGCACCAAAATTAATGAATGTGAGAAGGTTTTTTACTCTTAACGCAATCACTCAGGGCGAATCATTATATTTTTTTTTTAACTACTTATTGATTACTGTAAAACCGTATTACAAACTTTAGAAATAAGACAAGGAAATTTTACGAGTCAAGTTTATTTATTTATCGCTAAGCTACAACGTTAAAAGTATAACACTAACACTATAAATTTTTTAAGCCTCTCTAACGTCATAAGAGATATAAATTTTAGAAGTCAAAAAACTCAAGTATTAGAAGCGTGATTGATCGTCGAAAACCTTTGATTTTTTTTTTTTTTTTTTTTTTAAAAACAATTCTTTTTTGTTAACTACAAAAGACAAAGATTTTAATTTTAGAACCATTTGAAGACTCAAAAAAAATCAAGAAAAAGTTACGTGCGTTAAGTGCATTGGCTTAGTGAAATTCTTTTTTATTTACGAAATTTTTCTTTTAATAATAGGAAAGTACCTTTAAGAATATTTTGTAACCTTTTCAGGATGTAAAAAAAAAAAATTGAAGAGAGTACGCGCTTTGAGGGCATCGATGCGGCGCATCTTTTTTATTTTCTGTTGTGTATGAGGAGTTTTAGGAAAGATCAGAGTTTGGGTGATATAAATAGTTGCGTTGTAACCTTGTACACTATATTCAATTAACCAAGTAATTCAACATCAGCAATCAATTGTGGCGGTAGAAAGGGAAGCCCCACTTGGTCTGAGGGTCCACCTGTATCTCTCTCGAGCCTGTCGTCAAGCGCTCCTGCGAGCTACTCACGCTGGTGACGCTAACAAACGCTCCTATGCTCTGCCATCATCGACACTATCCGCGCCAACGCTCACGCACACATACATATACATATAACATTTTCCCGTGAAAGGAGATTCACCAGCATACGTTTATCGAACGATAATTGAAAATCCTGGTAACGCGATGAAGTTTTTTATTTATTTTTAATATTTTAATATTTTAAAATTTCATCGCATTCATTCACTTACATCCACATTTAGCATGTGCCCCTGTTCCATCAAGCTTTCTTTTGGAAACTCTCCTGGAGTCCGCACTTCTGTGGCTCTTTTGCCTCTTCCACGACCCCATGCCGCTTCTCTCAATACAATGTTACCCGCATGCAACAGATTCAGCGAAGGCTGAATGCAAATACTTGCACCTCCGATATCACATAATAATCATTCATGTCGGCTTTTACGTAGCGCTCAACATTTCCCCAACGTGCAGCTTGTTTGCTTGTTTTCTTTAGAGGCGCTGACCGTATCTGGTCCACATGTCTTTTCCACTCTCATCTATCCTCTAAACTTACAAGATGATGCAAATAACCGGTACGCATTATAACTGTACCGTGCATCCATTTACTTTTATTTATATAGATACGTACCATTACCATCTCTACCTCCGCAAACCATTTACAATTCTTAGAACTATCTACGCCTGTACAATTCCTAATTTTATTTCCATCACTGTTTCGCATTACATGACATTTATTGTCCAGTTTTAATAAATCCAAGCTTTCTCGAATTCTTTTACCTAATAATAATCCTGCCATGAAAATTCCTGTTCCTACGTGTGGCATACCTCGATAGCGCTCAAGGATTAACTATGGTTTCAATTTAATTTTTGCATTTTTATCAATCTTTTCCAATGCTCTTTTAAAAATTTGTACAAATGGCTCTGCTTGTCCATAACTTGCTAGGTGTTATGGCGCCGTTAACTTATGTTCAATCCCATAGCTTGTAAGCAAATCTTTGAACGCGCTTGATACAAAAGTTCTACCGTTATCCGAGACTATACATTTCAGACGTAAAAAACGCATGAAAATTTCTTTGCACACCTGTATAGTAGTATCTGCCATCATATTTCTCACAACGTGCACTTCCGGCTACTTTGAATGAGTGTCTACTCAAATATAGAAATAACGATTTAAGTAAGGCCCCGCAAAATCGATGTGTACATGCTGGAAAGAAAATGCCACCGCACTCCACAGGTATGTTTCTACAGCTTTCGGGTTATTCCAACTTAACTGACATTGCATACATGTTCTTGCCATGTCCCCTATTACTTTGTCAATATTCTGCCACCACTAATACTCTCAATCTTAGCCTTTCATCTTTACTATCCCAAAATGTCCGATATGCAATTCTTTCAACACTCTTTCCCGCATTTTATTCGGAACCACTACTAAATGCCCTCGCACCAACATGCCTTGTTCTAACAAAAATTTACGAGGATCAACATTTCACGTTTCCTGGCGATTTAACGTTTTTTTCTGTTTGTAATGCCTTAATTATTTTAAAAATTTTATCATTATTTTTACCAAATTCAATCACTTCGTTTGCGTTCAAATATGAACTCTTTATCTGGTCACTATAAAATATATCCACAACATCCACACCTCTTTCCTTGTACTTATGATCTTTTATCGGCAATTGTGATAAGCAATCAGCGTTACCATTCAGTACTGAGCGTCTATACTCAATTTAAAAATAAAATCCGCGTAAGAAAATAGCGTAGTGCTGGTTGTGCATCGCACTATACAAAGGCAAACTCTTAGATTTTGCGAAAATCTGTGTTAACGGCTTATCGTCAATGACTAAAATAACTTTTCTGCCGTATAAATATTGGTTTAATCTTTTAATCGCAAAAATAATTGAATAACTCGATAACTCGTATAGGGATTGCCAAATCGTACTCACATTTTTAATGAATCTATTATAGAAATTTACCATGCCCACAAAAGCACGTACTTCCTCGACGCTAGTCAGCCTAGGCATTCCCCTTATGGCCTTCATTTTATTTTCGTCTTTCCACACGCCTCCTTTATCGACTACGTAGCCACAGTAATGTATCACTGGACATAAAAATTCACATCTTTGTTTATTAATTTGAATATTATATTTATTCAATATTTAAAAACCAACTCAAGTCTTTGCAAACGTTCCTGCACAGATTTAGCGGCCACGCAAATATCATCTGAAATGCCTTAATGCCTGGTAAACCGCGTACAATATTTTCCATTAGCTCTTGCCATATGGCCAGAGCTGAAGAAATACCATACATTAAGCGTTTACACCGCAACAGTCCCCAATGTTAGTCGAAGTGTTATTCAACGTGAGGATTTTGGCTGATTTATCGTCAACCTTCAGTTACAAATACGCTAATTTAAAATCTTACTTTGCCAACACACAACATCCGGCCATATCTGTTAATAATTCGTCAATCCTTGGCTCGGAATACTTATTAACTACCAAGTGTAAATTGTCGGTAACACTATAGTCTCCACAAGTACGCACTTGACCATCCTTTTTTAAAATTGGTACGATCGGAGTCGCAAATTCCGAGGTACAGACTTTCTTAAACACACCTTCTTGAAGAAACCAATTGATATCTTTGTCAAGCAATGGAATTAATTTAAAACGGTCACGCCTTTACGAACACCAGCCTCGCGGTTGGCTTCAGCATTAAGCTTGCTTGTAAACCCTTTAAGTAGTTGTTGCAACACTTTGGCCCGTCAAAAAAACCCCCACCACTTGAGTAGGGGTCGGTTTTGACGAAGCCAAAGTGTTGCATGTAAGTATTTGTGAGGTGGGAGTATGAAAAACTATCGAGCGGAGGAGAGAACATGCAAAATCTAAACGTCGCGAAAAGAGAGAAAGAGAGAGACGCGGAGAGAGAGAAAGACATACGAAATCTTGGAGACGTCGAGAGCGACGCGGTGTAATATTATAGATATCCTATTACATTCGAAGAATGATAATATAAGATGATTGTACAGTGTGTATAAGAAAAGTGTGATCGAAGACGCTATTTTCGGCGATTGCATGATTGATAGAAGTGGTAGAGAAGAAAACACAGATTTATACATCACTGCTTGGTTAGTAATTTTGCCAATTAGTCCCAAAAATAGTGAAGCGAATTAGTGACTTTCAGAGACTTCACCTACACTTTCCTTATGATCCCTTTATTAATTAACGGAACCAGAGTGCTACCTCTCGACTGACACAGATAGCAGAGTCATGGCTGGGACACAGTTTTTTTGCTGCAGTGGCTAATCAACTTCATTTTACAAGCCAATAATCGTAGCACTGACTCTCCAAAACCACGCACGAATTCTTGATTAATGCATAGAGTACTAGAATATACTAATTAGTCGTATGACTTTTCACCACACTGTTGCGCTAGCTCTTTTCCAAAACGCTTAAAGTCACGTGAGTTGTTCGTGGATCGCCAAAACAAACCGATCAAGATTACGAGCCACTTTTCTGCATAGTCCTTATCTTGCCCAAAATGATCGTGATGTCACGAACAGTGTGCGGAGACTCAATTACGGACATTCAGTTGAATTATTGGATTACCTCGAGTCAACACACTCTTAAAAATGTTACAATCGACTTGTAGCTGCGATGATAAAAACGCTGGGTATAAAAATAATCATACATAGCAATACAGTACACTATAGATATGAGATCAGCGGTAGATTGCGCGAGTAATGAGATCGTTTTTCAGCGAGCCACGCGTCAACATAGCACATCGACACTCTCTGAACAAAAGTCAGCACATTCCTGAAAGTAAGACGTCGAATACCCACTATGTAATATAAGGTAACGATTGTTTTATAACTGTTTTTCTCAAATTCTTGAGAAATTAAGGTGATGTCTATATAAAATAATTAGAGCATTCCTAAAAAAATAAGAAGGCGACTGACTATTATGTGATATAGAATAAATTTTGTTTTATAATTTTAAAAACGAAGTGTTTGGCTTATTATGTACAAGAGTCAACACATTTCTTAAAATAAAGCAACGATTCTTTTGATAATTAATAAAATAAGACGTTTTACGACTCATGGGGGAAAAATTCGACTAATCACAATTTCTTGCAAAAATATTATATTTATAGCACATGGAAGACGTTCAGCCCTCAGTATCGTTTCAACATTACCAATAAAACCTATTACGAAAGCTCCTTTGATAAGCGTGCTTAGATGTTTGCTACGGGTTGCAATCGTTCGTGAACCACACATTCGTGCACGGAAATAAAATTGTCGAATTTTTCCATTCGTCCCACAATTATTCACGATGTAGTAACTTCACCGGAAATAGAAACATATCAACCAGTATATAGCAAAAGATATTTTGACAGCATAACCACGAGTTATCCGTATGATTACCAACGTGATGTGGCAGGAGAAGAGATATAGTACATCAGAGTAGGGGAAAACACTCACTTGGTCAAGGTATGACGAAGCTGTTGGTTGGTTGATTTCCCTTTTCACAACCGATGCATCAATAAGTAAACGACAAGAAGGATTCAAAACATAGCAAAGCAAACGCTACATTGACAAGCTCTAGGAACAATGATGACAATGATTATCGAAAACCGCTTCTAGAAAAATTACTTGAAAAAAAAAAGATACGTGTCCCAAAATAATTTTCTAAATCCAAAAGAAAAATTAATACAGAGTCATGAAAGATAGTTAGTCCAATTGCAAAAATCGATCCTTTTTAGGACAAACACATTACTTATTTATGTCAAATTATTATACATTGACCTCTTTCCATCTAAATTGCGCTATGTATATATTTTATAGAAACTTCGCTCTTATTTTTAGAGTGAAAATCGCTAAAAGAGCGAAAAACTTTGTCAATTAAAAATTACAAAGCAGTGAAAAAAGTTATCCGCTTCGGCCAGGAGTCGGACCTGGGCCTCCTTCTTGCCGGGAAGGTGCGTTTACCAACTTTGCCACCAAAGCCTCGGTGGACACCCTTCTCCACTGCTCTGCTTAGGCGTGTCTTTAGGTCGAACGCCGATATTATAGATATTGATATTATTAATCGATGGGTAAGTATTATGTCAAATTATTATACATTGACCTCTTTCCATCTAAATTGCACTATATATATTTTTTATAGAAATATCGCGCTTACTTTTAGAGTTAAAATCACTGGAGTGTAAAAAACTTTGTCAATTAAAAATTCTAAATTAATTATCACTAATATTTATTTATAATAAATTTTAAACTGAATATTTATTCATTATAAATAAATTTAACATTACTTATTTATATAAGGTAAAAATGTGATTGATTATCTGATTCTCGTATCGGTGGTGCGTCGGATTTTTAATGAAATACGATACTTATTCCAAAAAAGATGACATCAGCACATTTTTCACCTCTAAACTTAAACCATGAATACAAAAATTATCCTGACGTACCTAAAAATGTATTTGATCACTTTATACTCGTGTCAGCGCATTCTTGAAACCGTTGTGACGAATATTTGATAAAACCTAATACATATTTCAAAAACTGTGATATCAGCACATTCTTTACCATGAATCTTTAAACTTAAAAAAAAAAAAAAAACTTAATGTCAGTTACTCGGGTGACTTCAACCTTAAAACTGCCAAGAATAAGGAGAAAACTTCATAATAAGGTAATATTAATCATGCGCAATAGGTGCTCTAACCACCGCGTTACAAGCCGGTTGGTCACCATCCACGAGTGGAAAAAGCTCGATTGGCAGTTGACTCTGACAAAACGAGCTAATTGACAACGCGAGCCGCCTTTGCGCTAGCTTTCCAAGAGCGCTTGCAGTTTTGCGAGCGGTCCACGGAGGCCTCCGCTGCGGTCAATCAGCTTTTTGACAGAGTTTAGTTGGGCAGTATGGGTACGCGATGGCAACACCCGTGGACGTGTTCATGGAGTGAGCTCACAGGTTGCGGAAAAACCGTGTTTGTTAGACTGTTTTTATGCCACATTGACCGTATGAGTCATACTCAATTCGAGCGGGTCATTTTTCGTTACGGTGAGTGGCAGCCTGGTTACCGCGATCTCGGGAGTAACATTGAGTTTCACGAGGAATTACCACAAAAAAGCGATTGGGTGGGTGATCATAGATCAAAGCTGGTCATTATTGACGATTTGATGCGCGAATAATCCGGTAGTAGCGGTATCGTCGACTTATTTAGTAAAGTTAGTCATCATAACAATTCGAGCGTAATTTTTACCACTTAAAATATATTTTATTAAGGTAAGGGTTAACGTGATATATCGCTAAACTTGCAATATATTATCATCTTTCGAAATTTACGAGATCACGCGCAAATACAACATCTTTCGAGACAAGTGTGTCCGGAAAATCCTTGATTCTTGCAAGAAGCGTAGTGGGACGCTACTTCCTGACCATTTTGTAACCTTTTCTTGGATCTCAAGAAAAATACACAGGACAATTGTTGATTTCGAACTTGTATTTTTCCGGATTACGAGTATCTGTACGTATACGTGGCTAAGAAACATATGAAAGAAACAACACGGCGAACCAAGTTCCAATCGTATCGTTGTAATGGCACTAAAGTCACGTTCTCCGTTTAGTTAAAAAAACGTCGCCATTTTGAGATCTCCTCCGAACAGTGTCCGATTTTTAGAACAGTGTTGTCGATGCTGTAACAAACATGAAGCAAGCGAAAAAAATGATTTTTCTGCCTCAAGAAAGCGTGGATCAGTTGCGAAGCGCATTTCTCAACGATGGTCTGAAGTCTTTGCAAACGCTGGGCACAACAATGAGTCGGCTCGACGCATAAATGAACGACATCTTAAATTTACCGTATACGATCATGGAGAACACTAAGGTATCGCAAGATAACGATCCACCTGACGACGACGTCGACGAGGATGAAGAGAAGCGTAAAGAGAAAAAAAAGCAGGATACCTAGGTTATCGAAACCGTACCGAAATGTTTTGTCAAAAAACTGTACTTATCATACGATGGTAGCGCGCTACAGGTAACTTCGAGTGGAGCAATAAACATACCATCATCATAGGTGGCGTTTGCATACGACAGTAGAACATTGTCGTTCTGGTGAGCGATGCCTTGAGGAACAGAAAAAAATGCACACTGGTGGGCCGTGATCAGTTTGTAGTGGCACTTCGTTTGGTAAACATTCTACAACAGTGTGTCGGAAACGCTCAAGTATAAAAATAACTGATCGATGATGACAATGACGACGACGACAATAAATCAAAAACGCCAAATAAAAGTCTGCGATCTACGTCGAATAGTAGAAGTTTTTTTGATGAAAGTAGTACTGAATCAACGACGTCACCAAAAAACTAAGAAAAATTTTTAAAAGTTGTGCCTTTGTCAAATTGAGTCCAAACATGGCGTTGATTGAGGGAAAAAGTTACCAAGGTGAAGAAACAGAAGCTAAACTCGAGAAGAAGGAGAAAAATTCTGCTCTTGACGCTTAAATCGACTTTCTACCGTTTGAGATGCATGTACCTGGATACAAATTTTGCGGTTCTGAAACAAAGTTATCAGAGCGTATTGAGCACGGTGATATGGGTATAAATCCCTTGGATTAAGCATGTCGTCAGCACGATCTAGCCTACGCTACGAAGAAGAAGGGTAAACGTCTAAAAGCTAATCGGGCGTTGGCTGAATTTGCTTTTTTGCGTATGCTTGTTGGAGAAACACTGCTGGATAAGCGAACAGTCGCTTTACTGACAGCATGCTGCATGTGTGTCAAGATAACATTTGAGAAGTTTTTTTCGCACATCAAGAGAGCCATTAGACCTAAGTCTAAAAAAAAGAAAAAAAAAAAAAATATTGCATAAGACTTTGCAAAAACTTTACTACGAAGCGGCGCGACCAACTGCATACGTTGGTGGTAACAAACTTGTAAGTGCTGTCAAAAATAAATTTTTGCGATTAAACGTTATTACTTGGCTGGAAAGTCAAGATACCTATAATTTATATAGGCTTATAAGAAATCGCTTTCCCAGAAGAAGCTATAACGTGCGTATCTTTGATGATGTGTGGTCAGCTGATTTAATGGACTTGAGAAACTTAAAAGCTTACAATGATGGCTACGCTTATGTTTTCATCATGTCGCCAAAGCATTTTAACATATTTTATCAAGAAGTGACGATCGTACATTGATGTGTCGCCAAACGGATAAAGGTAAAGAAATGGTAGGTCTTGAAATGCGATCCGTTTTACGAGAAAATGAAATTAAATACAGAGTAGCACGTAGCCTACAGACAAAGGCTGCAATAGCCGAACATTTTATAAGAACTATTAAAGAAAGAATGTGGCGATACTTTACGCACACAAACAATCGACGCTTCGTAGACATTCTTCCAAGAATAATAAATCATACAATCGCAAGAAGCATTTGTGGACAAAGATGGCGCTAGCTGACGTGATTTTGCACAATTGAGCGTGAGTACGAGAAAACATAAAGCAACGTTATGACAGGCATATTTATAAAAATCTAAAGTACAACGTTGGAGATTCAGTTCGCATCAGTAAGACGAGAAGCGTCTTTGACAAAGGTTACAAAAGCAGTTGGACTTTAGAGTTGTTTAGAATTGTACGTATCTTTTGCACGCAACGGCATCCAGTTTATTTTCTCAGAGATTTGGCTGACGAAGATATTGACGGTTTCTTTTACGAGGAAGAGTTAAGCAGAGTGCGAAAAAAAATTCAACGAAAGCTTCTTCGAGGTTGACAAGATATTCAAAAGTTGAGGTAAAAGACGCTGTAAGGAATATTTCGTCAGCTGGAAGGGATGTCCTGGAAAATTTTATTCCTGGGTGAAAGGTAATTATTTATAAGATATAAAATGAAGAACAAATTTCAAGTTGTGTTTCCTAGCGACAGTAGCATGCAGTATTATCTTGATAATACTACTGGGCACTACGTGTCAAGATTACCTCAGCAAATAAGTTTGAAGGTCAATGGAGTGTTGGTATAATGATGATTCAATAACCATTAACGTTTCAAAATGCGATAAAAGATAACGAAAGAAGAATTACCGTAAAATGTATACCACAACTACACAATAATGTACACACAGAACGTCCTGTGACTTATATAGATAATTACATACGAAACGGTCTATACACAAATATCAAAGAAATGATACAAGAAGTTAATAGTTTCAATACCACACGAGATCACGTGGCTTACATTTTCGGAAGAGGCGGTTACGTAGTGGCTCAGTTAGTCTGTTCCGAAACAGCGCGCAGTGAGTACATGTATCGCTTTTTACTATTTTCCGAAAAACTACGTAAGATCTTGGGCTTTGAAAGTGCAAAGAGTCTTTTCTCGAAAAATAATGAAATTCGATCCATTCATCCAGCAAATCTCGCCAATGCTTTACCATAAATGCTCATAATTTACAGCGACATATGTGAGCCATACATTGTAGGAGACGTTCAATCGCGTTTGTTGCGGACGGTGTCGTTGGATCTTCAAGGTGACGCATATGGTTGTGTCAAAAATAAAATTTTCTCACCACCTATGTACATACCATTACTGTTAAACTTCTTTTACAACATCAAAATCGATATAAGGGACCCGATTGGTGTACCCATACCATCTAACTTTGGGACGCTGATAATAACGCTTCACTTTCAACAAATCGATTAAAAATTATGGATCTCTACGAGGACTACTTTATTGCACAAAGTGGTGGTTGAAGTCTGACCACAATTTATGAAAACAGTGGAGGAGGTGTTGGGTGCTTCAACGTTGAGACTCCCTATCAACGAGGGCACGGGCATATCGGATCGTTTCTTGCTGGAGTATTTCAACGAGTTTTACCACTTATTAAACGAGGTACCAAAGTTGTTGGCAAAAAAGGTGTTCGTGCAGGTATAAAAATTACGTCTGATGTCACCGCTTCAAAATGTACCTTTCAAAAAGACATTCCGCACTCGTTTGATGGAGTCTGGTTATGCGCTGAAGAGAAAAGCCGAGGAAAAATTGGACAAGCTTATGGAAGGTTCGGGATATAAACTTGGATGACTTGATGAACCATGTCGGTTTCAATTGCTTCGTAGAACTGTGCAGTCAAGGCGTGGTTGGCGTCAAAGTAAAAAGAAAAAAACTAAAAAAACGTGTAAGCAAGATAAAAAGAAAAAAAAGATATAAATAAAAAATAAAAAAAAAAAAAAGAAGAAGGGACCGATAACTGCAAGAGATCTTTTTGAAAGTTAAATTTTTTTTAAATGGCTTCCTTACACAGTCACTCATGCGAGTTCTTAAAGTCAGAGCATTTTTTGTTCAATACTTCACTGATTCAAACAACTATCGAGGGATTGCACTGGATTTAATACAAGCCGATATCATCGCTCATGGATAATTCACTGATCGAATTTTTGGTACCAGGTAATGGTGACAAATACATGAATCTCGCACACACGGTGCTCAGTCTTCACGTCAAGTTGGCCATCAATGAAGATGAAAAATTAAGTACTAATATAACATCTAAGATCTCAAAGACGGGACCAATCAATAATTTTATGCATACGTTGTTCAATCAACGCGATGTGATTTTCAATTAGGAACCTGTATCTCCTTGTAACAACGCGTACGCTTACAGAGCGTATTCAGAAACTTTATTGAATTTCGGTCCTGCGGCAAAATCATCCTATTTAACCAGTGCATTATGGTGCAACGATACGGCGACAAAGATGGACGATGTGCTAGATGACGAAGCAAATCTTTTGGTAAAACGCGTTAAAGTAAGCCCATCTGTCTTATTAGCCCATACCAAAGATCTGTCAAAGAGTACAGCAAAATATCCACTCACACGTGTCGAAGTGAAAGCTGTGACGATGGATAGTGGTATTTATGGCGAAACTTTAGATAATATTATGTTGGGCCAGTTACGTGAGTGGATAATTGTCAGTTTTGTTAAGAATCAGACTTATAAGGGCGATCGTACTATGAATCCGTTTAAATTTTATCATTTTAATATAAATCTTTTTTGTTTGTACATTGGTGGGATTTAAGTTCCTTTTAAACCATTACAGCCAGACTTTAAACCAAATAAGTTATATGTAGATGCTTATCATACCATGTTTTCGGGGACGGGCGTTCACTTTCTCAATGAAGGAAGACACATTGATCGCAAATCTTATTCCAACGATTACTGTCTCTTTGCTTTTGATTTAACACCGGATTTATTAGCTTGCGAATGTTCTTATTGGAACCTAATTAAACACGGCGGTGTTAGATTGGATGTTCGATTTTCGAACGCTCTAACTTCGACTGTTAATTGTATAGTGTATGCCGAGTACGAGGATATTCTCAAAATTGATGCGTCACGTCGAATCATGGTCGACTTTAGCGGTTAGATGGCGCCACTAACTAAATATATTATACTTACACTCATTACTTGAACACGCTAATCGTCTCTCAGGTTAGTTGATGCTGGTACGCTCAATCACCCATAAATCGCAATGGGGCTCGTAGTTGGCATTCAGTATTTCAAGGTGAAAAAAGCCAAAAGAAGTTACTATCGTTGCTTTGAACAATAACTTGTCCGCACACTGGGTAGTAACACCTAATTGTCGTTTGCAAAAATTGAGTAAGGAGGCATAACGACAAAATATTTGGTTGTCCCGACATCATCATGGACTTGATTTCTTTGAGGGGAAAGTATCTTCAAAAGCAATTTTTTAAATTTTGAATTATATTGGAAGAAATTCAAGAAAAATTTACGTCAGAGGTTGCGGAAAGTAGTACGATTTACATAAAATAGCTCTTTGTCAAGTGAGAAATTTAGAATACGATATTGACTGTCCACCTTTAAAAGATTTATCATTGGTAGTGTATTGTATGCATCACGCTTTAAAACTAAATCATCAAAATCATCGGTGTTCCTTTAAATAACGCTCATAAACTGAAATCTTGGCTCTGCGAACGTAATGGACAGCCTACAGATACTGCAGATCCTTTCGCAAATCACAACGCACACCACTGGTGTGTTCCCAGCCGATCATATCCCACGGTAGTGGACGAAGCCGACAGCACTCGTCATTAACAATGACGATCACGCAAGACTCGGTATGTACTGGGTTGCTATATACGTTCATGGACATTTCACTGGTTTATATTTCGATAGCTATGGTATTTAACCTCATGTACCACGGCACATCAATTGATTTTGTAAAAATTGAAAGAAACTGCGTTGGAATGTCAAACAGTTACAAAGCATATCCTCAAACGTATGTGGTCAGTTTTGTTTGATATTTTTGTTTTACATAAGCAACAGTTTGGATTTAAAAAAATTTCTCGACAAGTTTTTCGCTGATTTAAAAAAGAAAGACAAAATTTCCAGACGTTTTATGTCATTGGTAGCAAAAAAAATTTGAGAAGCTCGGTGTCGGGTAGCAGTGGTTGTCTGGTAAAATGTTTACAAAAAAGTTGCAGTAAAATGTCTTTGATATAAGTTTCTCCATTAATATACTTGTAGTTTGCGCATTCTTGAACATCTAGTGACAGATATTAATGTTACATTAATATGAATTCCAAAAATAAAAGATGTCAGCGTTTTGCAATCCTGCCTCTGAATGTTTATAGTTTGTTATAAATTTCATACGCAGCGTTTTTTTATCCGCGCACGATACATGATCATACTTGTTTTAGTTAACGTTATCTTGAATGTGCTGTCAACGCAATTTTTCATGCTGAAACGTGACTAGCCACCTTCAAACGTTTTTTACACCGTCTCTTCCGAGCTACAACTAGTATAAAAAAATAGGATTAGACTTTAGTCTTTGCCTGCTCGTCATATCGTCAATACAATTAAACAGAAAAATGGAGTTCCAGAAAAAGAGGGTTGAGGCGTCGGTAGCAATCGATCTCTCAAGCGCAAAGCAGTATTAACAGTCACCTCCATAGGTTTTTTGCAAGCTTTATGGGTTGAACAAATCATTTGGCAAAAAGTCGTAGTTGGTCTGAAATATGAGAAATTACTTGACAACGATTAAGAATCTGTAGTTCATCTATGAGGCATGGATTTTGAAGAGACTTCTATCAAAATTTGGGATTGAAACAAATTTAAATTGGCGTTTACAGACATTGAGAAGTATTTTACCACGGACGACAGCAACTTGCAGGACATCAAAATTTATGGCTCCAACTGGCCCCTGAAGTTTACTGTAAGTTATAACGACAAGGCTATTGAGCTTGAAAAAGGACGAAAACAAGGTGTGAGTGAAGTAGTCGTCTCTGGCGTGAAAGGCTGTCTACTCGTACCCAAAGTTGTTACCATTTTAATCACACAGCAATGCTCACGGCACGCACATAATGCAAGACTTTCGTGGTCGTACTGATTTCTCCGTTGCTCAATATATCTCCTCGCTTGATCCGGTGGCCTTGAGTCGTTTTTTCACTATCCTCGTCGCCAATTGTTGTTAATAAGGAGATTAAGGAAAGATCGAAGTTCAGATGTAATGAATAGTTGCGTTGTAACCTTGTACAATATATTTAATTCATCAAGTGATATTACATAAGCAATCAATCGTGGCGGTAGAAAGAAGAGCCCCACTTGGTCCGGGGGTCCAACTGTATCTCTGTCGAGCCTGTCTTTGAGTGCTCCTGCGATCTAGTGGTGCCGGTGACGCCAGCATAAATACCTACGCTTCGCCATCATACACACTATCCACTCTGTACTCACGCACACACACACACACACACACACACACACACACACACACACATATATATATATATATATATATAACACTTCTCAATTTTAATTGTAAAAGAATAGGATTCCAAGGTTGTTAGATTTTTTTTACCATAACAGAAAAAGTTTTCAAGCCCAGTCTAATTATTCAGCGTAACCTCAAGACTTTTAGAAACTTACATTAGACGGAACAGATTTAAAATTTCTTGTTTTCGAAACTTTTGCGTCGAATTAACAATAAAAAAATAAAACTAATAAAACCAAGTCCGGGCACATTGAGTGCGTTGAAGCACAGCTCTTTAAAGCTGTAGATTTTACTTGAAATGGATAAGCTTTAATTTTTCTAAAAAATTTTACCACTTGAAAAAAAAACACGAAAATTCATGAACGTAAAAATGTCTCACGCTCTCAGTGCATTTATTCAGAGCAAATCCTTATGTTTTTTTTTAACTACATATAAATAAAAGCTTACCCTCTCAAAAACTGCAGCACCACATAACGAATTCGAATTATAAGGCAAGAAAATTTTGCGCATCGAGTTCATTTATTTACTCCTGATCTCCTACATTCAAAGTTTAGTTATCTTACGTTAACACTATATTTTTTCTAAGCCCCTACAACGTCATAAGAAGTAAAAGTTGGAGAAGGCAAAAATTAAGCATAGAGAAAGTGATTGAATATCAAAAACCCTCTTTAATTTTTTATTGTATTTTTAGTTTGATAACAAAAAAAAATTCCAATTTTCGAACTATTTCAGAATCAAAAGAAGATGAAGAAGAAATAACGTGCGTTGCGCGCATTTACTTCGTAAAATTTTTTTAACTTTCAAATCTTTATTTTACAAAACAGTTTTAAAATTTTTCAAACATCTTATATCCTAATCAAAATACGAAAAATAGAAATCGAGAAGAGTATGCGCGTTGAGCGCATCGACAAACTACACCTTATTCATTTCTTACTTTGGCTGTAAGAGAAAAGGGTTTGAATATTTCTTGATCTTCAGTATCATATAAGAAAACAGGGTCAAGTATATCACGAGCGTCGAGTGTAATTATTTCTTGCAAGTCTATGACTTTCAGAAACTTACATCAGACAGGATAGATTTGAAATTCGTTTGATCAGAAATTTTTTCGCATGATTATCTAAAAAAAATAAAAATAAGATAAGGCACGTCGAGTAAGTTTATTCGGGCTAGCTCTGTAACTTTGTATGTGTTAAAAAACATGAATTTAATTCAAATTTTTTAACAACCCCTTGCGTCACATGATACTAAGAACCAATATTCACGAGTGTAAGTAGGTCTCATGCTTCAAGCACGATTACTCAGCGCAAATCATCATCTTTTTAATGTAACTACATGAAAGTAGGATAGCAATTCTAGTGTAACGGTAGTACTGCACAACATATTTAAAAATGACGCAATAATGTTTTGAGCACTGCGCTCATTGATTTTGCTTCAATCTTTCTCTTCTTACGTATTATTACCAAATAATAAAATTTCTTTGTTTTTAAGCTCCAAGAAATAATGAATATGAAAAATTTGACACTATTTAAAACTTGGTTGCCTGTGAAAAAATCCAATTATGAATAAAGTGTGGAGAGTAAGAGCCTAGAGCGTAATTATTTAACGCATTTGTTGCACTGTTTTCATATTATTTTGAAAGGACGGGACTTAATTTTTTACGTGATACACGCTACGACTTGTAATGATTTATATAAAATCAATAGTTCAAATCATCCAAATGCAAGTTTTTTGTATTCATGATCTTTAATATCAATATTGACGTGAATTATCACGAGTGTTATGACCGGACTTGTTTAGAGTAAGGTCTTAACTGTTTTATTCAAGTGTCATTCGTGGAGTTCTTATAATTCAGCTCGTGAGCTTTATTAGTTCTTTTTGTGTTAAATAATAATCATTATTTAAATTATTTAGGTGATTTATGTATTTCTTTATTAAAGCAATTAAATAATTATTTGTTTTTTTGAAAAAAATTTAATCACGTCACTTTAACAAGGTTCAGCGTAAATTTTATTACTGATATTTTACTTACATCTATCACAATTTGTTATTACTGCTGCTTCGGAGTTCCCTAATGTTTCATGCTGTAACCACCAGTGTTTCCTTAAACTACACGAATGAGTTCGTGGCCAGTAGGATGTTGCAATTTCTGCTTTCTCTGATATCGCCGGAATTACTTCCAGCGGGTCTCCTTTGCTGTACCTCGCTCCTTAGCGTAGTCTGATACTGTTAATGTTCTCAATATGCACTCAAGTTGCCTTAGCCGATACATTATGCCTTACGTGTATGAAGTACTTACGAGTCGTGAGAGTCAAGAGTTGACTTAAACTTTAGAGGACAGGTGACAGATGTATAGAGAGCAATTTTTCCTCTTGATGGTCCGTTTTTATAGCATTAGAGTGAGTAAAAGAGGCCTTGGATCGAATTAGGTCAACCAATGAGCGATGTTCTTGCAGACTGCGTTGAAAGTTGCACTATGATGTTACATGTTATGATTTTACATATCAGGAAATAACAACACAACAGTACCAATCGCTTTTTCTGACAAGTGCGATTGAGTTCTTAGGTTAATGATGATGAAAGCTCGTATCAGCAATATAAGATTGCCAAATACGAGTTTAATTGTGACAGTTAGTTTAAAAATTTTAAAATAAATCGTTCTGAGGATTTTGCAATCAACTTTTAATATAAGAATGTAATGTGGTTATTACAAGTTTTTCATTAGTACACATTATCAAAATTAAAAAATTAAAGAGCAAGTAACTATTCATTTATACATACATGCATTCTTACAATGAGGTTGGCCGTATTCTATGTTAGCATATTATGAAGCATTCACTTTAAAGCTAATACACACACACACATAAACGACGTACGAGCTCCTCTTATCATATGAGCTTGCTTTAAGTTCACAATACGTCTTATATAAATTTTGATGGACGAATAGTTTTTAGTTCTAATATAATTTGTATCAACTCAGAATGTAACACTCCTCTTCTTAGCTTGTGACCGCCCTCGGAAACTACAGATCGATCAAGAGCTTATACGAGCTGATGAGACGAATTATTACAATAGATGTAGATTCACTGTTTGCTTTTATTTTTTTTCAATTCTCTTTTATTTTTTTTTTTAGAAAAATGATTGATTAATTATTTTACACTCTTGCTTTCATCGTAAAGCAGTGCAGGTGTCAAGTTGTTGAATTAACATGCGTGCATCAGGTGTTAATCATGATGTGTGTTTTACACATATATTCTTGTTTTGTTAGTTTAATGATTGGAGTATTATGTTTATGGTGTAGGTAGAATGATTTCCAGTATCATGCAGTGAATATTGTGGTGATAACGTTTATTAATACTGTAGGATAGTGGTTTGGCATTACCAAAGACAAGGTAAAGGAAAAGACAAGAAGGGATGTGATTAAATTTTCATTGCTGATTTTCTTGTAGACTTTCTTGGCTTGAGATCAAAAATTCAAGGTTGTTCTGGAAATTAAAAATAATTTTAACAATTTATAACTATTTAATTGTCAAGTAAAATATTTAATTATATAAATATATTTTAGAATTTGTTCTTTTTTTTGTCAGACATTTAATAAATTAATAGTGGCCTTGTGTCGGCAAATAATCATCTGTCGTTCTGTCAAGATTTAGTGGTGCTAGATTTTTCACAATTTTTCGTACTTTTTCCACAAAATTATAATGTGTTATAAAAAATTCAGGTTTATTTGATCTAGTTGGCTGAGCTCTATATACAAATTGTGGTAAATTAGTGGATTTTTTTTTTGTATTTTGAAATGCATCTTAATAAAATAGAAGCAATGACTAATGTTACAATTAAATTTACTATTAGGCTTCAAAAAATTATTGCTGTATTTCGATAGTTAACTTGTTTTCTTTATTGCTTTATCCTTTAAGGTTTCCTCGATTCTAGTTAACGCTATTGCGTCATTCGACTCTGCCCATTTATTTAAGTCAGTTTTTTCCTCCTTTTCTAGACCAAGAGTGATGTTATTATTGCCGATTTTGATTGTTTTAATATCAGAGAGGTTTAATAAACTTGCTAATCGGTAGGAAAGCTCTGATCTACAGTAGTAAGTCTTTGTCAATTCTAGTGTTGTGATTTCATACAGGGTGTTGCTGGGAGCATGAGCAATACAGTTACTGTTGATCGTTAGTATTCCCGTACCTTGTATTTTAATTTCGTTAGAGTATTCAAAATGTATACCTGGATTATTTACTAAAAGCATGTTGTCGTAAGGTTTTGCAGGTATTTTTTCTTTGTTCTATGTTGTACTGGGCCTTAGTGTTAGCAGAAGTCGAAAGGCAATGTTTTTAGTCAACATAGTGATTAGATTAATCTGCAACAAAAATAAAAAAATTTTTTTTTTTTTTTTTTCATAGGTAGTAATGTCTTAGTTCGTTAATGTGTTTGTTAATTATTTTTCGATTTCCTGATTCTAATGTGACGTTATTATTACAATGTATTTTTTTAATTTTCAAAACTCCGTTATAAAATCTATCTAATTTTGTTCTTTGAGTACATAGACTGTCATTCCAACTTCCAAGTTCTGTGGCTTTGACTTATTGTCATAACGTGTTTTTGTATTTTGCTTTGATATTCTAGGTCTGTCACGAGCTATTTCTTGTATTGTATGTAAACATTGGGCAAGGTCATTAGCATAAGAGCTGCATGTTTTTAATTTGAATTCGTCTGGAAGTGGATTTGAGGAACTTGCCTGTCTACAAAAGACAAGTTTAAAAGGTGTAAAACCTGTTGATAAATGAACTGAAGTATTATACTCATGCATTGCAAAAGGAACCATTTTATCTTAATTATTTCTGTTTTTAGCGTTAGTTCTCAAGAAATCGTTTAACATAGCGTGGCTTCTCTCTAATAAACCATTTGATTGTGGGTGATATGCACTAGTGAGAGCTAAACATAATCCATAAATTTTTGATACTTCTGTCAATACTTAATTATTAAAACTTTTTAACCTGTCACTGAGAATAGTTCTAGGAATGTCGAAAGTTGAAATAAAATATCTTGATAACACATTGGCAATATTTATTGCTTGTATATGAAGAACAGAAGCTGCAATAAAAAATTTATTAAGTAAGCATTGCATTGTTAACATGTACTTATTTCCAGATGTTTTTTGTGGGAAAGGGCCTACTGTATCTATTGCGACTTTGTTAAATACTTCTGATAGTGTGTCTGTAATTACCATAGATTCTCTAGTTTTTGTGTAGACTAATTTTTGTTCCTGGCAAATTTTACATTTTTGTTTGTATTCAGCAATGTCGTTGCACATTCTTTTCCAATAATATTTTTCTCTTGTTTGTCTATAAGTTTTACTACTCCTCTATGACTTCCAAATGAACTAGTATGACATTCAACTAATTTTTGCTTTCTATCTTCTAAGGTTGGATAAGATCATGCGCCAAAACAAATTTTTACTGTAAGAGGAAGGTGACGTAACTCTTCGTATGTAATTGATGGCATCTCTCCTCTAGGGAGATTATCGGTGAGTTTACCTTTCTTAGAAATACAAGTGGTGGTTACTTTCTTTACTGGTATTCCATCTGCAAGATTTTAAAAGCAGGTTCGTGAAATGCTAGGTTTTTATTCATCAGTAAAGTTTTTGTTCACAACTAGTGAAAATATGTAGCGATTTCAGTTTTTCGTAGTAATAACGTCTCTCAATTTTGGTTGAACATCTAATAATTCTTCATCTGATATAGCTCCTATATCTCATAGTAGTTTATTGTTTATTGATTCTAAATTTACAAATTTAAAAATAAAATGGATGTAGTTATCCTTTGTGTAAGTTAAATTTCCACGAGTTCTTAAAAATGTTAATTTATTTGTTTCATAAGTAATATTAGAGTGATTTTTAACGGGACTTATGTTACTTTTTCACTATGAGTTAAGTTCCAATTTTGCTGTTTCGGTTCTAACGCTGCTGTATGGCTTGTTTGTAGTTAAATATTTTAAATGGAAGTTTTCTTGGTATCGTAATCAATTTTATTTTCTATGTTTTCCAATTGAGAAGGGTTTTCATCTCTTTCTTCATTACTATTTTGTTCTATAGGTAATACAATTCTTCTGTGTAGTTCATCATTAGAGTTTTGTAATTTATTTTTGGTAGGACTATTTCTGTGTGATTTAATTGGAGATTTTGATCTTATGGGATTTCCGTTTGCAAAAAATTTGTTGATTGTTTCATCGATCCATTCATTTACTATAGTAGCACAAATTAAATTTTGAGGTGACGATGGAAGTTAATTTATTTGTTCTTGATTTAAGTAACTGCCGTCATGACGTTCAATAGGGAATGTAGGTAAGGATTGTATTTCTCCCAGAATGCTGTTACTTGGTATTTCATTTTTCTTATCGTAACCATCCCACCATAATAAGTTTTGATTCCATTCTTCAGTAAATCTTTCTTTGTCGCAATCTTTCTTAATTTAAGTGTTATTTCTTGAATAAGATAACTGCTCTTTATTTTAATTTGTATTGTTTACTTCGTCTTGTACGGGGCGTCGAAGAGTAATTTAGAATTTTGGTTTTATTGAAGTTAAATTTAAAGTTTCTTCATCAGAAGAAGTAGAGTCTTTATCTTGTTGAAATGTTACAGATTTTTGATTAACGTCATTGGCTTGGGATGTACTGGGTTTGATTGGAATATTAGTTTGTCTTGGTGGAAAACCCTAATTTTTCTCGATTATTTCTTAAATTTTACTGATTTCCGAATTTTCGTCACTTAAGTTTTCCATTATATTCTGAGGGGTCTCTTTTTCAAGTGCACTTATTAAGCTTGACATAAATGATCGTTCTTGTAATGGTATTGGCGCGTTTGATTGTGGGTCACTCAACTGTGAAGTAGACGCAGTGTCAGGTTTGGATGCCGAGTCTTGTATTTAAGCTCTTGGTGTTTCTTTTTTTCGTCTCGCTTTCAATCTTTCCACTATTGTAATTGCCTTGAATTCACCCTGTCCGCCTTCCATACTCCGAGGTACTTTTAATAGTATATCTCTAGGTTTATTTTTTCTTACTTTAGGTGCTGATTTCGTGCTTTTAATTGTATTGGAATAAGATTAATTGGTTTTTCACATAATTTGGTGAGCCATCGAAGTTTTAGTTAGTTTATGTTTTATAGGTAGCAAACGAGCTTTTAATGATATTTCTGCGTCCAAAAAATTATCTTTGCCACTTTCGTTTTCATTCCATTCTATGAGATTTCTCGATAAGGCGTCTGCGTTTGTATTTAGTCTACCAGGTTTGTACTTATTAGTATAGCTATAACCTCAAAGTCTTGCTCTCCATCTATTTAGCCTACTAATAGGATCATTGATAGACTCAATCCAGGATAGTGGTTCATGATCTCCGTTAACCGTACATTTCCTGCCATATAAGTAATATCGAAAATATTGGACTGCTACAACTACTGCTAAGCATCCTTTTTCCGTTGTACAATAATTTCTTTCAGCCTTATTTAAAATTTTTTACTTATACGCAATTGGGCGGTCTTTTTCTGGTTCTCCTTGGCTTAATACAGCGCCAATAGCTATATGAGATGTGTCTGTTGTTAATATAAATTTCTGATTTAAATCGACGGAAGCTAACACAGGTGCTTTGCATAATATTCTCCTTAACTCTTCAAAGCTTTTTTGCTGAGTATCTGTTCACTTAAAGCTCTTTCTTTTGCTTAACAAGCACGTTAAAGGCTCTGCAATTTCTGCACAATTTTTGAAAAAATGACTGTAATTGTTCGTTTATCCTGAAAACTGTCTAACATTCGTTCGATTTTTTGGTTTTGAAAATTTTTTCACAGCTCCTAATTTTTTTGAATCTGATTTTACTACGTAGTTTCCTATTTTATGTATTAAATACGTTACTTCAAGCATTACTAGCTTACATTTGTCAAGTTGTAATTTTAATCTTGATTTCGAAAGTTTTTCAAAGAAATAAGTAATTTTTGTCACATTATCCTTTAAAGCTTTTGAACATACAATTATGTCGTCATGAAATGTAAATAGCTCAATGCCTTGCAGTCCTGATAAATTTACGTCCAATAGTTGATGAAATGTTGCAGGTGCATTGCATAGTTCAAATGGCATTCCTACGTATTTATAATGACCGTTAGGTGTGCTAAGAGCAGTTTTATGTCTATCTGCAGGATCAACTTCTATTTTATGAATTCCACTGGCTAGATCAAAAACTGAGAAATAATTTGAGCCTCCGATTTGTTCTAATATTTCAGAATTGTTTGGTAGTGGATAAGCATCAGGGATGGTTTTTTTGTTTAGTTAACGGTAATCTATTGCTAATCTGTATCTTTTTCTTTCACCAAGTCCTTGGTTCTTGGGTATCCAGAGATGACTACTGTAAGGGCTGTTCGATTTTATAATTGTACCATCTGCTAATAATTTTTCTATTTAAGTTTTGATTTTTGGGTGTAAGAATAAGGGGTAGCGGTATTGTCTGACATATACAAGGCAGTCGTCTGTCCTAGGAATTTTATGTGTTATCATAAAAGTACGAGGGGCCGGATCGCCTGGAATGTAAAATAAGTGAGCGTATTTTGCTACAATTTTTGTTATTTTAAATAAACTAGCTTTTGAGTGATGAGATCTTTTTAGTTTATTCATTACAAATTTAATGCGATATTTTATATTGTTTCAATCGTTTCCTTTGAAGTCAGTGTTGAAAAAGTCTTCAGATTCCATGACATCAAAAGGCTCAAGTTCTTGCGCAGGTATTTCTATTTTTGTTGGCTTATTTTTTGTGTTTATATATAGCTATAGCTATTGTATAACAGTGACCCTCTTTGCAATCTACTACTGCCTCGCCTGTATATACTCTGGGTACGGTAGTAATTCTACAAAGATACGAATGGCCAGTGATCTTGTTTCTAGTCGGTAATTTAATAACTACTGTTGTTCTGGCTGGTAAATTATAACTTCTGTTTTTATTTACTTTAAATCCTTAAGAATAATAATGAATAGTATCGCGTGGGGGTGTGAGTATTTTATTTTCATCGCTAAATGGAAAAACAAATTTTTCACAGGTTGATTCGAAATTTTGCTTCGTTTTCAATTTTAAGGGTTTTTCTTGTTTTTTAATTAATTTTACAAAGTTAACTTTATAATCTTGGTATGGAAAAAGTATAGGTTCAATTGGTCTGCTTTCAACTATTAATGCATTTAATCCGTAATCTATTCTAGCGTTTTCTTGCGTAAAGAACGGATCTCTTAAAATACATACATTATTTATTGGCGATTCTGGACTCATAACGTGAGATTCGTGATCTGTATCAAGTAAATTTATCGTTACGGTACCTAGAGTGTATATTCACTGTAGGGCTATTCCTTGTAATTCAATTTTATTATCACAATTGATTGCTGTGCCGTTCTTTAATGCGATATGACTGATGATATTTATTTCAGCGCTTGAGTCTAATAGAAAAATTTCCAAATTTCTCCGAAATTTTTTGCAACGTAATTTAACTGCTGGTAAATTTCCTATTGTTCTTGCTCATAAGGTTTTGTAGATTTCATTGCCAATATTGGTTTTGGACGCGTCATCAGATTCAAACTCGCAGTTGCGTCCAACCCTCAAGTCTCGTTCTCGTTTTTTAGAAAGTTAGGGTGAGAGTCTCGGTATCGTTCTTGATTATAATTTTGGTATCGTTTTTGGTTATAGTATTGAAATGGAACTTGTTGATGGTAAGCATAGCCTTGAGTTTGAGGATAGGAATAATACATTTGTGGGTAGTAAGGTGAATGAAAGGGTGGTGGTTAAAAATATGGAAATTCTTGGAAATTTGGAGGGTAATAATAGTTGTTAGATTGATTATTCCAGGGTGGTGGTGGTGTACGGCTTGGTGGTGGGGTACTTGATCGTCGTTGAGGTGCATAGCTAAGTGTGAGATGTACAATTTTTTGACCATACTCGTCGAATTTTAATTAAGTCATCTTGACATTATTTTTATCGTAGGTATGCCGAAAAGAATTTCTATTGTGAGTCAATGGGTCATTAAAACTGACGAATTTTTTGTTGTGGTTGAGCTGAGTAGAGACAGGAACAGGAATCTTGGTAACGTTTGGTACCGAAGATTCAGGAGTCATAGAAGTAGAGGTCGTGGGTACGGCCTTGTAAACGTACTTGGCTTAATTGTTTACTCGTGGGTAAGTGCGTTTAGTAAGTAAAGCAGCTTCTAAAGCTTCATGGATATCTTTGGGTTTCGAAAAAGCTATACTCAATTTCCACGAGTCAGGTAAACTATAATGAAACGTTTGTAGCGCTAATTTTGTAAGTTGTGGTTTTTGTGTTGTCTTGAGTTTCTCATCATTTAATTCGGTCAAAAGGTCTGTTAAGGTAGTTTCTGAAAAAAAAATTACTCTATGATAAAAATTCCGAACTGTTTCGTTTTGTTTTATTGTAGTATTGAAAAGTTCTGCCATGTATTTATGATATGATTTGGTTGGTAAGAACTCTTGTTTTAGATATTTTTTTAACTGATCAATTCATGCAAAAGTAAAATCGACTAAACTGTCGAGCTTTGCCTTTGAGTCTAGAAATAACTGTGCGAAGGTATATAGGTTCTTGAGTGGCTGTTATTAGAGTTCGTCCATTTTCTACATCTATTAAAGAGTCTTTTAAGGGAGTCAAGTATCAGTCATGAAGAGGTATGCGTTGAGATGCTTTATTTATGCTCATTAATAAATTAGTCGTACTTCATCCTTGTAAAACATTTAAAAACTGTTGTATACAAGAGTCGTCCACTGACGGGTTTTCTCTACTATCTTCAGGCATTTTTATTTATTTTTTTGCTTATTTTTTTATTTAATTATAATTTTTTTAATTTATGATGGTATTTTTTTTCTTTTCTTCAACAAAACTTAGATTTAAAGAGAACACAAGAAATGCCAATTTGTTTTAACCAAACTTGTTTGGAGTAAAGTCTTAACTGTTTTATTCAAGTATTATTCGTGGCGCTCTTAGAATTCAGCTCGTGAGCTTTATTTGCTCTTTTTGTATTAAATATCAATCTCTATTTAAATAATATGGGTGATTAATGTATTTCTTTATTCAAGCAATTGAATAATCATTTGTTTTTTTAAATACAATTTAATCGGGTCACTTTAACAAGGTTCAGCATAAATTTTAGTACTGATACAGTAACATCTATCTCTGATTCTTGTTACTGCTGCTTTGAAGTTCCCTAATGTTTCATGCTGTAATCATCAATGTTTCCCTAAACTACACGAACGAGTTCGTGGCCAGTAGGATGTTGCGATGTCTGCTTTCTCTGATATCGCTGGAATTACTTTCGGCGGGCCTCCTTTGCTGTACCTTGCTCCCAAGCGCAGTCTAATACTATTAATGTTCTTGATACGCACTCGAATTGCCTTAGCCGACACTTTATGCCTTACGTGTATAAGGTACTCACGAGTCGTGAGAGTCAAGAGTTGACTTAAACTTTAGAGGACAGGTGACAGATGTATAGAGAGAAATCTTTCCTCTTGATGGTCCGTTTTTATAGCATTAGAGCGAGTAAAAGAGGCCTTGGATCGAATCAGGTCAACCAATGAGTGATGTTCTGGCAGACTGCGCTGACAGTTGCACGATGATGTTACATGCTATGATCTTACATATTAGGAAATAACAATACAACAGTAGTAATTGCTTTTTCTGACAAGTGCGATTGAGTCTTTGCGTCAGTGATGATGAAAGCTCGTATCAGCAATATAAGAACGCTAAATACAAGTTTGATGGTGGCAGTCAGTTTACAAACTTTGAATTTAATCGTTCTGAGGATTTTAAAATTAATTTTGAATACAATGAAGTAATGTGTGAATTACAAATTTTTAATTAGTATACTTTATCAGAAATAAACAATTAATGAGCAAGTAACTATTAATTTATATATACGTGCATTTTTACAATGAGGCTGGCCGTATTCTATGTTAGCATATTATGAAGCATTTACCTTAAAGCTAATACACACACGAACACACATAAACGACGTACGAGCTCCTTATGTTATATGAGCTTGCTTTATATTTACAATACGTATTATCTAAATTTTGACGGGCACATAGTTTTTAGTTATAATATAATTCGTATCAACTTGGGATGTAACACGAGCATTGCGTAGATGAAACATATCGATGCATCCTGACTGTTTGTCTTCGTTTTCAAAATATCAAAAGAATGAATTTAAACTAGAACTTTCAATAGTATTCATTTTATTGTAAGACAGTAAGGGTTTTGTTTTATATATATATGTTTAGATATCTACATAAGATTTCAAACAATAAAGGAGTCTTTCATGCTTGTATTTTATGTGATTAAAATATTAATTTAACTTTGCAACACCAGTAAGGTGTTAAATTCTGGATTTAGACATTTCATGATCGAATCTGTCTGATGTCAATTTTTTGTATGTGGTACGCGAAATGCCTTATTTAAACTCGTGTTACACGTGGGCATTCATGTCTTTGCAAGTCAGACTGACTTGTTTACGAAAAATAGCTTTCTTAAGAATCTACTAGTCTAATTCGGACTTAGTTTTTTCGTTAGTAGTTGCTTGCCCTCGTATTTATTATTTCACGCAAGAAGGTGGTCATGGTCTGTTCTGTCCGTTTTGAAGTGTCGCAGTTTATCGTGCTGAGCAGAACTACGTAATCGAGGAGTATACGCAGATGGTGCTTTTTCTTTATCTTGCTGATTAAAATCGTGAGGAAGCTGCTTGCCAATATCGTGCTCGTTGGCCTTACCGTCGTCACCGAAATCCGGAGACGATTGGTGCTTGTCACCACCATTTAATGGACATGGGCAATGTTTTGGCTTTTTTCGGGGATGCTGGTCACCCACGTTAGGTCTTAGTGCCAGAAGTAGAGGAGCTGATTGAGGACATGTTCGAGAATAATCCTCAAACATCAGTCTGTGCTGTAGGGTGCTAGCTAAACGTTACTTCTAGCATAGTACACGCTATAATCGTAAATTCTAAAAAGGACCGATACCACTACCAGTGCGTGCAAGAACTGCTGCTCTGCGATCACCAAAACCGTGTGAATTTCTGTAGTAGTTTTTTGGCCCAAACACGTGTTGATGCTGATTTTGTAGTTTAAGTACGATCTTAGAGACTGATATGTGATCATTCACTAAGAATGGCATGCTCAATTAACATAACTACCATTTCTTGTCCCATGAAAATCCTTGCTTCATGCAGGTAACAAGTTTTTAGTATTCATGAAGTATTAATGTTTGGGGTGAAATCATTAAAAATATAGTCATGAGTACTCTAATTTACTTTTGTAGTATTTCTTAGCGTAAAAATGTTTCTGGCGTGTAAACAAAAATTTTAGTTCTGCGGGTTGGTGTTTTTTTATAGTGATTTAAAATATTTTAAAGCTAGCTTCTTACTGATTTTGTGGTGTTTTTGTGTTAAAAATCAAAGAAACTATTTAATCGGATCACATTTTCGTTGAAGAAAGAATAATATCCAAACAGAATTTATGTACGTCTTGTTCTTGACTCCTCCACTTTTTTAATTGGTCAATTGATCCCGTATTTCTGCCTCCTCAGCTTAAGGGTGCAGCGTATCTAGATTTTTTGCAAAATCAGTTGCCTGGGCTGTTAAAGTTCGTCTCGTTTGCGACACGACTGAGCTTCATTTACCAGCATGATGAAGCCCCAGCCCATTTTACAGCGAATGTTACAAGGTATCTTAACGACACCTTTCCGAAGAGGAGGTAGGCCAAGGAGGTCCAGTGGCATGACCAGCCTGTTCCCCTGACCTGAGCCCACAAGACTGTTTTCTGTGGGGCTGCGTCAAGGAGTAAGTGTGCAAAACTGAGCCTGTTGATGCTGATAGGAAATAGTCCAGGCATTGGATGAGGTGTGAGAAAGAGGAATGGCCCAAAGATATGTCAACAATATTGTTTGAAGAGCTAATTTGGTCATTGAAAACAACGGAAGACACATCGAGCAATTGTTGTAAAGGTAAAACGCAATTCGAAATGTAATTGAAACTATTTGACCATCGATAAATAATTAAAACTATTTGATCATCCATAAATATGACTTTTTCTAACCTGTTGCAGCATTAAAAGTGGATAGAGAAAAAGCCAAGGAAAGAGCCGTTTAAAACAAGAGATAAAATTAGTTATTTATTAATCCATCTCCAATCTTGATGTCTCCTTAAAATGGAAAAAAAAAATTTATTGTGAAAATTCGAAAGTAAAATCTGCGTTGTATCAGAACCCTTAACAGGTTTTGAACTCCTGGCATTCTAAACTGATATTTTTATTCAGGTACTGAGGTTTTTAAAGTGCTTAAAAGAAATTTTAATCCTTTATTTTTAGAGTGAGTTTGTAAAAGTAAACGAATTGCGCAAAATACATGCTCTAGACACGCGTAACTTTTTTGCCCGTTTTTATAAGGCACTTATGAAAAAAAAAAAAAATTGGAATCCTATTTTTGTACAGTAACTACGTAGGAATCCAATTGCTGGGCTGGATCAAGGACCTTAACGTGCGTGATTCTTCTACTTATTTGAATAAATATTAATTGGTCACGTAATAAATTTAAAAAAAATTCAGATCTCATTTTCCTAAAGTAAGTTTTTTAAAGTAATAGAGTTGCACAAAAAAAAAGCACTTTAAATGCGTAGTCTTCTCACCAATGCTTTCTAAATTGCAAAAATAGTACCAATGTTCTAAAAATAGTTGTAAATGAATCTCACTGTAGTGAAATTTGAGATCAGTAAGCTGCACTAAATAAAATAACTTAACCCACATAACCTCGTTTTCATTCTTTTTATTTCATTTTTGATTCCTATCTTCTTAATGTGAGCTTACAAAAGTCATAGAGTGGTGGTGAACGATCGCGCTCAACATTAGTAATCTTCGTGTTTTTTTTCTGTACAACATAGAAATAAAGTTAAATAAAATTAAAATATTTTCCTTTTACGTTGAAAGTTAAAAAGAAAAAAAAAGGAAGCTCAATAAATTAGATAAATGCATGCACAGATTATGCAATCTTATGCATCAAGGTTATGCAATCTTCTTGGTTTTTTTTATATTCGTCATTTGGTTCTACAGCCCAATAAAAATTCACGTAAAATTGTCTGGCTTTCTTTTATTTTTACTTGACACTTGTTATCTTTTTTCCCTATTTTGTCTAATACGGTGTAAAGAAAAAAAAAAAAATTTAAATCCTATTTTTTTACAGTCAAAATTAGAAAGTTAAAAAGATGTGCCGTATTGACGTCCTCAAAATGCTTAATCTTCCTGATTTCTTTTTTTGAAATTATGAAAAGCTTATATATTCGAAATTTTTGAATACTGTTTTGTAAAATGAAAATTGTCAAACTGAAAGTATTGTCAGCAAGTAAATTCACGCAACGAGTGTTACTTTTTTTTAAACTTTGTTTCGTACTTATACTGAATCCAAAATTTCAATCCTTTTCTTTCATGGTTAAGAAAAAAAAAGTTGAAAAAAAAATAAGGCTTTCGCTGATCGATCACGCTTTTTATGCTTGATCTTTTCACCTTCCCCAACTTTCATTTCTCATGACAGTGTAGAGGCTTGAAAAATTAAAGCGTTAATGTTAAAATTTCTCTTTAAATGTCGGTGCTTTGCGATAAATACACGAGCTCGATGAGCAAAATTTACTTGCCTCCTCTTAACTTAGCAGAAGAGAAGAGAACTTAGCAGTTCTCAAGACGTTAAACACCTTTCAATATGTAGTTCAAAAAAAAAAAATTACTCACGCTGAATAGTCGCGAGTAAAGTGTGAGACTTTCTCACATTCATGAGTTTTGGTGTTTTTTGTCAGGTGGTGGGGATTTTTTAAGAATTAAAAGCAAATCAGTTTTTGGAAAAATGCACAGCTTCATAGAGTGTGCTAGCGAGCGTAGTTGTGTGCTGTATTAATGTACTTAATGCGCTTGATCTAGTTCTTACTCATTTTTTTTATATTGGTAATAAGACGAAAAAGTTTCTGAAAAAAAAGATTTTAAATCTGCTCTGACTGATGTAAGTTTCTAAAAGTCTTAAGGTTGCGCCTAATTATCAGACTCGACTCGTGATTTTTTTGGCCTTTTTATCTTATATTATACAGAAAATTAAACAATATTTTAATCTGATTATTTTACAATCACAAATAGAAAGTGTGAAAGTTGTGCCGTGTCGACGCGTGACGTGCTAAAAGTGCATACTAATTTTGATTTCTTATTTTCAGATTCTAAAAAGTAGGAGGTAATCTTTCATTTTATTTATGCTCTTGTCTTGTTAAGCCTAATTCTGTTGAGTGGGAATCGTTGCTATGGGCATACCCGTCACTAAGCGATGATGCGCGTTTGACAATCAATAAATGAGTGCACATCGACTCTAGTAAAATTGGAATGGCTCGAGCACCGAAAGCAGGGAACGGGAGAGAGCTCGAAAAAGCGAACGAGGCGAGTAGAATACGCTGGAGGGAGCTCCAAGCGTGACATTGGAAAGAGAATCAGGGGAAAACGTGAATAATTTCCCCATAGTCTTCCGTGGTGACCTTCGTGGATAAAGGTGAAGAGCAATCGAATGCGTAAGTCCTTCTATCGTTATATGATTGAATTGGTGGACCATCGGCTCGACATCACGGGGGTATTGGGAGTGATTTACCTAGTGTATAAGTGCTTCGTTATTGCTTGCGTGTTTCCAAAGTAAATATTCAGTTTTGTTTTTTGCTTGGCCTAATAGAGTCTCTCTGTTTTTTCGATCGGAGAATCGCTTGCTTGTCCGTACCACACATGACCCTCAGGAAATTTAAATCGTTGTTTTTTTGCGTGAACAGGATATAATATCGTTCAATTCCAAAACAGGCTGAACTAAGTCAGTCTTGACGGGGTATAAGACCTCCTCTTGTTTAATTTACCAAGGGAATTTGCATTTCCAAGACGGCTCCGTGAATCAGTCTGTTATTAAGTTTATTTATAAGTTTAATACAAGTTCCGAAGACTAGAGGTTACCTAAGGTGCTGAGCAATATTTAATTCATACAGAAAATTATTATGAGCGTGTACTGCAAAGAGTCGTTAAGTGAATTGAGTTAGTCTTTAGGAAATTATTATTCCCTTTGTTTTTCTTAAACAATCTAATAAGAAATTGCCGTGATTCTGGTGGTCATTAAGTTTTCTCTTTGTTCTCGAAAAATATACAAGTGTGCTTGATTTTTGAGAAATCATTTTTTTTGTTACGGGCTCACGATTGAGGCAGCAAACATTAGAACTCAATTATTTTGTAGTAAGTCAAATGCAAATTTTTTTACGTTCAACGATAAGTACAGTCAAATTAGATCCTAAATTCGTAAACTAGAGTTAGAATAAAATTCGTGTGTTGATTTTAAGCGAGCAACTTCACATAAATTAAGCAAGTGCTCGGACGGCCGAATTAAATTATTGAAGGTCACTTTTTTTGTTGCTGGTATAATTATAAATGGCAAAAGACTTATTTACATTCAAATCTTTATCCTCTCGATTTCGTTTAACGCCTTACAGCATAATACAGATATTGTACAATCGTACTAGATTTGAAAGTGGGCGACGTATCGTCATGAAATGCGTACTGCCTCGTTCGTCTGCTAGTGTGTGTGTACATGACCAGGTGTGTCTCTTTAGTAGTGTGGAGCTACGGCATACGCGCTACTCGTGAGGCTAAGTGCGTGCTCATGCACTGCACACACCTACATGTAGTTATATATTACATCAGTTTGGACAAGAAACACGCGCACGGCGCAGACCATTGCTATGCTGAATCTCGAGTCAAGTCGTGCTTTGCAGCTGATTCACGTGTCACTCGCTTCGTCATAGTCATTGCATGCAGAGCTCTGTAGCAAAAATCTGATTCTAAAATACCTCAAAGGTTAAACCTCTTAAGCCATCTCTCTGGTAAATTCGCTTGCCTTGATTGGCGACAATCTCTCCTTAGTGGATTTACCGCCTTTATTAAAGCATTCGTGAGTGCACTCGGTGAAACCATTTGTTTGTTATTTCCAATGCGTTTAGTTAAGCGTTAGTCATGCGTTTGTTCAAATTACTGTGAATCTCGTGCGTGCGTGCTTATTCGTATGTTTCATCATGTTCATTCAGTTTTGTAGTTATTAATAAAAAGGGTTTTTTTGGCGTTGTATCCTTTTTCCCTTCAAATTCTGTGTTATTATTTATAGTCTAATATCCAGTGTAGTGTTAGATGTCATTATTTGCATGCAATTGAATTCAGTACTTCATCATAAATTAACCTCCTTTTTTATACGGCGGCCGATCCACATATGGCAAGGTCATCGGATTGAACATTTGGTGCCAAAACCCGGGAGTGAAAGCAGTCACTTGTTTACACGCACGTTCGCATGAGAATCGACGGTACGAGTATGTGCGTGTGCGTTTTCACAGCTCGTTACTACCAGCACAGCGAGAATCACCACGTGGGCGCAGCCTGTTCCTGCTGGCCACGCGAGGCTTTTAACATCTCCGACATCATCATCGTCGTCGTTCCCGCACCAGGACACACCGCCACCCAGCTGCTGCTCACCGTCCATTATCTGCTTAAATAATTCAGATAAGTAACTTTCTACTATCCGTTGCTTGCTATCCTGCAGTATTCCCCGGCTCATCGGGATGTGTGTGTTGGGGACTATGGTACGTATCTTGTTCTGCGGGTGCTGAGGGCCATTGTTCTCCTCTTTTCATGACTCCTGCGCTGTTTTGAGAAGAGAGGTGGTTCACCAGTGCTTTTAGGGAGGTTACGTGTTGTACGTTTTTCAGCCATGCAGTGCCGGTCTGCATGATGAGCCCAGCCTCGCTCGACTTTAGCTGCTGAGTCCCACGGCTGGTAAGCTGTATTGGGCGCTGCAACACTGACTTTAATTGATTACTTATCTCGAAATTTGGATATTTTATGTACCTTTCATAGCGTGTTCTATATTGAAAGATTTACACAGGTTCATAAATTTTCAATTACTGCCTGTATCAATGCGTAAATTAATAATTCTGTAACAAACCCTTCTTTATCTGTTTATTTCTTAACAATTACTAATTAATTAAGATGGCTCAAACGAAACAAAAAACGTGTTAACTATATCAGTTAGAGGCTACAGCTTTTCAAAGGAAGGGTAGAAAGCTTAAGTGATTTTTTGAGAGACCCTTGATTTAAACAAATTTCCCACGTAAGATGAGTTTTATAAAAGTTGAGACGAACATATTCAACTTAAAGGCCTTTGAGCCAGAGTTAGCATCAGGTACTCCCAGCAATAATAGGAAAAGACCCGCAGACAATACTCAACTCTTTCATAAAGCTAGGCGGACTTATACTAACTTTAATAATATTAACGTTCGATCACTGGTGACAAGCACTTAGCCTGCACCTACTTGTGTTAAGTGGAACAAAGCTCACCTTCTGTATGCTTGTCCATCATTTTTAAGGCTTGCTCTTTAGGAGCGCTTGGACTTTGTCAAAGCTAATAAAATTTGCCGAAATTGTCTACGCGCACACCCTTAACCTTGCAAGAATCAGGGTCATTGCAAGAAATGCGAAAAAAATCACCATACGCTGTTGCATACCGACGAAAATTCAAACGGAAAGTCCGCTGCTCATGCATCTTTCAAGGTAGATAAACAGGAGACACCCAAGCCCTCAAAGTCATGACTGGATCACTATTTACTCACATCGTCAACCCACTTACTTCACACACAACTCATGCCAACAGCCCTTATTAAGGTTAAGGATCACAGGGGTTGTATCATCTTGGCAAGAGCGTTATTAGACATGTTTCACAGTTGTTCTCATAACCACTGATTTAACCAGATCACTAAAATTATCCACTACCAATTGTTCAGTCTTAATAGGATCTGTTGATAGTTCTTCTACAATTTCAAACAAATGCATTAAAGTAAAATTTCAATCTCATGACAGTAAATTTAAAAGAGGATTAGAATTTTTAGTCGTTCCAAAGATCACTAACTTCGTGCCAGATGAGACTTTTTCCTGTGAATTGTATGATCTTCCAACCAATATACAATTAGCCGATTCCAGATTTCATGTTCCTCAGTCGATTAATGTTTTATCAGCTTTTGGAGTAACATTATCAGAGTTAGCTGTAGGGCAGTTTAATTGCAGTCATGATGGGATAAGTATAATAATACAAAGGACTTGTTTAGGTTGAATAGTTGCAGGAGGATCGGATAGAATATCAATCCACAGAGTTGCTTCCTGCAATGTAAATAAGTTAGATACAATCATGAGAAAATTTTGGCTAGTAGAGAAGATAGATAGTGAACCCTTAAAATCTCGCGATGATATTGCTTCTGAAAAACATTACGTTGAAACCACCCATAGAGATCCTTTAGGTCGACATATTGTGCGGCTACCCTTTCGTTGTAATAAATTCAAATTAGGAGAATCTTGATCTCAGGCATTGAATCGCCTTTATGCACTTGAGAAAAGATTCAAAGTCGATCAAAATTTCAAGGTAGAATACGAAAGGGTGATGCAGGAATTCATCGATCTAAATCACATGACGCTTCCAGACGACACGATTGGTGGTTACTATCTCCCTTACCACGCCGTAATAAAGCCATCTTGCGATACCACCAAGCTTGGAGTAGTTTTTGATGCCTCTGCTAAAACTTGTAGCGAAATTTCACTGAACGATGTTTTACTAGTAGGTCCCACCATCCGAAACAAAATTATTAAGCAAGTAGTAAGATTTCAAGCTCACAACTACGTCATCACCACGGACATTGCCTGAATGTACAGACAAATTATTATGCATTCCGATGGTAGAAAATATCAACGTGTCCTTTGGTACCATGACAATCAAATTAAAACCTATAAACTTAATGCAGTGACCTCCGGCGCTTCCTCCGCGCCATTCTTAGCCATACGCACGATTCAGCAGCTCGCTCACGATGAATCACTGGATTTCCACGCACTAGTAAGATACTTCTGAGAGAGTTATGTGCAGATGATCTCATTTCTGGCGCTGACACTCTAGATGAGATTATCCACAAACGAGATGAAGTGATCGAGCTCTAGAGTCGATGTAGATTTTCCATACGATAATGAGCGTCCAACCACGAAGGGGCTCTCAATAATATCGATAAAAAATTCTTTGAATCAGACTGCATTGTTAGAGAAAATTCTATTCAAAGAATGTTGCGAATCATTTGAGATTCTTATCAAGACAAACTTTAATACAAAGTTCAAGTAATTGATTTTAAAGATACTTGTACCAAACGTAAGCTCATCTCCAAAATGTGCAAAATTTTTGACCCGCTTGGTTTGGTTGGCCCTGTATCGTTGCATGCTCGAATTTTAATACGGGATCTCTGGAAAAGCAAGGTGACTTGGGACGAATCTTTACCTTAGGAAATTTACACCAGATGGACGATCATAGCAGAGCAGTTGCCTCTTTCAAAAGACTTCTCAATTTGTAGTAACGTATTTACGTAGCATGGTTATGGAGCATGTCTTTATTTCAGGTTAGTAGACACAGAAGGCAGCGTATTGGTGATGCTCACGTGCCAAATCATGAGTTGCTCCTCTTAAATATTTAAAGATTTCCCGCTTACAATTATGCGTTGCGTCTCTACTTAAAACATTATACGTGACTATGCGATTCCAATTTGGTCGTCGGGTCAAATGAATTGTCCTCTGGTCTAACTCCACCATCACAATGTATTGGATTAAGAAGGCTCCACATTTATTGAGAACTTTTGAGTCTAATAAGGTCACCGATATTCAAACTCTAGGAGACGAGGTTGAGTGGAGACATGTTCGAACAGACGACAATCCAGCAGATGCGCTCTCCAGAGGACAACTTCCTGTAGATTTCCTTCACAACAAAACTTGGTTTACAGGTCCAAGTTGGCTATCCTGTGCAGAGGAGAATTGGCTACTAAGCGTTGAAATATCTGTGCGATAGGACCCTGGATTAAAACGGTGGTTCTGTCTGCTGACTAAAGATGCAGTATCAGACATCTACTCTCAATTTTCATCATATGATCGTCTTCTTAAGATCATAGCCTTAATTTTCAGATGGCTGACAAGGCTTTACAGAGTCTTTACTGACTACCTGTTACAGTTAGTGAGAAGCGAGAAGCCAAGCGATGTCTTCTTCGAGCTATACAGCACGAGAGATCTTCTACTGAAATAAAACGGCTATCAATCGCTTGCGACTCCGAGCCTGGACAAGTTACTGTGCCTTTTAGAAAAACAACTAGATTCGATAATCTACATCCTTTTATTGATAACGACGGACTCCTACGCGTCGGCGGTCAATTGAAAAACTCCCAACTTAATTATAATTAAAAACACCCGATTTTACTTCTAAGTAAGCATCATGTAACTGATTTAATTATCAGATTGTATCATTTGACAAATTTACATGAAGGGATACAATCTACCCTTTATTCAACAAGAGAACGCTTTTGGATCGTAAACGGCAAGGACCAGGTTAGAAATTGTGTGACATGTATTCGCTGCAAACCCAGACCTTTACAAGCCCAAATGGCAGACCTACCATCATTTTGCGTAACCGAAGCCCCAGCATTTAGCCACGTAGGCGTGGACTTCTTTGGATCTCTTTTCATTAAAGAAAAACAGTTTAGAAACCGGACGACTCTTAAGGTCTACGGATGCGTTTTTATATGCATGAAGTCCAAAGCAGTTCACATCGAACTTGCCCACGATTTATCTACGGAGGGTTTTTAGGCTGCCTTCCGTAGGTTTATCAGTCGTAGAGGAATACAAGAGTACGTCTATTTGGATAATGGAACCAATTTTGTAGGAGCCAACAATCAATTGAAAGAAATTTACGATCTATTCCAATCACCAGAGTATGAGAGAGATATAGAAAATTACGCTTGTTCCAAACGCATCGTTTGGCATTTCAATCCACCCCTCTCCCCCCCACTTTGGTGGTCTTTGGGAAGCCGCAGTAAAGAGTTTTAAATACCATCTAAGACGCATCCTGAAGGATCAATTACTTACTTATAAGCAAATGCAAACTCTCCTTATTGAGATTGAGGTGATTCTAAATTCACGACCAATCTGCACTCTGTCTGCGGATCCCAACGACCCTCAAGCTTTAATACCTGCGCATGTACTCATTGGAAAGTCCTTCCAAACTTTACCCGAGAAAAACCTTGTTTCAGTGTCGGACAATCGCCTCTCCACCTGGAACTTCATCACCAAAGCTATAGAAGACTTCTGGAATCGATGGCATACCGATTATCTTAATGAACTCAATTTCGTTAATTCGTTAGAAATGGCATGAATCAACCGGCGAGATCAAGCCTGGTTCAATTCTTGTCCTCATCACAAAGGTGGTACCATCTGAACGGTGGCCGCTGAGTGTGGTCCTCGAGGTGTGTCCTGGGAACGACGATGTATCCCGAGTAGCTAAAATCAAGACTGGGAATACTGTCTGTAAACGCAATATCACTAATCTATGTCTTTTACCCATTACCTTGATATCATTCTTGTTTTAAAGAGATAAGTTAATTTTTAAATCTTCAAGCTCATTGATTCACTTAAATAAAAAATTTTTTTGTCTCTTTTAACTGCCGTGTTCGATGGACACATCATAAATGTAAGTTTGTTAAAGCAATTAATTTCAATTTGTTTTATTTCACGTTTTTGAGATCAATCACTGGTTCTAGTCATTCCAAAGGAAACTTGACCGTTTGTAAAGATTATCGCTAGTTATAGTCATAGCAAGGTTCAGTTTAATTTATAATTTTATTTTTATTTTACATGCAAATTTTTTTAAAATAACTGCTGATAGTAGTAATTTGTTTAGACTCATTATTGTTTGCGTTTGTTGATTGCAAATCGTTCAAATTAAAACATATGTAAACATACGTATTTTTTAATTAGTTGAGTCTAGAATAGTTCAAGTTAATTTTCAGTTGGTTTCAAATTTTTATTCTTGAGTTGTTATTCTATAAGAGAATTATTGTCAATCTATAGATTTCTAATGCAATGCTTCGAGCGAGAACTAGTTTTATTCAAATTACACTAGTCCATTTATAAAATTTAATGTACAAGTTTATGTGCTTATTGCTAAGTTTCATCAAAATTGTGGTTATATCTAACTCTGCTTTGCAATTTTCGTCTGGAGTATGTACAATCGTACTAGATTGGAAAGCGGGTGACGTATCGTCATGAAATCTGAAAATACTTCTATTACTTTTATTTATAACAAAAATAGTTTGTTTAAAGTCTCTGAAAAGTTAATTTATTTCTAAAATGTTCATTTGTTTTACATAGATGACGTAAAGTTATGTCTATTTTTAAGGCTTTTTGTAAAATCGTGAAGGCCTTATCTTAAATTTTCAAATCGACTTTTCGTAATTTTTTTTTTTTTTTGGGATTCTATCTGTAAGAATATACTCTCTACTTTTTCTGTGTCTAAAGGTAAGCGAATTATTCTGTAACTTTTTCCTATTTTTGGAAGCAATAACAATGCAATGCCAGTCTAAGCCATTGATAAAATTCTTTTATCTTGTTATATCAAGTAATAAATAAATATTTAAATTGAAAAAGTTCTCTCTGATCCTTCAGGACTGTGAATGAAAAAAAATTAAATTAATTCGCTGACATAGATTCAAAAACAGTTTTTTTCATCATTATTAAACTAAATTAATAAAAAAAAAATAAATGTAATTGAGCATGCTCTTACAAAACATAATTTCTTTAGTCTTAGCATTTGGGCCTAAGCTAATTTGGTTTAGAATATGTCAAATAAAAATGCTGAGCATGATTTATCTTCTAATGTAAGGATTGGATTGATATGTATATGAGCACTAGTCTCTTTATTATCAATTAGATCTTCCGTAAAAAACATTTTGTATTTTTTCCATACGTCATTGCCCGTAACGATTTTTTTTAAATTGAGAATCACGTGAAAATTGTGGTTATTTAAAAGAAAGCATAGTTGTGATAGGTTCTTAAAAAATTGTTATCAAAACTAATATTATGATTTATTTAACCCGTAGCAGTTGCAGTATCCCTAATCGTTTCTATTAAATATTGTTGTATGCTTTAAAATGTATAAATAAAGATTTAAGATTTTTTTTACTCCTGTCTTTAAAAAAAAAAATTGAAAACTGACTTCTCTGAAGTAAGAATTGCTGAAGTAACAAGATGCTTCAAAGATTTTGCAAAATTATCGATCTAATTAAACTGAGACAAAGCTGTAAGGGGTGTCAATTATTCTTTAAAGGTGTTTTTATTTGATTGTTTTAAAATATTAATTTGTACTTATTTTTAAGATGTTTAAATAAACTTAACATTTTGTAACTTCTACCAGGAATTTAAAACTTTTGCAATCTTATTTCTGCGTCCAATGAACTTAAACATCTGCCATCAACATAATTCTTAATTTTGTCTTAAATTTTATTTTCACAATTACTCACTCTTCGAACTCCTACTAATTCTCTATCACTGTCTTTATAAATGTTGTCATATATGATTAAAGTCCTTTGTATTAATAAACAATGTTCAACATTTATGTGACACTCCTATTACATTCCTGAAAATTTGGTGTTCTGTACAACCATTGAAACATTAATTAAAATTTTGTCTTCATGTTTAGTGTTATAATAATGCTCGTCGAACATAAAATTTTTTTAGTAAACTGTGGGTAACCATTTTTCTTTAACCATATTACATTAGTGAAAGTTTTAGGAAATTTTTTAACACTTTTATTATTTTTTTTATTTATAAGTAATCTTTAAGTTTATATAAGTTTAAAACATGTAACATGTGGTACAGAAATGAAAGAAAAAACCATTATGTACGTCATAGAAAAGTTGTGGCAGGTAATAATTGTGTGGGGTAGGGGGGGCGTCAATGTTAATTATCTGGTACTAAAAAATTATATTTTTTTTTGTAATTGCAATGTTGAGGTAACAGTTTTTTATTTTTTATCTTTCAATTAAAGTTGCGACTGGTATATTATGATGATTACATGGCACTTTCTTAATACTAACAAAACTATTTACTGAAATGGAATATGACAAAGACAATTCAGATCTTCCTAAGTCATGAGTTTTCTTAACTTTTGTTGTGAATAGAAGTTATTTTTGAAGTTATACTTCCTTGAACGCATTGTGCCCGAGAGTAAATCAAAAATTTTAGATTTGTAACCTTAAGAAAAATTATAACAAAAGTAGATTCTGTATGTTACTCCTCCCTCGCCATACCACCCCGTGCCTTCTGCGTTCTACACCGTAGAACTCAACGCTACCACCACCCATCACTTTAAATTTTATATACTTATACTTTCTTTTTCTTAAACTAACTCTTAAGAAAATAGGTAAAAAAAAAAACTTTTCGTGAAATTTGAGCCCGTAATACCTTGTACAGGACCTTACTCACTCTGCTATGAGCAGATCCTAAATAGGAAATTCGAGAATTTCTTACTTTCACGTGTTTCATAACTTATTTTTAATGTTATTTTTCATACTGTTTCTTAATAAATTTTATTTAATTATGAATTCGATAAGTAATTAAATATTTTATTTAATAAACTAACTTTTTAAGTAAAATATTTTTTCAAGAACTTCTAAAAATAGTAATATTTTAGGAGAGTAGCTTTCCCATGCATTAAAAAATAATCGTCTTCTTACTATTAATTATTTAAATTTCATCATTAATAAAAAGATGCTTATATAATTATCTTAAATTTGAAGAAATTTTCAAAAATTTAAAAGAAAAACAATGTATTGTACTAAATAAACACAATACTTAGTTTTTACCGCAATATTTTTATTCACACTTTTTCCTTCGTAATTAGTACGATTTGTTGACTTAAGGCTGTACATAATATAATTAGTGACAGAAAAGTTTTGAAGTATAAGAGGAGCTAAAATATGTACAGTAATGTTAAAACCTAATTTTTCTATATAAATTTTCTTACGTACTTTTTTTTGTGCATACTTAACACTTTCTTTCTAATGTTACAAAAAAAAAAAGAAAAAAAAAAGTCATCTTGTAAATCTATTCAAAAATAAACAAGGTTTAGAAAATTCGAGGTGATCACTGATCCGTTGGGGGCGAGATGTGAGAAATAAATAAACACATTTAGAGTGTATTTAAATTTTTCCCTTACTTTGTTCTATTAATGCGCAACATTTCGCTGAAATATGTGTCAGCCTCATCAGGCTACAAAATTAAAAATCGAAAATTATACAATAGGCGGTTTGGTAGACTCATACACAAAAAAAACACAATAATTCACAATATAAATTATTACCGCAGGCACGTGGAAATTCGTAAGTGTCTTGACTTACTCGTCACCTGTCGAAATATTGACTGACAATAAACTGTACAACACGCCAGCGCTTATATAGGCAACAGTAAAGGGCAATAAACTCAATCAGGACGTTTAAACTTTCTCAGTAAAGGAAGGTACGCTCGATTAAAAAAAAGCATGTCTTCCTTTCTATTGATGTTATGTTTGTCCAGTTTAATATAAAGCATTTCAGAAATAGTTTTTTTTTTGTAATTGGCTTCTTTGTCAAGGATTTAGAAGTTATCCCAATCGAATTCGTGATTATAATTATTTTATGTGCGCAAACGACTTAATCAGAATTTTTATTTCTTATGTGCTCACTAATGCGGAATTCAGCAGCTTGATTTGTCTCACCCACATATGACGCAGGACAATTTTCACAGTAAAATTTATACACTACATTTGTCTGTTCATGTTTTTCCGTTTTATCTTTTTCTAAACAGACTACATGGTTGAGTTTTTTATTGATTAGAGGGTAGGTGTAAATATTGTAGGGTTTTAACATGGTTGAGATTTTTTTTAAATTATTGTCTACATATGGTACACCAATTTTGCACAAAGGGTACGTGTTTATGGTGCTTTTGTTGTGATTGATACATTTGTGTATTTTTAATCTAACCTCTACATTTTTGTAAGAATTAATCGAAGGATAATTATTTCACGTTAAAAGATTTTTTAATCTGGCATTATTCACACCATGAAAATATGTACTGGAAAGTAAGATCACTCTATCAACTAAATGAAACACAACATTTCTTTTGTAGCTTACTGAATGACTAATAAATGAAAAATAATTAGAAATGCATCTAGAAAAAGTAGGTTTTTCAAACCATCTAAAGTTAAAATGATTCAAATTTCTGATTATGGTCAAGTCTAAAAAGTTAAGGTTATTGTCAATCTCCATTCCAAATGTAAACTGTAGTTCAGGATAATACGAATTAAAGACATTTACTATTTGGTTAATGTGGTCAACGTTAATAAAAAGTCATATATCATCTACGTTACAAAAATAAAAGGATGAAGTAATGTTGTAATTATTTTTTACAATGGAGAGACAGTCAATTTACAGGTCATCCATCATAAGGTCAGAGAATAAAGGTTGATTGACGTACATTGACTTTAATGAATAAATGTCGAATCCCTGTTAAAGATATTTAACAATATACAGAATTTTTATTTAACAACACTTTTTTTACTTTCAACAACAATTTTTACCAACAAATTTTCGGCACGCCAGTGGGTTTGACCATTTCACCGTTATTTACTGACCTTGTAATGGATGACCTGGAAAATGACTGTCTCTCCGTTTTGAAAAATAATTACATTATTACTCCATCCTTTTATTTTCGTTACGTAAATAATGTATTACTTTTTATGAACGTTGACCACATTGACCAAATAGTAAATGTCTTTCATTCATATTATCCAAAACTACACTTTACATATGCAATGGAGATTGACAATAAACTTAACTTTTTAGACTTGATCATAATCAGAAATTTGAATCATTTTAAATTTGACTGGTTTGAAAAATCCACTTCTTTCAGACGCATCTTAAATTATTTTTCTAGTCATCCAGTTAGCTACAAAAGAAATATTGTGTTTAATTTAGTTGATAGAGCGATCTTACTTTCCAGAACATGTTTTCATGTTGTGAATATTGCCAGAGTAAAAAATCTTTTGACAAGAAATAATCATCCTCCGAACCTTATTAAAAAAATATAAAGGTGAGATTAAAGAGATACAAATATATGAATCACAACAAAAGCACTATAAACACGTACCCTTTGTGCAAAGTTGGTATATCATATGTAGACAATAATTTTAAAAATCTTAACCTTCTTAAAACCCTACAATATTCACACCTACCCTCTTATCAACAAAAAACTCAACCACGTAGTCTGTTTAGCAAAAGATAAAACGGAAAAACATGAACAGACAAATGTAGTGTATAAATTTTACTGTGAAAATTGTCCTGCGTCATATGTGGGTGAGACAAATCAAGCTGCTGAATTCCGCATTAGTGAGCACATAAGAAATAAAAATTCTGATTAAGTCGTTTGCGCACATAAAATAATTATAATCACGAATTCGATTGGGATAACTTCTCAATCCTTGACAAAGAAGCCAATTAAAAAAAAATAACTATTTCTGAAATGCTTTATATTAAACTGGACAAACATAACATCAATAGAAAGGAAAACGTGCTTTCCTTTAATCGAGCGTACCTTCCTTTACTGAGAAAGTTTAAACGTCCCGATCAAGTTTGTTGCCCTTTACCGTTGCCTATATAAGTGCTGGCGTGTTGTACAATTTATTGTCAATCAATAGTTCGACAGGTGACGAGTAAGTCAAGACACTTACGAATTTCCACGTGCCTGCGGTAATAATTTATATTGTGAATTATTGCGTTTTTTTGTGTGTGAGTCTACCAAACCGCCTATTGTGTAATTTTCGATTTTTAATTTTGTAGCCTGATGAGGCTGACACATATGTCAGCGAAATGTTGCGCATTAATAGAACAAAGTAAGGGAAAAATTTAAATACACTCTAAATGTATTCATTTATTTCTCACATCTTGCCCCCAACGGATCACTGATCACCTTAAATTTTCAAGTTCTTCGGAGGGCACTGATAAAATTCGATTTAACAATTAAGCAAGGTTTATTTGAAAAAATTTGTTCGTGCAAACATAAATTAAAAATTTGAAAATTCACTTAGATTATACAAATGCAGTTTTAAATGATTTTTCCATCAGGTTACACGTAAAATAGCAATTTTTTTTAGAATTGAACATGTTAATAAGACTACAGTTAAACAATCTGTAAATTTAAAAAAAAATTTTTTATTGTATTTTCAGAGTTTAATGTTTAAATAATGTCCATGAAAAAAACTTATGTGTGATCAACGTCTTGAAGGAACATTACCTGACATTATACAACCCAATGGAAAAAGAGGTACTACACGATTGTTTTTTTTAACCTCTTAGATAAAATTATATTTTGGGTAATAAATACGGAATAGACATCAGTGTGTGAGAGTATGTGTCCAGTACGAGCGTGATGTAAGGAATAAAATCAGAGTAGGCAGTAGGAAGTTGTTTTGAAGTCAACGGAAGGTTCGATGAAAGTGCAGTCTTGTACTGGTCAGCCAACATATGGTTTGTATTGCATTATGTTATTAGCAGTTCAGTTGTCAAATATAAAAATATTTATTGGAACCACCCCCTACTAACGCAGGAATAGTCATTTCAATGATAGAATTGCACCACCTTTGTACGCAATACTGTTTCAGAGCAAGTACATTTATATTTATGATTATACTGTCTGCCAGATTATTATATAGAAGTATAACTTTATGCTTGGGTAACCAAGTACCTAGTGTCCACTGGCTTCTTATTTTGTAACTGCTTTTTTCATGGCAATAAATGAGTATCAGGTTCTAAATTCCAAAAACGCTGGGAAGTATTTAATAAAATCATTTTTTTTTTTCAGTCAGGCATACGTAACTATTTATGATTTCATAATCCAAACAATTTTCATTTCAAATAAATGAGATAATAAATTAAAAATTCTTAATGTAGCTGAAAAAAAAATTTTTCATTTATTAACGAATTATAATAAATCTAGCCTATACTTTAAACGTAAATTGCAAACGATTCTTTTTTTTGTAACTATAAGTTTTTGTTGACTTTATTAATTCAATTAGTTACAACTGTGTACATGCTCACTTTAGAGCAAAAAGAACATAAGTTATTTAAGTTGTTAACATTAGTAGAATAAGATTTCAAAATTTAACGTAAGCCTAATGACCATCATAATAAATTCTCATATTAGAGCTGCTTTAATTAACTAAATTTTTTCTCATCAATTCAGTGTATAAATGTGAGTATGTTTTTTCATACCTACATATGTAGTGTATGTGTTTACGCAAGTGTACATAATTATTACGTATGTTAATGTACATTTTAATATGTAAGTATGATTTATCACTTCTGTATATATACGTGCAAATGCGTATATATGTGTTCACCTGCAATGGCTAAGAGTTCGCTGTTTTCCTAAATTTCATATTCTAACTGTATTAAAGAAGAATATCTTATATTAATAGTTCCATGAGTGGCTCACTGTTTATGTTATATATTGTATAACTGTGGCCCAACTTATTGTACTTCAGCAATACCTACTTATTTCTTTGTTTTGACTATGAAAGCAACATGTCTTATAATGGTTAATATCATTTGGTTAATCATAACTTGATAAGTGTAATAATGATATGAAACTAAATATCACATCCATATGATTATTATCAAAGGTAATTATTTAAAATCAGGCATAGACACATAAAAATACATATTTTTTTTTTTTTAAAAGGATCAGGACAATTGGAATTTGAAGAATTTTGTACACTGGCAGCCCGGTTTTTAGTTGAAGAAGATTCTGAAGCAATGCAGCAAGAACTTCGAGAGGCTTTTCGATTGTATGATAAAGAAGGAAATGGCTATATTACAACCGATGTATTTCGTGATATTTTGCATGAACTTGATGATAAATTGTCTCCAGAAGAATTGGACTTAATGATCGAAGAAATTGACGCTGATGGTTCAGGAACTCTTGATTTCGATGGTTTGTTGTAATAGCTTATTTCTTAATTACGTTAAATGCTTCATATATTTGAAATACATAAAAACAAAGACACTCTTACTGTACGCTATGTCAGAAAAGGTTACGTACTGAAGCTTACAGTTCGTGCATGATCTACAGTGAAGATAAAAAATACTATGACAGTACAAAAAGCTGCTCTTACTTTAAATGAACCAAATTTTAAGATAAGTTTCGTTAACAAAATAGTAACATAATTGACAAATACTTTTCATCATTTGGATAATATACTTTTTCTTCACAGTCAAATTTCAGGTATTTCATCACACAGTTTTTTCTGTATTTGTTCATTCTTTTACAAACCAAACGGATTTTGCTAAAAACTAACCATCACCTCTCTGATTCGGCTTAAATTTTTTTTCCAGTTTCTATATTGAAAAATAAGAGATACGTGTCCAAGGAATTTTTCTTTTATCGCCTATTTTCGATTTAATAAGTTATAATAAATTTTATAATAGTGGTTAGAGACTCATTTAAAACAATGTACCGCTCCGAATCCTTAAGAACTACAAAATTTTTACCAATCACACTTTTGTAGCTAAAAAGTTAAATTTTGAGTAAAAAAATTAAAAACAAAAAACTATCAACAAAGTAATATTGCTATTAACAATTTAATTGTTTTAATCGATTTTTAACAATTGCTCCAAATATGAATCAAGTTTTAATTATTACCATCGTATTGTTTGTCAAACTTTACGTAAAAATCATGTTTTCTAAATATGGAGACTTTTCAATTGTAACTGTAAAATATTAATTTATGTCTCGCGTGATGGTGAAAAAAAACTGTTTTTTGAGTATAAAATTATAAATGTACCTCGTATCAAAAAAAGTTAAACGTAAAAGTTGTAGATAATTGAAAGATCTACATTTTTTGTAGTTTCCATTTGTCAGTATAACCTTAAAATTTTGTATTATCATGCAATAAAGCCAGAAATCGCCATTTTATCATTAATTTAGTATAAATTTTCATTAAAATCAAGTCATGAGTGATTTGTTTTCTAATCTAATCTCCTGAACGACAAAGAACTAATTTTCAGTGAAAAAAAAAAAGAATAATAACCACTAGACAAAAAAATAATAACAATGCTCGACGTAACATCAACACGTAAGCTGTTTTTTGTTCTTCAAACTTTTTTATTGCTACTTTGTTTTTTATTGTTTTATTAACTGTCTGCTTTTATATAAAAAATAGATTTTTTATCTCTTCGATTTTTTGGAATTTTAAAATTTCGTGGGGAAGCCTGACTACAGTACGATCTATGATTCAAAGTGTTACCCACGCTACTCACGTACATTCCCCGAACTACAAGTTCGTTGGCTTTTGGATCAGCTGTGCGTTTATTTTGATCCACTACCAAGACATATTCTCACTCGTTGTAATTTAAAGTTGAGTAGTTTTTAGTTTGTAACAATGTCATGGAAAGAGGCACGCAAAATGCAAAATACTAGGATAACAAGTGCTTTGCATTTTACGTGCCTTTTTCCGTGGCATTATTAAAAAGTAAAAATTATTTAACTTTGAAGATCGATAAGATCAGACAGATGTTTTAAGCTTTTTTATTTTAAGCATCTAACAACAAACACTTCTGATTTAAGGATAGTAAATAAAAACCAACTTTTGAAACTGGACTTTTTAGTTTTGTCAGATGCATTACAACAAAAATTTTGTTCTTCTTGCCACTTAAGGTTATCAAAGTTGTTAAAAGAAGATACAAAAAAGAGGGAAAATAAACTACCAAAATTGGTACATACAATATTTTGATTACTATATTGATTTCAGACATACCTAACCTCTCGTAATATTTTATGTCGATGTTTTAGTCTAATTTTTTTGTAGACGCTACTTAAGGAGGATTCTTCAAATGAAGAATCTGATGTAAAAGTGGGGAACAGTGACGGTACATCTGGATTTTTGGGAGGTAATCTATTTTTGCAAGGTGAACGAATGGATTTTTTCAACAAAGGATTAAGCTTCTTAGGATCTTTGGTAAAAAAAAAAACTATCGTTGAAAAGGTATTTATAAAAAAAATCAAAACAAATATTGTCCGTAATTGATGAAAAAAATTTTAATTTGAGCCAAGATGATCCAGATGATCTTAAAATAGATGACGACGAGTCCTCGATAATAAGTGCTTTGCAAGAAAGTTTCAAGACTTCGGCCGACCGTGTTCATAAAATTAAAATTCTGACTATTTTTTGATCGTGGTCTTATAAAAAATAATTTAGGAGACATTTCCTTCCGCAACTCATCACATGATAAGCATAGCAAAAAATATTGCTCGAGATAAGAAATTAATTGGGGATCCAAATCTAAAATAACATCCATCTGTAGATGATAATGTTGTCGATACAATTTTTTGCTTGTACCAGTCTAACGACTACACTCAATATATGCTTTGAAAGAAAGATTTCGTTTTAATAAAACTAGACAGCATATCGCTACCTATTAAAAAAAGACTTGTATTAAATAATTTAATAGAATTGTATGAAATTCTTACTAGTACGTATCAAAATATAAATGTAGTTTCTCAAAGTTAGCTAGCTTAAAGCCGAAATATTGTGTTTTGGCAGGTGCTTCTGGTACTCACTCTGTTTGTGTATGTCCTATACATTAAAATGTTAGTTTATAAGTGACTGGTGCCAATTTTAAATCACTTACTTCCAGCTCTAATCTGTCTTTGATTAATTGTAAGGATTGCTTAGATCGTATGGTACGCAAAAACAAAACGAGTGATTGTTATTTAAATTCTTGTAAGAAGTGCTCAGGTATGACGACTGTTATTGAACAACTGGAGGAGATTTTTGAAGAAAAACTTACTGAAATTGTTACCTACAAACAATAGATTACGGTTGAAAGAACCTCATTGCAGACCCTACTATCTCCAGTTTATACATTTTTACAGAAGTTAAGTGAAGGTTTGCAAATTGCGTGGATTCTTTCATTTTTGGTTAATAAACAAAGGGATTTTTTAAATAAGATGAAAAATAAACTGAGAGAAGACGAGTAAATTGTAATTTACGATTTCTCAGAAAATTATGCTTTCATAATTCGAAATTCGGTTCAGGATATACATTGTAACAACAATCAGGTGACCGTACACCCATTTTCAATTTATTATAGGAATGACTTGGATGAATTAAAAATTTCAAGTTTTGTTTATATTTCTGAATGCGTACATTACGACACTATTGCCGTTCATTAATGTCAAAAGCAGTTGATTGAATTTATTAAAATAAATTTACCGTGTGTTGATAAAATAATATACATGTCTGACGGTACGAGTGGACAGTATAAAAATAAAAAGAACTTCATTAATCTCACTAATCATTTTGAAGACTTAAAAATAGCAGCAGAGTAGCATTTTTTCCCCACTTCACATGAAAAGGGGCCATGCGACGGAATAGGCAAGATTGTAAACCGACTAGCTGGCTGAGCAAGTCTTCAGAGAATTAAAAATCTCATTCGAACGCCACGAGAAATTTTTCATTGGGCCACAGAACAACTGCTGAATATCACTTATCGTTATTCTACAAATGATGGTAACGACGAAAAAAGAAAATTAGTGTCAGAGAGATTTTAAAGAGCATCAATGATTAAGGGATTCCTTAAATATCATAGCATGGTTCCACTATCTCGTCAAGAATTATAAGTGAGGCTGTTTTCTTTTGCAGAAAAAAACAAATATTGTGAAAATTTTCAAGTGACATAACATTGTTATGAACATAAAAAAAGTTTTACTTGTACATAAAAATTTTGTTACATCTATAACTAAATATTAAGCAATCATAATGTTAACTTGGTTTTTTATCACATTTTTATTTATTCAATACAATATAATTTGTCCAGTTATTATTTATTGCTCATCTCTGTTTTACAAGTAAAAAATTACTCTCAATAAACGATAGATTGGTGATCTCTAGCTTTTTTTCATGATAATACAAAATTTTAAGGTTATACTGACAAATACTACAAAAAATGCAGATCTTTCAATTATCTACAACTTTTACGTTTAACTTTTTTTGATACTAGGTACATATATCATTTTATACTCAAAAAACAGTTTCTTACATTATTACGCACTACATAAATTAATATTTTAACTATAACAATTGAAAAGTCTTTATATTTTGAAATCAAGATTTTTCGTAAAATTTAACGCAGAATACGATAAAAATAATGAAAACTTGGTTTATTTTAGGGGCAATTGTTAAAAAATCAATTAAAGCAATGGAATTGTTAAGAACAGGATTAATTTGTTAATAATTTTTTTTTTTCAATTTTTTTTCTTAAAGTTTCACTCTTTAGCTACAAAAGTGCTATTGGTAAAAATTTTGTAGCTCTTTAAGAGGTGAAGGTCAAAATCCGTTGAATTTATAAAAGAATCACCCATTTAGAATGTCTTATGTAGCACTTCAGAAAAATTTAGTAAAAAGAATAAAAGAAAACACACATGTCACTAAGAACCTTTTTTTTAAGAATGTAATGATCCATGTAGAAAAGTCTAGGTAAGAGAAAGAAAAAAGTGCTGTTATATAACCAGTCAATTATAAAGTTGAGTAAATTAAAGAAAAAGGATGGAGTATGAGAAGATTTCTATACATCCTTGCTCAAACAGGCTCTATTATATTGTTAAAAGTAAGAAGTTAGCGTTACTACCAGTTTATTATATATATATATATATATATATATATATATATATATTTATTCACTCGATATAAGTATACATCACTAAACAATAGCAATGATCATACAATTTTAATTTTCCAGACAGAAAGGTTTTACCTGTTCGCAGGCTGGTATATTCTTCTTTAATACCTTTATTTGCCGATTAAGACTTAATTTATAGCACATTGCACATAGTTTTCTTAATAATTTTATATTTGGCTTCTCTTTTTATGATTTCTTTGTCTCTATGACATTTGTGTCTACGTACATGTCATTATCATTATTCAATTATTCAATTTACCTTAGTTATAGAGTAACAGTTTTTCGTATCTATATTTGAAGTGTATAATGAGTCCTATGGTTTTGATTGCTCATTATTTTTAATTTTTTTTGCAACTCATGGTATAGTTTTATGGTCAAAATGTATTTGTTCTTAGAACTTCACATTTCTAACATTTTTATTCATTCTACAAGTTTTTGTTGGGCAATAATTTTATGCTATAGCTCAATAGTTGAGGTGCTGAAATCACTGTTTGTGTATCTTATTCTTACTTTTTATTTCCAGTTGCTAGGATAGCTTCTTATGAGTTCGTGTGCTATACCTCTTATACCACAGCCTTGTTACTTTTCTGGCAGTATGTTATGACTAACCATATTTAAAGTTCTTGCTGAATCTATGAAAGAGACTGATATTAGCTTTCTTTGTTCCAACTCATCGTAAACTGATTTGACAAAATATTTAAAGTCTTATCAAATTTTTTTAGTTTTTGTAAATCTAAATTGGTTTCTACCTAATATTTCGTTTTCCTTTAAAAACTTCAAAAGTCTGTAATGCAATTATTTTTTTATTTATCTTTGCAAAGTTTGATATGAGTCAGTTATTTGAAACTTCCAGTTTGCTTTCAGATTTTTCAATGAGTATTACTTTAGCCTTTTTTAAGGCAATTATGTAATATATAAATTAAATTTATAAGTCCAAAATTCACATACGTAGTAAGGCAGTAATCTCAGCACCTTAGAACTTATTTTGTTTGTTCCATTAAATGCTAAGTTTAGCTGGGAACAGCTGCACTAAGAAATGCTTAAGTAACTTAGAAATAATGTATATAAACTAACGTCAAACAAAAATATAGTAAGAATACAAAAACTAACACATACATGCTACACCTGTAGTAAGCAATAGGAATGTATAACATACATAAGTGTTACTAACGGTAAACCTTGTATAGCGACAATATTTAATTTCAAGATATCATCTGACTTTTATCGTTTGTTTTTGCAGACACATGATTTACCAAGTAAATCCTTTTTATTACCAAGTTTGTCTCTGATAACGAAAGGTAAAAAATAAGTTGACCAAACTATATCAGATATTCTAAATGGTTCTTGTAACATCATAGTTAGTCAAGTATGCCCGTAAATCTAGTTATGGTTACTCATAACAGGCATACTACTATTATTATTATCATTATCATTGTTATCTTTATTATAAAATCTATTATCATTTAATTTACTTTTATTATGATAATTATTATTATTATTACGATTATTATTAGGATTGTTGTTATTATTATCGTCACTATTACTAACATAATGAAAACAAGTATCACAGCAACGGCCACTCTTGCTACTATTTAGTTATTGAAAATGGGTGTACCGTAACGAACCGACTGTCTGTTCACCCTAGCATTCAATCGAAATGGTTAGTAGTTTTTACTGTTATTTTTTAAATATATATTATTTAATTAACGAACAAGGCCTAGCATTAATAAATCTATGTAATTTTTTAACGAGAGTATCAAGTGACAAGGAAGAATCTGTAAAATTAAGATGTAAAAGACAAAGATAGGGTATTGGTAACTAAATAACCTTCCCTTTCCATGACGTATATAGGAGAGCAAGCCAGATGTAAAAAGTGCCGATTTCTGAGTGGCTAAACTAGAGCAGCTCAAGCCAATTAGATTTTTAGTTATTGTTTTTCCTTAATACTTGTCCATGTCAAGCTTTTCTGCTTTATCTTTGAGTAAGCAAGTGACCAATGTCCAGTAGTCCTAATAAAATGAAACGGAGGCCCCAAAAACGTCAATTAACAGTCACACCCTAAACGGTGAGCTAGGTAGTTTGAGTCTGCCTCTGCTACTTCACGGTCCTCCACAAGGTGAGGTTAGTTTTTATTTTTGCTCTCGAACGGTTGACTGGGTAATGGGAGTCTACCTCTCCTACCATACAGTCATCTACGAGTGTGATTCAACTTCTGCTTAAGACACCTAACGCTGGTTCCCACGGGTACAATCTTTGATATTAGGAAAAAAAAAAAGAAAGTTAGTTTGTTTAGAATTTATTAGTATTCTAACCATTTTCTCCGTTGTGAATATAACTAGGCTTCCATCATTACTCGTTTTAGTATTGGTAGCCTCAAGATCTTTTAAAAATAAATAGTAGGTCTGTTTTCCACGTAACCACTAAAGCAATCACCAGTACTCATGACAGGAGTGGCAGCTTCTAGACCAGCCGTGATCTAAAAACATAACTTGCATCTTACAGAATCTCTAGACGCGTTGCAAGTAAGTTTATCACGGTTCAGCACAACATGTCTGGCTCAAAAGTATTTGTTACTCCTTTTGCTTGGGGTGCCAAACGTAATTACGACTTTACACCTACGTGCCCTGTATATATTCCAGATTATTGGGTGCAAAACATAGACCAAATAAATACGTCAGACCGACATAACATACAAATTTTGGTGGCTCCGGAGGGATAACGCTGGTCTGGTAGAGCTGCATGGGCATTGTGATAGTATCTTTTCTTTTCACATTGTTTTTTTCTCTTCAGTTTACAGTATCATACTCAGGGTACTCTTGAAAAATATGTGTGTTGAAGTGCCTCACAGCACCCCTGATGTCGCGTTATTTTGTTTGGGGTCAACTAAACAATTGAGTAACTGACAACTTTTTTTAATTTTATTTTTGATTTTTCCCTTTACACTTTTGTTAGTGACCACCGTGATCGCAAAATCTAGTAACGTTAAAAAGCAGCAACTGTATAAAACTAAGTAAATAGTCTTACAGCCCTGATTAAACTAATTCCAGTGGTAAACTAGAAGTAAATATATTCAAGCAAGAGTTCCAAATCCTACTCTTGGATTACAGTTAATGGAAATCTTAAAATTTTTTTTTTTTTTTCTCAGACTCTTATCAAATATAAAGGGACTCTATACAAAGTCTATTGCAATGCCTTACGGTGATTTATGCAATTAAATTTACAACTTTTTTAAACCTTCTTATACGTTAAAAAGAATAATCTGTGTATTTAAAAAGCTCAGTGAGCTACCCATTTATTATAAACTGAACATGACAAGCTAAAGCTGTGGTAAGTGTTTTTATAAAATTGAGCATGACTGTGACTATATACAATTTACGTATTTTTATGTTGTGATTCCAGATATATTTCTGCAAGCGACTAACTCTTCAACGTGCTTAAAACAGTTTGTTACGACCAACCCTGGGAGTGGGTGGCTTTGAACATTGAAAGGGAGTCAGGCTTGGCGAGAAGCCTTTCTGAAGTAGTAGAATTGGCCACAGGGATGAATCAACGGTAAGAACACTGAATTGAAGACTATAGGTGTAGTGAGATAGTGCTTCTGATGGATTCCACTGCCACCACTAGAGCTTGTGTCGCTGATGAGTGATTTGGCAGTCAGGATCGAACATTAGTAAGCACTCTATGCCAAAAATTACAGGTATGCGTGAAGAGGTAGTGCTTCTGGTGGATTCCACTGTCACTGCTGAAGCTAGTGTTGCTGGTGAATGATTGGGCAATGACTCACAGCCGTCAAAGAGAGCTTGTTGCCAGAATTTGAGGTGAGACGTGACTACTAGCACCAAAGTGCTTTAAAAATTTGTCTGATTCTCACACTAGTTGGGCGACAATATCCCATAATGCAGACAACGATGGCAAGAGTGGATGAAATAAGAATTGATACATAGCGCCTTTTGCGTGGTTTTATACATAAGTATTTATTGTATTAAACTAGCACTATAGCCACTTGCACAGCACAGGTCTCGTTGAGCGAAAAACTGGCATAGGCTTAGATAGAGTGATCTGGGAAAATGGTTTTGAGAAGTAATGCCACCCTTCTCATATGCTATAAGCAACTTTCTTACTTGTGATGTTCTCCAGAAACTTGTGGTTACCACCTAGCTAGTGGTAGGTGGTACTATCAAGCGCAAAGTTTAAAATTAAAACTGCGCATGACATTTTAAAATTAAAATTTATGTAAGAGGATTGAAATAAGTAAATAGTAGTTATATTAATAATTAATCAATAATATGATAATACCCTGGAAGGTTACAAGTTACTATCTACTTAAATTATTAGCGGTTTTCAAGAATGTTCTAAGACAGTCCTTAATAAGAAAGTGTATCAAGATATCATAGAATCTGGTTCTTGAGAGTTTTCTATTACTAAAACTAATTATGTAAAAATCCAACGTTGAAAACATGTCATTGAAGGCATTTTTCAACGGTTGCGACGATGCAAAACAAATCATTAACGAAACTGATAAACCGAATACTATTAAAATAATAAAAAGTAGACTGTTTGGTGAAGCATGAATTGCCCTATTCAGTCATTTATTTAATACAATCAGAGACTTGAAAAATTATATTCAAACAACATACGCTTCCATGACAACGGTAAGCCAATTTAAAGATGACATCAAAAATCGTTATCAGCACACTCTTAAAATGCGTGGGGTACTATTGAAATAAAAGAGAAATAGAGAACCCTATAAAGCTTACTATGATTCTTTTAAATTAAGTAGATAATCAAGCAAAATGTAATAAAAAAAGACACTAGAGCCAGTGATGCAAAATACAATGATCAACTGTCAATTACGCTAGAGGACAGCACATTTTTTATCGATTGCCTTCTATACGAATTTTAGCAAAAATGTTGCAAGCTGTGCAAAGAATGTAACTACAAGATATATCAATGCAAAGTTGAATATCAAATTTGTCGCAATCTTAGACATATAGCTGTAAACTACTTACGTTAGACAAATCCTCAGCACATCTGCATAATGTGCAAGAGAATAGGACGTACGAGCAGCGAATGTTAACTTAATAGAATTACGTATTAGTTATGTCATCAATCCAGGCATGTTACACTTGACTGCACAACAGAAAAAACTTGACCGGTGCCTTGAAATATTTTTATTGTTTACGAAAGTTACGAATATCATGAAATTTTTACTGTTGGTGCTATAACAAGCCAGAAAGTCTAGACAATAATGGAAGCAGTCATTTTGCTCACAACATGTCTCATTTTGCACCACGTTGAATAAAAAATGCTTTGGTTACAGAAACATATGACACATATTACGAAGGGTACAGCAGTTCTTTTAAAATCGAGGACACCCAAAAATACAACCAATGTATTTGCTACAATGAAGTGATACCTAAACATACCCCTTCTAAAGATCTTTTTTATTTAGATAACTAAGAAATAATCAAAAACGAATTATCTAAACAGCGTAAGAAAGAAGTTTTGTCTGCTTTAACTGAAAATACTTTAAATTTAACAACAGTTGAAATAACAGTTAACAAGTGTCAGAATAATTCAGTACGACCATAAGTAGCAAGCAGAGTATGGTAATACAAAGCCCAAAGGCAAATTTGCCATTATAAACTAAGGTATGAAAATAGAAATTCCCACGTAATAAAAAAAAAAATTGTAAAAAGAAAATTTTTAGTATTAATAACTTTTTAAAGAAAAAAGTAGTGTGTGAAAATCTTACAAGAGCTAAGCCAACAAACCTTGGTATAATGTTACTCAACGGTAGAAAATCCATAATTCTTCATAGAAATAGCAGCAAGGAAATGTCACGTACCTTTGCTAAACGAAGGAGAAAAAATTTAGCAGACAGAGTATTCAACAAGATTATATTTGCAGTAGATTTCTCAATCAGTTGCAACTTAAAATTTCCTAGTACAACAATTTCAAGGATAAAAAAATCAAAATCGTTGAACGACGATATAGAATCAGACGATAAGAAGTACCCACCTAAGAAACCAAAAATTTGGAAACCAACATACATCATGTCCACTTAAAAAATAGATTGCAACTAAATTGTTAAACTATAAACGAAAAATTGAGGATACAGAATATGACTACAACTAGGAAAAACGTATGGTATTGTCAGGAACATAATAATTTTGAAAAAAATCTACAAAAGGATTATATTAAAATAAAATCTTTAAAATTATAAAGCGTGTTACAATTTAACATGCAAGCAAATCAATCAAGTAAACTACGCATGCTTAAAGTAACTTGAAGTTTTATGAAGTTTAAAAAATTAACGTGAACTGAATAATGAAGATAAAAGTCTTATTTTATATGTGTGAAACACAAATTTTTTTTTTTTTTGCTATTAATATTTCGTGCAACCATTCTTTTTTGTCTCCTTTTTTTTCCTATCAAATTATTGTCATCTAATCAAAGATTCTGTGATAGCTTTATTTTTGTACAGTGATTCTGACACAATAGGAAATTGATAAGTGCAGAAGTAGCACGATTTATTTAACTCATTCACTATCAAAAATTTTTGGCTCTTGAGAAAAAAAGAAGCTACAACTAACATTGGTTATCATCTTTATAAAACTGTTTACTAGAAAGTATCAAGAGCTGAAAAACAGAAGTCGATAATCAACACCAATCCTACAAATTGCTTAAAAAACACTTAAAATACTAAGCTCTGAGTAATGGCATGTATAACTAAAAGTGCCATGTGTGTGGAAAAGATTCTAAAGCTCAAGCTCTACAGCTCTAAGGAAGGCAAATAAAAAAGATCACTGCTGGAGTAAGTCAAAAGCTCTTACAAATCCAGATCATGATATAACATGATATAACACAACCTTACCTCTTTGTCAAAACTTACCCAGATATTTCAAGTCAGTCAAAAGCCATACCCTTAGCCAAATATGAAATTAAAACCTAAGTAATCGCAGCAAAACGAGCCATTTCATGTTTGATAAACCAGAAAACAAATTAACCAGAAGAATTATTAATAAAGGTACCTAACTCCTTCAGTACGTATAACTGCAAGAAAGTAAATGTTAAAAAATATGAACTTCTTATTTCTTAATAATCACACAAGCTAGTAAGCAGTAGTACAACGTACTTAGCGAACTGTATGTATATATAAGTATCATTAATTATAACTATAGTATTGGTCCTTGTATTTTGATAACTGTCATCCTGTCAGCACGGCGTCCCTTATTTACTTCTCTTAACATGGAAAACTGGGCGAATGCAGCCTAATAATTAAACAAAAATCATAAATAAATAAAAATTTCTCAACATTAGTATAAAAATAAATCGTTCTGTAAACTAGGTACTTTAGTTACTAGCGAACCTCAATCTTTCCTCGGCTTTACTAGAGGCTCACTGAATGAAACACAGTAGTGAAATAAAACGTAATGTAAGGCTTTTTCAGTTCAAATCTTTGCATATACTCTTGAGAACATAAGCCATATTATTAAAAATGTTTTCGTTTGGAATCTATGCAGCTCATTTACCATTACAACTGCTAAATACCAGAGCAACAAAATTCTGTAGCTTAAGCATCTCCATTTTTTATCGCCACAGTAAATACGAATACATATTATAGTATCAGTTTAAAAATCTGAAAGATTTAAGTGATTACAGTCATCAGGGTTATAAAGAAAAGCTGATTTCTCACATAATAAATTCTTCATTTTTCGGTTATGACGCCGCTGTTTTAATCTCAATAAATATTCTGCGTAAGTTTACTGACGCCTACAATTGTAAGCGTTTAAAGTTTTTCTTCCAATTCGCTCTCTTGCGACTACAGGCATGGTGTGAGCTTTTGTGAGTCCTTGAAGCAGTTTTTTGTCAGCTTTGTTAAGTTGAAATGTATTTGTTAGCAAAGTAGTATAACGTTAAGTTGCCTTTTAAAAAGACCAGCAAGCTTAACTCTTTATTGACTAAAGTTTCCATCAAACGTTACTGTCTGGCTACCTTAGGGTGATCTTTTCTGGCATGCTGTTGTATTGTAGATCCAAATCGGTGATTTCTAGTTAAATGCTTAAGGTACAGAGGGTACTGCATGGTTCTTGGTAATTGAGTATTTAGCCAAGGGCTGAAAAGCTCCGTTCTGGCATCTGCCGGTGAATGACTGACTTAGTTTAATAGTGGCTGGTTTATATAGTCTTTTGGTAGACATATTGTTGCTGAAGATGGTTGTAAAAATGTATTTGTTGGCAAGGTAGTTTGACATAAGATGGCCCTAAAAATAACTAATCAGATTGATAGATAGTAAGGGGACTTAAATACTTTCATGGTCCTTAAAAGGGCCAATGATAACGCTTTCAGCCAATCCTTATTATTATTTCTGATGCTGAAGAGCTGACTGTGGATAGCTTGACTTTTACCCTTAGAGTCTCTTTGTACGTCAAGCATGCTGGAGGATGGTATGCCACTGGCAGAAGAATATCTCATCTTTGGGTTAACCTCTGGGTAACCAACCATTCACTAATGGTCGGGAAAGTATCCTGTAAAATATCTTCTCTGTGGATACGCTGTTGAGACGGATCACAGAAAAGAAGGCTGACAAAATTTCCAGCCCATGTGGCTGTCCACATTCCTCAGAGTTATTTTTTCTGGCTTGCTGGTGTAGCACAATCTGCTCTAGTAGCACCAGGTCGGTTGGATGAACGGCCACGTAAGAATGAATTTAACACTAGTTGTTTGTCTATTGAAAGAGTGTCGTCCGTAACCAAGATACCTAACTACACGACTCACAACTACATTTTTGACGCACACCTTGTCAATGACTGTGGTATTAGGCAACCTATTCAGAGATGTAATAACCAGACCCACTTACTTGTATTGTTGATTGATTTAATTTTACTTCACGTCACCTAGTGGAATGTAACGAGCTAATGTAAAAAGCTAACTATTTTTGCAAGACTTTGAGCTCATTTACTGATATTGTTACTGATTTTTTTAAGATAAAAATTATACGACAACCATCGATAAGATGTCAAAAATTAGTTCGAGAAATTTGAGCAAAGTTGGTTAAGTAGTTTTCATGGTTAGCGATTACAACGGTTTTTGGTACTTTGCTTCATTTATTAGTAAGATTACGAAAAAAAAAGATGTTAGAAATAAAGTACTTAAAAAATACAAGGAAAATGAATACAGCAATAGCAAGTAAAAAACTTGATAAGAAGATCAGTGTATTTGTAAGAGAAAAAAAAAGAACAAAAGCTTTAGTACTTGAAAGAGTCAAAAAGTTATCTTCTTTTACATAATTGAGTAAAATGTCATTGTTATTTTTTCCATGGATAAGAATTCTTACCTCATACGTTTTCATTTAAAAAATTTAATTGTTCTTTCGATTTATAAGGTCGTTCTTATTTACTAGTCACAGAATGAAGTGAATGTGTAAGATCTATACAAAAAATAAAATATGATTTTGTAAATCCATTTCATTCTCTATTTTTCTGATCATCGCAAGATTTCTATACTATTTATATTCAAAAAACTAAGTACAAACTAAAAAGTACTATGTTACTTGTAAAACACTTAAAAATAACTTTTTTTTATTCTTATGTGACATTTCCAAACAACCAATAAATACAATTAAATGAAAAATTAGATTTCTATAAATTAAAAAATTTTAATCATACTTCAAAACAATGGTTAAAAAAACCTTTTTTTTAGGTAATTTTTATTTCAGTAATAGTTACATATTTATTGTTTGACAGTAGATTTTTTTTTTTAAACAAAAAACTTAAAGGTGTTCTTGATTTTATGTCATCGCTACCAAGCAGATTCTGCTGAAATAAAATACAAAGCTAGCGTATTTTTGCCATACTCTGTGTTCATTTATTCGTATTGTTATTAATTTTCACAAGATAAAACTATACCAAAACTTTCAAAAAACTATCAAGAATCATTATTCAAAGTTTTAGCAAAAATGGTTGTGTAGTTTTCGTGGTTAGATAGGACCAACGTATATCTGGAAAGGAGTGAATTCTTTTCTTCAAGTTTGCTTGTAGCTACTGTGTTGTGACCAAGCATGACTAATGCACAATCACACTGGCCTATGCTTACCGGAAATACAAAACTAGTATTATCTCATGTACAAATAAATAAAATAAGTTTAAGAAGCCAACAATGCAACAACGCAAAGTTAAGCTGGAAACAGCTGCATAGAGAACTCACATAAAATGCTAGAATATCTTAGAATTAATACATATTGACTGAGAACAACAGACTTTTTAAAACCCTCTTCCAGGATAATAAGATTCATACTTTATAATATTATATCTTATTTTTGAAAATTATCCTGCACCACCAGGGATTTGTGAGAATACTTTTTGACAAGGAGCTTTACTAATTCAGCACTCACTGAATAAGTTATATCATCTATATTAATTCGATTGATTTCAAAGTCTATTTGCGAATCACCAAACTTGTAAATCCAATCTCTTTTTCTACTTCGTACTTTTAAAGTAATAAATGTTCTTAATTCTGCTCAAGTATTTATGTATTAAGATTATTTAGTTAATTTTTACTAATTAGAACAATATTAACCTACTGAATTTTGATAATATCATTTAAATTAGTATCATCATCATTACTCTCACTTATGGTAGACTTGAATATTATGTTATCTTTAAGGAATTTTTGCTGTTTTTTTGTTGCTTTAATTTATTAACTTTATTGTTTTGTTTATCGTTTTTACTATTAAATTAAATATGAGTTATGGAACTATTTTTATTATGTTGTTTTGTAAACATACAGATCTGCTCTCAGTTGTTTTCATAATTTTTTGCGAGTCAGAGCATATGCACACGATCAATAAGAGCTGATTAAGGAGTGAGAATAAAAAAGCTCAAAAAATATCGGATGTTAGTTAAAGCAACGTTTCGTTGGTCTTAACGCCAACCTTATTAGGCTCACTTTATTAACAGAAAAACACAACACATATCGTAAGTTACAGTGTAGGGCCACTTTTCAGAATATTTTTCATTAATTTAATATATGTAGGTAGTCAAATATAAGATATAAATAATTTTGAAAAAAATTAAATAGTTACTCACGTCTGTATCGCAATGACGATCGTAAAAGACTGTTGGTCAACTTAAAGGAATAACACAAGTATCAACATGTATGTTTTCACGTGTATAAATACTAACAAGAAATGTTCACTTCTCATGAATATAGATTACGTATGTACTCGTAAAATCTTCACATATGTTACTAAGAAATAATGTGTCCTCTTTTTTTATTTATTGTGTGGTTAGTAGACTGTGTGCATAACATTTCTGATATTAATGTTTTTTGTCTCTTTAGTTTATGGTCTACGACTTTAATTTGAGAAAAATGAGAATTGTGATTACATTTTTTTTTGTGTTGAGTGACAACTAGTACATCTTTCTTTATATTTTTATGTTGATTCAGGCATTTTGTTAATGCTCATTTTATCTCACCTACATAAGATGCAGCGCAAGAATTGCAAGACAAACGATAGATGACATTGGCTTAAACGAACTTATCAATTTAATCCTTTTCAAAAATAATAACAGTATCTTACTTATTAGGAATAATATGATAAAACTGTATTCTAATTTTTTTTAAGTTTTCAAACAAAATTAAAAGAATAATACATAATAAGGAATAAAAATTAAGATCTTATCATGTAAGTTGTCATTAAGTAAGTTGTTATTATCAGTATTAGTGCTTTTCATTGAGTAAAGTCTTTTCTTAATGTATTTTTGTAAGAAAAGTTCAGTATAGTCGTTATCGCGTGGAATTCTTTTAGCCCTAAGAATACTAATCTTGTAGAATAGTTCAATTATCTAAACTGTATACCGCATTAACTTTTAATAATCAGGGGTGGTTCAAATAAAAATTAATTATTCTATGGGATGAAATTATCATAACTCACCCATTTGTAGTTATTATTAAGTTTTAATGTCCAGTTTTAATGTCTAAGGAATTCTATGAATTATTTTTCTCTACTTCACAAGTAAATTTCAAATGACTGTCCTGTTTATTCAAAATTTCTAAAAATAATTGTGCCTTCTACTTATGTACACATTAAGAGTGTCATCATCATATCTTTTATATGTAAAGAAAACACAATTATGACTTCCTTTTAATAAGCGCAGGGCATCTGTTTCAAGATCTTCTAGAACTGAATCAGCAAATAGTCGAGAGACATGAGAACCCATTTGGCTGCCAAAAATCTGTTTATAAAATCTTTTATTCAAAGTGAAGCAAATATTGTTGAATACAAATTTTGTACATTTTATGATTTCATGATAAGGAATTCTCAATAATTAGTGGATTTACATGTATCTTTTTTCCAAACTATTTACGACTGACTCTAATAAAATGTTGGTAAATAGAGAAATATAATGAAAGGAAATAAGAATGTAACTTTCCGGTATTTTAAAATTTTAAATTTGCTTTATAAGTCCGAAGCTATCATTTAAATGTGAAAAGGGTTTTTTTAACACCTTAGAAAGAGAACTGTTGAGAATTGAAGCAAGTGTGTAAGATAAATATTAGATCTGAACGAAAGAGAAGGCTTATGAATTTTTCGGCAATTCATAGTATCTAGATAAAGCTGTCTCAGTTTGTGTTTAGTAGTTGTTATAATATTTATATTCTTAATATTCGTTTAGTTTTGTTGAAATTTTGTGAACTTCTAATTGCAAATAATGTAATGGATTCTTATTAACCGTTATGTACGTAGTATTATCGCTCAGCATTAACTCCATGTTCTATGTATATAAATTCTTGTCAAGGAAAAAATCATGGAAACAGCTGAGACCAGACATACATGTTTAACAAACAACATAATGAAATCCATTCCTAGAACAGAAAGGTGCGAACTTCAGAAAGAATTTTTTTTTAAAGTGGAGCACCTTCATAGATTATCACTAACTACAAAACTTAAGACCTTCCAGCAACTACACAACAATTTGACTCATTCTATAGGCTAACTGCCCTTTTTAAGAAAATGCAGGATCCACAATTGTTTACATGAACACATAAGACCTCTAACAAGATAGTCCTTGAATAATCTCTTTTAAAAACGAATTTACTGTTTTACCTATAGCTTACTTAATATTAAAATGAATGATTGCTGTGCACATGTTTTTCTTCTTAAAAGAAATATTTACAACGTTCAACAAAAAATAAATGATTTATATTCTAATAACTTACTAGTTCAAAGCCTTACAAGCAGTATATATTTTAACAATAGATATAAAAAACAAAGAATGAATTGCAGAAGTAAGAATAAACTAACACCCATACAAAAATCAGATAACCAGAACTCCAACAACATTAACAAGAAAAATGACAAAATGTTCTGAGATCTAATTGATATTTACCTACTGGAAAATGTCAAAAATTGCGTAGCTTTAGGATCAAAATTTGCGTTAAAAACATAGTTGTCACGTACGATATCATAGTTACACTTACGTGCAAAACCTCTTTTTTAGACCTACTAACGACGATTGTAGTGGGAGGGAGTAGAAGGATAAGCAGATAGGATACTGAAGAGAGCGGGGTTCTCTGGCTGGAACCGGCAAGGACGAAGGTCTTTCACACGCGACGCGCTCTTCTCTCATTTTGCATAAATAAAAACGTTGATACTAGTTTCTTGACTATTTACTTTGTGCGCACCCGAAGTCCACAGAATCCTACGCAACAGTTTTAATGTCAGAAGTGGGATGATCATCGTAATTAAATAAAAGTAAAATTTTTTTTCTCGGTTTTTGTCGATAGTAAAGTATCAACTCTTGAGATTTTTGGGAGACACAAATAGTGTCTTGCCACGAAGTAAATAAGAAACTGCTACAAGAGGGATCCGCGAAGCAAGGACTGGCCAGAGTATGAAGAAAAGAAACTTCAAACTAAGGACCAAGGAGGAGGATACCTGGGACTACGATGGGAGATCGAGCAAACAAGGATGTTAAGGGTCTTGGTTGCTATCGTTCTAGCTAGGAACATATGGTAATTACTTAAGATTTATAAATGAACATAAATATTTATACTGTCCCAAGGGTTCTGTCGTAACTTTTAGTGCAATACAAATTTTTTGTTGTTGTTATATTCGTTTTGCGTTCAATATCTTCCTCATGACATCGGTAGTGTATTACTAGAGTAATTTATCAGGTGTCCCAAGGATTTCCGATCGGGACGAAAATTAATCAGGTTGCAAAAAAAGCAATAAATGAACAAATAAAAATAAAATTAGATGCACGATAGATGTTAAAATAAAGCGTGTTAATCATCTTAAAATAGAAACGCAAAAAATCGTACAGAAATTTATTTAATACTATTTAAGTGCTCCCATACAGGCTAGAAATAAAGGAAAACAAAAAAAAGAATAATAAAGAATCTACTATGAAAAACTCCAACGGAGCGTAAAGTGATGTAATGAGCGTTAGGGAGGACAAAATTTCCTCGTATCCGGAAAATGAGTCAGAAAAACTAACCGTATTTTTAGAGCACAGCTCCAAAACTCAAATGGAACGGGAAAAAATGGGCAAGAAACAGCGTATGCTAATGTTAAAATTCTTTTAAAAAAATGAAACCAGGGGTTATTAAGGAGAAAGTCTAACAAACAACGCCATGCATAATGGGGGCAGGCGCAGAAAATTTAGACACCGTAAGAAACGGCGCGGCGAATATGTTACCCTTAAAGAACGCAGATTTTACAGTTGGAAATGGGATGAGCAAAAATTCGAGGGACGAGGAAGGGATAAGCAAAACTTGCACTCAACAGCACTGTCATATCACTGGCCATTTTGGGATAATAACATAAACAAGGAATGCATTTTGCAAGATCAGCAACATTGAATGCAGCTAAATCCAACTTATATAAATCGCATTATGAGTCAACAGCGAACGAAAATCACGTATCCTATTAGCATGCACTATAGTACCCTATCCCATGTCAATAGGGCCATGGGTGGCATACCTATACTCAATTGAGATCCAATAAACTTTTCGCTTTTTGAACAGATGGTTAGGACAGCAAATCTAGCAGCCGCGCCACAATATGAAAAATACTTTATAGGTACACTTAAGTGGTAAACTGAAGAAGATGGTGGCAGATCAATTTTGCACCCGGTTATCACTGTTTAATACCGTAGACGCATTTTTAGTTGCTCCATCACGGTAATTCGGGAGCATAGGAGGCATTGATACACAGCTAGCCCAACTTAAGTCACTGTCTCATCTGAACAACGAATCAGTTATTTAGTACTGCAGCCGGGTGCAACGACTGCATAGTAGAATAATGATGACTCATGACACTAACCCACAGCTGTCCCAAAAGCAGAAAACTGCCTTAAAGCAATCCACAGATAGAGAGTCAGCGAAACAGTTTATCTATGGGTTGAAAGTGCTGTACAGTTGAAACGTGGTCGGGGTAAAACCAGTAACACTGGTGGTAGCCATTGAAGCAGCTATAGACGTAGACAACGAGTTAAGTCTACGTCAAATAGCACCCAATAATTTCAGCACATATGCAACATGGAAGAGTTGTTTTGGTAAGAGAAAACAAAGGACAGACATGGTTATTAGTGAAGTGCCGGAGGAAAAGAGTGATACGAACGAATGGGATGGCAACCGAAATGTTAAGTGGTGCTCATATTGTCAGGATAACTGTCTGCCCTCTATAAGTGGGTGTGATAGAGAGACGTGAAAAATGCAAGAATAATGGACGCCGATAGGCCTGAAATAGAACCGCGCAAGAGACTAACGGAGATAAGGAACAGAACTAATGAAGAAAGATCTGCGTACGATGATCAGCAGAGTAATTCTGACCCTATAAATTACCATAATAAAAATAATAACTACACATCAAATTATAATAGTAATAATAATAATAATAATAATAATAATTATAATAATAAAAATAATAATAATGATTATAATAATAATAATAATAATAATAATAATAAAAATAATAATAATTATAATAATAATAATAATAATAATAATAATAATAATAATAATAATAAGAGAATCTTTAATGGCAACAATAGTCGCCCTCCATGGAATAACAATAGAGACAATAATAGGATAATCGAAGAGAATAGGAATGACGATGATCAAAATAAGGGAAATAATAACACCTCCAATAATAACAATTATGATAAGGGAGGCTTGTACTGGGAGGCTTGAGCGATGAATGCTTATTATTCAAAATTATAGTATTGAAATTTAACATATCAAGAGTACAGAAAATAGAGCAGCTGATACTTTACATGGACAAGCAGAGGTAAATAAGTTGAATTCCAGCAATCGATTTTCGGTGTTTACTTTAATGGCTCATGTCCCCAGTGCATCGATTGTCAAGGATCTCAACCACTTAAGGGGTGTGCAGGATCGGGATTAAGAGGTTAAGTAATTGAAGGACCAAGTACGTCATACCGATAGATTGGAGGGGCACGTTTGTGATAAGAAAATCCTTTATGAATTCATGGAGAATTGTCAGGAGGTCATTCTGCCGGAAGCGTTTTTTAAAGAGCTCGTATGGGAAGCTGATACATTTTACGGGCCCATCAATACGAAAAAGTATATACAAATGTTAAATGAATTTTTTATAGCCCCAAAATATAAGCAGAAAATCAAAAGGGTGGTTTCAGTTTCTTAAATACAATCAAAGTTTGTTATTTTCAATTTGGACGTCAACAGCCATTAATTATTCCCAAAAATATGTGTTTCAAACTATAATTTATCGTAAATCAGAGATTTCATGGTAAGTATCACTGACATTTAAGGCACAGATTAATCTTACTTTCGATCTCTCTGTCAAAGTGCCAACCTTATCGAAACAGAAAAAAACTTCTCTTAAAATAATCATTTAAATTATGATAGTATTAGAAGATTCCGATAACAGAGGTTTGGAAAAATTTTTACAATGATTCGTCAAAGCTACAAAAGAATAAACATACTTTTTTGTTACTACTTAATGTGTCACAATCTTATCACATTTATACCACAAAAACATGCATTCAAACCTCAATTCCATTTAAAACATTTCATCATGTGTCCTAAACAATCTTCACCTTACGACAAATGTTTATTCGAACTATACTAAATTAAAAACAGAAAGTTATTAAATAATAGTTAAACTGGAAGTTTCAGAAAATATTAATAACCGTTATGCTAAACCTACAATCGAAGACTTTGTTCGCGTAAGGTCAAGTCAAAACGGCTTTTCACCAAAGAGATCTTAGCCTTCCTTACTGGAAGCTTCGTTTCGCCAGCACTCTTAGAGCTTTACTGCTCAAGAAGCGCATCTCTGCCGTCATGATCTGGGTCGATTTCAGAATAAAATTCTGGGTGCTTTACTATTCAAGGTGCGCTCCCCTTCTATTACGAACTCGGTATCCTGCATCACGTAACCACCAACTGACCCGTAAATTCTGCCATTCGTTTTTCAATCATCACGGTGGATCACCAGTCAGTGGCATGGCTGACGAGACTATCTTATTTGAAGGTAAATCAAATTCAGGCCTAATGCTCATAGGCTGATATTTTTTAATTTACGATTCAGTTGTATATTGTCTAGTAAAACTTGTTTGAATATAATAAAAATAAAATGCTCTCACTCAAGCCTACAATATATACAGTGACTCTAATTTTTTTATCACTATTGAAAACGTTAACAGGTAACACAAAATTTTACGCAAAATTGCATGAGTAACAAATAATAATGCTTTTACTATGTAACTTAAAAACGTAGGACACGCAATACAATACATTACACCTTTACATAGCCTAGATAAGAATGTTATTTGCACCCTTGTCCCACTACTTCTGCGAAATAAAGACAGATATTAACGTAGCGTGCACAACCTGCATGCAGTTACAGGTGTATGACTTGTGGAAAGAGGAGAACGCAGCAAGCAAAAACACATTGTTGCTAAGCAGAATCAGGACGAGCATTAGACGGCATACGTGAGCGCACTGCCGTTAAGCAGGACCAGAACGACGAGGTTATGGCAGGCGCAAACGCACTGCCGCTCAAGAATCAGAACGATAGGGAGATGGCGTGCGCGAACGTACTGGCGTGTAGCAGGGTTAGGGCAACGGGGGGACAGGAACACGGTATGGCACACAAGATCGTGTGGAAGTTGGTGACGGTGGCTCGTCCCGTGCGCCAACGATGCTACTGCTTTTGCTGTCACGTTTGCTGCTGCAGTCGCTGGTGTCATTGTTGCTGTGCTGCGTTACTTAAGTGTTCTCTGGAACCATTTGCTTACTCTGTTCCCTGTTCTCTCTTGCACGAATTCCCGATAAAAATATAATTTCTGGGTTTAGGCACGAAAATGAAGATTACAAAATCAGTTTTGCGCAAAGAAAATAAGTATCTTTGAAAAACTATCGAATTTAAATAATATTTATTGCTGCCAAACAAAATAAGACTCTGAGTCTTTCAAGTTGGTGACAAAACTGAACTTTTTTTTAGCCAAAATCAACAACATCTTTTTAACATGACAATGCTTGTCATTTAAATTTGAACACTTTTTTTTATTTTACTATACATACATGACAGAAAAACTTTTACATATTTAACTTTAAAATATGAGCTCAATTGATCTGGAATACGCACTATGCGCACTGCACAGCGGCTGCCGTTAGACAAGGAGAAAGTTCTTAGCTTTTGTCGGCGCAGCGGAGTGTGGTGCGGTATGGTACTATGGGTACCCGTACGGCCATATCTCACCTTACTCTGCCGCACTACCAAGCTTCTCTCTCCTTCTCTACCACTGGCCAACACAGAGCAAGCTCCCCCTCTGCTTCTACCCTCTCACCGTGATACCATTCTCTTGCGCATACACGCGACTCTCTGCACGAATCGCCTTGCTATTAAATAACAGCAATCTGACGTGAAACCTAGAGTTCTTCCCCATGCGAAATTGTCCAACGGGCCTGAAAAAGTTTTCACTTCAAAAAACTTTGTACAGAAGTAAGTAACTAGCAAAAAGCTGTCAGGATGATCACTGATAAAATTAGTGATCTGTTTTGCGTAGGCGCTAACCTCGAAGTCTGCGCACTCGCAAATCGGTTAGGTACGAATCCTTAGCACAGATGCTAAGGACAGCTTAACGTAAAAGACATGAGACTAATTAAACAGTGTGGCAGCATAGAGGATCTCGAGTTCTCACCTTAATAATGTTGAGAAACCTGTGAAATCAGCCTCCCAAGAAAAATGACTTACCAGGTTCTTATCAGTCGCAGAAGCTTCGATAAAAAGCAGCTGAAGGTCATCTATATGCAACGTCTGTTTACCAATGCCGAACTTATTGCTAAGAGGTACCAAATAATCCATTAAAGGACCCCACACCAACCCAATGAGATTGTGGTTCCAAATAAAATGTTCTAAAATTTAGGTATGTTATGGTTTATTCCTTTGTAAACAAAAGTTACCGTAGGCACAAGACCCAAAAATAAATAGTTTTTTAAAACATAATTATAAAAGAATCAATTTCGGAAAAGGTTAGTTTGACAGGCAGCGTAATTCAGTATATACAATGTATATAACTCGCTTGATGTACAGAGATATGATCGGAAAGGATTATGTCAAGGGCATCTACCATTCTTAACTATAGATGGGTGCGATGTAAGATATTCTAGTTTTGTCAGTAGTCAGTAGAATAGTTCATTAGCATGATTGTCTTTCATGAAAAATCTTTATCTAGGTGATGAAATAAATTTTTAGTATGAAAAAGTGCTTATTGTAAGCAACCTATAAATAATTGGCTTTAAAATTTTCAAACTGTGGATAGCTGAAAAAATACTTAATCAGGTTTATTAATATAAGTTGTCATGACAATTATTGTTATTTAAATAGATGAACTAACTTTACTTTACAACTACATGTCGATTATTCAACAACATTATCATTTGCAAAATCTGTGCTATTATGTATTAGATTATAAATTTGCTGATACGGAATACATCTACCATTTAAACTTCTCTAACTATTTCATTTCCGCTATTGCTTACAGGTACAGTGAGCTTGGATCTTGACTCCAGCACCACTTCCTCGTCCAATTTTCTAAAATCTAATATTTGTTAATTCTGCGTTATCTTGAACCTTTCCCTGTGGCAATACTGATTCCCAGCCACAAGATCAAGATTTTCTGAGACAAATAATTTTCCCTTGCGACACATAATACCTTTATCCTTACAATTTTTTTGAAAAAAAATTATGGAAACATAATATTTTTAAATTACAAGAATATTATTAAGATTCGTTAGTATAACAATTATTTAAATGTAATAACTAATTATGTAACAGTACTATATGTAAAATCCTGAAACCCATTAACTACTTTTAATTTTTTTTAGTAACTTATGATTTAATTTTATTCTTTAACTGTCGTACTTAATTAAGCTTGTCAATTGTGTAAAGCTTTATAATTTAGTAACTGCAAGTATCAGCTTTATTACCCCTGCTGGTCATGGTGCCATTAGTCCCTTAGTCTGGATTTCCAAATGTGATAGGTATTATACTACTTTTTGACTCGATTGTAGACCCAAAGTGTATGCATTGTCTCTTATTTTAACGTAAGAATTTCATTGCGGCAACCCAAGATCAACTGACGATATCCCCAAATTTCACGTGTAACTTTACAAAATTTCTGTTATCACAGTTTTCGCGCAGGTATCCTTAATAACAGGCTGTCCTAGTAAACATACTGTCAAATAAGATTGTAAGCAGTGCCTAGCTCATGTGTTTAATGAGCTTCACTCAAAAAAAAAAGAACAAAGGACGATCATCAAAGTTTGCCAGACAAAAATCTTTGATGACTTGGAACTTTGCTATAAACATTGTGATAAGATCAACTCTTGGTTTTGAGTCAAGGTTTCTCTAGTGAAAATCTTTGGTAGAGCGGTTTTTTGCAAAAAACGCTATCTGATAATATTGTAAGGATTTCTCAGCTGATATCTGCCATAAGCTTGACTCATCGTCAAAGTTTCCTGTGCAGCTACATTTCATAACTTTTCTTATACTGCCTTCGTAGCTTAATTAATTTTCCAGAGTCCTGTCCTGAGCAAAGCCCAAACCAATTTACCTTAGAATTAATCCTTTTGTACGTTAGTAAATTTGAACAATCTTAATAAAAGTTTTATAACAAACAGTTCCCCTCATACTGCATTGCCATAAAAACAATACAGTGCATTTTCGGTTGCCTGAAGTAAGAACATGAATTAATATTCTTTTAAAAAAATTTTCTTTCTTTGTTTTTTACCTACTCGCGAATAAATATAGCGCACAAAAGACTTCGGTTGACGGCAATTTAGTTATAGGACTTTTCCGGAGACAGTAAAATCCAACATGGTGACTATATTGGTTTTCGCTTTTCATATGAAGAGGAATATTTAAAAAAAAAATTAAAAAACAAAAAAATGCCAAAGTATAAAGTTACAGGCTCACTTCATGTAAACACATATTTATTTATAGAAGCATACAAAAATACTATCAACAGAACAATTTGTAACTAATAAAAAAATGACTACACTAGCCACAATAAAATTGTAAACAACAATTTGATTGTTATAATCTTTAAAAAAACAGCGCATTACTTAATATTCCCTTAAAACTAATTGTAATGATATCGCTTTACGAAAATTTCGTTGATTACAATTTTTTTATATAATCAAATAGCTGTTTCCGTATTTTATTATTCAGTTAGTAAAAAAAAATTTTTTTGTCAAAAATAATTTATAAAGAGAAATGTAATTCAACAATGTATTAAATCTTATGTTAGAAAATTTCGCTTCCGCAAGTGAACTATTTTAATTATAGATTTAACTTTTTAGGGGGCTTAATTTTTATAAACGATTGTCGTAAATCTTGCACCTCTGTATCGACAGCAGCAGCTGCAGCAGAGCGGTTACACCGGGCAACTGTTGTGTGATAAGTCGATGACACAAAATAGGCGACGGTTTTCAGAACGGGGTTAGGATCCGCATAAGTGGTGTTGTTGATGCGCTGGGCAGCAGTAACGTAACGTCTCGACAATACTAAATCAGCAATACCGTTCTCGAAGAAAAGGCAGTAACTGTAACAGCAGCATATGTTTTTTGATATTTAATATAATTATAAATTAAACGACTTAATTGTGAGAAACTTTGACGATGAGCCTCAAGTGAAGCTTATGAAAGAGATCAGCTGAGCACTGCTGACAATCTTATAAAATAGCGTTTCTTACAAAAAAATGCGCTATCAAAGATCTCCGCTCGGGAGTCTTTGACTTCAAATCATGAATCAAACTTACAGGGGCGTGAGCTAGGTACTGCTGAAATTTAGTAAAAAGTATTTTTATCAAACTGTGATTCTTGCGAAAAAAATTTGCTATCAAAAATTTCTTCGTGAAAATCTTTGACTTTAGACCACAAGTCCAGCTCATTAAAGATGTTAGCTAATTTGATTCAGCAGTAATTATCTCAAAGTAAAACGTTATAAAATATCTTCTTACATGAAACTTTAACGATAGGCTTTAAGTAAAGCTAATTAAATATATTAGGTAGACACCGCTAAAAATCTGCAAACACTGGCTTAATCAGACAGTCATTATCACACAACGTATGACTCATACATTTTTTTTTTTTTTTTTTTTGTATGGGTTAGGAATGGCAGGCAGGAATTATTCTTCTTAGCCAAAAAAAACTTTCTGCAAAAATTTATACAAGTTTTCAGGCACTTTAAAATGTGTTTTGGAAATGTGAAACAATTTCCTTACCTTGTATGCGAATGATCATAGTTGGTCACATAAGTACGCCCATATGCATATGAGTGATTTCGACGTAACTGACTTAAACGATGCCTTGAGAACGTATAGGTACTCATACATAATTAAAATGCAGAGATAAAATGGTATTCATGTCAATGATGACATTCTCTCTCCTTAAATAATTAAAGCCAGATTTTAAGGCCATTTTTAACCTATGTCGACTTTTAATTTTCTTACTTTTTGGCCCTCCCACTGCGAACACTGCGATTGGATATTTCAACTGCAGGTACACGTTACAACTTGGGGATTTGTTGATCTTTGGAACCAATCAAAAGCTAGTGTTTAGGTCATCACAGTTCAAAAACCAAAGGTTAATGGCACTTCATATAATTCAGTTTTTAAACTGTAATATTAAAAAAATCAATTTGTAGTGCTCGTTTTGCTAAGTGACTGGCTTAAAGTACTGCTAAAGCTATGGCTTAATGTCTGGCTAAATGTTTATCTAGAGGTCTGGCTGAAACTCTGGCTCAAAGTCTGGCTAAATGTATCAGTTAATGTATGGCTCAAAGTATAAGTAAATTTATGACTAAAAATACGGTTTAAAATATGGCTCAAACTATGGCTATAAAAATATGCCTAAGAGTATGGCTTAAAACACAGATCCAAGTATGGCATGATATCTGGCTAAATATATGGCTTTAAGTATAGCTCAAAGTCTGACACAGTGTCTAGCTCAATAATGGCTGATTGTACGGCTACACGTATGGCTAAAAATATGGCCAAATGTATGGCTTAAGGTATGGCTTGACGTATAAAATAAAGTATGGCTCAAAGTATAGCCTAATTTGTGGCTAAATTAACGGCTAAAAGTACGGTTACAGGTATAGCTAAATGCCTGGCTACGTGACTGGCATATTGTCTGGCTAAATTTATGAACTTATACAGTTGATATAAAGAATAGTATCATCTTTTTTCTGAACCTAATTAATACAGTGCATTTGTTTTTTCTGTAAAGGTTTAGAACACAGAAGCATTGTACATCATAGTAATATAATTATTTTTCGTAACCAAGGGAGACTTTCCGTACTAATTCACGTATGTTTTTTAGCACTAAAAGCTGTCTTCGTGCGAGAAATTTTGACTTTAAACAAAGAGTCAAACTTACAGGGGCTTAGGCTAGGTACTGCTGAAAATCAGCAATAACTAGTTTTATAAGGGTGAGATTACATGAAGTCTAGAAGCCTGCAGACTGGCACACTCGCTTCCATTACAGCTTACTATAGTGAGAGAGAGACCTGATCTAATTATTCCCGTTGTATCAACTACGACTTCCTTTTGTTCGAGTATAACCCCGGTTAATTTGTGGTGGTAACAATCGGCTAAGAATATTATCCGTACCGAGGAAACTCTAAGATTAGGAACCAACATACAAACAATGATTGTGTTTATATGTCGGAGGGCGGGTTCGTGGCCCTGTGTAAAAAAGCGAAATTGCTCAAATTGCCGATTATATACAAGACTTAAAAATATTTATTATCAAGTTTCAAAATTTATCTGTTGAATAATCAATTGATTCCTGCACCATATACAGCAATTGTTTATTGATTATTACTTTATTAAATTCTCCTGAATATTTCCTTAATTTAATAAATTTAATAATTTAATATCTTTTTCAACTTATTCAATATTTTTCTAATCTAATATCTTTTTTATTTTATTCCGGTCCCTTTTTGGGGTCCAGATAATATTCTCAGTTTATTAAACGATTTCAAATCTTAACAGCTATTTTTCTAGTTTTTATCTTAAACTATAAAAAGGAACTCGCAATCTTATGTGGAGGGGAAGGTTTGCTTAAATGAGTACAATCAATTTATTTTTAATTATCTTATATTTATTCAATCATATGATTCTAAGGAAATTTTATCTTAAATTTTTACATGTATTAATTGTATTTGAGTGATCGCAATTATTTACGTTAATAAGAAAAAACAATATATAATATACTCGATAATTAACTTAAAATTTATCCGCCCTTTTAATAAAGAATTTTACATAAATGACAATTTGAATTTTCCCTCCTTAATATCTCTGCTTAAACACGTTAGGTTAGACTAATGCGAATTTTTATTACAACCACGGAAAGTAAGTGTTAGGTAACTACGTACCCGACCAAGTCACGTAAGGTTAGGTTGTTCTCAGGGCCCTTGGGTGTCTTGAGCACTGCTCAAGTCATCAACCCAGGAACTTCGCCTAAGAACGTGGTCGCTAACCCTAGTGCCTCGACTACTTGGGGATGCGTCGTCTCCACGCTTAAAGCGGTCGAGCACCGAAAGTCCAAGTAGGTACCGGTTAGTGGAAGTGTTACCTTGTTGGTGGTGTACACACTTACTTTTCAGCTATCGGCCTTCGTACTTCGTCTCTTTTTCTCCCTTCGTGCTCGTCGCGGTATCGTACCAGTGCACGAGAAAGTTCCAGGTCTGGGTGAGCAACGGATATACCGCGTCCCAGGCTCGCTGGAAAAGGAAACTGCCTTTGCATTGCGCAATGGTGCCTTTTATGCTAACGTTATTTCCTTTTGAGTAGCAGGTTTTCCCGCGCTCTAGCGTTTTCTTAATGTACTAGACGCACATTCCCCGCGCGCGGCGTTCAAATTTGAATTTGAAAATAGGAATTTTTTATAAAATGAAATATATGTATGTACACAAAAAATTGAATTGTCTATTAGACGGATTTTGGATTATAAGAAAATATAATAAATAAAAGAATATAAGTATAAATGTAAAGCGTGTATAATAAATTCTAGATATTAGAAGTGCCCCCTTGCATCTGCCCCCTCTAATTTGTGAAAAAAAAAAAAATATATTTTTCTATGAACAAATTAGGTTAGAAGTCATGAGCTGTATTTATTGTCATTCACATCGATTTTTAAGTATTTCTAAATGTTTTGTACTGGCTTGAACTTTTTACGGAGGCGATGTGGTCGAGGCTTGTTTAAAGGATGGAGTTGTGTGATGGTTTTTGTAGGTGTAGCGATGGGTGTGGTTGTAGGTGTCAACTTGGGTTTGGGTGGCGTGTTTGTTGTTTTTTCATGTGTTGTTTTTTTGTTTTGTTGAATGAATTTGGAATGGGGTGGGATAACTATGATTGATTTGATTTTTGGTTGTGTGATTTGGATAAGTGGAATGATGGGTTGGTTGATTTGAACGGGAGCGCAGTCAAAAAGTCGGGAGCAGGTGATTTTTGTTTTGGTTGGTGGGGGACCGAAAAGTGTGTTGAGGGCGTCTCGTAATTTTTTTTCGATGCATGTTGATGTGGGGTTTTCATGAAAAGGATAAGTCGTGAGTGGTGGTGGGGTTTGGGTTAGGAGTGGGGGAAGGGGAATCGTAGGAAGGATAGATTTAGAAGGTGCGACGATTGGAGCCTGAGTATCTGTTGGGTACGGGAGCCCCATGACCCATTGCTCCGCTCGTATCTGCTGGATTTTCATCATTTCCAGATGTTTCTCCTTTTCCCTTTCCATTCGTACCATTGCAACTTGTCCTCGTTGGTCACGTGGCCCATGGTAAAGTGTTTGGAGTTGTTTCTCCCTTTCCTTTAGTTTTTCTATTTTTTTTTTTTTATTCTCCTTTCGGCATTCTTCCCCATCTATTAAGGGTTTGTTATTTATGTATTTATACTTATACGGTTGATATTTGTCCCAAACTACTGACGACACTGACAACACATTTTCCCTCACCTCATGCTGTTTTTATTATAATGTGAGGCGCTCAAGGTCCTCAATCGCGATGTCATTTTCAATATCGATATAATCATCGTGTGTCTCCGTATTCGTTTCTCGCGGCAGATTTTTTGTAGGCGACTGTGATGAGTTACGTGGGCCTTCTGATGGACCAGGGTCCATTTGTGACTGGTTTAATTCCCGTAATAATGTCTCTAGGCGTTGTTTAGTCCGCTTTATTTTGCGGTTGAGCCGTTGTTGTTGTCTCTTTGTCCTCATTCTGTGTAAGGTAAGGACGCAATTCAATACCATGAAACATTTCCCTGATTTTATTTTGGTCGTTAGTTAAAATAAAGGTGGAGTGATTTATAATTTTTGTGATGGTATAAGGGCCTTCATATAGTTCTGAAAATTTAGCAGTAATCCCGCTTTCCAAAAACGATACTGGGTTTGTTTTTATTAGAACTAGACTTCCCAACTTATAATCTGTGTATTTCTTCAGTGTGTTATGTTTATCTGCCCTTTTCCTTCCTTTTCTTTCAATCCTATTAGCTGCTAAGTTAACTTTATCAATGTAGGGTATTGGTGTTTTATCAGGGGCCTCGATATGCTTATGCCAAAATCGTATAGGTAAGGTGTCTAGTTGTAATTCTGTAGGGGTGTATTCTGTTGTGTCATGGTGGCTTTCATTTATACAATTTTGGATAAAATCTACCCAGTTTCCCCAATTTTTGTGTTTGTCTTTGACTAATACTCGAAAAAATCGTCCTAGCTCCCGATTCACTCGTTCAATTGTATTACTTTGTGGGTGTCGTATAGAGGAAAAACAAATTTTAATCCCGGCTTCTTCGAGTGTTTTCCGCCACTTATTCGCGGTGAACTGAGTTCCGTGATCTGATTGTATACGATTAGGTTTACCATATGTCGGGAAGTAGTGATTGAATAATTTTTTAATTGTTGTTGTTGTGTCGGCTCGCCTAATTGGATACAATACCACAAACTTCGTAAATACATCGATTACGGCCAAAATGTGGCGCACCCCTTCCCGTGAAATGGGCAATGGTCCATAGAAATCAATAGAAATTAAATCTTTGGGTCCATCGGGTAGGATTGATCGTGTTTCAAAATGTGATCCCGTAGTATATATTTTTGTTCTTTGACACGTATCGCAAGTACGAAGTGTTCTTGCTGCAAATTTTTTAAATTTTGGATATGCAAAATCGTCTTTGAGCATTGCTACACATTTATTTGCCCCAATGTGTGCATATAACTCATGCACTTCTATAATAATTTCTTTGGCGAGGCATGTTGGTAGGAGAATTTTCTTTCTATGATTACATAATTGATAGAGGATTTCTCCTTCCAGTTTATACCGGGTATATTCATGTCCATTCTTTATTTTTTCTTTAATGGCGCGTATTCTTTTATCCGTTGATTGTAAGTTTGATATGTCTTTAAGTTGTTTTAATATATTATTATCCGGTTTTCTAGTTAATATTGTAAATGTATTAAATTCCTCAACCCTGTTTTAGTCCTTTTCATATGCGTATCGACTTAATGAATCAGCCGCAACGTTTTCGCTTCCCTTGATATATGTTATTTCAAAATTATAATCCTGAATTGAAAGCATCCATCGCGTTAATCGGGCACTTAAAAATTTGCATGACATTAAATATGATAACGCACGATGGTCACATTTAATATAAACCTTGGTACCCAAAATGAAAGAACGGAATTTGTGTAATGCCCAAACGATAGCTAATAATTCAAGTTCTGTAGTAAAGTAATTTTTCTCTGCCCCTTTTATCGTACGACTGGCCATGTATACTACCCTTTCGTTTTCATCTTGATCTTTTTGGCATAGGATAGCTCCAAGTGCGATATTACTTGCATCGGTATACAATACAAAGGGTTTGTTTAAATCGGGGTGATTTAAGAATAAATCGTCGTGGAACAGTTCCTTTACTCGGTTAAAGGCCTGTAAATGCTTGTCTCCCCAGTTCCAAGTTTTTTCCTTGCGGATCAATTCCAGTAATGGTTCCATTTGTCCCCAAACACTATGTGAGAATTTGGCACAAAAGGTTACTAACCCTTGAAATCCTTTGATTTCTTTAGCGTTTCTGGGTATTGGAAAGTTTTTAATTTTTTCTATTTTTTCCGGGTCGGGTTTAATACCATGTAGAGATAGCATATGTCCTACAAATTTAATTTCTTCCCGACAAAATTCGACTTTTTTAAAATTTATAGTTATATTTTCGTTTGAAATTCTTTCAAAAAGGATCCTGAGGTGGTTCAAGTGTTCAGGAAATGTTTTAGACACACATAAATAATCATCTACAAAATTGATTATAAAATCTCGGATACCATTGAGTAAGGAATCAGATGCTCTAGTTAAAGCAGCGCTACTTATCTTCAAACCGAAAGGCACAACCTTGAAATGGTACGTTCTTTTTTTATGCGAAAATGCCGTGTATTTCCGTGATTCTTTGTGCAACGGGATCTGCCAAAAGCTTGTTGTTAGATCAACGCTTGTCATTACCGCAATGTTACTACATTTCCTTAACACTTCGTCCATTTCCTCGGCTCCATCGTGATCACTTACTAGTCGTTCATTCAACTTTTGTGCATCAAGGCATATTCGTACCGAACCGTCAGATTTTGAAACTATAGTAAGCGGGTTTACGTATACGCTATTCGAGTGTTCTATTATATTAAGTTTAAGCATTCGTTTAATCTCGTTATCGACCTTTTCTTTTAGCTTGGTGGATACAGGGTAAGGGTATAAAAAGTAAGGTTCATTATAAGTGACTTTTAATTTGTATGTGTATGACTTAAATTGTCCCGGTTCTTTACGAAAAATATGTCTATAATGTTTTATTAAGCATTCAAGTTGGTTCTTATGTGTATTATTAATGTTTTTTAGCTTTTGTAATTTCTCAGATATCTCGTTGTCAGATATTTGTAAATCTGTAACCAGAACCTCATCATTGGAATTACTGAGCTCTGATTCGTTTTGGATAAATTCTATTGTGTCTAATTCTTTTATATATGTATTAAATTGTATTACCTTATGTTTATGTTCGTAAGGGAAAATAATTTCGTCTTTGTCTAAGTGGATTTCTACTTTATTTTTCTTTAAAAAATCAATTCCTAGTATGCAACCCCGAATCAGTTTTGGTATTATAAGAAAGTCAATTTCTAAATGAATATTTTTTATTTTTACTTCTGCTCTGAACTGTTTTTTAAGTTTAAGTGATTTTTCACCGATAAAACCGCATGCTTGGAATCCAATTACCGGAAGGGTAGGGAAAATTTTCCATGCATCGTTATATTTTTCATAAGTGTCTTCGGATATACATGTGAGTTTACTCCCCGTATCTATTAAGGCCTCTAGTTCAACGCCTTTTATCTCAATATTGATTTCTGGGCATAAAAAAGCTTTATTGGTTAATTGACTTTCGCTGTGTGGTTCTTCTAGCAGTGTCTGTCTTAAATCTTCGAATACTGTATGTATTTCTGGTTTGACTACTGAATAACTTCTTATTTGATTTTTATGGCAAATTGAGTAAGAATGGCATGCATTTGTAACAATGTTAGACTTGTTCTCATTAGTTACTTTTTTTTCAAGCTGGTTATCAAATGGAACCAAAACTGTATGTGTACGGGGTATCAAACATTCTTAGGCCTTGATAAGTAGATTCCCTTGATTAATGTTAATTTTCGACATTATTTTTAAATTTTTATTTCCATGTGGTAGCGTGGTAGTGTGTAAGGTGTTTATGTTATTTTTTTGTTCGGACTTGGATTCATAATTTTTTAATATACTCGTCTTTGTTATGCCCCCTCTGATCGTTGTATCCCATGAAGTATAGGTTTGATAATCTTTAGGGGTTTGGGATATAACGTCTATTCGTTTTCCTGATTTGGGATCTCTTCAATTAAATTTATTTGAGTTCCCTGGGTCCCTCGATTGTATGAGCTACTTTGTGGTCTTTCTACGTATGGTCGATTGGAACTATTATTGTTGTTGTTGGTTTGTTGGCCTGAGTTCGTATTTCGGTTTATGGTGGTGTGGCTTGTATTGTTACTGCGGTCACGCCAATTGCTATTGGGAGGGTTTGGTGTTGAGGCTCGGAAGTTGCTATGATTCCGCGTAGGGCTTGAGTTTATTTGTCTCCCGGAATCTATGTATGAATTTTCTCGAATCGAAATTGAGCTATTTAACGCGCCTTCTGCATCCATAGAATCTAAGAGTTTTATGAGATCGTCAATTTTGTTAATTCCCCGAAGAATTATAGACTGCTGTATGACTTCGTCAAAATGATTTGCGAATTTCTCAACGGCCTCCGCTTCAGTGGGTTATGCTGATAACATTTTCACGTAACTATACAAATTTAACACGTATTCACTACGGCTCATATTATTTGTGGCTTCGTATGCATTCCATTCGAGCGCTCGACGAACTTTTAGCTTGTACCGTCGCGTTCCAATATTTATTTGAAAATAAAGTTTCAAAATCATTCATGGAATTTATTCTTTCTTCGGTGTGCTCAAACCAATCAAGTGCCGGGCCTTTTAATGCTTGAGATAATACTAATTTAATCGTGTCAGTTTCTATGGAAGTTATTTCAATGTAAGTTTTTAAGGCTTTAAGGAATTTGATTGGTCGATCACTTGCAGCTGCGCTAAAAGTGGGTAAATCTACTTTCAATTGGGAAACTCCTCTGCCTTGTACGTTATTTAATTTTCGGGTGATGATCGATTCCACGTCTTTTTTGTGTTGGGCGATAGCCTCGTATATGCGATCATCGTTCTGTTCTAAATTGACTATGGCTTGTGTTTGTGCCGTGACTGTTTGATTGAGTTTTTGGAATGTTTGTGTTGTTTTCCCTATGTTTAGTGCGAGTTGATCGAATTGTTTATTTAAGTTATCGAGTATTTCTGATTGTCTAATAAGTTCTGCCTGACGTTGTGCGTTTTTAGTACGTATTTGATTTTGTGTTTGTGTGAGTCGTTCTATGTGGGTCTCCAGTGCATCGTACGTATGTGTAAGTCGCATCAATTGTTCTTTCAGTGTGTTTGTTTGTGTGATGACTTTATTTACTTTGTCAATAATTTGTTCTCAATTATTTTCGGGGTTAAGAGGTAGGATTTCAGTTATTAACTGCTTTTGGACCCCTATGACCTCGAAAATATTTCCATCATTTCCACCCACTGTATTTGTCTGAGGTGACTCCTCTAATGGAAAAATTCCACTTAAGTTATCTTCGTTTTGCCCGTGGATCTGAGCCGTTACTTGTTGTGTTTCTTCATTATTGCCCCCTCGTCGTGTTTTAACCATTTTAAAGGGGAACGAATAATATAAAACGTTTGATAAAATTTTTTTTTGCACCTGTTTAAACACTCCCTCTTACGATTGCGAGTCCCACCAGGGGTACCATTTACGACTTCCTTTTCTTCGAGTATAACCCCGGTTAATTTGTGGTGGTAACAATCGGCTAAGAATATTATCTGTACCGAGGAAACTCTAAGATTAGGAACCAACATACAAACAATAATTGTGTTTATATGTCGGAGGGCGGGTTCGTGGCCCTGTGTAAAAGAGCGAAATTGCTCAAATTGCCGATTATATACAATACTTAAAAATATTTATTAAAAAGTTTCAAAATTTATCTGTTGAATAATCAATTAATTCCTGCACCATATACAGCAATTGTTTGTTGATTATTACTTTATTGAATTCTCCTGAATATTTCCTTAATTTAATAAATTTAATAATTTAATATCTTTTTCAACTTATTCAATATTTTTCTAATCTAATATCTTTTTTATTTTATTCCTGTCCCTTTTTGGGGTCCAGATAATATTCTCAGTTTATTAAACGATTTCAAATCTTAACAGCTATTTTTCTAGTTTTTATCTTAAACTATAAAAAGGAACTCGCAATCTTATGTGGAGGGGAAGGTTTGCTTAAATAAGTACAATCAATTTATTTTTAATTATCTTATATTTATTTAATTATATGATTCTAAGGAAATTTTATCTTAAATTTTTACATGTATTAATTGTATTTGAGTGATCGCAATTATTTACGTTAATAATAAAAAACAATATATAATATACTCGATAATTTACTTAAAATTTATCCGCCCTTTTAATAAAGAATTTTACATAAATGACAATTTGAATTTTCCCTCCTTAATATCTCTGCTTAAACACGTTAGGTTAGACTAATGCGAATTTTTATTACAACCGCGGAAAGTAAGTGTTAGGTAACTACCTACCCGACCAAGTCACGTAAGGTTAGGTTGCTCTCAGGGCCCTTGGGTGTCTTGAGCACTGCTCAAGTCATCAACTTAGGAACTTCGCCTAAGAACGTGGTCGCTAACCCTAGTGCCTCGACTACTTGGGGATGCGTCGTATCCACGCTTAAAGCGGTCGAGCACCGAAAGTCTAAGTAGGTACCGGTTAGTAGAAGTGTTACCTTGTTGGTGGTGTACACACTTACTTTTCAGCTATCGGCCTTCGTACTTCGTCTCTTTCTCTCCCTTCGTGCTCGTCGCGGTATTGTACCGGTGCACGAGAAAGTTCCAGGTCTGGGTGAGCAACGGATATACCGCGTCCCAGGCTCGCTGGAAGAGGAAACTGCCTTTGCATTGCGCAATGGTGCCTTTTATGCTAACGTTATTTCCTTTTGAGTAGCAGGTTTTCCCGCGCTCTAGCGTTTTCTTAATGTACTAGACGCACATTTACCACGCGCGGCGTTTAAATTTGAATTTGAAAATAGGAATTTTTTATAAAATGAAATATATGTATGTACACAAAAAATTGAATTGTCTATTAGACGGATTTTTGATTATAAGAAAATATAATAAATAAAAGAATATAAGTATAAATGTAAAGCGTGTTTAATAAATTCTAGATATTAGAAGTGCCCCCTTGCACAACTTTGACGTTGGGCCAAAAGTTGAGCCTATAAAGAATATCAACTAAATATTGCTGAAAGTCTGTACGCAATAAAATTTTCTAACCGCGTTTCTCTCGAAGAAACACAAGCAATCAAAGAGCCCCGCACGGAAAACTGTGACGATGAGCCTTGAGTAAAGCTTATAAAAGATGACAATTATTTTAGACAGCCTTTCTTGCTAAAAAACATGCTATCAAAGATACCCCCTCGGGAAACTTTGACTTTAGACCACGAGTCGAGCTTATTAAAAATAGGCATAGCTAAAAACCTGCACCAATAGATTTTATCTAAAAGTGATTATGGTAGAGTTATACGTTATTAAAGATCCCTACAAGGAACACTTTGACAATGGCCCTCGAGCCATGCTAACAAAACATATTTTATCTGACAACTTTTCCTGCAAAGAACAAAAAGTATGAAAAAAGTTATGAAACGTTGCTGCACAGAAACTTTGACGATTAGTCAAGCTTATGGCAGATATCAGCTGACAAATGCTGACAATATCATCAGAGAATGTCTCTTGCAAAAAAACTCGCTTCTAAAGATTCCCGTGCGTGAATCCTCGACATTGACTACGAGTCGATCTTATCACGGTGTTTATCGCAAAGTTACGAACTATCAGAGATTTTTGCTGGGGAAACTTTGACAATGGGTCTTGAGAAAAGCTTGTCAAATGTTACAGCTGGACATTGCTGAAAGAATTATTTGACAGTGAGTCTCCCGAAGAAGCACGTTATCAAAGATCCCCACACAGGTAACTTTGACTTTAAAACAATAGTAGATTTTATCGAAGACAATAGCTACTACTAAACATCTATAAAAACTTGTGTTATTTGACAGTGTTTATCGCAAAGTAAGAAGTTATCGAAGATCTTTGTCCAGAAAACTTTGAGAGTGGAACTTTACTATTTTTTTTTTTTTTTGCAACGAAGGTCATTAAACATATCAGGTGGGCTCTGCTTAAAATCTTATTTGACAGTATGTTTCATAAAGAAGCACGTTGTCAAGGATACCTGCTCAAAAAACTGTGACATAGAGAATTTTGTAAGGTTACACGTGAAACACTTGGGGATATTATCGGTTGATCTTAGGTTGCCGCAATAAAGCTCCCACATTGAAATTAGAGACGTGTGCATACGCTTTGAGTCTACAATCAAGTCAAAAAAAAGTTTACTGCCTATCACATTCGGGAAGCAAGACTAAGAGACTCTAAGTAAAGACTCTAAGTAAGTAACTCTAAGTATCAGCTTTATTATACCTGTTAGTCATGGTAACTTTAGAGTTACTAAGTTCTACAGCTTTACACAATTGACATGCTTAATCAAGTATGACAGTTCCAAAGGTAAATTGAATCATGAGCAACTGAAATAAATTAAAATCAATTGTTAGGTTAAAGAACCTTACATTAAGTATCATCACATTATTGTTTATAACATTCAAATAATTGTAATACTTGTGCATCTTAACAATATCCTTGTCATTTTAAAATACCATGTTTCCATTATTCTTTAAAAAAAAAATTGTGAGGATGAGGGTATTATGTGTCGTATGGGATTATTAGTTGTCTTAGAGAAACTTGATCTTGTGCCTGGGAATCAGCATTGCCACAAGAAAACGTTCAAGATAACGCAGAATCAACAAATATTAGATTTTGAAAACTGGACAAGGAAATGGTGCTGGAGTCAAGATCCAAGCTCACTGTACCTGTAAGCAATAGCAGAAATAACATAGCTGGAGGAGCTTAAATGTCAAAAGTATTCCGTATCAGGAAACTAATAATCTTATAGATAATGGTACAGATTTTGCAAATGATAATGTCGTTAAATAATGGTCATGTAGTTGTAAAGTAGAGTAAGTTTATCTATTTAAATAAGAATAATTGTGATGATAACTTATACTAACGAACCTGATTAGGTATTTTTTCAGCTATCTATAGTTAAAAAATTATAAAGCTAATTATTTATCGGTTACTTACGATAAGCACTCTTCCATACAAGAGATTTCTTTATTACCTAGATATAGATCTAATATGCAAGACCATCATGCTTATGATCTATACTACTGGGATAATTATTTCTCTTAGAAAAACTTTATCTTGTGTCTGGAAATCGGCATTGCCACATGAAAAGGTTCAAGATAACGCAGGATCAACAAATAGTAGGTTTTGGAAACTGGACAAGGACGTGGTGCTGGAATCGAGATCCAAGCTCATTGTACCTGTAAGCAATAGCAGAAATAACATAGCTGGAGGAGCTTAAATGTCAAAAGTATTCCGTATCAGGAAACTAATAATCTTATAGATAATGGTACAGATTTTGCAAATGATAATGTCGTTAAATAATGGACATGCAGTTGTAAAGTAGAGTTAGTTTATCTATTTAAATGAGAATAATTGTGATGATAACTTATACTAACGAACCTGATTAGGTATTTTTTCAGCTATCTATAGTTAAAAAATTATAAAGCCAATTATTTATCGGTTACTTACGATAAGCACTTTTCCATACAAGAGATTTCTTTATTACCTAGATATAGATCTAATATGCAAGACAATCATGCTTATGAACTATACTACTGGGATAATTATTTCTCTTAGAAAAACTTTATCTTGTGTCTGGAAATCGGCATTGTCACATGAAAAGGTTCAAGATAACGCATGATCAACAAATAGGAGGTTTTGGAAACTGGACAAGGAAGTGGTGCTGGAGTCGAGATCCAAGCTCATTGTACCTGTAAGCAATAGTTGTAATAAAATAGTTAGAGCAGTTTAAATCTTAAGTCTATTCTCTATTGGCAAATAAATTATCTTATAAATAATAGCATAGATTTCACAAATAATAATGTTGTTAAATTATTGACATACAGTTGTAAAGTGAAGTTAGTTTATCTAGTTAAATAAGAATAATAGAGATGACAACTTATACTAATGAGCCCGATTGAGTATTTTTTCGACTATTTATAGTTAAAAAATTATAAAGCCCATTATTTATTGGGTGCTTATAATAAGCACTTTTTCATAGTAGAGACTTTTTTTATAACCAAAATATAAATTAACCATAGAAGACAATCATATGAACGAGCTACACCACTGACTAATGACTAAACTAGAAAATGTTACATCGCGCCTTCAATAGTAAAGAATGGTGGTCGAACTCGACATTATCCTTGTCGATCATATCTCGGTACATCAAGCAAGTTATGTATATTACATATACTGAACTGTGCTGCCTGTCAAACTAACCGTTTTTAAAATTAGTGGCTTAAATAATTCTTTTTTTTTAAACTGTCCATTCTTACGTCTTGCGCCTATGGTAACTTTTTCTGAGAAAGGAATGAAATATAACATGTTAATACCTTTATACCTTTTTATTGGGAACTACAATTACATTGGGCTGGTGTGGAGTTCTTTAAGGACGACAAACGTCAATGATGTCAGATAAATTTTATGTAAAACAAAGGCAAAGCTACTGAAATATTTCGGGAGTACTAAAATGAAGTCACGGGAATTCAGAGAGGTGGAAAAATAAAAGTTAGTTAATTGGATAATGGAGGAGAGTACGTAAACAACAAGTTCAAGGAAATCTTGACTTAAAGTGGCATAGAACACAGGCTTACATAGTAGAATGGAGTAGCAGGACGTAAGAATTGAACCTTGGTGGAAATAATGCACTGCATAAGAATCAAGAAGAATTTTTCGCTGTCCTTCTGGGCAGAGGTGATCGCAACTGCCAATTATACTTAAAACCGTTGTTTAATGAAGGCAATACATACAGGCACGTCATAGAAAGTTTTGATAGTAAAACGGCTGAACCTTTTGCACCTGCAGCCCTTTACCGCTAACATGTTTTTGCAAGACAAAACTTCCACTAAAAGAAAATATACCGGGCACCTTTGTCAGATACACCATAGTTTAGTTTTCGTATCAGATCTGAATTCCAAGTTAGTGGAGAGTTATCACATTGAGATTTATTAAGTTTTTTTTGAGCCCTACTCAGGGCACAAAGCCGACAAGAAGTAAGTCCAATGCGGACAACAACCTTCCAGAAGTCGTGGTCTCGTCTGCAGTAAGTGAGCCAGTTACCGAAAGAGATTAAACGGTACTAAAGGTCGACGACAGACACGTACCTTTGCACGGATTTCGTGAAATGACGTTATTTAAATAGGCCCTACCTTTGGGGTACCATCTACAAGGAAGTTAAAGAGACTAAAACTTGACGTCCAAGTTAACTCTAAGTGTAAGCTCCGAGAGCGAAATCATAGGTTGAGCCTTTAAGAAGAACATCAAACATCGCATACTTGACAAAAAAAGAAGAAGCCAACGACGACTTTGTTACAGATCGCGACTTCAGGGCAATGATCACCTCAGAAGTACTCCTAGAAGCAACCACGATCGTGTCAGATAAGACCGAGTGAGTTAACGCTATCTATCTCAAAGCTAAAAGCCTAGTAGTCAACGACACTTGGAAACTCGTCAAGAGACCCACCAACTGCAAGGTGTTTATATGCAGGACAGTCCTCAGGAACAAGTTCGGAGCTAGATCCCTCGCTTGCAGAAAAGCCAGAGTACCTAAAGTGGTCCAGGAATCATCTTAAGTACCCGGAGTGGACTTTGCAAATACCTTTGTTCCTGTGGCTACGATAGAGTTTCTACGGTTGCTGCTCTCCTTGTCTATGGAAAGTGATTTGACCGGAATTCAATTCTACGTTGCAACGCCTTATCTGAACGGAGATATTGAAACCACCGTACATATAAGAACCCCTGATCTGCAGCCATAAATGCTAACAAAGATGGTCAAGATGAAAAAGGATCCTCGATTCGTGAAAGGAGCATTGTCCATATTACAAGATCCAAAATCTGGTGACAAAATGTGCATACTTAAGAAAACTACGTATGGCTTGTGACAGTCCGGGTGCCTGGGGCACTTAAAGCTAGATCAGTGGCTTCCAGGGCTGAGACTTATCCCCATGAGCTCAGACCTTTGTGTCTACATAGATGATCGAAGCTGTGGGACCATCTACCTTCTTACCTACGTATACGACATATCCGTTGCATCAAACGACGAAAAATCAGTTCAAGAGATCACGGGCAAACTATCTGGTAACTTTGAATTAGGGGACCTGGGTTTCATCAACTATTGATTAAGTATTAACGTCTGTCAGATGGATAGAAAAATTTTCCTAAGCCAGACCAGCTTCATCAAAGACGTCCTAGCTTAGTTAAGAGTGTCTGACTGCAAATCAGCTGAAACGTCTGTGGCGTTGGGCAAGAAACTTAGCATCAAGAACTCAAATTACGTTTGAGGCAACTACTCATTTAGAAAGCGTCTTGAATGACTGATATACGTGGCCATTAGCACCCACCCAACATCGTGTTTGCCGTAAAAATGCTGAGCCAATGAAATAACTAACATGAAGTCATCTACTGGACCGCCACCAAACAAGTTCTACGATTGACTACAAGCTTCTTTTGCCTGCATTTGCAGACGCTGACTGAAAGGAATGCGCAGTGAATAGAATATCATATTTGGGCTAAGCCTTTATTCTCTCTTGAGGAGCTGTCTCCTGATCATCTCGCAAGGATAGGACCGTCACCCTATCCTCCACAGAAACTGTGTATCTTCACTTGACTGACGCTTCCAAGGAGGCCATCCATCTCTTCCAGTAAGTGCACGCACTTTGACGCCCTCAATTAGCTAAGGAAAGAATCCTCTAATTCATCAAATATTAAAAATCTCCATAGCAGGAGATACTGAGATCTCTGAAAAAAATGTTTTTAAAGTCAAGGACCTTAAAGTATCGGAGAGAGCAGATCAAGCATGACACAGATCAAGGAAAAAAATAGGTGGAAAAAGTTAACATGAAATAAACATACAACAAGTAGGCAGCTTACCAACGGTACCAATACATATCATAATACTAAAAGTGTAATCGGTAGAAACTGACATTCTACACATCCTTACTAGTGGGTCGATGGAGTTGCTGATGGATTTTGAGTAAGAGTTGTAATGGATGTTAAAAAACAAAAAGTTAGAAGGAAAAAAATATTGATAATAGATTTATGGAAAGATAAACATGATTTATACAGCATAAGAGTATTTAAAGAACTGGTTGCGTCACATGTGACGCACCACAGGAGTAAGAACTTCAAAAACATGTAAATAGTTATGTTTGGTCCATTTATCTGTTCATCCACGATTTTGCATTTTTTAAATAATTTGTAAGAGTACTGTGAAGTAATAAAAAAAAAAAAAAATATCCTACATACTTGTAATAATTTGGCAAATATGCTACAATTTTTTCTAAAATTTTTCACCTTGATTCTTAGAGGAATATTAAAAACTGAAATTTAAGGTTAGGTCCTTATATAAGTCAACATCTCTTTTTGTGTGCCGCGATACTTTTTTTGGTTTAGGAAACCTCTAAGCTTGTTGTTGTTGCTATATCTAGCTTTCTCTTAAAAGAAATAGCGTATTTTTTAATATTTGAAAGTTATATGCACGCATGACCATGGAAAACCATTTTGGCATCATGGTTATCTTGTGCTGAACGTAATATAACTTTTCCCATAATTCTCAAACTTTATTTCATGAAGGTACATTTAAAACATCAAAAATTGAGGTTATGTTTTTTTATAACTCAACGCCTCTCTTTTTATGCGTCACGATATTTTTATGTCCCTTATTAAGCCCGTAAACCTTGTTATTGTTGCTCTAACTTTCTTCCTTTTAAAGATATGGCGTATGTTGTAATATTTGAGGGTTATACCATATTATAAGACCCGTTTGTTCAATACAAGCTATCTGCATTGATCTGCCATACATGCAAAAATTATTTGTCATTGTACTTCATTAAAATGATACTGTTAACTATATGTAAATAGTACAACTGTGTATAAAGTATAAATATTAACTATAATATTCTATACACATGCGTGCAGTCAAACATGTACACAGTTACACACTTGCACAGTAAAAGTAAAAAGTACACACAAACACACTCATCGTACATTCAAACTTTCATGGTTGCATCCGTAATTCTGTTTCTGTAAACAAGTTACACACATATACATACGCGCACGTATACATTCTATACGTGGAGTCTAAGCACAGTAACACAGTACACGGCATGATGGCATTAGGAATATGCATATTACTAAGTGCTGACTCTATATTTGTATTGGAATCCGAAGACGAACTATGAGACTCGAGCGCCACTAACCTGCAGTATATATATATATATAATATTACTACACTTTCGGCTCGTTTAATAAGGGCACTACTATGGGCATTTAGCACTTGGGAAAGGGACAGGGAGAGGGATGGGAGGCCTCCAACTACAGAAAGAGGATATTAGGCAGTTTTTACTGCGAGAAGGTTGCCTAAAACCCTCCTCGAGGAGCATTGCGTGGTGAAAAAGCACATGTGAAAGATCACAGAGGTACTTGCCTGAAAACTCTCACTGGCCGGGAATTAAACCACAGTCTCCCAGTATATATATGTAAGTACGTACGTACGCACTTTTTTACCGTTTTGGTCCCCAACCGAGGCGCACCTAAAGAAGTTCTCACTTCAATGATTCAATAGATAGACGGAACCAAAAATGAAATAAAGATATAGCATTTATTAGAAAAATTTGCTTCTGACTAATGATTCCAAAGGAAGTAATGTAACATGATTTAAACAAACGAGAAGGAAGATATAAAGACTTAAAAATGTTGACATTGTTTCGCACAGTCACATAAAAAGCTAATAACAACCTATGAACCTCAGCATTCAAGTTGTGTCTTTTACTTTTTCATACCTTAAAATGGTATAAGCATATCACAAAACAGTCTTAGACGAATGCTTCATAATTTAGAACGAATAAACAAGTGCAAAGAACCCATATAGTGCAGAAAATATCTTAAAACAGAGTGACGTGTTTCGAGATGATTAATGCATCTTAGTTATTTCTCCAAACACGAGTTAAACATATGCATCCATTAAAAGCTTTGAAGGGAAAAAAACAAGAAAAAAAGGAAGGGGAAACACCTAAAGACATACATCTCTAAAACGATCACTATCAAGTTCTGCTGGATAACGACAGAAGTACTCACCTAACATCAGACAGCGAGTCAAATCAAGAAAGCTATTGGGCCAAAATTTGGACGGTTTTGCAGTTATCACAAATGAGCAGGGCAATAAATTTAATAAGAAGAAAGTGACCAAGATGCCCAGGTTTGCACTTAAAATTTGCTCCAAGAGAATAACAGTCAACAGCCAACGATACACAGTACGGCCAAATCAAACTGAATGACGCAAGAAAAAGGCAAAAAGTGAGCCCATAAGTAAAAAAGTAACGATGGAAAGATAATAAACGACTTACTACAGTATATACAAGTTAAAGAGGGTGCAAATAAGAGCACAAGAGTACAAAAAAAAAATAGGGCCATACTTAATGATTTCATAAACGATTTGTAAGCAAAGTTTAGACTCAACGACAAGCGCTGAGATTTTAAAAGAAAGCTGAGCATCAGAATAGATGCGTAAAAATTTAATACTATAGTGGATCGACTTCCAAGTGATTTACTAAAAAGGATAAGAAATCATTTGGTGATGAATAGGCAGCCATCTAAAAAGAAGACTAACTCAAAAGATAAAGATAACTTTTTGAGGAACAAAAAAATGAAATTCAACGAGAGAAAATCTTTACAAGAACTTATTTAGAAGGATCATAATATGTCCTTACTTAAACAACTACTACCACCCCACCCTTAAAGCAACTCCAAGCCACTAACTAATAAAGTTTTACGGAGGTCAAACAACAATACTGTAATGTCGATAAATTACACTTACTTAAATTTTTTTCCCCGCTTATTCCTATAGAAGTATCCATATTGATTCAAAAGTATGTACAGCAAGGGACAAGACACATCTGAAAATAAGTCAATCACCTGCAATTGGCTCGTAGCTGTGGCACAATAACTATCTATGGTTCATGTATATGGACGCTGACCTATGGTGACTAGAAATAAAGAACCAATAGTATTTTATCCAAAAATAACTAGCAACATTTAAAAATCCAATAGATACAAAAGCTTTACTAAAAACAGCTGCAGTATTATATCACTGCAACTAAGATGTATCATTCAATGCAAGAAAAACTTAGAATTAATACATATAGATTTTAATCAAACGGTATAACATTAAATGCTAGAGTAACTTGGATTCAATACGTTTGGTTAACACAGAAAACAACCCATATATGCTACACCTGTAAGTGCCAGCCATGTATTATTATATACAGACGTGTTGAGCACGGTTGATCTACCAAGGCCACTTTATGACCTTGAAAGAAATCATCCTACTTTTACTGTTTGTGTTTACCGACGCATAATTTGCCGAGTCACCCAATTTGATAACACTCACAATTTTACAAATAATCTGCAATAGCCTCATTTGTAAGCTTGTTAAATTTTGTTAACTTTTCATATGCAAACACGAAAACAGGAAAATCTTTAGCTTTTTCCCTTTTCCTAGCTCAGATTTGCCGTAAGAAAGTCCACATACTTGCGTCCAACACAGGTGATAAAATTTATTAGTCCCCGAGCCTTGCGTACTGACTTCCTTTCCAACAACTAGCAGTGAAACAAAACTTGACCAACATTCTACCAAAAATTCTAAATTATTTTTGTATCATTATAATCAGTCAAAACTACCTTTAAACCTTAGTATGTTAACTCGTGAATGATGCAGTACTATCATCTTTATCATTATCTCTACTAATACAATTATTTCTATTGCTTTCATAATTTTTTTTTTACTCTTTCAAATATTATTATTATTTTGATTATCATGATTATTACTATTATTACAATAAAAAGTATCAAAATTATAAGTTATTATAGCAATGGCCACTGTTAATGCTATTGAGATATTAATACTAATTAAAATATCGAAATACACCAACCATTTATTTCCCACAGCATTAATTTAAAACATCAAGCAATTTCCACTAATAACAGAACCAGTTTAACTGAATGGATTAATAGTGTTAAGCATTTGTAAGAATTAACAATTTTTTATCTTAACATTAATATTAAGTCCCAAAGAATTTTCGTGACATTCTAATGTAAGAGAGAGAGAAAGGGCTTAAGTCAGTAAAACACTTTCCCTTCTCTTAACGCTTGTAGAAGAGCAAACCGGACATGGAAAGTGTCAATTTCTGAGTGGCTAGATTAAAGCAGTTGTAGCCTAGTGGATTTTTTGCTCTTATCATTTTTTCAAGATTCTTTCCCGGCAAACTAAACTGCGTCATTTTCGAGCCAGCACATGACCGAGATCCACTACTCTTAATAAAAGGGTCCTGAGGTTAAAAAAAAGAAACTTAATAGTTACACTTTGGTAGATTGGGTAGTAAGAGTCTGCCTCTACTACCTCACAGTCTACAAGCTGACGACTTAGTTTGTTTTCACCCCAAAAATGTCGACTGGGTAGCTAGAGTCTGCTCTTGCTATCATTTGGTCCTCCACCAGTGTGGTTCAAACTTCGACTTTTGACTCTTGGCACTAGTTTGCCGCGTGTAAGGTTACTTTTTTAAAGTAGAATATAGGTAAGTGATTTAGAACTATCACGTTTTTCAGACTTTATTTCCTTCTTCTTTTTTTGGTGTGGGTATAGCATCAAAAGTGCACACTATTGTTCATGACAGTATTGGTACATTCTACATTTCGTGGTTAAATAATCGATTGTTCTTTACGTAAAATCTAGAACAATCACCTTTACTTAAGATAGTATTAATGGCTTTGAGACTGGCCGCAAGAACTAAATCATAAATTACCCTTACTTAAACTCTAATAAGTTTACGTCTATTCGTGACGGTAAATGTAGCTTTCAGATTAGGATTGGGACACCTATGATACGCCGCTATAGGTAGTCTTAATAACCCCTAGGTACATGCTGAGTAAGTGTATCGCGATACAGCACAACAACAACTTCAAGGAATTATAACTATATTCCCTTTAGTTGAAATCAATCGTATCCCCTTTTCAAGTTACCTACCGCGTATTTCAGTTATTCTCTAGCCCTGCGTCCCACCTATAGGCCTAGTGTAGGTTTCTTGCTACGAATAGCAAGTTGTGACTTAAATAATTGATGTTACCGACGTAACAATTCGATAGTAATACTATTAATAATACTTGCACTGCAATTATTATAACAATAATAATAATCGTCATAAGAACGAAAATAATAATAATAGTATAAGTATTTATTATAATAATGATTATAATAATAATAATAATCTTAATAATGATACTAATAATAATAATAATATTGTTAATAATAATAATAATAATAATAATAATAGTTCTCATAATTATAAAAATGACAATAATATTAATTATTATTACTACGATAATAATAGTAGTAATCAGAATACTAAAAGTAATACTAAACATAAACATTATAACCCTAAAATATGAATGTAGAACCATGCAGATTACAGGATGTACATAACAATATACGTTTGTCAGTATATATAAAGAACTGTAACTTTTCTATATTTTTCTTTTATGGGCAAATGTGGCTCACTTCAGACCTCCACAATTTGTAGATTTTAACAGATGTAAAGTATGCGAATTTCTTAAGAAAAAACATTTTTAAAATATCGAAATTCAAGTTATAAAGAAATACATTTGCAATTTACAATTTTTTTTAATCGAGCACTTAGTTTGAATCCCTTCATCACTTTATAAATCATCACTTTATACTTCTTACGTACCAATAAACTAAACGGTTAAAATGAATAGATTGTTGTTTCACTTACTGCTTGCAATCACAGAGAAAAAGTTATGATCGCGTTATTGGTCATAATAGTATACTGAACAGTAATGGACATATACCATTTACTCAGATTAAAAAAAAAAAAAATTATTTTTTACAATGAAACGATAATAAATCTAAACAAAAACATACACACACATGTGCACCTATATGAAAAAACGGTAATTAAAAAAAATAGTACATCTGCTAATTTTTTATAATTAAAGTCGGACCATTCTAAGAGTAGAGGTACCGGCTGTGAAGTTCTAAAAAAATTGTAGCAATCTTACAATATCAGTTGCCAAAATACTTTAGTCAACCTTATAATAAAAAAACAAGCTCTATCGTCGGTGAATGTCAGCCCTACCCCGGCAAAAAGTAAAACATACACAACTGTGCGAAAACTCGTTGAATAATGACGTAAAAGAAAAGAAGAGCTTTTGTATTAGGGTATTGTAAGACAAGAAAAAGAAAATATTTCAGAAATACCTTTCATCCTACTTAAAAATAAAATTAATCATTTTTCAACCTCCAATTATACTGAACTGTCTACGAATTTTTCAAAAAAAATATACTTAGTCCCATGTAACTAAAAAAAAAACTGCTTACAATAACTATAATAGCACTATCTTTATTTAACAAAAAAACGACACACTAAAATATGTTTGAACCACTCAAGCAACAAGACAGGATGTCCAGACAACTAAAATAATGATGAAACTGACGTTTCTCTAACATATAAAAGAGAATGCTTATTATATAAGCATTTTATAGACAGAGACATCAGCTGTGGAGAAATAAGAAATTAATATTTGTCAATCACTAAAATGTATTAAAGAAGTGCAAAATTTAGCTCCTTCATTTAAGAAATCATATAATTAGTAATTATTTAGATATCATTCAAACCCCAATACGTTAGGTGCAAAAATTCAGTACAGTTACGGTATGCACATTCTCTTTCTTTTTCATAACGTTTATTATCATGGTGCCGTCTAGAAGTTTGGGGCCTTAATTGTACCAAAGCAGTGAAATTAGATATCAGAATATCAACTAAGCTATAGCAATATTGAATAGACAATAAATGAATATTTTAAAAAAAAAAAAAAAAAAAAAAGAATAGTATAAAATCTATGCACAGTAAAGAAATTTTCAAAAAATTAAAGAAACATATAAATATCTGAATAAATAGATAAATAAACCTTTGATACTTATTGTAAAATGAAGATAAATAATATTAAACTGCACGTTAGAAGAGAAATAACAAATAATGGTAATTTTGTTTATTACCAGCATCAGTTAAACAACACCTACGTATACGTAAAACCAAATATATGTGTACATAAATAGAATTACTAGCAGAGAACTAAGTACTGTAAAATAAACACGAAAACATCAAAGAAGAACCACTAGTCTTGTAGTTAATTGTATAACGTCTTTATATACCTTTAAGGAAAAAAGGAAGAATATGTCTGACAAAAATTTAGGTTATTAGGAAAGCATAAGTAAGTTTTATAACGTGCATAAAAATTAGACACTGACTACATAAAAGAATTAACACGAAACAAACAATACACTATCAAAAAGAAAGAAGATACGATCACTGTTAAGGATCACGATGCCATGGCCTTAGATGTAGTACGTACGATAGCATAATATAGTTATGCATCCTTGCACCCCTTCTTGTTTGGGCTGCAAGGGATAAAAAAAACAGGAAAAATATGAGGAGAGGGAGCAGTCAGGAATAAAAAAGTGAGAGAGTCGGTTTATAGTAAGAAGATGCCAAAAAATTACACACAATGGGTCTTTTTTCGTTTATGACATAATAAACTGCCTTATCTAAACGCTGTGTAGTTATCTCATGGAAACCTTAGAGCCATAAGATCCCACGTCATGTAATCTTTCCTTTGGAAGGATAAAAGATTTACTATGTGCATATTAAGCATAAAGCACTAGATTCATGTAAAAACTGTTTACTTGTTCTTTTTAAAATTCACATACATACATATACCACAATGTATGCAGATACTACTGTTTATGTAAAACATATTTGGAAAAACAATACAGTCGTCTTAATTAAACATCAAAACTCATTTGATTTTGTGTAGTGAGCAGTTCTCGATGGTAGTGGCATTTGCTATAACCATTATAAAATTTCAAGGTCAAAGTTATTAATGTTGGTTGTTACGTAAGAAAAATAGTATCTTATTACGGCTGAGTATACGTAGCGTTATTAGGATGCATAAAAAATTGTTTATTTATTTAAGTAAAAAGAGATAATTCGTAAATTTAAAGTATTGTTAAAGAATAATAAAAAAGCAATCAATGTATAAGAACCCAAAATTTCTAATATATTCATAAAGATTATCCACATTTCATGTAAAGCTAACGTTTTAACCATTATGCTTTCATGATTTATTTACATAAGGTCAGTGCTCTTCGATGGATTTAGAAATTTAAGTTGATCAGTGATCCGTTGGAAGCTAGATGCAAGAAATAAATAAATACATACAAGGCCTTATTAAATTTTCTTACGTTGGTCTTTTAATGCGCAACGTCTTGCAGATCACATGTGTCAGTCTTTCCAGGCTTAAAAGTTAAAAAATAAAAACTTAATAAGCAAATTAGTAAAACTAATACATAAAAATTCAATAAACTTATAATATAAATTATTACCGCAGATATGCAAGAATTTGTAAGTATATTGACTTACTCGTCACTTGTCAAACTATTGCCTACCAATAAGTCACACAACAAGCCAGCGCTTACGTATGCGAAGCCATAAAGGTAGACGGTAATTAGACTTTCATAGTAAAGGGAGGTACGCTCAAGTGAAGAAAAACACATTTTCTTTCTATTGATGTTGTAGTTATCTAGTTTAATATAATGCATTTTAGAAATAATTCTTTTTTTGTAATTAGTATTTTTATCAAGAATTTTAAAGTTGTCCCAGTCAAATTTATGGTTAAAATTGATTTGATGTGTGCAAACATTGAAATCAAAATTTTAGTTTTAAATGTGCTCATTAATGCGAACCTCAGCAGCTTGCGTTGTCTCACCCACATATGAAGCAGGACAATTTGAACAATAAAATTCATATACTACATTTGTCGATTTAAGTTTTTCCGTTTTATCTTTTTCTGAACAGACGACGTGGTAAAGTTGATTGTTGATAAGAGGGTGAGTGTAAATATTGAAATTTCTTAACACGGTTGACACTTTCTTAAAATGATTGTCTAAGTGTGGTATACCAATTTCGCAGAGAGGATTAATTTTTATAGTCCTTTTGTTGTGATTTATATACTTGAATTTTGTTAATCTAATCTTTATATTTTTGTTCATCAAGTTTAAGGGGTTCTTAAAGATATTGATGTTATTAATCAATGGGTAAGTATTATATCAAATTATTATTATTCGACCTCTTCCCTTTGAATCGTGCTATCTATATTTCTTTACTTTATAGAAACGTCGCTCTTATTCTTGTAATGAAAATATCGCTGGAGTCCAAAAGGCTTCGTCAATTAAAATTTCAAAACAGTTGAAAAAGTCATCTGTTTTGACCAGGAGTCAAACCTGGGCCTCCTTCTCGCCAGGAAGGCGCGCTTCCACTGCTTTGTTCAGGCGAGTCTTAGGTTGAACGCTGATATCATAGATATCAATGTTATTAGTCTATGGTTAAGTATTATGTCAAACCATTATACATAGACTTCTTTCATCTAAATTGTGCTTTCTGTATTTTTTTATTTTATAGAAACGTTGCGCTTATTTTCAAGACTTCCAAGACTTCGCCTAAGACACGCTTAAACAGAGCAGTTGAGAAGGGTGTCCACCGAGGCTTCGGTGGTGAAGTTGGTTAACGCACCTTCCCAGCAAGAAGGAGGCCAAGGTTCGACTCCTGGCCAAAGAGGTTAGGTTTTATCACTGCTTAGTAATTTTGATTGACAAAGTTTCTTGCACTCTAGCGATTTCTACAATAAAAATAAGCGTGACGTTTCTACAAAGTAAAAAAATATAGATAGCGCAACTTAGATGTAAGAGGTCGATATGTAATAATTTGACACTTTTAAGGGTTATTATTTTTTGTCAACAGATTCTTTTACTCCAGCAATATTCACAGTGTAAAAACATGTACTAAAAAGTAAGACTGCTCTATCAACTAATTTAAAAATTTTTTTTTTTTTGTAGCTAACTGGATGACTGAAAAAATAATTTAAGATACGTCTCGAAAAAGTTGGTTTTTCAAACCAGTCTACATTAAACTAATTTTAATTTTCTGATTATAGTCAAGTCTAGAAAGTTAAATTCATTGTTAATCTACTTTTTGTATGTTAAGTGTAGTTTAGGGTGATATAAACTAAACACATTTACTATTTGGTAAATGTGGTCAACGTTAATCAAAAGTAATACATCACCTTTCTAACGAAAATAGAAAAATGGATTTATATTGCAGTTAATTTTTAAAATGAAGAGATAGTCAACTTTCAGGTCATTCATTACAAGGCCAGTAAACAGAAGTGAAATGGTAGTACCTATTGGTGTGCCGAAATTTTGTTAGTAGGAATCGTTGACAAGTGTAAAAAAAGTATTGTTAAATAATTAATAGATTTAAAAAATCTGAAAACCCACTTTTTCAAATCTTCTAAAAGCAAGAAAATAACCCTACAGGGCTAAGAGAAGGTCCATTCAAAACGTGGGGGTGTATATTATTTAAGGGATTATTAATGGGATGTATTTACATGACGTGTATGGATCGTAGGTGTAGCTTGCAAAGATACGCCCTCACGTTTTAAGCAACCCGTCTCTCCACCCTGTAGAGTTATTTTCTTATTTTGAGGACATTTAAAAACATGGATTTTGAGATTTTTGAACCTATTTATTATTTTATTATTCTCATCTTTGTTGTTTGTCTGTTTACCTATAACTTGAGCGAAAATGTGCAAAAGATTTTTTTCAATTTGACTAAACTTATCAAATGAAATACATAAAAAAACGTTATTTATACAGAAATTTATTTACTCACAATCTTTCCATGGATCATATGAATAACAAAAATATGATTCAACCTTATTGAGAACGTAAAAACGTTCAAATCAGAAAATGGTATGGCTCACTGTTCACGTATATATATAAAGTAATCCCTTAAATAATATACGCCCCCACTTTTGAGTGGCCCCTCTCTTAGCCCCGTACGGGTACCACTTACTTTTTTACAGTAAGCTATAGATGTGGCTATATACATACATAGTTGAGTTACGTGTCATTTGTACATGCTTATTCCTGTTTTTATCGGGTTTGAAGCTACCCTAAAAACTTCAGCCTCCTTACTTATCGGAAACTGCCTTAACAGTGACTCCATACAAATTTTATCAAAATTCGTCCAGCCATTTTTATAGTTGTCAATTCCATTGTATCGGGTTTGATGCAACCCTGAAAATTTCAGCCTGCTAGCTTATCAGAAAGTGCCTCAAAATTGAGTTGCAAAAATTCAACCGGAACGACAAACAAACAAACAAACACTTAAACAAGAAAAGTGAGTGTATAAAAACGTAGGAAAAATTTTGAGTATTAACGAATTTCGTCAACAGGAATTGGAAATTTATTTATTATGTTCAGTGAATGTCAATTGATGCTCCTTAGTACTAACTCTACAGGAATATTGGTAAATAGGGAGCTTACATCTAAAGATATTTATTTGAAATTAGTAGTGGGTTGTACATTATTTAGTTTGTTTTTTAATTCAAAACTATTATTAATGTGAGATTTCGGAACGTTAACTCAACTCTTAGGTTCGTTGTAAGCTGTTTTTGCCAGAAAGTATGTTGGGCTATTGACTAGAGAGACGATAACATATCAGGGCGCATCGATCTTGTAAATTTTTGGCAAGCCATAACATTTAGCTAAAGTTGTGTCTGTGCGTTATAAAGAGTTGGGATGGTACGTTCTAAAAAGAAAACCGTAAGAGTTCAGATTCTTTAAAATGTTAGAGGTTCTCTTTTGTATAAAATTAACTGGGTTCTTAAGAATAACTTTATAAGTGTATGTATCTGATAACAAATGATGCATTTTTGCTGCGTAGCCACTTTTTTTAAGACAAACCGTAACGTTGCCTCAGCAGAGGTGAAAATCATATCAGGATTTGTACTTAAAAAACATTTTGTTGATTTTAAATTATTTGTGTATTCTTGGGCCTTTCTAGACATTGCTGGCTTATGTTTGCATACATTAAAATAATATTAGGAAACTTTGTCATAGACTTTAGTCTTCACTTGATCGTTCGTATCGAGGTGTAAGAGACCTACTTCAAGGTTCTTAATAAAACAGAAAAATTGCGTTCATGAAAGGTTAATGGTTAATTGAATGGTTAATTTAACTATGGAATGGAGCTTGGCAATAAACTTAACTGTTTCGACTTGACTGTATTCAGAAATTTAAATCATTTTAATTTTAACTGGTTAAAAAAACCAACTTCTTGCAGACGTACTTTAAATTATCTTTCTAGTCATCCAGTTAGCTACAAAAGAAATAATGTTTTTAAATTAGTTGGTGAAGTGATCTTACTTTCTAGTACATGTGTTCACATGTGTGAATACTGCTGGAGTAAAGAACCTTTTGGCAAAAAAAAAATAACCCTTTGAACTATATTAACAAAAATATAAAGGTGAAATTAAAAAGACACAAATATGTAATTTACAACAAAAGTACTATAAACAATTATCTTCTCTGCAAAATTGGTATACCATACGTAGACAACAATTTAAAAAAAATCTTAACCGTGTTGAGACCCTACAATATTCACACTCACCCTCTTATCAACAACAAACAACACCACATTGTCTGTTTAGGAAAAAATAAAACGAAAAAAGTTAATCCAACGATTGTAGTATATAAATTTTAGTGTTAAAATTTTCGTGCATCATATGGGGGTGAGACAAAGCGAGCTGCTGACGTCTGGATTAATAAACACATTAAAAACTCAAATTTTGATTATGTTGTTTGCACACATCAAATAAATTTTAACCATAAATTTGATTGGGACACCTTTAAAATCCTTGACAAAGATACTAATTACAAAAAAAGAATCATTTCTAAAATGCCTTACATCAAACTAGACAAGTATAACATCAATAGATAGAAAATGTGTTTTTCTTTAAATGAGCGTACTTTTCATTACTATAAAAGTTGAAATGTCTCGATCGAGTTCCTTGCCCTTTACTGTCTACCTTTGTTGCTTCACCTATATAAGCGCTGGCTTGTTATGTCGTTAATTGTCAGTCAATAGTGACGGGTGAGTCAATATACTTATGAACTCTCACGTATCTGCGATAATAATTTACATATAAGTTTATTGTATTTTTTTGTGTGAGCTTCATCAATTCGCTTATTGCGTTTTTAATTTTTAATTTTGTAACTTGACAAGACTGACCCATACAGGCCGCAAAACGTTGTGCATTAACAAACCAGCGTAAGAAAACTTAATAAAACCTTGTATCTATTCATTTATTTTTCGCATCTTGCCCCCAACGGATCACCGATCATCTCGAATTTCATCATTGTCTCATTTAAGTAGAATACATGAACTGTCTTGAAATAATGTCTTTTTATGTCATGATAAAACTATTGTTGTTACAAGAACTCTATTCAAAACCACTATAAAATTTCTATAATTAATAAAATTTTCGACACGAAATCAAAACAATAAGAAAATGAACTCGGTTTTATCATCAATTGTTCATACATAAATAATTTATAACATATACGTTAAAGCATCAGGTAACATAAGAATTATCAATTTGTGAGACTTGAAATGAATTATTTAACTTTAAAATAAAAAACTCATTAAGTAAGTATAAAATAACCAACACAATTTGTTATTAAATCTTATTTATAACTAACGAGTCAGTTAATACCAAAATGAACATAAGTTATAACCCACACTGAAATAGAAGAAAGGGATTTATCTGTAACAGGGCTTGCTTATAGAAAAGAGAATTGAGTACTCAGCTAGTGTGTAGAGAATTACTAGTTTGATTATCGAGGAAATCATTTTCTTTTTTTTTGCTTTATTAGATGTAGACTAGAGATCAAGATTTAAAAACTTTGTTTTTTTAGCCCATACAGTTTAGTGATACGGTGTAGTACAGTGCGGTTAGCAACATAAAATAGAAAATTTGCATGAGTTACACTTTTTCATAAGATCTTTAATCCTAAATCGTCAGTTTTAAAAATCTGAAATTTTTCTTTTGCATATGTCTCTAGTTTGTATATTTAATATAAAGACTCTTTACTTTAGCAAAAGTAGTAAGGTGTTGAAGGGCGGAGCAGAAAGAGGTGAAGTTACACTGCTATACGTTATTTAGTAGGGCATTGCCTCCCTCTGCGCTTCTTTTTGTCTTGTGGTTTTTGGTGATCTAACTTACTGTTACTTTATTATTTTAATCATGATTATTATAAAGCATACATTACAAATATTGTTTTTTAACGGTATTTCTTATTTTTTAAATTGATCTAGTTATAAAAAAATTGATTACTTTATATCATCTTAAGCTGGCTTGAGAGATATTTATTGGCTCGATCAAAACCTCTAAATATCTTAAATTATGTCGATAAAGTATGCCAAATTCATTTGCGATAGGAAAATACTGGGGTCAACGACTTAATTTTTCCGCAAGCCGCTACGGAAAATTCACCAATATAACATCTACTCTTATTTTAGAGTGGTCACAAAATCAACTATATCTCCAAAAATCTTTGATTAACCTTAAAAATTCTAAATAGTTTTTGTGTATTTTTTTTTAAAGAATCTATAAAATTCTTGAAAATACAGGGTCAACGACCTTACTTAAGAGAAAATCAGAAGAAAAGTATAAAATATTATTCTGGCTTGCCTTGCAACATCTCCCAATTTTCAGAGTTATAATTTTACTGTAGTTTTTTAAAAATTTCTTAATTTTGTACTCTGTTCTTATTAAAATAAGCGTATTTATTTAAAATTTTGCCGTCTAAAAGCGTTAATGTTTAAAGGGCCCTTATGCCACCCTACCCTTGGTACGGTATCTCCCGCCCAAGCCATCTTAATTTTTCTTAAAATATTTTTTCATATTTTTATAATTGTCTATGGTGATTCTTTAAATTTCACCTTTTTTAATTTGTTTCTGAATTAAAGTTAATAATAATAAGTTGATGAATTAATTTATTAAAAGTCATTTATTAAGTGGTTCCATAATAAGAGTTTCTTAATATACTTAACTTTTGTGCCAGATAAATGTATGGGAGTGCCCTATAAATTTATCAGGATAAAAAGTGTAACTATCTCTAAATTGTCTATTCTTAATACAATACAAATGTGTGACCTAGTATGAAAGAGATCTGAGGTACTTATTTTGTGTATGTGTAGCATTATGTGTGTACATCATCAAGTTTTCTGACTACCTTAAGTGATTATGATCCAAACGGGCTAAAATTTTGTTTGTAACTTCAAGTTGGATGTACAAGCTAACGGCTTACATTAGAACAAGTTTTATATAAAGGAAAATTTTTACAGCATTAATTTTGTCAAGGACGGAATTGAAGCGGAATCTTATTTTGACTTTGAGAGTCGCACGCAACCTAATTTCCTCCGAATCCTTGCATGCGCCTGCACCAGTTGCTAATAAGCTTATGTCCCATCGGCACGTACAGGAAGGCGTGAGGTTTAAGGGTCTGACAGTCCGTTTTTTTGTTTGCACGCTCTCTTGCTTAGCACACAAAACTGGACGCAACGTAATAACTCTCTCTTAGTGCTTGAAGTTAACCGCTTACAGGTTGTACCATCTGCAGGAGATCTTGACCACTGTTATGAAGCCCGAAGACTTGAGACATCGTCGTGGAAATGCTAAGGACTTTTCTTTACATTTTATTTTTATTTTATTTTCAGTTTTATTCAATAAATTAATCATCATCACATTACCTTCACTTTTTCATTTCCTGATTTGCACCTTTCACATTCTGATACATCTCATTAGTTACACCTCATGATCGTGCTGGGCCTCTGCATCTCTCATTCTCATTTTTTTAATACGTCGCTTATTCATCGATCTCTTAATCATTCTCGCCCCCATCTCAACCTTTCACCTCTCACTCGTGCTACTTTCTCTTTTTATATTGAACCCAACTCTACTCGATATCACCCTTATCACAATCCTTCTTTGCTTATTTTTTTACCCCCCTGCATGTCTACGCCTGTCTAATCTTCACCGTGGTCGATGAATATCTCTTTCTCCCTTTCGCTTATCCTCACGTTAACTTTAATTTTATTTACCTCACATTCACAATCATCTTATCATCCATATGTCACTCATTTCACAAACTCTTGTTATCATCCGCCTAACATCTCTGTTCATATATCGACCATCATCTTCATTTTAGATTCTCTTCACCTATCCTCATTCAACCACATCACTACATATAATACCCATCTCACATCTATTACACCCTATCTAGTGCATATCGTCGTCTTGCTATTATCACATCTCATCCCGTCTTCTTCATCCCGTTCCTCTCTTCGGAATCAGGGTCCCCATCCGAACACAACTTACAACAATCATTATCGTTAAGCTACCGCAAGGGGTGGTCAATCTCGTCTTCGGGTGTCAGCCCGCTCTAACCCTCCTGGCACTGACTTGTGCGACCAGATGGGGCCCACCAGTTCTCAAGGAAGATATACTTCCTTGTCGTTCTCTCCTTGATGACACACAAACTGTAAGTCGTCTAATGACACAACTAATGCTTACGAAAGTCCTGTTTATCTACCTTAATATTTTTTTGGCTATGTTCGTCAATCATACTCACTTTGATTAGTTATAATGAGTCCAGGTTCTTATGCCACCGGCTCTCTCCCACTAGTTTGCTGTTATTACTAGTAATAACTTTCTTTTCCAGTTCTTGCTCATTCCAGACCTTTCACAATCATTAGACTTATTATTATAATTTCTTGCATTTATCTATCTACTGCGTCCATTAGTTTTAATTTTTGTCAAATTCTAATAAATATTATTTAATTTTGCCTTCGGTTTGGGACCGAAGATTGTGGACTACAGTCTCACGATCATTCATAGGCTGTGGGACAGCAGATAGTCTAACTATTTGTTCGTTTGTATATTGGGGAAAGGAAATAAAAAAAAAAAATGTTAGGCTTTCTAAAATTTAAATTTCTACATACCTATGCTTCCTTTTCATTTTATTTTATATGATTTTCCAGTGCTGCTTATTTTGATATTATTAATTTTATTGAATAACAACTAACAATATACTTTGCACAATCTGGTATGCTTCTTCTTTTTCTGTTAATTAAGTTTCACAATACATTACAACAATAACTATGAATTTATAAACCAATACAACTATGATCTTACCGAGCAATTATAACAAGTTAGATTAGAATATTGATCCAATAGTTAGGAACCACACTCAAAGAGTAGTGGAAAGCTACTAACTAAAACACCATGGAATGAAATGTACCTTGCACAAAGTCTTAGTTAAACTTTTTTGTCTTACTTTCTGTGGAGATGGTACTTGCTGACTTTATGTGTTGAGGCTTTACGGCTCAATTTGGTTGTCACTTGACACTTTTGAGAGCCACAAAGTATGCAGTTATTATATAAAGTAGAATAAGGATAGAAAATTTATTTATTTACGCAAGTTGTCACCTAACAGCCTCCCCTTCTTATAACCCTCACCGTCCTTGGTGAAGTATATATATATTAAAATAATCTGATTTAAAGTAAGAAGTGGACCATGGTAAACTGAATACCTTAATGTTGGTAATAATTTGTAACATATATTAGCATTAAAAAAAAAATAACAATAAATAAATATGTACGTGTGTTGGTTAGATCGTCTGAATATTTTTTTTCCTTTTTTGTTTAACAACACATCGTAATACACTGAAACGGTCATCCATTTAACTGTTATACAGAATTCTTACAGTTACTGAAATGTGTGCAATTTGGAAGGATAATAGGATTTATTATAACTAGTAATGGATCGTGTTTTATCCTTTCTCCTTCGTTCTTGGTTTTTTTGTTGTTTATTACCAATCTTTTAAGGGAATCCAAATCCTCCAAAATGCCAGTCTCATGTCATAGCTTGTAATGCTAATCGTATTTGACTAGATTGATATCTTTCTGGTACGATGGACAAGTTTTGTTCAACTTCATTTGGATTTTGCACAAAGAATTTTGCACTTCAAAATTGCTTTGATATATTAAATTTCCACACGGACAATGCGTAACTTTTTTTGTGGTTTTTTTGACAGTCTGTGAGAATATCTCGCCCCACATATTTCAAGTCCTCATTAGGCTAGTTTTGTTGATTCTTCGTTACAGTATGTAGTGGAGCTTAGGTACAAATGTATTACATCATCGCGCACGATATCTAATGGATGGCAATTCAAATGGCTAAGGGGGCCAAAAGTCATCAGCAACTGGGTATACTTATCTGGTTTTACATCAGCCAGCTCCTTAGATACCACTCTCCAACGTAGTGGGTCATGATCTTTAGGAGAATTATTTTCACTCGTTATGTTTTCTGTCTCTGCCTTTTGAGTGCTCACACTTTTTGCCTACTGACTTATACAATATGTTACTATTTGGTGCATGTCTTTCGCCCATTGAGCTTATCCATTTGTTATATAAATGGAGATAACATTTTTTCGTGTTTGTCTTTTGGGTCGAAAAATAAATATCCTTTATTGAATAATTGTGTTTAAAAAAATCGATAATATAGTTTGTTCCAAAAGGTTTTTTAATAAAAATGCTTATTTAAAACCCAGTCCAATTTACTCTTACAAATCGTAGTATTAGACCAGGTTCTTTTTCATTATCTTTTGCAGGGGTTTCCACTTATATGGTCAGTTTTTTATTATTTTTCAGCTCTTGGACGTTTTGTGTTGGTGAAAAAAAATGTTTTGCTCGACAAATAGTAAATCTCATCTCAAAAGGAGAAAGAGTGCAGATTTTTCTTTTTTATTTAGTATTTTATCAGTTCTTTTAGTGAACAAATAACTTTTATATTTGATGGTTAAAGTTTAGTGTGTAAAACTATGTATATCCAGAAGTGTGTCCATTTCCTCAATGTTTCCTAAATTTTCTAATTGTTCAATAACTTTATGTGAAGGTTGGTTTACGTTGACTTTAGCTTTTATCGATATTTCGTAGTCAGGGTTTATCTTACAGCCTGGAAAGAAAATATTATTGAATTATTATTGACTTACGAGTTTATTTTTAACTTTTGGGGTGTATGGCATGGGAGTATCAAACTCTGTGTCCTTATTATAGGTCTTGTTTGAGATAAAAGAGTCCTTTAGCAATGCTTCCAATAATTCCACAAGGTGTCAGTCTTTTTGCTCGTATGCTGGGTAGTGGAATAATGTTATCTCCCACATCGGTTCCCACAGTATTTATTTTATTAAATAGTATTACTTTGAGGTTTGTTAATCGCATTATTTTTAAGTTCAAGAGATCCATTTCCATAAAGTGAGTGCAATTAGGATAATGAAACTGTACAATACAATATCGAAAACTTTCATTTAATCCTTGAGTAGGTATTTGTTCCAATATAAATTTACTAACATGCATCCATATTATAACCTTTTAATCAGCTCTCTTATTTTTTGTTGTACCAATTCGTTCAAAGTTTATTCCAGGGTTTGTTTCAAGTGATTCTCTGCTATGGTTGCTATGATTTGCATAGTTTAATTCTGTGCAACCCTCAAGTACTATTGTCATTAAAATGGCCAATACAATCCGCATTGTTGTGTATTTTTCTCTTTCTGGAAGACATGTAACATATATTTCTTACAAGGATATTATTGTTGGGGAACTAGTTATAATTCATCCGTATGTTTCCGTATAATTGTACCCTTAGGGGCTTATTATAAAAGCAATTAAAATTATGAGAACGCACTTCTTTCTTTACCCAAACGTAATCTCCTGGTTTAACATTAAGAAGATTAAATTTTTTAACATATCTTGTTTTGGCTTGTACTTTCATCTTTATTTGTTGATTTCCCACCGTAATTTGCATTTATGAAGTCGCCTAATAAGATCTTGTAAGCACAACGAATAAGTTTGTTACTTTTCATCGTTAGTTATCTTTAAGGAAAACTTTGCTACTCTCCTAAATACTAGTTCATAGGGGGTTAAATTTGTTTCTGCATGTACACTCGTGCTATACGTGGAAGCTGCAAATTTTGCTTAATTATCCCAGTCATCTTAAGTTTCAGAGTAAATTCTTGTAGAGTCATTCATTTTTAATCTTTTGATATATTTTGATCTGACATTCATTAATATACTCAGTTGAGATGTAGACAATGTCTGTAGTTGTGGAAATATTTTCGTTCGAGTCCTTTGAGCAATCACACTATGATCTAACTTTGGTCGTTCCTTTTTGTTTTTAAACCGACGGGTTGTTGAGGGCCCTCGGCCAATTAAGATACATTTGATTCTAATTTGGTCATGCTTTTAGGTTTCGTTACTTCTACTGTCTTTATCAAGGTTGTTGGCAATGCTTCAGGTTTGATCGTTGTTAAATTGAATATTCTTACTACTCCTCTTTTTTGATTTTGTAATTCTGTGTTCTTCTTTTCCTTTATTTTTTTTCGACCCATCATTATAACTCTTAGTAATGGTAATCCATTGTTTATATTGTTTTCCGCATGAAGAAATGGTCCTGCTGGGTTTCTAGATAGTGCATCACCATTGGTATTGAATTTTTCTGGCTTGCTTTTATAAGTGTTTTTAAATTCGGTGAATTTCAACATCCAGCGCATAAGCAAGTGAATTTCATCTTTTTTTGTATGCATCTTATTCAATGGCTCATGATCAGCTACAAGAACAAATTTATTTCCTAACAAATAAGAATGGAAATGATGCAGTGCATATAATGCAGCTAAGCATTCCTTTTCAGTAGAAGAATAATTAACTTCAGCTTTATTTAGAGTTCTTGAAAGATAGGCGACAGGATGGTCAAACTCATCTTTTTATTAACTTCATACCGCCTCAATAGCGTAGTCAGATGCATTTGTCGTTAACTTGAATGATTTATTAACGTCAGAAAATTTTAAAATAGGCTTTTGACATAGATGGTCTTTTAGTATTTCAAAACTCTTTCCTTGCACTTCTGTCCATTTAAACTTCTCTTCCTTTTTCAAAAAATTTGGTAATGGCTTAGCTATTTTCCAAGAATTCCTAATGAAGCGTCTTTAGTATCCTGCTAGTCCTAAGAATTTTCTAATGTTTTCCACAGTTTTTGGTTGGGGAAACTTTCTAACGGCCTGTATTTTCTTACTCTATGCCCAAGAAGTATTACTACTTTTCGCAAACTTTTAACTTTATGTAGTTAAAGTAACATATTCGCTGATCTTAACCAGTTGAAAAGTAACCTAACTTCGTCGTTGGAACGTGGCAGATGCATTTTTCAAGCCTTTCAGCATCTGTCTGTGTTGGTAATGTCCATGGGGTGTCGTAAATGCTGTTTTGTACTTATCATGTTCAGCCATAGGAATTTGTTGAAATCCACTTGCTAAATCCAAAAATTAAAAAATGTACGGATCCTTCCAACCGGTCCATAATATCTGCGATATTGAGCAAAGGATATGCATCACCAATGATCTTTTTATTGAGTTCTCAGAAATCAATCACTAACCTCCATCTTGAGTTTCCATGACTATCAGGTTTCTTAGAAACGATTCAGAGAGGTAAGTTATACGGTGATAACGAGGGCTCAACTATTCTATCATTAAGTTTTTTTGCTACGTGTTCTTCTGATATTTTCTTCTGTGCTGGTGTGACGATTTTGCTCAGTGTTAATAGGGATGTTGTTTTTTATCGGGATTTCATATGTATTAAAATTTGTACAGGGTAAAGGATCTTCCGGCAACAAAAAGATTTTTGGAAATTCGGGAATCAATTGATAAAGTCGGTCTCGTTTAAGGGACCAGTACACACAAGTCCTTTTATATCTCTTATTATATCTTGTGTATTTTTGATAACGAGTCTCTTGTTTTTGCTACTAGTATGGAAGTCAAATTCAGGTGCAATATAATTGAAGGGTAGAATATATCTGGGATCTATTTTAATCGTAATTTAATCTTCATTTGTATTTATCGCCATAATATTACATTGACCGCTCTCATTTTAACTATTTTTTCTCCTTAATATACGTCATCACGAAGTACGTTGACTCTTGGTAAGTATCCGTCAGTGAAATAAGTATTAATCAAATTAATTTTCACTACTTGACGTGTTTGAGTCTTAATGGTCTATTAAGTTGGTTTATTGTTATAATTTTGTTCCTCATTAGGGCAAGGTTGTTTTTCACTAGGCAAGGAGTATTTTTACTACGTTCGATGGCATGTGGTTAGAGTGTATCTTGGTAGTTTTATTTGTTACTTTTACTGTACATCCCACTTTCGTTAGTTTTATTATTAATGAGCTTCATGAAACTGTCTCTTATTTTTGATAAAACTCATTTGTCAACTTTATCTCGAAAATAAAAATAAACTTCTATGTCTCCAAATTTCTCGTATTTTGGTATATTTGACCTTTCGGAAGGCTACAATGTATTTGTCATTTATTTTAAGCTGGTCAATTTTATCTTTAAGGCACTCTGTCTCGTTGTTAGTATTAAGGGTGGTAGCTAAAATTTGACTTTTCCGCTTGTTTATGAGTTTTATTGCTTTCTATTCTTTTTCATTTCTTTTCAATCGATCTGTTTCTTCAAGAGTCTCTGAAAAAGGAATGGGGTTCACAACGTCGTCATCTCATACTATAGCATTATGATAATACAATGATGTGGCTCATCGTTCTTTACAAAAGCTTTGACCCAATAAACCGCCATATTTGAACGGAAAATCGTTGGGGATCACATGAAAATTTCAAGAATTTCCTTAAACAGTAATATACGTTGTTCCTTTGGTTAAAACAAGGTAGGTGTAATTCCAATAAGACAAATAATTTCACTAGTCTATACATGTAAATATGGGTGCAACTGATCTAATTTGATCAGGTTTGTGACGGCACCAATATCGAGCATGAGTGTGATTAAGCGATTTTTCCGTTCTTGGATTGACAATCTTATGCTTGTAGGCTCATCGTCCAGGCCAAGTCCCTGGTACGTAACGATGTGGACAGTTTTGATTATGTTGCTATGTTTATTACTTGCGCTAAAACATTTAGTGTGGACGTTAAATTTTGTCTTTGGGGGCTCATCTCCAAACGACGATTGTGGTAAGCCACCTAAGAGCTTAAATGATGTGGCAAACGGTCATATTCTGGTTGGTACTGATTCTGAAAATTCTCATTCTGATAATTAGGATCGAAACTTCGTTGGTTATAATCATTATAACTGTTATTTTGGAGATATCTTACTAATAAATGAAGCAAAAACGCTAAAACCGTTGTAATCGCTAACCACGAAAACTACTGAACCGATTTTGTTAAAATTTTGCACACTGATTCATGATACTTCCTAGATGGTTTTAGTATAGTTTTTATCGTAAAAATTTAATAACAATAGCAATGAATGAGCTCAAAGTTTTGCGAAAATACGCAAGCTTTTCACTTAAGTTCAGTAAAATCTGCTAGGTGGCGTCAATATAAAATTGAGGCTACCTGCTACAGAATTATATAAGTGTGGTTATAAAAGGCCAGGGCGTCTTGATAGAGATGTAGTTAAGCTTTGGAAGTTCAACAAGCTGTATAGAGAATTCTGATGACAGTCTTGCAGCTGGGTATCTTGGTTACGGACGACACTCTTATCCAAGAGGAAAGGGACCTAGGTGTCTATTCATTCTGAATCTCGACGAGTGCGATCAAAAAAAAAAAAATTATTCCAACCGATGCTGTCTCTGCCACAATACCAGGAGACATATCTAGCCAGAGCACAATCTACACCAACTCTTCAGAGTTGTGTGGCATTCCCACCATCCCGCCTGGTACAGTCAAAGAATTTTTGGCTAAAAATGTACGCCAGGAAAAACAGCTCTGAGGAGCACGGGCAGCCACAACGGCTACCTTCTTAGTCATCGCGTCCCCAGCGAGCTTACGCACATTGGCACATGTCCCCCTCTAACGATGAGCGGTTGGTTATCCGGGAAACGACCTGAAGACGAGATATTCTTTGGTCAGTGGCGAATCTCCCTCTATCACAGTCTCCGTAAATCGAAACTTCCAGGGTAAGAATCAAGCTACCCGTAGCCAGCTCTTCATCTTCAGGAATTATAATGAAGAATAGCCTGAAAGTTTCACCACTGGCGCTTTTTAGGGCCAATATAAGTATTGGAGTTTCCTACTTAACCATCAATTTCATCGGTTCTTTTTAGGATCCACCTAAGTGTAAACTACCTTGCCAACAAATACATTATTATTACCATTTCCGGAAGCGATTCGTCAACTAAAACACTATATTAACTAAAGACGGGCACTATTAAACCAAGTAAGCTATTCACTGGTAGACGTCACCTGCTGAGTTGTTCTTTGCAAGGCTGGAAAACCCGGTGACCGACGACCCCATATATCCCTCTTGACTCTAAGCATTTAACCAGAAATCACTAATCCTCTCCAAGGTCTATGCTGGGCAAACCTATAACAGCTATGAAGGAAAAAAAAACTTGAGCCAATGAGATAGCCTCCACTGGACAAGTATCACTAACCAATCTCCCCATCTAAGATCACCAAAACAACTGAATCTGCAAAATAAAAAAGGTGCTCAAGTATCACAAACCAATCTCCCCATCTGAAATCACCAAAACACTGAAACTGCAAAATAAAAAAGGTGCTTTAGACACCAACGTCTTTGACGTTACACCTGGAGACGTTGGTAACGAGCACTACAACTAGCCCCAAAGCTTCGGACTTTGTAATTTTTCTCCCGAGTAGTCTGGGTTTTCAACATCAGGCCAGAGAAGATCACCTTGAGGTATCCGAAAGTCACAATTGCTGTTAACTGAAGACTGAAAAAAATTACTTAATAAGCTCACTGGTCTTTTTTAGGGCCATCGGACGTCGAACTACCTTGCCTACAGATACATTAGAACTTAACAAAGTTGACAGAAAACAGCTTTTAGGGGTCACAAAAATTTTAAGCATGCCAAAAGTCGAAAGAGGGTGAATTGCAAGAAAAACTTCAAATGTATCTAATAAATACAATTTTGCTTAGGCGTCAAGAAACTGAAGCAGAAAATTTATCGAGATTGAAACAGCAGCGTCAAAATCGACAAATAAAGAGTCCATTACGTGAGAGATAAGCTTTTCATTGTACCCTCACAGCAATCTCTGAAATCTTAAAAGATCCTTCTTCAGATTTTTAAATAAGTAGAAAATGTTTTTGTGTTTTTTTGGCAATAAAAATGTAGGGTTTAATGTCCAGGACTTTGTTGCTCTCGTAATAAAGTTGTGAGATATAAAAAAAAAATTTTTTTCAATATAAATTTTTTGGAGGTTTAAAATCTTAACAACTTTAAAAAATAGCCCTTTTCGTGAATTATACAGAAGAAACTGTTGATCAACGGCTTTTTATGGCCACCGATTATTTTATGGCATAAAGAATGCACGGTACTTTTTAGCATAATTATTTTTTTTGAATTTTTACACCTTATTATTGGACCAAATAAACTATATGGATTCCGAAAAAATATGTTTTTCATAAGAAGATTTTTGTTCTGAGATGTGTCAGGAATATGTGTAAAATTTCTAACTGAAAACGCTTCACATTACATGTCAACACACTACGGTGTTTTATTTAGTAATTCTCGGGCCTAGCCGAGACGGGGGGCTGCTAGTTCAATATAATTTCAACCTCTGCCTAGGTATCCTTGATTATTTCTAGGGTTAAAATTAACATTTTTTCAAGTGCATCGTTTGGATTTTCGTTAGTCCAAAAGTATTCTGATGATAATTAGAGTTTTTCGACTGATTTTAAAAATTTCGATCTCTCCCTTAATTTTGATTGTCGATCTGTCGTTCATTAACTTGTGCTATTTAATGTTATGAGAATAGCTGATCAGGATACCAATTCTGCTAATGATATAAGTTATTTAAATAATTTCTCAAATCAGTACAAGGTAGTCCTTGGTATCGTGTATCTGGGATTGTACATGCTCTTATTCGGCTCTCCAATCTGAACGCATAATCGGAAGCATCGACTAAAGAAGCAGGTTCTCTCACATCTTCGTGCTGGCTTATCATAGGTGCTAGTCCTCTCAAGAACATGTCCTATGCCATGTCTTTTATAGGAGTCATCATATGGACGTTGTATGTATTGCCTTAATTTTTTATCAAAGCCTTTTTAGCACCACGTAGTAGTAGGCTTACTTAATCATAATATTCACTAACTAATGGACCTTATCGTCGGCGCACTTTCTGCAGCAAAGTTTGATAATAAGCAATGATTTTTCCTATGACATATCTGTTTTTTAAATGGGTTATAAATGCTTCGAGATTTTTGAGATCTTGGCCACTTACGCTTATGCGTACAAATCCTCGTAGATTCTGCAATACTGCTCTTTCATATTAATCTTTTTGATTATCTTTAAACCAGCTTTCTCTGTTTCTAACATCTTGTTTATAATTTTTTAGTGGAATATTTTTCCCATTGATTATAGGGATAGATTTAATTGCATGCTGGAATAAGAAGTATACATTAAGAGACTTCATCAGCGCTTTGGCTACTGTCATATCGGCATCGTCATTTTTATTGACCATTTTGTTAGTTGTATAATTCGCTTTACGTACGTTTTTTCTTTTTCTTTTTATTTATTTTTATTCTATATTCTATAAGTGTGTGTAATCAAAAAATTATACTTTTATTATTTTGTTTATTTGTTTGAAAAAACTTTTCTATTAAATCCTTGATATTTATTGAAGAAGACATAAGTAATAAGGGAGTAATTGAATTTGTACGTGTGTATGTGTGTGTACTTATATGTCTTTTATATAAGCGTTTGTTAGCGCATGCATGTGCAATGACTTTGCTTTAATTCTTATAGGTGTATGTCTGCAAACGGAAAAATAGGTAACGAAAGTTACAGAGTGTAATCAAGCGCGCTTATACGATATCATTTGCTTTAAGCAAGGAAGTATATACGGCACAGGAATTTTTCATATGGCCTGTGCAGCTATGTATCCTTATTGCTATGCCACCATTATGTTGGGTGTGATTTAAAACTCTCTCTCTCTCTCTCTCTGCGTTGAATAAACGTATTCGCCTTTAAGTGCGCTCAAATATGCTATCACTGTATTTACTCTTAGCCACTGACTAGCATACTTATTGTTGATAGTGTATGTATCTGTGTTTGTATTTCTAAGTTGGAAAAGAGTTATACAACTAGTTTTAAGGCTTTAAACGTTGTAGTTTTTCTCCCGATCAGTGTCATGCTACAATAACAGGCCAAAAAAGATCACCCTGAGGTATAGAGGCACCTGTGGCTGCTGGAAGCTTCAGTCAAAAAAGAATTTCTTTCAAAAGCTTACCAGTCTTTTTTAAGGTCATCGGACATTTAACTACGTTGCCAACAAATATACAACAACCTATTAAAAAAAAAGGCCTTAAGGGCTCACAAAAGTCTTAACTATGCCGAAAGTCACAAGAAGTTGAATTAGAAGGAAAACTTTAAATGCATCTAATGAACACAATTCTAGGCATCAAAAAATGAACGCTAAACATTTATCGAGTTTTAAGTAGCATTAAAACTGATAAACAAAGAACTCTTTCAAAGAGAGATCAGCTATTTACTATAACACTCATAGTAATCTTTTGAATCTTCATGATTTTTAAATAGGTGTAATGTGTATCTGTATTTTTATGTCGATAGAAAATGTAAAGATTAAGCTCTAGGAGCTAGCTGCTGTGGTAATAAAGTTATTAGGTAAGAGAGAAAAAAATTTTTTTAATCATACATTTTTTGTGAGTTTTAAATCTTCACAGCTTTAAAAAAATAGCCATGTTTATAGAATATACGGGAGCAACTACAAATCAACGGTCTTTGATGGCCAACGATTATTTTATGGCGTAAGAAGTGTACAGTACTTTTCAGCATGATTATATTTTTTTTACTTTTACAGCTTTTTACTTGATTAAATAAAATGTACGGATTCCGACTAAAAACGTTTTTTAATAAGAAGATTCTTGTTCTGAGAAGTCTCAGAAATAAATGTAAGATTTTTAACTAAAATTATTTCATACTACACGTTCACTTACTACGGTATTCTATTTAGTGAGTCTTAAGCAAAGCCAAGACTAGAGGGGTGCTCGTTAAAACTATTAAGGTTGTTCCTCCTATGCAAGACATAGTGCTTTGCATGAATTTAGCCACTTGTCAACGTAAATCAACTTCATGTCTTTCTAATGTGTTATTTGGCAAAAATTTACTTTTACAATCTGACCATGCTTGTCAGTTTTTAGGATAAATCATTATAATCATACAATATTTATCATTTTTACACCACCTATGAGCTAGACCAATCATCTTTCTAGTTTCAAACATTAGTGAAAATTTTTTATTAACTATATATGGGTGACTCTGCCATAACTCAGATCGATTTGAAAAAGTTTTGAAAAAGAAGTTTGTTAAAAAAAATTTTTTCATGGTATTTTTACTGTACACAATATCAGTAAAAAATATATAAAGCAATGCAACTATAAAATTTGCTGGTCAAAAGTTATACGAAATATTATAAAAATCAGATTTCATGGATTGTCAAAAAATTGTATCACATTCTAGCATGTGTCACGAAGCTCCTAAAATATTTTCAATGTTCTTACTGGGCTAAAATTAAAGCTGGAACCAAGATTTATTGATTTAAAAAACTTTTTGCTCAATTTTCTGCCTCTATTTAAAAGTTACAGCTGTTTAAATTAGAGCGTAAATATCGCTAATAATGTGATTTTGGCAAAAATTCAGTATTTTTCATAAAATCACTACAACTTCTCGTTTGGTACATAAATTCAAAGATTTTAATTTTAATAAGTAGAACTAAGTTTTTGCTTTTATTTAAACCCAAATAAAGCTACCTAATGGAGTGCACAACTTGGCTACCAACGTTGGAAGCAGCACCACCGTTTTTGCATTTATGTAGCGAAAAAGGGCCGAATGGACAAAACCTCAAGACATATGTCTTGTCTTTTGGCTCAACAGTGATGTAAAAAAAAGTTTGGCTGGGATTAATTGCTCTAAAACGAACAAAAACGGCACTTTAAGGGGAGGTAGGATTGTAATGGGAAAGTTCGGAATGAGATTTTCAGGGTTTGTAGTGCTCGTGCAACTCATAGACGTATTACAATGACTTGTCCACTTATAATTTATTTGATAGACTCAAATAAAATGAGAAGCTGTAGTTTGCGTACCTGCAAACGGACACCAAGTGGTTATTCCATGGGGGTCAAAACGAAATGAAATGTTCGTACGCACGAAATATGCAGAAAGAAGAGCTGGGCTATTCGAGAGAAAACAACTTCAGGTACTTGTTAAAAGTGGCCGTTGGGGTTGGACGACTTTAAGTGGGGAAGTGCGGTTGGAAGAGATCAGAGTCTCTCTCGAGTGACTCGAGCCGTCCTTTTAAGTCGAACAAAGATGGTGGCACTGCTTCCGAGGTTGTTGGCGTTGTGGCTTTGTTTTACTCCTCGGAGTCCAGCTCTCTGGTGAGGTGCGGCGATTGAGCGGTAATTCGTAGAGACCTCGACATGTTGGTCGCCAGGTTGACTTGTGGGTGTTTGTTGTTGTTTTTTTTTTTTTTTTTTTTTTTTACTTCATTTATTATATTACAAATTCACAATACTACAAGACACCATCTCTCCTACCATCGCCGGGATCTCTTGGTCTCGCCTCGGTGATCTTCTCTAGATCGAGAGGTCTCGGGGTCTTAGAGTGGGGGTTATACTTGGACTACACTTCGGATGAGTGGTTTGGGAGCCTCCACCACCTCTGGGCTCGTAGCAGGAGAGGGTGTACTGGGTGGAGGTGGTCGTCGGGGAACAAAGGTGCTTGGCTTCAACGGGGTGGTCTGTACCCTCTGAGTGGGATCACTTCTAGGGTGACCGGTGAAAGGTAGGGTCATACTTTCGAAAAAATTGACAACTGCATATCCCTGGGTGATACAATCGTCTATCTGTTGGCCCGGGGTCAACTGTCTTCACTTCTGAGTTACAGGGGGGAGGTCATGAGCACCCAGAACCAAAGATAGGACTTAGGAAGAGGCTTGAGGGAAAAGAAGGTATAGATAAGTGTCTTGTATTGGTACAGTGATATTTATTGAATATGTACTTTAATCAATTGAGTGGCTTAGGAGGTATGTATTACACGTATTTGCATATTTTGGATCAATATCAATCAGTCGTCACACAGTCCGTCTTATATACTTTACGTCGCTTTCTTACTTGCGATTTTCGCTAAAGACTAGTGGTCGCCACCTGGCAAGCGATAGGTGGTACTATCAAGCACTAAGTTGGAAGTCGGAGCTGCGCGCGATATTTTAAAATTCAAATTTATGTAGAAACGATCTAATTTAAAAAGAATGATTATTTTAAAATACAATAATTAATAAAATAATACCCCAAACGGTAACAAACCGCCCCATTTTAAAGAGTTCATAATTAATTTGAGAAAGCAGTGGCAGAGCTACAGGAGTCGGAGGAGTTATCACTCTCGATATAAATGTTTACGGTCATTCATTCATCCATTCTTAATTGACAAAGGTCCGCGATTTCATGCACACTAACACTCATACTACTTTATTTAGTGTCTTTTTACTATGTACATATATTTTCACTATTCTTTACTTATTATTTTGTGGACGCAAATTTTTACGTTGGTTTGGCCCATCAGGACCTCCGGGTGGTGGTACTGAGTTGTCACCTAATCCTTCTGAATTGTTTCGGAACGGTCTAGTGGACTTATCCGCTCTGCTTATTTATTTATTTATTTATTTTTTTTTTTTTTTCATGTACTACAATCTAATGTGAAATAGGAACGTGAATCTCGAAGAGGAGCATCGGGGTGATGCGAGACATTGATGCCAGTGAGTCGAAGCGGGTGTTCAAGCACGGACGATGATCAGTCTCCTCCGAGTGGGTAAGCTTAAGTGACATGACGTCTGGCGTCGAGTTGAAACGTGAGTCTCGAAGAGGAGCATCGGCGTCATGCGAAGCACTGATGCTGGTGTGAGGAGTCGGGTGTTTGAGCACGGACGACGATCCATCTTCTCTGTTGATGCGTAGAGTTGCTGCGAAAGTCCTGAAAAGGAGCATCGACGTGGTGCGAAGCACTAATGCCGGTGAGTCGAAGCGGGTGTTCGAGCGTGGACGGCGATCAGTTTTCTCTGTGTGGGCGAGCTTAGATGGTGTTGATTTCCAGCATGTGTCCTGAAGAAGAGCACCGGCATGATGCGAAGTACTGATGCCGGGGTGTCGAGGCAGGTGTTTAAGCGTCGATGGTGGTCAGTCTCCTCAGTTCGAGCGAGTGTGGATGGTGTAACGTCCGACGTGCGGTAGGGGCGTGAGGCCCGCAGAGAAGCATCAGCGTGATGCGAAGAACTGATGCCAGTGTGTTGAAACGGGGTTCGAGCATAGACAGAGATCAATCTCTCCAGTCCTGGCTTGCTGGGGCGGTGTAGCGTCTGACGTGTGGTTGGAGCTTGAATCCCGAAGAGGAGTATCGACGTGATGCGAAGAACTGGTGTTGGTGTGTCGAAGTAGCTGTTCGAGGATGGACGTCGATCAATCTCCTCTGTTCGGGCACACCTAGGTGGTGTGTCGTCCGCGGTGGAGATGGAGCGTAAGGCCCGAAGAGGAGCTTTGGCGTGGTGCGAAGCACAGAGGCCGGTGTGTCGAAGAGTGGTGTTTGAGCGTAGATGGCGATCAGTCCCCTCTGTTTGGACGAGCTAAGATGGTGAGTAGCCTGACGTGGAGTTCCAGCATGAGTACCAAAAAAGAGCATCGGCATAATGTGAAGTACTGATGCCGTGGTGTCAAAGCAGATGTTAAGCGCGGATGGCGATCAGCCTCCTCCGTTAAGGCGAGCATAAATGGTGTCACATCCGACGTGCAGTTGGAGCGAGAGACTCGTAGAGGAGCATCGGTGTGATGCAAAGTACTGATGTTGGTGTGTTAAAGTGGGTGTTCGAGCATCAACGGCGATCAGTTTCCTCTGGGCAAGCTTAGATAGTGTAACATCCGAGGTGGAGTTGGAGCGTGAGGCCGGAAGAGGAGCTTCAGTGTGATACGAAGCACTGATGCTGGTGTGTCGAAGAGTGGTGTTCGTGCGGGGACGACGATCAGTTTCCTCTGAGCGAGCTCGGATGGTGGAGCGTCCGACGTGCAGTTGAAGCAAGAGACTCGTAGAGGAGCTTCGGTGTGATACGAAGCACTGACGCTGGTGTGTCAAAGAGTGGTGTTTGAGCCTGGACAACGATCAGTTTCCTCTATTTGGGCGTGCTTAAGTGGTGCGTCGTTCAAGGTGGTTTTGGAACGTGAGGCCCGTAGAGGAGCATCGGCGTGATGTCGAAGCGGGTGTTCGAGCATCAACGGCGACCTCTATCCGGGCAAGTTTAGGTAGAGGTGGTATAGTTTTGAGTCAGTTCGGCTTGTGGACCGAAGTGTCCGAAGAGTTCATTGACCTGGGCGGATAATGGCCTCTGCCTATTTCTTAAAGGATGACCATGCCCTCTGTCGACTCTCTGCTTCTTGAGTAAAGAAGTTAACTTCCAACCTAAGTTGGGCCCGAGGGACTTCAGTGGCAATGTTACCACCGATTACTACAAAGGCTGATACCCGTTTCCATCTTCCACGGAGGCTCGTTGCAAGATGTAAGAACTTGCTGTGTAACTGGTGCTCACGAGTTTCTAAGTTGGTTGGTCCTTCAGGTCCATATCCTCCCCGTGCTTGATGCTGGGTTTGTAGGTTAGGTGTGTCAAGCGCCACTAGGTGAGTGTTGTTCCTAGAAGAAGTGTTGTTGGTTGCTGATGGGCATGTGTCAGTCAGCAGTGATAATTCACTCTGAGGCTCGCAGATACCTCCCTGCAGCAGCAGAGAATTCCTTAGAGGAGGCCCCACGTCGAGCGCCAAATTGTTAAAAGTGGTCGTTGGGGTTGGACGACTTTGAGTAGGGAAGTACGGTTAGAAGAGATCAGAGTCCCTCTCGAGTGACTCGAGCCGTCCTTTTAAGTCGAACAAAGATGGTGGCACTGCTTCCGAGGTTGTTGGCGTTGTGGCTCCGTTTTACTCCTCGGAGTCTAGCTCTTTGGAGAGGTGCGGCGATTGAGCGGTAATTCGTAGAGACCTCGACGGGTTGGTCACCAGGTTGACCAGCGGGTGTTTGTTGTTTTTTTTTTTTTTTTTTTTTTTTTCTTACTTCATTTATTATATTACAAATTCACAATACTACAAGACACCATCCCTCCTACCATCGCCGGGATCTCTTGGTCTCGCCACGGTGATCTTCTCTAGATCGAGAGGTCTCGGGGTCTTAGAGTGGGAGTAATACTTGGACTACACTCCGGATGAGTGGTTTAGGAGCCTCCACCACCTCTGGGCTTGTAGCAGGAGAGGATGTACTGGGTGGAGGTGGTCGTCGGGGAACAAAGGTGCTTGGCTTCAACGGGGCGGTCCGTACCCTCTGAGTGGGATCACTTCTAGGGTGACCGGTGGAAGGTAGGGTCATACTTTCTAAAAAATCTTCAGAGAATTAGATAGCCACGTCCCGAGTAGCCTTCCTTGGATGGAATTCTATGGAAGTGACAACTGCATATCCCTGGGTGATACAATCGTCTATCTGTTGGCCCGGGGTCAACTGTCTTCACTCCTGAGTTACAAGGGGGAGGTCATGAGCACCTAGAACCAAAGATAGGACTTAGGAAGAGGCTTGAGGGAAAAGAAGGTATAGATAAGTGTCTTGTATTGGTACAGTGATATTTATTGAATATGTACTTTAATCAATTGAGTGGCTTAGGAGGTATGTATTACACGTATTTGCATATTTTGGATCAATATCAATCAGTCGTCACACAGTCCGTCTTATATACTTTACGTCGCTTTCTTACTTGCGATTTTCGCTAAAGACTAGTGGTCGCCACCTGGCAAGCGATAGGTGGTACTATCAAGCACTAAGTTGGAAGTCGGAGCTGCGCGCGATATTTTAAAATTCAAATTTATGTAGAAACGATCTAATTTAAAAAGAATGATTATTTTAAAATACAATAATTAATAGAATAAAACCCTAGACGGTAACATACTACTGTCGTCAAGAATTGTTTATTCTAGTCCTATACTTTGAAAAGTGACCATTGGTTAGCATTTTAATCCAAAAAGTTACTGGTTTAAATTAATTTTTGTTAAAACTACGATTATGGTGCAAATATGCGGACAAAATGTATGCAGTGAAAACTCACTCGTCTTTGTCAATTTTTGGTGTGACTAAGATACAAATTTAATAACCAATAGCTAGAGTATACAATGCTCATACACCCAAGTGGCATATGAGCCTTTTTGTTTACCGGTAAAAGCTTCCATGAGTGAAATTGAGTTGCGGACATGGGTCGGCATGAAAAATTTCACTCTAAATGATCTATTATCTCAATGAAGGGATCAATATATTGGTACAAGATAATATGTCAAGTAAAGTTGACAACATTTAATACAGTTCAACGTTTTTAAAGTTTTGGATTTTATTACAGCACGTGAGTATGAGTATGGAACACGATCGGAGCAAGTTACAGCAGAATTACCCATATACAGTAGATTAACAATGTAAATTGTTTAAGAAGTTAGTGTTAATGCTAGTTATAGTTATAAGGTTCTTAGTGCGTGTACTGTTATAGAACTTTTATGATTTAATAAATATGTAAGAATGTTTGAAAACATGTCTTACGTTATATACATTAAAACCCTAGAAAATGTGAAAATTTTTACATTTTTATAAAATATTAAATAAGAAATGCCCCATGACTTCAACAACACAATACAAAGAAATATTTTACTTTTTTATATAAGCTCCATATGATGTATAATCTATGTATGGTGATGACAATTTTTGTTATAGAATTTAAGATAAAGTACTAGTTATTTAAAAGATTTTTTAAATAAGATCGGAGAACTAATTATGATAAGACATTATTTGTACAGCCTGCCTTACAGAATAAAAAAAAATGTAGAAAGCCAATGTTGCATAGATGATGGTTGACACAACAAATTTTTGTTCATTCTTACATCATAATTAAACACAAGTGTTAAAGAAATTTAAGATATATGTAAAGAAATAAAAAAATTTAATCTTATTAAGGTTTGTTAAACGTTATTGTCAATAAGGCATCTAACATTTCTACAAATTTCGAGACAGAAGAAATAATGAGAAATCTTTTTATACTTTTATGTGCATGTACCACAAGTCTAAGATGTATGCAGAAACAGTAAAAAAATGCAATGTTTTCAAAGAAAAAATATGGTGGACCAGATTTATTTATAACAAAAAATTTAAAAAATTTTAGTTGATTCATTAAAAATCTCTAAAGTTACGAGATCAAATGGTTTTTCTATCACACATACTACACTATTTCACTTAAAATTAATGTTATTTTTAGATATTATCTTTGAAAACAGTATATTTAGTGAAAAATAAGCATACATCTACACTATATAGTTTTCAAAACGTCATCTACCTTATGCACGTTGTTTTGTAACTTTGCATTCTAATACAAAAGTTATTACTCTTTAACAAATAAATGCATTCATTTAACCTGGAATTTCTTCTGATACTATAAAACTTACAAAATTATTAATTAAGTACATGCTGCACAGATCTCATACAGAACAAAGTGCTTTTATTACTTATCAAAAATGTAAGAAAAACCATCTAAATCCTTTTACGAACACAACATTATTTTAAACGCATGGTTACCCCAAATACAAAAGAGACAATAACGCTTCTTGATAGTATGTTATAGTATATAACATATGTATACGACGTATAATGTATAATACAGAGTTGTAGGGGGCTGTGAAGAATTTATAGGAGACTGTCAAGGTTATAAGAAAATAATAGAACCGTCAAATTAGCGTTAAAACCATTTAAATTTTACCTAATATGTAGAGTGACTGTGACAGAGCTGTCGGAGCTTGATGTGGAATACCCTACACAAATAGCTATTTAATGCAGGAATTTGTTAATCCATATAGATATTTCTACATAATACAACTCTTATATACATTTATGTATATGTGCTAGTGACGCTTCGCCCCCTGCACGCTTCGCGTGCCAACCCCCCAAGAGTATTTGAAACTTGAAAATCTAATAGCAATATAAATCAATAATAAAGATTATAAATAAAGCTCTTTTACATATTGACCAAATTTTAGAATCAAAAGATAAATCATGTTAATGCTTTAATTTACCTACACCAATAAAAATGAAGCATAAAAAACAAGACATAAATAAAGAAATACGTTTCACTAAAGAAATGTTTAACTCGATGTGTTAAAGTTCAAATAGTGACCAAAAAAAAATGTTTCATATTATTTGCAGACAAAAAAATCATATTTTTTTTATAGATGGTCCTAGAAGGCACCAAGAAATTTAAACTTATTTATAAATTAAAGTAATTTTATGACAACAATAGTACAATATATTATTTATTAACATTAATACATGTTTTATATATTGTTGTTACCATAATTTAACATGAGCATCAATAGTGATCTTAGCCAAAATAAGGGAGAAAACGATGAAATTTTATCATGTTTTGTAGGAGGGCTATAGACAGCAACTGGAAGAGGTAATGTGGTTCTGTAGAGGGTCATGCAGAGGCTTTAGAGGGCTAATGTTGTATGCCTTACATAAATAAATAAATAAAATAGTTAGATATTTATTAATATACATATTTTTATGGTAAGCATACAAAGTTGTAAGTGTCGCCGTGAGTAAACAAACATCAATTTTTAAAGTAAATGGATATATCAATACAATTAAGAATTGGTAGACGCGTTTTAGGGCTTAGTTAAAGTTGAAGAGAACTCATGATTTTTCAAAGTCTTGCAAGAATATTAATATCTCAAGAAAATTTACACCAATAATATAACAATGCAACTTTATTCAAACATTTTAAAACATATAAAATGAAAAAATATAAAACACTCAAAGGTCCTGTAATTGCCATGGGTTTTATCAAGTATTATTTACGGATCAAGGATATTTTCCAAGAAGCTAGAACTGTTGTGCTTCCATATCAATTATAAAAGTTTTTTGTATCGTTTTTTATATTACAAAATATACAGTACAAAGAAATCTTCAATGAGTATAAAAACTATCATATTTAAGATCTTGTTCCTAACAAACAAAACTGTGCTTCTCTGCATACCAACGAAACATTTGAACTTGAAAATATATCATGTAAGTCATTCAAATAACCTGTAAGAAATTGATTTACAAGACAATGGTAACATGCACCAATTCTCTTTCTATAAACATATGTTGCATTTTATGAATGCTTAGCTAAATAAAGAAAAAATAAATAATTTAAAAATTTAGTGTGAAAACGATAAAGAGACTTATTTTATAAGTAGACTTTGAGGATCAAGAAAAAATTTTGTGGCAGATAGATCCTGGAAGGCGAGATCTTACACTGCTTAGAAGGTGGAGCTTTCAAGGTGAAAGCACTGGAAATAGAGCGTGACCTTACTGTGGGAGATTAGTTATGTTTCCTTGCATTAGCGTACTAAATTACGTAGAGAATATTCCACAACCATGGGATGACTGGCTCTTACACTCATCTTAAACGGACTGCCTGCAGCTGCCCAAGGCATGGATGTCGAACCCGTACTTTCTGACTCACTCTAGCGTGGTGCATGCACGTCTCACAAACGGTACTTACGTGTGAAGCACGTAGCTTAAATCACTTCCGACACATACACGTACACGCACACGTACGGAATACGGAAGCCCGTATAGCTCACCTCTATTTTAGTACGAGTGCTGTCTCTTTTGTTCTCACTCGTAGTATGAATCACGAGTGCTGTTTCATTTCTCCTTGCATAGTATAAGCAAACTGCGAGCACGATGCAGAGGGTATCCAAAATGAATTTGGTAATTAGTTACGTAGAATAGTATACCTCAGTCCAGGCTCAAACTTTTTGTGGCATCTGGATGGGCACAACAATCTTAAACAATTTGGATTTTCCATTCATAGGTGTATTAATGGTTTTTCAAATATGATATTGTGGTTGGAGGTTGTATCAACGAACAACGACCCTAAAGTCATTGCTTTGAATTACTTGTCTGCTGTGAAAAAATTTAATTAACTGTCAACTATGATACGTTCTGATAATGAAACAGAAAATACCTTTGTCGAATCATTTTAAATTAGTTTGCGTTTTTGTTTGAGCCAGGAAGTATTGAATGTAACGTTTAAACTAAACAATTTTAATCGTGACGATAACTGAGGTGGCAGTAATAGTTTTATTACAGGGAAAATTACAAGAAGTAAGGGGATTAAATCTTTTTGGAGAAAAATGTGCCAACATACTCCTGACATCTACGTACAGTTTTTAAAGTTCATGCAAATAAAAAATTTCCTTAAGTGATCGCATCTTTACATTCAATGTTTACATCACTGTTTTGGATCTCCAATAAAACATGATTTTCACTTACCCAAAGAACTGTGGAATAAGCACACTATCAGGAAACAAAATGTCAGAAATAAAATAGGAGGCAAGCCTTTCGTTTTGTTTAATTTGCCAGAAAAAAATAATGCTGTAAATTACTAAAATTCAGTAAACATTGCTACAATAGATAAGCTGATATAAAAATATTTAGTTTCACCACAACTTATAAGTCCATTTCTTCAAGAACTTGTACATATAGTATTGCCTAATCATATGGACCCCACAAATCCCGAAGAGACTTTCTTATTATAGAAAAAAATTTTATTAATTATATATTTCCGTCTTCCTCAATATTAAGTTCATGTACGTAATTTTGTATACAACTATCTTTCAGCATTCCATCAAATTATTTAGTAATTAATTTTATTAAATTCCATTGAAGTTTGCATAGAATAGCCATATGACCGTTTAGGTAAGTATTTGTTTTTCTGATATGAATATCAATCACTGTTCCATCAGTCTTTAGGAAGAATCTGCAAAATGTTTGTGGATTTTTCTAAAAGTATATTGGAATTAGATGTGGTAGTGCTGTTTGATAAGCATATTTGGTATGAAATTATTATCACACTGGATCAGCTCAGACTACTTAGTTACTTGTAGGTACATCCATGTTGGGGAATATGATTAACATGCCTTATACCGGGTCAAATGTACCTGTTTACCTCAGATTTTACTGTCGGTGTTGACATTTCCAAAACAAGGTTCAATAACTTTACACTGTTACTTGTACTTAAAATTTATTTTTCTGTAAGTATACTAAATGATAACATATTGAGTTGTTACAGTTGTGTATGACAAATTATAAATATCAATAGCATTAACATCAGCTTGAGATCGTCATCGTCGTTGTCCAAATCTAAATCTAAAAAAGATTTTTGTAGTGCCCATAAATTGAAGACTTAATTATAAGTCATGGGCCCCTACGTACAGATGATACAGGTGTTATTGAAAGTTTTGGTCCAGTAATTATTATAAAGAAGAAATTTTATGTTTTTATAACTTTTTTTAAATGTTTTTTAATAGATTACTGCATATGCATGTATATACGTACATCTATTGGCTACCATAGTGTAACAACTGGATAAAGATGTTTGACTTTGTTCATGAAAGACAAAAACTGTTTTTACCACATTCAGATTATATTGTCAGTTAATATTTTAGGAATCGAGACATTAATGCTTGGCAAGTGTGCTACTAAAGGACTTTTTCTTACATTGATTTTGTATTTTTCTCTTTTCTATACATAGAGATACAGTGATGATATAATACTGCAAAACTAATTAATCTGCTTCTTTATGTATACTTTTGAATCCTTGATACTGTGATACGTTATTATTGTAAGTTTAAGTGCCTTTATGTTTCTACTTAAATAATACCTGTTCTATCGTAAATATAGGTGGGTTGATTGAAATGGTCAAACCATTAAAAATACAACATGTTTTTACTAAGAAATTTTCCTTCATATTTACTCTCAAATGATGCAACTACAACGAATGCTAGCTAAACACATTTTAAGTAGCTTATTATGATAAATCACAGTTTTGTAGTAAATGCCAGAGCATAATTTACGAATTTAATCTAGAGATACTGATGTACTAGCAATCATGATACTTAACTTATTAATAAATAAAGACATTACAATATAACATTTGTACTTATAAATAGAATTGTCTTTTACATACTGTTTTGAGATCGACATAGTAATTCATAAACATTTAAAGGTCTGTTATTTTTTATCTTGTAGATTCATGTAATATTCTAAATGTAAATCACACCACATTTAAAGTCTTGATTCTCAAGAAACTAATACTATCTTAAAAAATACTTAAGTGATCCACTAGCATTAAATAGAGATTGGACAGCTGAAAAGGTTAAAATTACCATATTATTTTTTGTTCACAATGTAAAACTATTGTACTGTTTATTGTACGACTTACCAATTTATCAGAATCTCCCATAGTCTTCATGACATTAATAATATAACTAACTTTTGGCCTTTTTTCAGGATTATAATGTATTGCTAGACCAATTTTTTTTTCAAATCGTAAAGTACCATATCTAAGTTTGGTTTTACTTTTTTCCATCTTATTTTTTAATAATTTTACCAATCCTAGCATCAGTTCCGAAGATATTAAGTTCCATATTGATTCCTTTGTAAATAATTCTACTAACACACATCCTGAAGACCACACATCTGATTTTAAAGTATCTGTCACATTGTCCAATAATACTTCTGGAGGCATGTATAATGTGGTTCCTTTGCTGCTTTGCATTTTGGCTTGCCCCAATTGTAGAATTTGAGTTGCTGTCCATTTTTTTCACTTTACTATGCCCAAAATCAACCTCACAACGTCTTGTTCATTCACCAAAATATTTTCTATTTTTATATTCTTGTAAATGATGTATGGGGTTCTGTCATGTAAATATCCAATAGCGAAGCACAGTTGCAAGGCTGTAGAACTTCGCTTATCGTCAGTTAGGATATATATATGTATATATATATATATATATTTAACTTTTAGATTCAATAAGATTGCCCTTTAATGTCTCACTTTTAAAGTATTCTGTAATAAGGTAAAAACAAAATATATCAACACCAACAGCCATCAAAGAAATGATATACAGATATCTTACCATGTCTAAAGCTACAGTTTCACGAATCTGATATTTAGTATCAGATGACATTCGTATTTTTTTTTACAGCTACTTAAATATTTGACCAATATCCTATATTAATAATCCCAAAACCTCCTCGCCCAACATGCTTACTGAATATTTTTAAGACTTGCTCTGGTTCAATGACTGGAACAGAAAGCTTTGTATCTTCTAATTTTTTTCTTAAATTAGTCAAACTGCAATCACCTGAAATCTTAGCATTCTCAGGGACTTGATTGACAGATTTATCTATAGTCTTTTTTTGCTGATCATTTTTTTTCATGAGAGGTATTATCTACTGAGTTTGACAGACAGTCAAGATAATATTCAAGGCTTGATGATTTTTTTAGTTGGCATTTTTATTTTCTCATAATCTCTTCAGACAAAAAAAGAGGTTTTCATGTAAAAAGATAAAATTAAAGTGAACCATTTGAATGTTTAAGGACATTTTCAGCAAATCTCAAAAAGTCACAAGATTTTTATTTCGCATCTGTATAACTTGATTATATCGTGTTTTTAAAAAACCCAATATCAATAATAAAATTTTCAAAGTAACTTTTGTTACTCTCTTTTTCCATTTCATTAACTAAAAGTTGTTTGAAATTTTTAAGTTCATAGTTTTTCCCAACTTCTAAGAAAATTTTTTTAACTTCAACAAGGGGATACCTGATCAACATGAATTTATTTATATAATAATACTTACGTTTCCAACCAGAACTAAGTTCCTTTGTTTGCTTAAACCTTTTTTTTTCATGAACTTTCTATTTGAGAAGATTACTGATTATTTATCAAAGCAGCGATAACTCTTTTTAAAGTTGTTCCAGTCACAGCTATGTTTTCTGAAAATAAATTACACCACATTTGACTTAATATTGCAGAACATGTTTATATACCTGTGTTATATGTTTGGTAGCACTAACTCTTAGTTAATGAGTAAAAAACATCGTACTCTTCTACATCTTTTTCTATAAAAATGAACTCAAAATCCACCGGAAGACCTACACTTTTGCCACCTTTTTTATAAGATAGACTTGTCGAATTGGGAGAGTACGTTTGCAACTTTTGCATGGGCAATAACCCGTTATCCTAAGCATATTTTTACTGTACTATTAGAATCGGCAAATTTTAAGAACATTTTGCAGTTAACACGTGGTATAGCAAAAAAAAAAATTTGCTACTTTTGAATCTGTAAGAAAATAATCACCACTAGTATAGGCTAGGACTGTGTTGAAAAAAAAAAGACTAGAAATAGCACTCGTACAACGAGTGAAGAGAAGAGAAACTGCGCTCGTTTTACGAGTAGAGAGAAAAAAGGCAGTACTTGTACTACGATAGAGGTGAGCCATACGGGCTTCCGTACACACAGCAAAGAGTGTCTGATCTCATACATGTCTTCTAAGTTAATGGACAGAAGAAGGCCAATCAAATGGAAGTCAAGAGAAAAAAACAACTATAGTAGTATGAGATTTGTATGTGACTTTTTACTACAAAATCAAACTATTTTATTTTTGAACATAAAAATGTTTTTTCTTCCTACATTTTTAATGGTTGATTGTTTTTCATTATTTGGGTTCTTGAATTTTAAAAGCAATAAATAAAGTTAACCGTAGAAAAACAATGATCTTTTTATAATGATATCGTAGTTTGTTAAAATTTAGGCCCTAAAACTCATTAATTCACAAAGAAAAAGCTATAACCATTAAAAATTGTTTTCTTTATGATATAAGCGGTAAACATCAACTGTTACTCGTATTTAACGTGACTTGATTTTTGTTTTATTTTTTGTCTAGTTATTAATTTTGCTCTAGCCTTATATTTTAATAATTTATTCATGCAAAGTCTTATTCCAATTTACAAACAATGAACTATACTCAAGTTTCCTATTAACAAGCAATAGCATATACTCTTACATTTGATATATGTGGTTGTAAGCTTTCGTGTACATAAGAGTTTTTCTGTATGTAATTGAGAGTTTTAATAGGAGTATTTATACTTAAATGGTTATTTGTGTGATTACTACCATTATATTTTGTGTAATTAAGACTGTAAGACACGTGCTCGATTCCTTAAATTAAACTAAAACTTTGTTGTTTAAGATGAAAGGTCATTGAATGTCAGATGTTAAAATTACCTTGTTACAGTCATTAAAATATTACATGATTTTACTGTTCCATGGATAATTTTAATGGACAAAAAAGCTATTCATTTATGTACGTAACGCATCTTATTTTTAAATATTTAAGTTTTTAAATTTTTCATTAAAATAAGTGTAATGTATTATGGATATAGTATTGCTAACCATTAAGGTTTTACACGCATGCTTGACCACTGGAAGTCCTTGCCTTAAATTGCCTCCTAAAATGATTGATTTATTACTAGAGAGCCAGTCATTATTACTTAAGTCTTTTAATACTTTGTCGAACATTCCTAAGGCTCTTTTTGGAAAAATAAAAACTTCATCTTACGTACCTACTTCTATTTCACGTAACTTTCTACATCAAAATTTATATTCTAAATGAGAACTTCCCATGTTTGTATTATCTAATGGTCATCGAAATTATTAATGACTTATTTCTTCTTAGGGTTATGGAATTGAAACTTGTCAAGCCAAAGCAATATAATTAACTTTTTTTCCATTTACAAAAAATAATAAATAAACAATTTGCACTAAAATGTTTTTTTCAATAAACTTCTGGACCATGAATAAAATATAGTTTTGTCATGCTTTCAATCATGTAAGAGTAAGAACTACATGGATTACTATTAATCTTGATGTTAAGTTCTTAAGAACGTTTTTCCTAATTTATATCTGTCTTATTTTTTTAATTCTTTTACAAATAATTCATATAGTTGGTTTCAATCGCTAGTGATTTTTGGCTTTTGATTTGAAAATTAAATTTAATAGTCGTGAGACATTATTTTCTGTACTCCTTCTAAGATCTTTATTACTTAGTTTTTAAATGTTTTTTCACAAATACTTAAAAAAATTATTTTTTGATATTGAAAACCAAGCAAACAACTTTTTTAAATTGCTCTAGCAGTATAGCGATACATGCTTTTTTGAAAATATTATAAGTTTAGGAGTTATGTTCATCCTAATCTCGAGAAATAGCAGGATCTTAAAAAAATGCTGCTTTACTTGAGCAATTTAAAGCTAGTTTTAGTGTGGGTTGCAGCAGGGTAAGGAGAAGTGAGAGGCAAGTAGATAGACTAGGCCGATACGAGCACTCGCCGAATCTAGCACACATTCCCCTCCCTGCCCACGTGCACGACCGTTCGCGGACAGCTGCGACTCTGCACGAAGTGATAGGGGTTGTGCCCAGCTTCCTTCTCTCTGATTTGCCTGTAGAAGAGCGTGTTGCTTTGTATGTATGGATGAGAGCCCCAATCACACGCTTATATCTGCATATCTGTGAGGTATGACAAATAAGTGTTACCTTTCCAAGGTAATACGTGTACACATCTACATGTTCATCTACATACATAGATTAATACTTACGTGAGATGCGTGTATATATATATTTTTATAAAGACTTTAAATTTAAAATGTATAATGAGTAGGTAATAGGGTAGGACTAGAGTTAGAGATGTAGCACTGTACCTTTAGATCGAGTGGTCCTTGGTTTCAATTTGACTATGTATAGATTTTTTTTATGGGTGGACTGTTTATGCACAGCAGAAATAGAGTCAGCAAAATAACATCAGTAAGAATTATCTTGCTTGTGTATCGACAGGTCCTTGGTTCGAATTTGACTACCGGCCTATGTATAATTTGTTTTATTGGTGGACTGTTTACGCACAGCAGAAATATAATCTGCAAATAGCAGTAACAGCAGTAAAATCATCAGTAGGAGTTATCTTGTATTATTACCTTTCTACGTATAACTAAGAGATCCAACGATACACTTACCTGTAGGGTACATCAGCAGCCAGAACTATGTTTTAGAATGAAGTTCTTTATGTCGCGTACTCGGGGGGCTGGAATTTTAAAACCGAAAGATTTTTTAAAACGGAAGTGGTTCACCCGAAGTCTCTTCCTCTCAAGTTTCCCCCCTTACCCCGTCCCCCTCACCTACTGTTCTTTACACACTTCCCCTCCCCCCACTATATATGTATATCTGCCAACCGTGCCGTGTTACTTTTCTGCACACCTTTGCCCACCATTCCCCCTCACACTCCCAAGCAATTAATTTTTAAACAAATTTTAATTTTATTTTCTCACAATAATTTTTCTTTAACTTAGAAATTTTTTCTTTTACAATTCTTTAAAAAAAAAAAAACACTCCACTTCAGAGATTTTAACCCTTGACCTCCTGCATATGAGTCCAGTACCTTACCCACTCTGCTACGAGCGCTGCCGACTATAGAAACTCGGTTTCTTGTACTTGTCGTAAGGTACGTAACTATAATAAACTATTTTTATATGCATTTACTGATAATACACTCAATTCATGATAAATTGTGTATTTGTTTTCTAAATAATACATCTAAAAAAAAAAAAAAAAAAAAAAAAAAAAAAAGAAAAAAAAAATGAAAAAAAAAGAAAGTAATGAGCTTAAATATAAAAAAAAAAAAATTAATGAAAAAAAAAGAAATATAAACAAATCAAATGTTATATTAAAAAATAATAAAATAAAATATGAAAAAAACGAGAAACAACAAAAACAAAAAAAGGGAAAAAAAGTTATAAGATTAACTAGAAAAATAAACAAAGAAATAAAATAAAGGAAATACAAAAGAATAAAAATAAATAGAAAAATAAAAAAATGAAGTAAAGGAAATACAAAAGAATGAAAAAAAAAGTAATGAAATTACTTAGTATTACTGGTGGTATAGGGTCAGCATTCGACAACGTTGCCTTTGATACCGCTGATTTTTTTACCGGTGACCACGTGAGGTTAATTATGGGCGGCAGTTCAGGAGGTGGTGGTTACTACGTGAGGTCAATTATGGGTTGCAGTTCAGGAGGTGGCGGTGATGTCTGACGTCTAGCGATTTCATGCTCATCGAACTCCTTCGTAAATAAAGGAGAAGGACTTATAGGTGTTATCGGTGGAAAGGGTCCATCGAATAATAACGGTGATATTGGGTGAGCAGCCAATCTCTGCAAAAACAAATCATCGTCATTGCGGTCATCACTTTGCAAATATTTAACTAGTTCACCCAGCTCTTCTTCAACTGGCAGCAATGGAAAGAGGCAATCAGCGATGAGTGGCCCTGCATCCTGAGAGTTATGTGGTTCTAGCAGCAATAGATGGTTAACGACGACTTGTCCTGCATCCTGAGAGTTGGTGATTGGTGCAGACTGAAACAACTGCTTGCAGACCTTGCCGCTAACAAGAGCCTTCGCTAGACATAAATTATCATTATTTTAAATACTTACTACTCCTTTCTTTTCTATATTTTTCATAATATCAACGGAGGCACTGAAACCTTGAGGCACTTGTACGTATGTTACCTCAACAATTATAATTTGCAAAACATCAAAAATTCTCTTACACTGTTCAATCCTTTCAAATAGTTTTAGAAAATCTTTTGCTATGAGTATGTAAAGAGGTCTATTATATAAACCTATAGCACCGTCTGTCAATCTGTTTGATTATTAAGATACTTCTACCGAATAATTATGTTGGGAATAACAGTCTTTAATCATATCTACAAATTCCCTCATCACGGAAGCTAATCAACCATTTATTTTACCCAGCGTTACTAAATTTTCATTCGGGGGTAACATCTTAAGCGTAATCAGATGCCCTGTTAATCTAAACGCCTTAATATATTTTTCTACATCGCTTATTACATAAATCAATTCTCTACCTTTTGGTCCACGATCCTCTGGAATAACTTTTTCTACGTGTACGTTCATAACACCACCACCTTTTTGCACAAGATCACAAGCACAGTTACACCCACAATTAATTTTTCTACTCACTTCACTTGTTTCCGGTGTCGTATATATTTATTTACTGCTGCTGTTGTTGATCCTAAGAATGTTATTGTTGCTGTTATTGTTGCTGTTTTTGTTGCTGCTGTTGTTGCTGAGATTGTTGTTGATGCTACTGCTGTTGTTGAGGCTGTTGTTGTTCTATTTCTTTTTGTGGACCACTTGGTTCCGAATCAGTCACCTGTGTCAAAATAAAAAAGTTTTTTTTTTCTATATTCACAATGAACTACACTTATAATGATTTATTAAATGAGAAAATTTATTTACCTTTATCTGCTCTAAGATAACAAATTTTTTTTGCATTTCCGATAGACCAGCCATTAATTCGTCATTGTTCTCGCTATTTCTTTTCCTATTTCCAATGACCTGTGTGGAAGTCATTGGACTTAGCATCTGTGACGGCGAGGAAAAAAAATTGTTTTCCTTGGCTATCGTATTCACTGAAATTAGTAACAATAAAATTATATAAAAAATAACGTAAAAATTATTTCGATTTGAAGTGATAAAATTACTTACTTATTCTTTCGTAGTGGTCGAACAATGGCTTTAAACTGCCATTGTTCCATGAGTTGAGTGGTAAACATTCGGCTACCACAACCAAAGCAATATCACTATATTTTATACAAATATCATACAATAAACTTATCTCTCTGTTAGAAACAAGTCCTCGGAATAAACTTCACAGCACCTCTTTAAACTCTTGCACTGGTGCATTCGATCGCACCTTAGTAATATAAGCCACCGGGTATTCCAACTTAATCACGTCATGAAGCGCGAATCCATATATAACACACTACAATACTACTGCCCGCAATTTTTCAATCACCGAATCCATGATGAAGACGCGCACTACTTCTTTTCAACGGTTAAGAGAATATTGTTTTGGCTACGAGTGCTCGATAGAAACTGACTCTTCCTTTTGGTCTTAAGTTTCTTATCAACTCTGTATCTTCTCTTCTTAAACCCTACTCTAGAGAAAAATGCATGGAGTGGGGAGTATGAAAATCACATAAACAGTGAGTAAAGCCAGTTCCTTGATTTTAGTACATTTTTTTAAAAAGCTCGTAAAAATTTAACTTTGACTTGAACGAAAGCCACGCACTAGTATTTCCCAAAGCTCTGCATTTTCTCCTGTTTCACCATACCCGTGAGAAAAACGCTAAGATGGGAGTATATGAAAATCACATAAACAATAAGTAAAGCCAGTCTCTTGATATTCGTACAGTTTTTAATGATTTTTCGAGAGCTCGTAAAAATTTGATTTTGACACGAAAGAAAGCCACGCACTAGTATTTTCCAAAGCTCTGCATCTTCTCTTGTTTTACCATACACGTGAGAAAAACGCTAAGATGGGAGTATATGAAAATCACGTAAAGAATGAGTAAAGCCAGTCCCTTTCTATTCGTACAGCTTTTAATGAATTTTCGAGAGCTCGTCAAAATTTGACTTTGACTCGAAAGAAACCTAGCAGGCACTTGTTTTATAGAGTAATGTCTCACTTTTTATAACTTTAAAGTAAAAACTAATATGTGATTACTATTGATACAATTGGAGGGCTTTTTGTCTGTTTAGGTATACGTTGTAGCTCTCATATGGTTTCTGTACGTAATGGCAACATTCTACGAGTTTATGACTTTAGGTCCCAACAACTGACACTTTCCATGCATTCATTCCCTTAAAGAAAAACGCTAGATAGTAAAAAACGATAGAAGGAGGAAGAGAGAGAGAGAGAGGGAGGGAGAGAGGCGAAGGATAGAGCGTGAGATCTGATAAACAGTCAGTCCCATTTTTTCCGTTATTCGATCCTACTTCAGTAGTGTGTCAGCAGCCGAGCAACCGATACGTTGACACAACTCCCTAGCAATTGTAAATAACGTATTTTATCATCACAAGTGTTTAGCGCTAAAGTGGTGACTAGTACAAGAAAATTTTTATAATGTTTGAAAATGGCTATAGCGGGTGTTGTTTCGAGACGTAAAAGGGATGCATTTCTTAAAAATAAGAACTTCTACAAGTCCCATAAAGATGAAAACACCGATCCCACATCTTATTCTAGCTTAAATGTATTAACTACTACATATGCTGTAAGTAAATCTTGCACAAAAGGATCTCCGTTGGATTATACTATGATTTTGACAAACAAGTGTGCGAACCTTTGATTCTTTCATCAAGGAATAAAATCACGAAAGGGTTAGATCTTAGTTCAAAAATGTGGAGTGAAATGCAAAATCATTTTCTAAGCCACTACGGTAGATTCCACCAATAAACAAGGGGCAACCACTGAGGCAGGCCCCATTTATCAACAAGGTTTGATTAGAAAATAATCTTTTCCTTGTAGATAAATAAGGTATCAGAAGTTCTTGTATGACTTAATGACGTGTATAATAAGCAACGCTTGTGATACAAATGTATCACGATATTTATAGGCTTATATATAGATTTTTTCTCCATGTTGTAGCACTATACGTCTAGCTCCTATAAACGGCACTACTTTAAGTACTCAGCATTGAGACAAAGAGGGGGAAGAGATGGGAGGTCACCCATTACTGGGTGTAAGGAGCATTGTGTGATAAAAAAACACATGTAAAAATTCACAGGGGGACTCACCAAAAAAAGTCGCACTGGCTGGAAATCGAACTGTGGTCTGCCACGTGCCGACACACGACCTACCTGACTGTGCCACCGAGCGCTCTTGCTTGTATATAGATAAAGAAACTGTTTCAGTCACTATCCATGTACTTTAGATAGATTGAACACACAATACCATGTGTTCCATCAGATGTTGGATTTTTTCTGTTCTAATCATTTCTATAAAGGCTATTCTTTGGTCTGTGAGTTAAAAAGTTAATAAAAGGATGGACGTTGCTTGTTTCATCAGCAATAGTCGACTTTTAATATGTGGCAGAGCTTATAATGTGAAGAATAAAAAAACTGACTTTATTTGTATCCATTACTATAAAAAGATCGTCAACTTTCTATGCATAAAATATTATACCAGTCGTAAGATTTTTCGAAAATAACGATGCTTATTGTTTTGAGGCTATTTTAATAAAAATAAGACTACAAACACTGCTCATAGACAATTATTACATTCGCGGTCAAATTTGCTGTTAAACTTATATCACGTTAAAATAACTAAAAAAGTCGCTTTATTGATAAACTTTATACTTTATGCAACTCAAAAAAATGACTATAGATATCCTCTGCAATAAAATCCATTATTAAATTAGAAAAAAAGATACAACATCAAATAAAACTTTTTTAAAATCTTCTGGAATGATTAATCTTCTCAAAAAATCATTGAATTCAAAAAATTCCTTTGAAAACATCAAATACTTTTTCCAACAAGTCTTTTAAAACCCGGAATGCCATTTGTCAAACGTCTGCAAAGGTAAACTTATCAAAAAGAACAACTTATCTAGCACAATATCCCTGTCTATGTACTTTGATCATGGCATAAGCAGGAGTACTTCTGTCATTGCTGTATTTAAATAAAATAAATTTATTAATTATATTTCGCCCCTTGAATTCTACTACCTATTACTAAATCTTTTCCTTTCATTCTTCAAATCTTAAAGAAGGTCAGAATTCGGAATTTTTGTAACATAACTTAATAAATTAAATTTTTTTAACGGTACTCAGAAATCTGGATTTTTATTTATAATTTTGCTGCTTAAACTGTGTAAAAAAATGAATCTAACTTCGTCACGATTTTCGTTAGGAGACCATGAAGTAAAAAAAAAATTTAAACGATGTTTACGTGTTAAGAACTAAGTCTTTGTTAATATTATATTAAAAATTAGAGGCTTATATGAAATTAAGAATTTGGGTTGCAAAATCTAGTCAAGTGATGTCAATTAAGTTTTTTGAATAAAATCTGTAGTTGGTGTTGATATCCAACCATAGAGTACGACATTTTTTTCGGACTTTGCTAGTGACAAAAAATATTTGCAACTCCTTTTGCCACCTAGTCTGCTCTCAGTGAAATTTAAAATGTAAAAAACTATTACCTCATTTCATAAAATTATGTACAGAACCATGTTCTAAACTAGGTATCAGTTGTTTTTCAGGTATTTTTCAAACTTTCCTGCAACAGTGTGATGTAGTTATGAATTTCTTTGATTTCTACGTTCAAAGTTTTTTGAGAGTTTGTTTGTATTACTTTTTGTAATTATTAAGATTGTTGTAAAAAAGTAGTTAACTACTACCAAACTATCTATAGTAACAAACTAAATGTATGTGTAGGACATTTCAATATCAGCAAAAGTTTTATCCAAAGATGCATCATTGAAACATTTATTACAAGAAAAAAAGAAACTTTAAAGATTCTATTAAACTAATATTCATAAGTATGTTAAGATCTATTAAAAATCGTATAAAACTATTATTTCAATTGTTTAAAAATCTTCGTTCTAGATCATGTAGACTCACAAAACGAATAGGTATATAAACGGCCCGATACTAATCAACATCTATCATTAAATTCTAAATAAACTTAAGGTCAGAACAGCTGCTCCATGTGGGGTGCGTCTATATCTGCAACACATGCCTAAGTCAGTTCTCCAACCCGAGTCAAAAAGTTTAAAAATAGGCTACACTTATGATAGTCCATAAAATTAGTAACAAAAAAATCCTTATTATCATCTTGCTCCTAAGAGTATAAAAACTAAGAATCAAAACAGTCTGCGTCATAGTAGTATAACTTTTTATTTACTTACTTAATATACACACTGTGAAGTTTCCTTGATCTTAGTCGACCTCGTCAGGCCACTATTAAAATAATAAGTGCCTATTATTAACAAAAAATTAAAAAACAAGGCACATGGGTCTAACAATAAAGGTTTTTAGAAACTTATTACGCGAAAAGTATGCTAACCCCACCATTTATAACTAAAACGGTGATGTTACATGGAACGCATTATAAATATTCTTCTACCACCAAGAAAAATGGAAAACGCATAAGATAAGAATCCACCATGAAATACAATGTTATAACAGCAAATGGAGAACGAAAATTGTTGCAGATATAGTTAATCTAGTGTAAGTGCTGAGAGTGTAAGAAAAGAAGATGCATTTAGCCGTTGTCATGGTAAATAAACTAGTAAGTAGGTTTGTTTGTAAGAAAGAACAGAAAAATTAAGAAAAGGAATGAGGCAGGGTTACAAATGGTCAAAGGGGAGCAAAAATACTTGTAAGGTTATTCGTTCAAGCCGATGCAAAGGCTGCACTCTATGCAGCAGATATTTAACAACAATTCTTGGAATTAACAGAAGCCTTATAGCATACGGCTACTTGTAATAGGTAGCCTAAAGAGAGAATGACGGTATCCTCCTATAATCTCTTTCGATGAACCTGCTAATCACAAGCAGCTACATGAATATGTGTATCCTGTAAGCCATTTGTGAACATCCAAAATTTTTGTCAAATATCTACAGCAGACGACACGTTTACTGCATTGGATTGGAGCAAATAAAGTTGTCAATAAGAACATCGTTACTAAGAAATACAGATCTTAAATAAAGGCAACGATCAATAAGTATCTATGCGAATTTACTATAGAGAACTTCAAGTATTAATGTTTAAATGAATAGTGGAAGTTATTCCACAAAAGTCTGTCTTATAGTTAAAGTCATTGGTGTATGCATAGGGTTAACGAAGCTTAAATTAATTTTTCCATAAACATTATTACCCAATAAAAAAAATGTTAAGTAGTCAAAGAATTTGCTACAAAAGTCATTAGATTTCTAATCTAAAACTTTACTTCTTTTATAACTAAGCTTATGTGCATTGCAATGACCATGCCTTGCTAAGACAAACATCTTACAGTTCTCAAGTATGTGTCTTTCATGCTCTTTCATTCTTATCTTTACATACCACGTATACTGCCGAGTCTATTCCACAACGCAGACGCACTCTTCGTCATAAATAATTTCTGAAGTCAGATGTCAGGAAAGTCTATCCTTACGTTACTTGATAGGCGATGTAATATAATTATTGGAATTTTATTTAAAATCTTGTTTTTCTACTTCTCAAGAAGGATGTATTTGTTTTTAAAGGAATATTTGTTAGAAAAATCATAGTTAATGAAAGTACAAGTTAAAAAATTTAAAATCCTGTAAGCGTCAATAATATAAGCAGCGTTCGTTTATTTTTGAAATAATTTTTACTGTTTAAGTAAATACTTTTTGTCTTAGCCTGGCACTTACACGACTTTTAATGGCTTAATCGTTGTTATACTTATTGAAAGCTACCTGCATACAACAAGTATCTTTTTTTAAGTTATGATTTTCTTACTTTTAACTTTATAACCCTAACGGTACTTTTGCTTTCTTTGCACTATTTTTGACCCTAGATTACTTCTCTTTTCTATCTCTTGTACAAACCTGCTAGCTAGCTCATGTACCATGACAGCTGTTGACCGTACCTTTTTTTACAACGCTCATGGTATTTACATTATTTTCATTGTATTTATTCTAATTCTTTTTTTGTTTTGACGAGAGACAAATATTTATAATCAATTAAATGTAACATTACTGTTTCAGTTATAAATTATGTGGGTAGCGTACTTCAAACATTGTAAATTTCTTACGTACCTGTACTGATTGATGACTGTGTTTTGTTTAGAAGTCTTACGTTAATAATTGACAATAATTTTTACAGTGGTCTAATAAGGTCAACTCTAATCAACGAGACATCCTAATTGATACAATAAAGATGCTCTAACAATAAGATGCACACTGTATTTAGATCTTTCATAACACAAAATTTCAGTTTAAATAATTATTAAGCAAGAAAGTAAAAGAGATCGGACCACATCTGTCAACATTTCTAGGAAGCACGACGTATATTATGATTAAAAAGCGCTATTTATTATGATAATTCAGTGATGCAATTTTTTATCATACGAAGGTATGTTAAACCTTTTTTCTAACTATAAACTGAGAAGACATAAATGAAAAAATTTTCATTCGTCACGAAACAAATTTGAGTTTTGTTTATGCCTGAACATTAAATAATATGTTGTTATGACTTAATGTGTTTAATGCAACAAAAAGATCGAGATAAGCAATAACTATATCATTGGCAATGCTACATACCACTTTGAGTAAAAGACGGCACGTGCCTACTTTAGTGTAGGGTGTATGTCTCAGTGTATCATTTAATTCTTACTAAATAATTAAAAATAAGCCAAATTTCACCTGAAATCTAACTCTGATGAAAGAATGATTTGCACGAAAATTTTTTATTCACTTAAGATTGTTACACATAAGCGTACATGTATACATATAAATATCTTGGTACAACATTACGATGTAGTTGGTTGTCACATAATTCAAGTATCTCGATGTACTGTACCTTAACCGTCTGATTATATCTTAATATCGATACTAAGTTACTAATGTAAATAGTATCATATTCAACATTAGTTACAAACGTAAATAAGAAATTATCTTATGTAGCACATATCCTGGTAATACAGATACTTTAAGGTTTTGACGTTCATTAATTTCAATACAAAAGAACAATAAGACCACATATAGGGTGACCATTACTATTAAAAAAAAAAACTCTTATTCGTTTTAATATATTATTACTAAGAAATTTATGTATTTTTGTTTACAATAAAACTAAATAAGAATGTATCTTTATCCAACGTAATTATTACTTTACATTTTCAGAATTCATGGAGGTAATGACTGGTGGAGATGATTAACAAGAAGCATTGTTAACGAAATATTTTGTTTGGGTGCAATATAATGCTGTCATTACTTTTCTATAGTTTATAAGTATAGCATCTTGAACAAATTTATTACCTGTATTATTTTAAATAATAAAAATTTTTTTCCAATATTTCAAATGGTTTCATAAAAATACTACTATATTAACAGTTCTTATAAAAATATTATTTTTGAAATTCAAGTTATTAACTATTTTGTATTGATAATTTCAAAAGTCTTAAGGAAGTTAACATTTTTTAATTTTCCCTAGTAAGTTTACCACCTAATTGTTTATTTTTCTAGTACTAAAATTTTTTTTTTTTGAGGTATGGTGATTCATGTACTGCTTGTGAATGCTGTATTGCCCAATTGTATTCCAATCAGAGTTTCACATACAATTGTTAATCTAAGCAGCGTATAAGTTGGGCGAGTTAAAATCCCACATTAAGAAAAAGTTACTCCATATGTTGCAAAAAGATGTTTATTGTGTGAAATGTAGTGTGTCAAATGTCCTAAAGAGTTACGTCAGTAAACGCACTAATGTTTTAAGGGTACATTACAGAAAAATAATTTTTTAGATACGAAGAGACAAAAAATTTTTATTCTCGTTAATTCTTCCATCTTATAATGTTTCTCTGCCATTTATTAGTATATATATGATGAATGCAAAAAATTTTATTACAACTAAAATTCTGTGAAAAAAAACATTTCGTATGGAATATACTACATCAATAAACCATAAGTGAGCCAAATTCTTATTAGAACATTTAAGGAAGTTCATATAAAAATTTTCATTTGCTACCTGGGTATCCTGTACTCTGAGTGTATTATTTGTACAAGTGTCAAAGTAAAATTATGGGTTAAAACTACCTTACACTGACAAATAAGTATTTCCACCTTTAGGTCATATCCTAGGGTCACTACGATATCAGATACTGCCTGATTAATCTTCTAAAGATCTTGGCCCAAGATAAGTGTGCTCAGTACGAGAAAAGATAAAAGTCTTTAGACATTTTGGCTACACGTAAAATTATAAGAGAGCCTAGATAAAACCTAGTTAGAATTCATTTCTCAATTAATAAAATTCTCCTTATAGTGGAGTAAATAAGCCAAAAAGTGTTAAAAACCTACGAAACCACACCGATTTTCAAAATTCTCATTTCTACGTGTTCCTTTTACCCTCAGAAACATTCATCAGCACTGACCCCGGTCTCCCATGCAAAATTAGGGGAGGGGTGGATGTCGGAACCCCCCCAACCACCCCCAATATAAAAAAAATTTATAAAAGTTATTACTTATTAGCAGTAAACGCGGTCTTCAATAGCGAGTGCCACATATAAGGAAGCTTGGTGTTTGGGTTTGGTCCCAATTGACAGTGAGAAATGGTATCTTTGAAAAACATATTCCTAAAATTCAAATTTTATTAGCCACAACAGTAACGTACAAAAAAAACGAGTTTATAAGTAGAAATCTTAAGCTTGTGCCATAGAAAGTAAAACTTTCTTTTACATAAAAATAATAGATACACAGTGATATAGAATTCAATAAGTCTCTTCTTATTCAAAATTATATTGTTATTTGCTTGCTCTTTGTAATATATGCAGTAATGACACCATATACAGAGTTTTCCTAGTAGCAGAATTTTCTTGGAATCACTAATTTTGAGTAAACGTGTTTCAGGAAGAACTCATAAAATTTTTAAAAATTTAGGTACTATATTGAAAAACCAGTATCTAAAAATTTTTTTTTCATGTTTAGCGGGAGCTCACACACACTGAGATTAAAGTTAGTTTACTCATTATTCCAGTGACAAGATACAAATTATAGTGAGAGTATTTAAGGAGTTTCTTGGATTCAGAAAAGCTTATCTTTGAATGAATAATGAGGAGTAAAATTTCTTGAAAAGAGAAACTCATTTTCTTGAAAACATTGTATTTTTTCATGTAAAAATAATTTTATTTTATAATATAAATATTTCTGTGCTTTAAGATTACAATGCAAATATTCAGCTTGTACTTGGTGAACTACGACGTTTGCCCTATTTTCTGAATTGTTGTTGGATAGACATTTACTAATAAATTTGTTAATTTTATTTTTTTGTAAAAACTTCAGCAAGTTTATGGTATTAGGTTTGCCGTTTCATGATGAAAATATGAACAGCATTTTTAAGTAAATTTTTTTGCCATCGTATCCGATGAGAACTAGTATCTGTAAAAGATAGAGTGGCTTTGTTAAAAAGCATGCTTGGGACTAATACAACTATATTCTAAGGGACATGGGTTTGATCCGTAGTAGATACAGATTTTAAAAAAAACTGTTTTCATCGGAAAATTTCGGACACAAAATTTGATAAACGAATTGATAATACTGTAGTCGATAGGACTCATTCGTTATTAAAGATAGAGTTTTATATTGAGAAGGGATTCCACCATACCTGAAGAGCATGACTTTACAATTAGTCGTTCCAAAAAAAGTATAGCTCAAGTTCTACAAAACACGCACGATTAACCAAAAGGACCTCTTAGAATTAACAAGTCACTGGGAAAAAAGGTAGAGATTCTAGTGGGCCACTTGCAAGAAGGATGTTGAAAATTGGTGTCGTACGTATCTTTAAGAAAGGGATTTGTCACAATGGCGTCTTTACAAAAGTGCATACTAATGAGCATATTACCGTCAAGAATGAGCAGATTGTTTAGAAGTTAAGAAAACACTAACCGTCCCTTACATTAACAATCAAATAGTAAAATGGAACGCCAACATCAGACAATTTTTAATTATTTGTTCTAGTTCATAGTTAACTTGTTGGTGCATCACAAGCATTCACTATGGCAACAGATCACTTGCGGCTGATTACCTTTTATAAAATAAAATAAGAGATGCAACTTTTATTACATTTATCATCCATCAAACAATCTTAAAGATTATGATTTAAAATTTTTCATTTCGTTTCAAACATAAGACGTCTTACTTGCGTATTGGTTGCATATTTCGTTGCTTTCTGACATTATCTGTGCAGGGAATGTACTTAGTTAACATCAGATAAATCCAACTGTTAAAGACTGGAACATGGTTAAAAGAGTAATTAGGTACCTGGCTGATACTAAGTCTCTTGGTCTGAGGTACTTAGGAAGGCAGGATAGCTTGGAAGCATTTTCAAATGCTAGTTTCGGCGATTACAAAGGTTCTCTGATGACGAGTAGATACGTTATTAATCTCCTAGGAGATTATGTTGCTTAGAGAACTCACAAGCAGACTTACGAAGCGTTGTCAACATGTCAGGCTGAATACGTTGTTCTGAGTAAATCATGTAGAGAATTGATGGCAGTGGACAATTCCCTTAAAATAATTCTAAACAAAACTTAGCTTCTAGCTGACCCATGGTGCGATAACAAGGCAGTGGAACTAGACTCAAAAATAAGTGGCAGTGAGAAATTGAGACATATGACAGAAATTCATGAACATTGGAATGTGTCACTTATGGCAGAGTAAATGTAAGGTGGCTGAGCACCAAAGAACAAACGGCAGACATTTTTACAAAGCTTTTGCCTATCAAGCTCCTAAAAAATTCAGAAATCATATTTTTACCGAAGTCCATCACCAAAATAAATGATTAGCATGACACATTGTGTTTCAGACAAAAAGTAAGGTGTTCACTAGACGACTGTGATCGTTGGCCTATTTGAACCTTGATTTCAGCGCCATGGAAAATTGAAAATTAGACTAATCTAAATATGTGAAATAAGAATATGTCTATTTTTGTACTCTTATAGTTCATTAGCTATCTTAAGTTGAGAGGGAGTGTTGAAGTGCACGACTGTATTGATAGGCTATATGCATGTGTGATTGTATGTGTGTGTGTGTTTGGGTAGGGGTATGAACAGTGCCAGTCAGGTGTGCCTCAGTTTTTATTTGACCCTAGTCAAGTGCACGTGCTATACTTCACTCTCCCCAAAAAGTAAATCTGTATATTTTGAAAAGTCCGTTGTAGTCAGTCGTCTTTTAGTTTAGCCAAGTCAGTCTTATAAACGTATTTTGTCATTCTGAAATCAGTTTAGTCGTCTCCTAATTTTCCTCAATCAAATAACCCTTCAACTATTATGTTACCAAAAAGTGTCAAGTTTTACATTACATAAAGTTTCAATTTTCTTAAAGTAATATATACTTTAATAATTCTAACATATTCATATATAATATTAATAAGAATTATGATCAGTATGAAAATAATATTTATAATTATAATACAAATAATAATAATAATAATATTAATAATAATAGTTATAATAATAAAAATAATGAAAATAATCATTTATTCACAATGATAACAATAATAGTAATGATAAAAATAATTAAACAATAATGATAAAACTAACAATAACAACAGTAATAAAAGTAATAATAATATTAACAATAATAATAAAATCAACGCACCCAAAACTTTGTGGTTAAGGATAGCGTAGAAAGTTATTTTTTAATATTTTAACATGGTTATTAAACTCTGTATATTTTAATGTAAAAAGGTTTTTAACATTAGTTTGAATTTAAAAGTGTATTAATTTGTGTCGTTAAAAAAAAGATAGCTTAAGAGCTCAGAACAGAACAACAATGAATTATTAGTTTAAGAGGAAAAGGAGCACAGCTAACGTATTTGGATACAAAAAATTGCGGGTACATGGTATGAGTTTTATTTGTACATGTAAAAAAAAGCTATTAAGGGTTAATTACAGTTTATTCAAGACATTTAATCAATTATTTCCGTTAACTGTATAGTAATTTTCAATCGAATAAATTGCTTATCACGTCACAAAAATTGTACGAGAGGGGATAAAATGGCCTGTATTATAAAAGTGGTAACTTCTTATTTTTCTGCAAGTCTTGTGCCATGAATAGATAACGAATATGCATTGAGTACTATATAGTTAGGTTTAATTGATAAGTAGATTATTTTTAAAAGTTATTAAAATTAGATAAACGTTGAATGGAATTCATTATAGACAGACATGAATTTTCCTTGAAATACCTACTTTAACCAGGCTTAGCTAACTTTTGCAATTCTTGTTGAAAAAATTATATCCCTATATGCTACATTTAACGTTAAATTCTGATCACTTACAATAACGGTATGACATTTAAATAGTTCCAATAATGAATAGAAATAATAATAACCCTTAGTCGCTACCGATATATATCTTACTTATTAACTCCATCACTTTAAATTATAAATAATAATGATAAGAATAATAATAATTATAATAATAATAATAATGAGAATCATATAAATAATCATAACAATAGTTATTCTCATAGTTGTAATGATACTGAAAATAATTATAGTAATACTGATATTGGTAAGAATGAAAAAGTTACTATAATGATGACATAAATAGTAGTATCATAATGAAAATAAAAATTTTAAACTATTTAATAACTAAACTGATAACAAAATGACATAAATAGATAATATTAATAAAAAATTTAATAGTGATACTGGATCGAAACAATAATATAATAATATCACTTATAGTAATGACGAAATTGTAATGACACATATGTTTCGTGTAAATTATTAGAAAATTTTTTATTGCTCACTATTATTTATAAATAAAGTGTGCCAATTAGTAACTAAACTGTTTTAAATTATTTGTTATTAATCAAATTTTTCCTTAGGTGAGCAAACATCGACGATAAGAAACTAAACCGTGTTTCATTATAGTTAAGGATTATTTATTTATAAAATATGCCCTAAGGCAAGTGTTTATTAGCGTTTCTAAGCCAACCTGCGTTTTAGTAGAGCTGATTAACAAAACTTTTTTTGGGTCAGCAAGTATTGGCGACCGCCAAGTTAACTATTTTTAGTACAATTTATAAATTGAATTTTCCCACTCCAATTATTTCCTGATATGTATTTGCATGATGAAAAACGATACCTTCTTGAGGTCTTACATTAAGATTTGTACTCACTATAAAACTATACAGTCAAGGTTATATTTACTTTAGATTCTTAGTGCCAGTTTAAATTATACAGTTATAGTATATGCATTAATCTAACAATAAGTGTTTTCTTAGGCAAGCAAGCATCAGTTTTAAGCAGTCCCACCTTTTTCTATATAATTTATTAACAAAATGTGCTCTTGGGTGAACAAACATCAGTGATTTAAGACTCAACAGTTTCTTTTTTACTATAATTTATTAAGGAAATATACCCTTAGGCAAGCAAGCATTGGCAAAAAAAATCTTTTTAAAAATATATATCAATCAAATGTGCCCTTAGGCACGCAAAAATTATTAAGTATTTAATTAATAGAATATATCTTAAAAATAGGTTTGGGCCAACAAACGTCCCTAATTAGCAAGTCAACTGTTCTGAGTATCATTTATGAATAAGTCAGAAGTCTGTGTTACTTAAATTAATTTCATTTTAATACAAATACTAGGCAGTATGATACTGTCAGTTTTATACAAAATAAATGTTTTAAGAGAAAAAAAAACTTTTATTGTTCTTATATTTTGACATCAGATTTTTCCAAGGATTTACATTTATTAGAAAAAATACTTATTTTTACCAGTGTATCAAGGTTTGGAAATTCCGTACGAATATAAACTTAACTTATTAAACGAACCTGACCTTTAGTTTTGTTAACAAGTATTTTCATTAAAATATCGTAAATTTTCAAGAAAATACTATTTTTTTAATATTTTTCTTGAAACATTAATTACAGTAGATATCGCTTATATTGGTAAGTACTGGGTAGATATGAAATCTGGACAACACACTACAGTGACCTTAAATGGACTAGACTTTTACTTTAAGTTTTTTGTATAAAGATGCTTTAAATACATTAGTATGTGCATAGATTAATTTGTACAGATCGTTTGTAAGTGTTCCAAACAAAATAGATAAGAATAGTTTCAGGATTTTGATCTGCGATGCTTGCTCTTTTTTCTTACTTTTATCGAACTTCTTTGTTGTATGGTTTTCAGCAAATTTTTTTTAAGCTAAATAAATGAATTAAGTAACTTCTTTCAACAAAACTTTTAGATAAAGTACTTGGTAATTATACGCTTTAAAAATTTTAAATGTGTCACTTATTCAACAGGCTATTATTTATTTTATGTTTTTTAATAAATTTAAAACATCTATACAGTCCAAATGACAGTTATTTTGTAGCTCAATAATTCTAACAATGAGTAATTTTTTATTACAAAAATATGCACGAAAACCTTTAAAGCAAGAGCCAAGTTACTTAAACTATTGCTTTCATCAAATAATTTCTTATTTTACTACAACACAAAAAATTAGTTGCTTGTGTACGATTAGTCACTACTCAAATTTTTGTAGGGAGTACTTAGCATTTCTTATCTCATAGATGAGATTATGTTTATACTATTGCAGGGTGTGTTACATGACTTATTGTGAGTAGTCGTTTTCTTGAACGTAAGTAAGTAAATTTTTTGACTGTACCTTTGATTTATGACACATGGTTTAAAAAGTGTAAGATGAGATCATTTGCTAATTGTCTGTCACCCCATTTTTCTTTTGTAGCTAAAAAAATATGTCACCAAATGTGGGCTTAATTAATTATGAGAAATTGTAAAGTTAAGCGTATTAAGTAGTTATGTCTATATAAACTTTAATTGAACAATTAGATTTTTCAAGGGACCAAGTAATAAAATTAGAAAATTATAATTTACTTCAGTTTATAAATTACTCCATATCTTTAATTCATATTTTTATAAAAATCAAACACCTTGTACGTTTTATTCGTCGACAAAGACCGAAAAAATAGTATGAGTAATATTTTCACTCTATTACTGCAAAGTAATACCATTTACTGCAAATAATTAATTTATTTATTAAAAATTCTTATTTTTATACTAAAGTTAGAATGTTAACGTTTTAGGTATACGAAATTTAGAATTAGGACAATAGGGTTTGATGTGATTGAGATGTTTATATTTGTATAGATGTATAAAATTTGCCACCGAGTAAATATTCTAGTTCAGCAATTCCATGTCTTGTCTGTATTTGTTGAATGAGTGTAGATACATACATACGTATACGACCTTAATTTGCCATAAATATTTCATTAACTGTCGTGTATTTTTTTATACGTTTATGTTTCTATAAAAGAATGATCCACCCACTTCCCTCTTTCGAGGCATCGTTATTTTTAACTATTATCTAAAAATCTGCATGCCATGGTAACAGGTATTATACTAGTTGCTTACATATATATTTATATGATACCCTAGTCATTAGGTCATTTGAAAAACACCACAAATTTATTCAAAGTGAAGTCTCAAACTCAAACCCTCTAGGCAGGATTGTCAGAAAGCAAGCGCTGTACTATTGAGCAACTAAGAGCTCCCAATGCTGTGTGCTGTCTGCTGGAATAAAAAAAATCTATTGCTAACATCAGACACCGTTAACAGCACTGCTTCATTTTAAGAACATTTTTATCCAAAGCATGCTGAAAAAATTAGGAATGTTGATCTCTTAAGAATACGACCATTTCTCGAACACTGAGCCACAAACAAAACTTGCTTAAAGCATTTTGAGATACACATACCTCGTTTTCGTTGTTATAATGACTTTGTGACTTATATTTCTCGTGAAGCTGTGAAATGAGGCTGAAAAAACTAAATTTAACAAAATACGGAAGATATCCCAGTGAAAATTCTAATTTTTTTATGGTTGCAAATTCAAGTATGCAAATAGGAAGTAAATAGTAACACGGTCACTTAGAATTTGTCTACTTTATTAAACCCACCTCATCACGCCACCACGTGACTGAACCTTGGTGATTGACAAGTTAACTTTTTTTAGGACTATTTTTTATTTGTTCTCTTAGCTGAGAAAGTATTGGTAATTTAAAATTGAACTATTTTTTAGTATTATCTGTTTATAAAATATGCCATGAGAGGAGCAAGTATCAGCGATAAAAAACTGAATTGGTTACAGTATTATTTGATCATGGAATGTGACTTTAGGCAAGCCATTATCTCCAACTTAACTTGTTAGGTTGCTTATCGCCGATGGTTGCTTGCACGAGGATTTGTTTCGTCAATTAACTGTACTTAAAAATAGTGAGATTGCTCAATTTGTTGCTAAAGAGCGCATTGCATTATTTAATAATGCATTTAAACTGTTGAGTTCATAACAGCCAATGCTTTTGTTGCCTGAGGGTACGTTTTAATATTAAATCACACTGAGAAACAGTTTGGTTGTTATTGAGTAATGCTTGATTGGCTAGGAGCATATTTCATTGATAACCAATGCTAAAAGAACTATTAAGCTTTTAATCGTTTGTATTTGCTTGCCCAAGGTTCCACTTTATTCATTTATAATACTACAGTAATTTGGGCTTTTTTTCTAATGATTCCAACTTAAGGGCAGATTTTACTAACAAATAATTGCTGATGATACTAAAAACTGTTTGACTCTGAATGGCTTATGCTGGCTCTGCTAAAGGCAAATTTTAATAATGAATAATATTAAAAGCTGGTTGATTTTAATCACTGATGCTAACTTGCTTAAGGGACCTTTTAAGTATTGAATAGTACTAGAAAAAAGTTGGCTTCTTTAATCACCAATGCTTTTAACTTTTGGGGACTCCTTACATGTAAACCATACTCCAGAGTTGTTAGATATTTTAATCACCAAAGCTTGCTTGACGAAGAGAAAACTTTATGTATCAACAATACTAAAGAGTTATTCGGTATCTAACTGCTGATGCTTGCTTGCTCAAGAGCTGATTCTATTCATGAATAATACTACAAAACAGTTGAGTTTTTAATCACCAATGCTTGCATGTCTGAAAGCATATCTTATTTTGCAATAATACTACAAACCAGTTGGCTTTTCTAATTGCCGATGCTTCTCACCTAGGAGCACATTGTATAAATAAATAAAACGTACAAACTGTTACGCTTCTTGTTCATCATGATTGCTCTTCCAAGCTAAGCACATTTTATTAGTGAATATTACTAAAAAAAGTAGAGTCTTATGCTGCTTCTATGCATTATACTGTTATTTGAGTGAGATTTAAATATCCAGTTTCATCTGTCATGTTAACTAGCAATACACTTAACTGTAATACCAACACTTTGTTGTAAGCTAGAAAATGAAGCAACGCAAAAAAAATTTAATGAACACATCTTTACGTTTTTATAGCACAGTTTATTGTGTGGGGACTGAGACTTAAGCAATGAATTATGTGATCTATCAGTATTAAGGGAATCTTTTTCGGAACAAACATTCGGTAGATTTAAAGTTTTCGAGTCGAGGTCTTAGACACAAGAAATGCAGAAATATTCCATTCAACTTGATTAAATTAGAAATTTTTTAAATTAAACGTATGCACAATTTCGAAATTCTCGAAACATAATTTATATGGGATAAAATAGGTACTGGCCAGTATTGTAAGCGATATTGAAATCTTATGTTATAACTGTTACGTCAACTATAAATAAATAGAAACTTTATTTTAATACTTCCTCAAATATTACGTTTAAAGTTAGGTTAATGAATAGGAGTAAAGATATTTTTTTTTAATTCCTTATTAACTCTTGTTAAAGGAATTTTGGATTAAAAAATGTTGCTTAAGTTACCTAAATTTTTAGGTCGATTTCTGCATTTTAAGTAAATGAAGGTTCTTGAGTAAATGCTTGCGAGATGTGTGCGTGAAACTAGCTTTTAAACGATAATATTAATTTTCTTATTTAGATTTAAAACTCTGAAAGATTAAATCATAATTGCAATTTGATACGCTAGCGTTCTGCAACATTCTTTATTTACCTGCCCTTGCTATTACTACGGCATGGCTCTTCGACGTAACTTTAGCACGCGAGTATTGAATGCAGGGTGCAGTACGTGGACAGTAAATGTGCTTGTGTTCTGCAGTGTTTGCAAAGTAGTTAAAATATTAAGTCATTGACTAGTACGTTTTAAGTAATAGATGATCACAGGCCAACAGCTCTCCTGTGATGGCCGGTGAAGTATATTGTGTGTTGAGCCAGTAATATATTATAAGAAATGAAAAGTTTACTTAAATAGTAAATAAAACTTGCCTAATTTAATCACAAATATTGTAGATATACTTTAAACAATTAGATAAACGTTTACTGATACAACACACCTTAGATATTACTGGCTACTAGTCTACTGGTCAGCCACTTCTCCAGTAAAGAGAGCGAGCTCCCAGGGTGCGGTTCTGTTTGAACCCTAAATTTGATCGATAATTAGGGGTAGGACCAATGGTGACTCGAGGAGTGGAGGTAAATTTGATTAACAGATTTCTGGAAAAAAGTTGCAGCTGCAGGCATAGGCCAGATGTTGAATTTAGTGGGGGGTAGAGTTAGGAAGCGAAAATTGTGGGTAAGCAGCCAACCAATTGATCATGCTTTAATATTAATCCGTAGGTGCAGCCGCTAGGCAGGAGACACCTTATCCTGTGGGATACCGACTGTGGGTAGACGTGATGCGCCTTTCCTAAGTTTTTACTCACCGGGTAAGCTTATGCCTGGTAAAGCAGGCCTGCGTTTTACACATATATGTTTTATTTAATTTAAATGCAAAGAAGTGTTATCCTTACATATAAGTATAACATATCACAATAGCTAATAATCATTTTACTTTTTCATGATACGGTGCGTACCGTACTCATGAAGTGCGGTGGCTTGGGATTTTATTTTTATTTTTTAAACATACTTGTTTTTTTATTTGTTATGATTTTTTATTTATTATAAGTATTTTTTTTTTATTTTCGAACTAACTAACTACAACAGTGTTTAAGAATAGCAGTTAAGCAATATATTTGGTTAGCTATCGGAAATGCGCTTAATTTCTGTTGTCAGTACTTTTGTACAATTTCTTTAGAATATTTTTACGGTAGATGACGATGATATTAGGTTAATAGAGTAATGAGGCAGTAATGATTACATTTAAATGAGATGTCAGGAGAAAAGAAAGGTGGTTATCGCTGGGCTACGACGCTCAAATTTAATTTATTCGAAGTTCACTCACAGTGACGGTGAGCATTACTATGTGTGTTCCAGTAATGTACTGGGTTGGGGCACTTGAACTGGCATCTTGCAAGGGTGTCACCTCTATTACTTCGGAAATGATAGACGATGCATGCACATAAATCTTTCCAGGGTTTAATGTCTAGCAGATAAATTTTGCATTGCTGAGGATTTACATGACGTTCGTAATCTTTTTTTAATGGAAATCGCTCTAAAAGGTCAGCAAATGTTATACCAGCTGTAATGATCATAGCTTGCTCTCATTCACGGGTTTTGACTTGATCACATTCAGAGTGTTCGATGAGGTTTTTTACTTGGCAATTCTGAATGCTGTTGTTTGAGTTTCTAAAGGAAGCCTTGAAAGCTCGCGTGGCTTGGTCTTTAATGGTGATTTTGGAAACGAATTCGGAATTGTATAGTAATGAACTTCTCACCATATCTTCGATAAAGCTATTTAAGTATAGTGTGCAAGTGCTGCCTGATGCACGTACGTGCCTCCTACTATAGATGTAGAGAACTGTTTCAAACGAAATTTCTCCCACTTCTAGCTTTTGGGCGATGGTTGGTTTCGTGCTTGTAAATGTGTGGGGATGGTTGCGTGTGTGTTGGTATGTGACGAGTGATTATGGGTCGTTCCAACTTTTCGTATCCCTTTAGCCATGGTTTTCGCGTATCTTCCAAAAAAATACCCAGCGCTTAGAGTATGTATTACAGTCCATGGGTCTATCAATGTAACACTAGGTAGATAAAAAAAAAAGAGTTCAGGGTTGGTGTGTAAATGGTTCGATTCAAAAGTGGTGTACGACTTTTTATGAAAGCAGAAAGATGTTATTGATAAGCTATGAAGTTGCATACTTTACTGTACATACATTACTATTTGTATGTGCTCAACATGTAATACACATGTGCGTATCCTCGTATATCGTCGGGAAGTTACAATAGTGTTCTGTTATATATTTATGTAAGTATGTTTGTTTGTTGTCATTTTTTTGTATTAGCAGTGTATTTCTCGTTCTGTGTTTGTTGATTTGGATTTCTTTTGTTTTTGTGTTTCTTAGCATTAAATTTTTTTGTTTATATATTGTTAAGTCTTTTTTAGATTCTTTTTTCGTGTTGTTTTGTGTTGTTTTTTTTTTATATGTCCTGTTTTTGGTGTTTGGCGATTTGTGTATTTTGATTGTTGTGTTTTTTAGTGCTTAAGTAATTCATGGTTTGTTTACTATGTGCTTATTTGTGGTGATTTTTTTGTTTTGTTTTTTTTTGTTCAAGTTTTTTTGTTATTTTTTTAACTTGCTTTTTGGGTGTCTGTTATTTTGGTTGTTGTGTTTTTTTGGTAAAGTTTTTTTTTCTTTTTTATTTTGTAAGTTAATTATTGTTTTCTATATATATGTACACACTAAAGGGGCTGACGCCCCTCTGCCCGCTCTACGCACCAACCTCTTACTAACAGATTGAGTAAACAAAATAACGACATTACTCATGTATTTATCAATGCAGGCTAATGATTAGTTTACAACAGCAGAATACGTGACTCACAAAGGAGTTGATGAAACAAATAATAACAAATATTAATTTTCCAATAGAATTTTTAAATAATATCAGAGGAGGTCTTCCGGCACACGAATTAAAATTTTAAATAAATGCTATAGCAGTGTTAATAAGAACTTTAAGTATATCAGACAGTCTCTGTAGAGGCACAATGTTAAAAATAACTAAATTATTTAAGTATAATATTGAAGCGAAAATAATAACGGGAGAAAAAAAAGCATAGTTTATTTTCCTAGAATATCATTGAATACTGGCACCTCATCATCATTACTTTTGTCTTCTATAGGAAACAGTTTCCCTTTGTATTAGCATGTTCTATGTTTATCAACAAGTCACAAGAACAGAGTTTTGATTCTTTAGGATTGCATATTAAAAAACCTTTATTCTCTTACGAACAATTATACGTTGCTTTATAAAGATGTAAGAATCCAAAAAGAATTTTTATTTAAATTGAATCTGAGAATAAATCAGAAATTAAAAATATTGTTTAGCAAGAAATGTTTCAGTTATTCAAAAATATGTAACTTTGAAGATCTTCACATTTAAATAGACGTATGTTAATTTATAAAAACATGAAAAACAAAAATGTACAAAATGTGGAAAGGATTTAAAAATAAAAAATGGGTTAAAACAACACATGAAATGTCACAACATTAAGCTTACAGAATGAATTATTGTTTCAAAAGCTTAATTGTGTTTATGTATTTAATTATACCTTCTCCTGAAGTCTGTCTTTTTGTTAATAAGGTCCTCAGGTAATCAAGAACTTTCTATTTGGATAGAGTAAGCATGGACCAGAAAAAGATTTGAAATATAAAAGTTCAATTTAGTTAAACAAATAATGGTACTTCATAGACATATAGTAAGTAAGGGGGAGCAAAGAGACAGAGGGAGACCTTTGATCAGTGACTAAAAAAACCCTTAAAACGAGGTATGACTTGGGTACTAAATATAGTATATTTTCTATCATTTATGATAGTAAAACATTCTATAAATAAGTATTTTTGTAGGGGGAGGTGGAGGGAGAGCTGAGGGGGAGTGGGGGGGAGCCCAGTTAAATATAATTTGATTAAAAATGACGAAAAAACAAGCAAATAACTACGTAAATCGAGGGGAAGCTGAGGGGGCGCTGAGGGGCAGCGGGTGGAGTGGGGGGGGGGTCTGAGACTCACTTTTACAAATACAACTACATAGTATAGGGAGATATATGTATATATTTATCAATGGTGACTTATGCGGACATTACTATGTAAAAAAAAGTTTATTATGAGGACTAAATTGTACGTATGCGGGCTGTTCTCATAATTCTTCCATGATGTTTGTATGTATTCTAAAAGCACATAAAGTCCTTATAAGTCACCTTACATGAAGATATATATATATTTATAGAAAGTGACTTATGTGGACTTCACATATTTCTAGAATATGTATCAGTAACATGGTAGAATTATGCAGACGTCCGCATAATTCCACTTTTGTTTTCATAATTTTCCTAACATAAATTTGATTGTCTGCAAAAGTACCCTCTGTATAAATATATGTATGTTCATATACATTTTATTTCGTTTCCTGTAAAAAAGAAAGAAGAAGGTACATGTTATTCTTCTTTGTCGTTCAATTTTGGTGGAGCGATGAGAACCTCACTAAGCTCCATGAGCCGTCTACATTTCTAACAGTATTTCTGGCTCAATAATTTTTTTATATAATCTTCTTAAGTGCAATTTAAAATGCACGTTATTTGCATATTCTCTTATCCGTAATTCATGTAGCAATGGTCACATTGTCGGCTGAATCACAGACTGTCAATCCCTTTCTGCAATCTTGACAGTTACTGAAATTGGAAGAGTTAGCGAGACTGTCCTATTGTCAGCAAAGGAGCACGTAAGCGTTGTTACTCGGGAGTCCCGATAGAGGTGTTATCTCGCGATGCGTGAGCCAGCAGCTTAGTTCCCGTTAAATTGCCTCAGCTAACGCAAGGGCTAACTTTGACTGGCTTTCTGGATGGTGTCGTGAAAGAACTCTTTTTCCCACAGAATTTCATTCACTATAAAATAAATTTTATTTTTGTAACCTTCTAGGGGCAGTTTCGGCTCTTGGTGATTAATGTGGTCCAAACTGTCGTTTAGTGCCTACAGGATCTTTTTATCATCGTGTTTTTCCCTCCTCGGTCTTTTGGTGTTGATTCGTCCTGATTCTTTCCTTGCAAAGTTTCTCACCCTTGTTGAGGCTGACGTTCATGGCTCTTACTTTCGTTATGCTAGCGACTATCCAATATGCTAGCAGCCCCAGGCTTATGAATAGCATGTCTCCCAGAGTTGAGGTGAATTTTTTGTGTTCGGTTGGTGCCATTTTCACAGCTTACTTTTTTTGAAGGTATTTAAAATAACAAAGTTAGTTAGAGAGCCTTGAGAATGAAGAACAAAAAATTTGCTGTATTTAGGCTTATATACCGTTTCTAATTCCGTTCTTTAACTAAGGTACAAAACCACTAGGCGTGACTATCTAACCTTTCTTTACTTTGATTGGAACTGAGAAAAGCAAAGCAGTTTTCAGTGTGAAAAATTCAGGAGCAATTGCTCGGTTATGTAACCTAGACCAGAGATAAGTTGACAAGCAAAACTATCTTGTGAAATGGTGGCAATATTGAGTGTGCTTTGTCTTCTTTCTAGTTCACATCATTACAGCAGTACGTCTCTGTATAGTTCTTTCATTTGTTTCCTAAAGAGTTTTTTGATGAAGATGAATTTAGAATTTTCACATGTAAAAGATCTTTGTTAATAATATTAACGCCTTCTTTTGCAATAAAATTCTGCTTATAAGGCTAACATTCCAAAATGCGTATTCATAAACGCTGTACATGAAGTGATCGTCCACGAAGGTACATGATGTTCCAGATTCAAGTATTATTTTATTATAGTCTAAATGTATGGCATTGTAACGCACTTCTATGATAATAGTGGTGTAACCCGATACAAACACTTTTTTATATTCCCCATATGCATCTGTATATGATCCTGCGTTTTTAAAGGCACCGCCGCCGTTAGAGCCTACGGAGCCTGCTAATTTTACAAAAATGGTCTTTGTTTTGTTGATGAGAATGTCTTAAATTATGTTGTCATGCAGTGGTATATTTCTGGGTAAGTGCATTACTTTGCATTCGTCTCGTGTTATTTCTCTGAGGTATTCCATTTCCCCATTCTTTACTACTGAATTATGCGACCACATGCCGCAATGTTGTATTGCTCTCTTAGGCTTGATTTTGCAATAAATAACACGTGTGGAGACATAGTTATTTAACTGGATGAGTGACACGTGCACTCTAGTTGAATTTATGATCAGTTTATGAATAGCACATTTTCCTATATTGACGAGAGAGAAATTTGTGAAATTAGCGAGAGATTGGCCGAAGTCATATCCAACGATTGCTTTGGCGTGGTTGACAATTTTTTAAAAGATGAATAGCTGGAGGTTTTTTTTATCCACAAAGTAATTAATTTTTGACTTTTTTTTTGTGATAAATATTATTAATTTATGGTTTAGCCTGATCTTTGCAGCACATCAAACAAATACGACAACGACAACATACACAAGCGTTGAGCAAGCAAAAAAGGTATACTTATCTGCAGGTGGAGCATGCGTGGGTAAGTATGTGTGCATTCTTTTTATTATTATTATAATTATCATCATTCTTATTATTTATATCTGTTTATTTATTAATGCGTAATAAAAACTGTATAAGTGGCGTCAGAGGTTGCTGTGAACTATTTTGCTAAGTGTTTCTTAATCTTAATTTGTTACGTTTCTGTTTTCCCATGTGTCGAGCACTAAGTAAGTCCTTAATAAAAATCGTTAAATTTATTACTCTTAGAGCCCTGTAGGAGTCATGTATTGTCTCCTATTTAAATTAATTGAGAATTTTATTTTATATCGTACATTTTTTTTGCTTTTTTTTTAACTGTAATGAATTTTTCTTGAGCGGTCTCATACAGGGTATTTAGTTAAGTGACTATATCTCAATGCCCTGGACAAGGACTATGCCCTACTTCAAAGCTTGGACGAAAAATATGCCTTTTTGCTAAGTCCAGACGAAAACTATGTATTTTACTCTAGTCCAAACGAAAACTATGTTCTTCTGGGATTCTGGACAATGATTATGCCCTTTTTCGGAGTTAAGACAAAAACTATACTCTTTTGTTTAGTCCAGATAAGAACTATGCCCTTTTGGAATCTTGGACGAAGATTATGCCCTTCTATTGCGTCAAGACGAAGACTATGCTCATTTGTGTAGTCTAGACGAAAACTATGCCCTTTTTTCTAATCCGGGAGAAGATTCCAATTTTCTCCAAGTCTGGACTAAGATACTGACCTTTTCTGGACCCCAGATGAAGTGAAATTTATTAAAGCTCACACTAAATTTATGTTTGTAGTTAAATAAATAGTCAAATATACTAATACAATGGTTTATGCCTACAGTTCTTATAATATTCACTTTACAAAATCTTTTAAAAAAGCTCATTCTTTTTTTTTCATACACTTATATAAACTCCAAATACTAAAGCCACTAGACCTGCTGAGAAAAATGAATACGGGTTGTTTTTTTACAAAGGTATCTGTAGATACTTGGATACAAGTATCGGGAAACCTTAATATGAAACATTAAATCGTTTTCAGGAACTTCGTTTTCGTGAGCTTTTTCCAGCGTACTAGTGGCTGTTAGCCGCCAAAATCATGAATCAGCAAATCTGGAGGGTTTTGATTTATTTTAGGGGACGTACAACACAAGAAGGGTCAGTAAATAATACATTATTGTTTTTTAACTCAGTTCTTGTCCAGACACGGGCATAGTTTTAGTCCAGACTCAGGAAAATTGACATAGTTTTTCGTCCAGAGTAGAAAAAAGGGCATAGTCTTCGTCCAGACGCGAGAAAAGGGCATAGTCTTTATCCAGGCTCAAAAAAAGGCCATAGTCTTTGTCTGTAACCAAAAAAAAAGGTATGATTTTCGTCTGGACTAGAAAAAAAGGGCATAATCTTTACCCGGAACGTCAAAAGGGCATAGTTTTCATCCAGGGCCAATCTAGGCATAGTCTTTGTCCAGAGCGTCGATCTGTCATGTTTTGTGCAAATGTGGGTAATAAGTCATCTACTTCGAGGGGCTCACTACAAGGTATTCATGCTATTTTTCCAAAAACTAATTCGAAAGGTGTGTATTGTGTGCTTTTGTGTTTAATAGTATTGAAATAAAATGTTTCTTATTCTACCCATTCGTCCCCTTGTTTTTCTCTCGTAATAAATATTCTTAGGTATTCAACACAAAAGTATAATGTAATCTCTTAAGGGAACTGTTTAATTTGAGGTGAAACGCTGTTGTTTTAAGTTGCTTGATTCTAAATCGACTAGCTACTCCCTTAATCAATTTACGAAGAAAGTTTTTGCCTTGATCCGTCAGAATGGCTGCTGGAGCTCTGTAAATACAAATTAATTTCTGAACAAAAGCGTCTGCTAATGATAGAATAGTTTGATTTTTCAATGGTAACGGAATCACTATCTCTAGAGCAAGTTTGGAAAAAGGTTTGGTGAGTGTGTCAGTAGTAATTAATTTTAGCTTAGTTTTTACACACACTTATTTTTTCAGTTGGTATTTAAGGCATTTTTGAATGTATTGTTGGATATCTTTTTTCTGATATTCCCAAAAATATTTGTGTTTGAGTTTATTGTAAGTGTTAAGTTCCACTCTGTGTCCTTCTATAGCAGAGTCATGCATTTCTTTTATAATATTATACCTTTTCTGTGGAGGTAGATAGATGTTGTATTATTTCTAAACTAATTTGTATTTTGGTTTGTGTAAGGTGGTTTTGTAACATCTGTTATATTTTTTCAAACATAATATTTTCTACTTTAGTGATTCTAGCGATGCTGACTGTTAATATATTTTGTTCTATTCATATTTCGTTTAAGGTAATAAGTGACTAATTTAGAACTGTTGTTATGTTTATTATGCTTTCTTTGGCTTGACCTCTTGTGGGTCAAATTATGTAAAAATTGGTGATGGGTTGGATTAATTTAGGTGTGCCGATTGTCAATTTTTTCAAGCAGAGTAATTTATTTATTGTACGGATATCTTGAGCTCCGCCATTCAATGGTTGACCGAGGTTGTCGGTAAAGTAAACGTAATTACCTGTCCTTTTTACTATAGATTTTTTTCCTACAAAGAATCATTTAGTTTTTTTGCGTGATAAGGATGGGTGGACTATTATTATATATTATTTTTTTCATGCTCTCCTGGAATGTATGTTTCGCATAAGGGTAGGGTTTGAAAGAAATTTTCTTCGCTGTTATACGGGTCTTGCTGTTGACTTTTATTGGTTATATGATGTGTGCTTGGCAAGTTTCCCTCAGTTTGCCCTGCTTCTACGAAAGGGCCTGCCTGCTCTTGCTCAGGGTTCTCAAAATTTAATAAGCTGGGTGCATGGCTTTTATTGTTGCTGTTGCTGAGTCTTTGTTTTTTAGAAGCTACGGCTGATAGGGCTTATCTTTGGCGTGTCGTTGTACCGTATTGCTGGGTTTCTTCTCATATTATATTTGGCACCGGTTGAGACTCTTATTTTGTGCAGGTGAGTAAATGTATATGAAAGTCGATTGTGTTTCTAGATAATGTGGCTACATAAACGTTCTGAAAGAATAATGTATATGATATCGAATTAAAAATCAGTGAGTCTCAGTTGTCAGCGTATAACTCGAGTATACAGGTCTTTCATGAAATTAAGCCATACAAGGGGCCAATGATCTGTCCCTTATATGCATCTTTTTTTATACAGGCATACTCTAGATTGTTCTTTGCAGTAAAATAATGCTAGAGCTTCGTTTGAGAAGGTACTTCAGTTGGTCAAGGTGCGAGATATAAAAGCGATGGGATTATCTTTTCCAATCTCTCCTTGTGAGAGTACCTCTCATATAGTGTAGCCTGATTTATCTGATGTGAGTATAAACGTTTTTTTACGATCAGGGTTGATTAAAATGGTAGGTAATAATACCTTATTCCTCAGTACTTCAAATGCTGCTTGAGTTTCTTAGTTCCTCGAGAACTTCTTGTCCTTTTTTAGTAACGTATTTAATGATTTGGCTATTTCTGCAAAGTTTCTTATAAATCAATGGTAGTAGACCACTAATCTTAAAAATTGTCAGACGCTTTTTTGATTTTTTTGGTCAAGGAAGTTCTTTAACTGCTTCTATTCTTTTTGAGTTGGATTTCAGCCCTTCTTTACAAGCTGTGTGACTAAGATAATTTAGTTCTTGTTTTAAAAATTAAATTTTTTCTGGCTGTAAATTGGCATGTTTTAGCTGCTCGTGAAATATAATTATATGATAATTTAACTGTGTTTATCAAATTTTTTGAAGTAAATGCATACATTGGTAAAGAAATAAACTGCTTTTTTAATGTTTAAAATAAAGGCAACCATGAGTAATTAAAATATTGGTGCACTTTTTTAAAATCTTTTTTTCATTTAGATACGCCGATTTTGTCTTCAACAACTGCTATGTTGGGTACGGGATTATTGTAATTGTGTATTACGTCATTGAGTTTTCTGAAGACTGTAACGATTCTGTACCTTTTTTGTCCGTCAGATCCCAGCTTTTTTGGCATGCAGAAAACAAGCACTGCGTAAGCGCTCAAGGAAGGCTTTATAACTTCTTTAGCAAGCATTTCTTAGACTTGTCTGTTTATTTCCTCTCGTAAGACAGGAGATTCCTGGAAAAAAATAATTTTAAGGGGGTACTAGTTACTATTGGGATGTATAGCTTTATAAGATCCATAGCAGGTAAGCTTTCACCTTCGAGGAAAGCCTGTCTCCATAGTCTACTGTTATCTTTTTTATGGTTGTTAGCTTGCTGCGATCAATGTGCTCGAGACGTAATAAACTTAGAATATTTTGCTCACATGTAGTTACGCTAGAGTTAAATGATGTGCTTAAGCCTTTTTTATTTTTAATGTTTAAAGAATATTTTCCTTTTATTTGTAATTTGAGATTTTTGATACTATTGTTGGTGCGTTCTTTCGCTTGTATGATTTTCTGAGGTTCTTGTTCTTTTCAATATGCGCCTATCTGTTTTTGCAATATTTGTAGTCCTTCTTGGTATTTAGTGCTGAGATATTTTTAAGGTAGGTTTGAATATTGTATGAGGTCACAGCCTTTATTTTTGTATATAAGTAATTTTTCTAAGCTTTTGAGGCTTTCAAAGAGTTTGTTTTCCATCTCGTCTTCGTTTACATCGCGATGTTGTGCCTATGGATTGTCGTGATGATTTTCAGCTTCGATGCTTTTGCAATTATCGGCAGTTCCTCAATATTTACTTTTGAGGCTAGAATTTTTTCGATTTATGAAAAAGGATACTTAATTGTTATTGAGTTTGAAGTTATCAATTATTGTGTCGTGGTTGCATGAGTCCTGATTTTTTGAATTTATGATTTTCGAGATTATCACAGAAGTTTTTGTAACTTGATTTTGGATTTCGGTGTTCGTAGAATAGTTATTTATTTCTTGATTTCGAATTTTAGTGATAATAATGTTACCTTTTATTTCATGATTTCGGATTTTAGATTTTTAAGTATTATTTTTCATTTTATAATCTTGAATTTCAGTTTTTGGAATTGTGTTTCGTATTTCATGATTTCGGATTTCGGCTTTTGGAGCGTCATTTTTAATTTCATGATTTCAGATCTCGGAGATCCTTAATAATTTGGGATTTCTTGTTTCTTGGGTACTGGTGAGATCAAATTGTGCAGTTTTTGAAAGTTCTGAGTGAGAGAGCTCTGTTTCTTTAACGTGTAAGAAGTTGTATGGAATAGTTGTGCGTGTGATGGAATTTTCTCGCTGTTTTTGGAAATCTCTTTTGTTATTTGTTCTGGTTTCGATAGGTATAACGTAATTTCTTATTTTTAAGTTATTTTCATAGTAATAAATTTGTGCCCAATAAATACAAAACATCTCGTTTCCTACTGGGCCGTATGTTTCTATGAGGGAATTATCCGTTTTTATGTAAAATTCAAAGTAGCATTCATAAACGCTTAGAGTGATGTACCCTTGGATTCTAATTTATCCATCCGTTATGCCTTTTCGATGCAAAACGGTATCTTGAAAAATTAGGTGAAATCACGGATTCCTTCAGAGTAATGCCTTTGTACCAGTATCAAAAATAAATGACAAGGGTTGATTAATTTAACTGAACTTAATTCTTACAAAAGTTGTTTCAGTTTCCATATTTAGTAAAATGGTTCTGTTAACTTCTGTCTATTCTGGGAAGATGTTAGTGTTACATTTCTGGCTTCTTCCAAGCTTTTCCTTTAGAAGAAACCCGAGTCATATGCCATCGGCTCTTGCTTAATTTTGTCATTGTAAGCTTTTGTTTTACATTCACTTTTCTAGTGACCTATTTTTTCGCAATAATTTCCAGCTTTTTAATTGTTTCGATCATCATTCATTAAGTTGTAAATTCATTAAGTTGTAGGTTTATTGCTGGATGTATTGGTTTGATGCATTATTGTTAGGATAGTATGTAGGTGCAAAATTATTATGTGATGGTTGACTTTATGACACACCGTTTTTTAGGGACTGTGTGTATAATGGTGTAGGGGAGAGGCTTGGACGACGTTTGGTTGTAGATCGTGTAGCATTGTACATGGGCATGGCTTGGTGTCTCTCAGCTTTGCTGTTAAAAGAACGATACCAGTAATTGGCTGCTGTGTGCCCTCATCTTTTACAAATTTTCCATTTTTCTTGAGTTTGCATTGAGTTTATCAGTACATCTTGACTTCGTCTATTAGTTATGATTTTTACTGTTTATTGTAAAAATTTTAATTCGTAGTGGTAAGTCTCATTCAATTTTTATAACTTGAATAGTTGTGGTAGTTTCAAGGTTATTCACGTGGCCCAAACATGCTCTTATAACCCAGTGTAGCTCTCTTGTTATTTATTTGATTTTATCCTGTTTTAGTTGTGTATAGAGTTCCTGATGTATTGGATCGTTGTGGAGAGTTACATTAATTAATTTTTAGGTAATGCCTTTGACTGTACGAAAAAAGGAGATAACATTTTTTTCTTTTCTTTAACGTTTTTTGCTAAATCAGACTCGTCTAGTTTCGTAATTACATGGCTTGCTTTTCTGCAGCCGTCTAAAAGAGTGGAGAGTGGAATGCTTCACCCGTTGTATATATGTATCATTTTGGTTGCATTTTTTATAGAAAAATTGTGAATGGGTGCCAGACTTGAATTATTTATGTTATACAAGCTATTTATAGTTTGGAAAAAAGTGCTTGATGAAGACTTTTTAAATAAACTGGAGTGATATTTATGAGTAAAATTTTTGGAGTTATGATTTTTAAGTGTTTCCATAATCTTAGGAAGTGTGCCGGTGCTTAAAGAGTAAGTGATTTTGTTTTTAGTTAATTTATTTGTATTGTTGCTTAGTAAAATACGAGTAATTTTCATGTCATTCGTTAAAAGTTTACTTATTCCTCAGTTAAAGTCGGCTTTTTTTTTGCTAAATGACAGTTATTACTTTCAAAGGATTTATATTTTGAGTATAAAAATCTTTTAAAATATTAATCATTAACTTGTCTTGACAAACACTTGTGACGATTTCCATGTCTATTATTCCTGATAAGGATGCAACTAATTTCTTGGTTTCCGAAGTTTTTGTGGAATAGATACTGTCAGGTAAGTCTTTTTGTTTAATTTATAAATAAGTCAAACAATCTGATAAAATCAGTTGTCTCGTTGCAGTAAAAGTAGGTTTAATTCTGCCAATGTGAGTAAGTAAAATTTTGAGTATGTCAGCGTTGCGGTTGTTCATTGTAAATATGTAAAAGGTAATGGTTTTTTTTTAGGACGAGCCCCCAATTGTTACGTCGTGGCTCATTGACGTAACTTTAGCGCGCGAGATTTTGGATGCAGCGTGCAGTGTGCAGACAGCAAATGTATTTGTGTTTAGCAGTGTTTGCAAAGTAGTTAAAATATTAAAAGTCATTTACCAGTACGTTTTTGAGTAATGGACGATCAAAGGCTGACAGCTGCCCTGCGATGGCCGGTGAAGTAGATTGCGTGTTTAGCCAGTAATATATCATAAGAAATGAGAAACTCAATTGAATAGTTAGTGGAACTTGCTATATTTAATCACAAATATTATAGTAATACTTTGAGCAATTAGATGGACGTTTACTGATACAACATGCTTCTGATATTACCGGCTACTTGTCTACTGGTCAGCCACTTTTTCAGGAAAAAATGGACCAGCCCATGGTTTTATTTAAACGCTAAATTGGATCGAGAATCAGGAATAGGACGTATGGTAAATCACGGAGTGATGGTAAATTTGATTAACACATTTCTAGAAAAAAGGGATAGCCACAGGCAAAGGCCAGATGTTAAATTTAGTGGGAATGGAGTTAGGAAGTGGGAATTGTTTGTGAGCAGGCGAATAATCGATCGTGCGTTGATATTAATCTATGGGTGTGGTTGCTAGGCGGGAGACGCCGTATGCTGTTTGTTAGCAACTGTAGGTAGACGTCACTAAACGTGACACTATGACGCAAAGAGTGCTGAAAAAATTATTTTCTGCACAGTTAGAGATAGATGGGTTTGAATAACTGCCCAGAAGTGTGAAATTTAGCTAACAAATGAAACAATAGTTTTGCACAAGTATAATTACATAATTTTTTTTGCACATTATGTGAGAAATTAAATTTTTTGCCATCATAACAGCGTGGAAACTGCTCATTTGCGGTAAATAATTACGTAAATATATCATATTACGTTCGTGGTTGAGTAGCTTTTCATCAGTACCAATTGAAAATATAAGCAATAAAGTACTTCACTCATCTTTGCATAATAGTGTGCTTATTTTTTTTGCTTATTTTCTATTCCAGCCAAATATTTCTTTAGATTCCTCACAACTCAAACATAATACTGTAAATATTTGGATGTTACTTTTTTGATCAAGGACTCACAGAAAATAGTAAGTGGTACTGGATTAATTTCAGTATGTCTATTCACAAGGGGTAGTTAATCTCTGTTCATTGTAAGTCTTACCCATTTAAAAACTTTTAGGACCAGAAAAATAATAAAGTAGCAAGTTATTTTCAAAAGTTAATTTTTGTTTTAGAAGTCCTTATACTTCTTACGCATAAGTATATTGCAGTACTCAAAAATCATTAGAATAATCTGCCATCATAGTAATGTATGCGTGCTGGCATGTAATGTAACAAGCCGTAATCGTTTTTACCTGAACACGGAAGCTGGGCTTATTTTCATCTGAGTCTGATGATTCAGGCTCCTTTTTGATTAATGTCTTTTTGCCCAAATGCGACAAGCCATGTTTGTTTTTATCTGAGCTCATAATAAGAAAATCATAAGCTGTGGTTATTTTTAGCTGATAATGAGAGCACTGATTTTTTAAGAATAATGAAAACGTGTTGTTTTTAAATTACAAGGACATTGATAAGATTTATTAGTATAATAACTATTTTAATTTAAAACATAATAATGTGATGATACTTAGAGTAAGATTCTGAAACCCATTTATTATTTTAATTTATTTTAGTAGCTCATGATTTAATTCTCTTTTGAACTATCATACTTATTTAAGCATGTCAATTGTGTAAGGGTTTATGATTCAGTATCAGCTTTATTACACCTGCTAGTCATGGTTCCAATAGTCCCTTAGTCTTGTTTTCCAAATATGATAGGCAGTATACTACTTTCTGACGTGATTGTAGACTCAAAGTGTAAGCAAACGTCTCTAATTTTAATGTGGAAATTTTATTGCAATAAAAAAAAGTCAACTGACGATAACCCCAAGTTTTTAACGTGTAACTTTACAAAACTCCCGTTGTCACAGTTTTTTGTGTGGGTATCCTTAACAACGTACTTTTTTAGAAAACATACTGTAAAATAAGATTTTAAACAGTGCCCAGCTAATATGTTTGATAGGCTTTACTTAAAAAAATCGACTCATGGTTTAGTCAAGGTTTCATACGCGGGGATCTTTGATAGCATATTTTCTTGCGAGAAACGATGACTGATAATATTGTCAGCATTTTTCAGCTGATATCTGCCATAAGCTTAACTCATCGTCAAAGTTTCCTGTGCAGCAACGTTTTATAAATTTTTTCATACTTTTTCTTCTTTGCAGAATCTAATATCTTTAATAAGCTTGACTCGTAGTCTAAAGTCAAAGATTCCCATGAAGGGATCTTTGATAGCTCTCTTTTTTGCAGGAATCACAGTCTGATAAAACCAGTTTTTACTGATTTTTAGCAGTACCTAGCTCACACCCCTGTAAGTTTGAATCGTAACTTAAAGCCAATGATTCCCGCGAGATGATCTTTGATAGCGTGAATTTTCGTAAGAAACACTGTCAAACGAGACTTTTAGCATTAGCCAGCTTATGTGGTTCCTAAGCTTTACTCAAGACCTATTATCAAAGTTTCCATGGCAATGATCTTTGATAGCTCATAACTTTGCGATAAACACTGTAATAAGGTTGACTTGTGGTTTAAAGTCAAGTTTTTCTGCAAGGAAATCTTTAGTAGCGTGTATTTTTGTAAGAAACACTGTCAAATCAGATTTTTAGCAGTGCCCAGCTAATATGGTTGATGAGCTTGACTCAAGACTCATTGTCAAAGCCTGTAATAAGATCGACTCGTGGTTTAAAATCAAGGTTTCCCGTGCGGGAATCTTTGATTTCGTATTTTTTTTGCAACAAATGCTGTCGGACAATATTGTCAGCATGTCTCAGCTGATATCTGACATAAGCTTGACTCATCGTCAAAATTTTTGGTGTAGCAACGTTTAATAACTTTTTTTGTACTGCCTTCGTAGCTTAACTAATTTTTCAGCATGCTGTCCTGAGCAAAGCCCAAGCCAATTTACCTTAAAATTAGGCATTTCGTACGTTAGTAAAAGTTAACGATCCTCATAATAGTTTTTTAACAAAGTTTTTCTCACACTTAGTTGCACTAGAAACAGTACACTGCATTTTCGATTACCAGAAATAAAAACATGTGGGGACCTTGATTATGAGTCATCTGTTGTGATTCTAAAGACCTCGATTTACACACGCGTCTCACAAATCTTGCTGCCCACTCGTGGGAGTGCGTGTGTACGTCAAGATCTTTGCATTACTCCATTAAATGGCTCATAATCTTGTTCCCCACGCACGATGTGTTGAAAAGTTGTATACACCACACGTGCGAGAGGTTAGGTGATTGACGCACTAGTATCGTAATGTACTATTTTGCTTTTGATATGAAGAGAAATACTAAAAAAATAAATTAAAAAATAACAAAGTATGGAATCCCAGATCCACTTTTATGCCAACATATATTGATTTATAGAATTATATAAAAATACTATCTAAAGAATAGTTTGTAATTGAAAAAGAAACTACTGCACTAGCCCCAATAAAATTTTAAACAGCAATTTGGTTTTGATAATCATTGAAAAACAGCGCATGACTTAATATTTTCTCAGAACTAATTATAATGATATCGCTTTTTAAAAATTTTATTGCTTAAAATTTTTCGTGTAATTTAATAATCGTTTTCATATTTTAATATTTAGTTAATAAAAAGAGATTTGTTTTGGAAAAAAATTTGTAAAGAGCTATTATAATTTGACAATGTATTAAATTTAATCTTGGAAAATTTCGCTTCAGCAAGTAAACTATTTTAATTATTGAATAAATTTTTTAAGGGTCTATTTTTTATAAGCGATCGTCGTCAAACTGGCCCTTCTGCATTAACAGCAGAGCTGGCACGCTGGAAAACAGGCATGTTATACGTTGATGACACAAAATCGGGTACGGATTTCATAACAGAGTTAGGGTCCGCATGAGTGGTGTTGTTGATGCGCTGGGCAGCAGTAGCGTACCGTCTGGCAATACTAAATGGGCAATAACGTCCTTGGAGTAAAGGCAGTAGCTATGACAGTAGCATATGTTATTTATATTTAATTTAATCTTACTAATATATAAAGCAAAGTCACTGTAATAGATGTAATCGCTAACCACGAAAACTACTCAACCGATCTAGCTAAAATTTTGCATACTGATTCTTGAAAATTGCTGGATGGTTTTAGTATAGTTCTTATTTAAAAAAAAATAATAACAATAGCAATAAATGAGTTTAAAGTTTTGCACAAATACATTAGCTTTTCACGTAATTTTAGTAGAATCCGCTAGGTGGCGTCGACATAAAATGAAAGCTACCAGCAACAGAATTAAATAAAATGTGGTTATAATACGCTGGAGCGTTTCGAAAAATTCTGCAGTCGTCTACGAGCAGTAAATCATACTGCATTGAGAATATAGTTGTTAGTCATGCAGCTTGGTATATTCCAGTTACCGATGATGCTTTTCTCTAATGGGAAAGTAACCTAAGTCTACTTCCACCCTGAACCTCCAAGATTGACGAGTGACACCAATAACACAATTCAGTAACCGATAACGTCTCCGGTGGAATACCAGGGGATGTGTTAAGCCAGAGCACAACCTGCTCCAACTATTTAGAGTAATGTGGCCGTTTCACCATGTGGCATCGTGCCATCAGAGAATTTTTTACTACAAATGTAAGCCAGGGAAGACAGCCCTGAGGAACACGGGCAGCCACAACGGCTTCCTTCTCAGTGGTCATCCCAAAGGCATACCCACAGAAAAGGTATTCTCTAGGCCCACTTTTCTGACTAACAATGAGCGGTTGGTTATCCAAGGAACGTTCCAAAGACAAGATATTCTTTGGTCAGCGGCGTACCTCCCTCCATCACAGTCTCTGTACACAGAGACTTCGAGGGTAAGAGTCAAGCTACTTGCAGTCAGCTCTTTATCATCAAGAATGATAATGATACCTGAAAGTTTAACCACTTACCCTTTTCAGAGTCACTATTAGTATTTACATTTCCTATTTAACCATTAATCTCATTGATTTTTTTTTTAAGGGCCACCTAAACTTAAACTACCTTGCCAACAAATACTACCATTTTCGGAAACGGTTCATCGACTAAAAGACTATGTTAACTAAAGATGGCTACTATTAAACCAAGTCAGTCATTAACTTGCAGTCATCACGAGCAGAGTTGTTCGTTGCAAGGCTGGGAGCCCCAGTGACCGATGACCGTATATAACCCTCTTGACTCTAAGCATTCAAACAAGAATCATCGATCCTCTCCAACGTCTGCGCTGGGCAAACCTAACAGCTATGAAGGAAAAAAAAACTTGAGCCAATGGGACAGTCTCCAATGGGCAAGCATCACGAACCAATCTCCCCAGCTTGGATCACCAAAACAACTGAGTCAGCAAAAACTATAAGGTACTTTATACACCAACATCTTCGACGTTATACCAGGATACGTTGGGAAAGAGCTCTACAACTAGCTTCAAAGCTTTAAACGTTGTAGTTTTCCTCTTGATCATTCTGGGGCTTTAGCAGCAGGCCAGAGAAGATCATTCTGAGGTATCCAGGCAGTCATGTTTGTTTGAAACTTTAGTCAAGAAAGAGTTTACTTAAAAAGCCCACTGGTCCTTTTCAGGGCCGAATTATCAGACATCGAATTACCTTGCCAACAAATATATTAGAACTTAATAAATTGAACAAAAAACAGCCCTTAGGGCTCACAAAAGTCTTAACCATACCAAAACTCGCAAGAGGGCGAATTAAAAAAAAAAGCGTTATGTGCATCTAATAAATACAATTTTGGGCGTCAAGAAACTAACGTTAAACATTTATGGAGATTGAAACAGCAGCGTAAAAATTTACAAATGAAGAATTTATTGCGTGAGGAATCAGCTTCATAATAAGTACTCTTACAGTAATCTCTTAAGTCTTCAAGATTTTTTAATAGGTAGATTATGTATTTGTATCTTGTTGGCTATAAAAAATGTAAAGATAAATTTTCAGGACTGTGTAGCTCTAATAATAAAGTTGTGAGATCAGAGAAAAAAATTTTTTATTACATATATTTTTTGAGAAATTTGAATGCTTACAGCCTTAAAAAACAGCCCTTTTCATTGATTGTACGAGAGAAACTGCCGATCAACGGCCCTTTAGGGCCAACGATTATTTTATGGCTATTTTTTATTTTTTATTTTACAGTACTTTTCCGCATAATATTTTTTTTTTACTTCTTATAGCTTATTTATAAGATAAAGTAAGCTGTATGGATTTCAAACAAATATATTTTTAATAAGAACGTTTTTGTTCTGGGAAGCGTCAGAAATAGGTGTAAAATTTCTAACTGAAAATAATTTACATTATATACCAACACACTACGGTATTCCATTTAATAAGTCTTAGGCGAAGCCGAGACGAGGGTTGCTTGTTATAAATAAAACAATTCAAGTGTGAGAAACTTTGACGATAAGCCTCGAGCAAAGCTTATGAAAGAAATCAGCTAGGCACTGCTGACAATTTTATCAGATAGCGTTTCTTGCAAAAAAATACGCTATAAAAGACACCTTTGAAGGATCTTTGACTTCAAATCATGAGTCAAACTTATTAGAGATATTAGCTAGACTCAGCTAAAAATCTGTTCCAACAGGCTTTATCTGACAGTGATTATGGCAAAGTTACACGTTGTCGAAAATTCCTGCATGGGAAACTTTGACTTTAAACCAAAAATTTATTTTATCGGAGATATCAAGTAGGTCATGCTGAAAATCTACACGAACAAATTTTATTTGGCACTAATTATTTTAAAGTGAAACGTTATAGAATATCTCCTTTCATAAAACCTTGAAGATTGGCCTCAAGTAAAGCTGATTTAGTATATTAGGTAGACACGGCTGAAAATTCGCAAAAACTGGTTTAATCAGACAATCACTATTGCACAATGTATTGCTCATATTAGCTCAATGAGTGGCCTAATTAACGGTTGAATGTATGGCTAAAAGTATTTATATATAAATAAATATCTGGTCACATGATTGGCAGATTGTCTGGCTAAATTTCTGGATTTGTATAGTTAATAAACAGAACTGTAAGGTCTTACGTCTAATGTTAATTCACATAGTGAATTTAAAAAGTAATTGAGTTTATTCAATAATAAAAAATAAATTATTGAACAGTTTGCTGGACCTCGGACTTTAAACTTTGTCATTTGCTTCCTTTTGTACAGGTTACTAACGCAGAAAAATCTTACCTTATGATGATATTGTTATTCTTCGTAGCCAAGAGAAACTTCCCGCGTTAATTAACACAAATTTTGAGGCACTTCAAAATGTGTTTTAGAAATGTGAAACAATTTTCTCACCTTGTACGCGAATAATCAGAGTTGGTCAGATAAGTACGCCTATATGCATATGAGTGATTCTGACGTTCTGAATTAAACGATGCCTTGAGAACGTATAGGTACTCATACATAATTGATATGCAGTAATAAAATGGTTCGTATTCATGTCAATGATGACGCTTTTTCTCCTTAAATGATTGAGGCCGGATTTTAAGGCCGTTTGTAACCTGTGTCGACTTTAAATTTTCTTACCTTTTGGCCCTCACACTGCAAACACTGCGATTGGATATTTCAACTGCAGGTACACGGCTTGAAGTATAAAATAAAGTATAGCTCAAAGTATGGCTCAATTTGTAGCCTAATTTACGGCTGAAAGTACGGCTACAAGTAAGGCTAAATGTCTGGCTATATGACTGGCATATTGTCTGGCTAAATGTATGGACTTATACTGTTAATATAAAGAATAGTATGATCTTTTTTCTAAACTTAATCAATACAGTGCAATTAAAAGATAATTGTACTTATTATATGTGACAAAATCCATAATTAAACACGATGCTGGACCTCACACTTCAAACTTTGTTATCTGTTTTTTCTGTACAGGTTAAAAACACAAAAAATTGTACGGAATGATAATATAATTATTTTTTATAACCAAGAGAGACTTTCCGTACTAATTAACGTACGTTTTTTGGCACGAAAAGCTGTCTTCGTGCGGGGAACTTTAACTTTAAACAAAGAGTCAAACTAACAGGGGTGTAGGCTAGGTATTACTGAAAATCAGCCATAACTGGTTTTATGAGGGTGAGATTACATGGAGTCTGGCTGCCTGTAGTCTGGCAAACTCGCTTTTATTACAGCCCACTAGAGTGAGAGAGAAAGATCCGATCACGTGATCACATAAATCTTTCCTGGACCTCTCTCTCACTCGAGTAAGCTGTAATAGAAGTGAGTCTGCCAGTCTGCAAACTACCAGACTTCTATGTAATCTCTCCCTAAGGCAGTGATTATATCAAAAAAAATCGGCTTTATAGCTTCTACATGAGTTTCTTGACATCCCCACTCTTGAACTATAGTGAACGATACAATCATCTAAAATTAAGCAATAAGCTGACGTATTGGCAAGAACATTTGTATGCGACTCGAATTCTAGTCTCACATCTACGGAAGCATTTTTCAATGACTTAGTTTGTTTGAAACAATCGAGAACGATTAATGGTATTTGATTGAGAAAGTGATGTTTGCCCAGTGAAGGTGCACAATCTTTGCCATAGTATGAATTTTGAAAATTAGCATACATATGGTGTAGCAATGCATACAGATTACGTGTTATATCAAGATTCAGATTACTATAAGGATAATATTGTGAATTTAAGTAGAGTCTCACATTTCTCATGTTGCTGTAATCAAACATACTAGCGCTTACATTTTCTGATTTTTACAGTTAGTTTAAAAGGCTAAAGAAACGTAACGTGGCTTTTTCAAACAATTTAATGTATTGATTGTCCATACATATTTGGATGTGCTAGGTAACAGGTAACAGGGAATACTCGTTCAATTTCCAAGTTCAAAAACTCATAGGTATAAACTTGTCTTTTTACAGATAATTTACAAAACGAGCTTTATGAGAATCTGACATTACCACATTACCACATAAGCCACTTAAGTTTCAATATTATGATTATAATGTCTTCGCAAGTTGCTACGGCCGTGGGATCAGCAGTATTGGCATTAACTGGAGTTTGCAATACGGCATTTATATCGTTTCTTGCGCTTGTTAGTATAAGCTCATGTTTAACATTAACAACTATTTTACAATAGTCTTCAGCAAAATCTAAAATCATATTCAGTGGAAGCATAATATCAAAGTAGCCGTTATCATTAGTAAGATCATAAGCTTCTTCTCCAACAACAAGCCAGCCTGCATTTATCATGGATTTTTGATCAGAACTAAGTGATAACAAATTTTTCATAAGGCTTGTTGATCCAACATTTTTGCACTTGTGGCATTTATCTTATACCTTATTTCTTCAAATAAGTAGCAAATGGCGTTGTTCATCAATGCAGTATTTGTCACTGCTGTATTTCTATCTGCTTTTACCAATCTTCCATAAACATGTAAAGAACTTCTGGATGGTAAAAGATACCTTAATGTTGAATTGAAATACAAATTTTATTGCTGTTGCCACACGTTGATGATGCATACGGCTAATGAGCGTGAATCTTATAGTGCGCAATAGATTCATAGAATTTGACTGAAGATTAAATACTTAGAATCTTGAACATTTCGTAAACAACAAAAATTATCCAATTTAGTTTCCACCAGAGCTTTTTGTTTTTAGATCTAGACTTTTTATAAACTTAAAGTTTTGATAACTTTGTTTTTGAAGTGTCAATTGTTTTTTTAAATGTTCTGATGCTTGAATGGACTTTTTTCTTGGACGTCTCAACGCTTTAAACACTCATTGTTGACTGAGCACTGGAGTACATATTGAGCTGCCTACATAATTTGTATTCTTATAAATAATACCTATTATGAAGAGGGTTTTATGTGCAATCTTATAGCTATGACTTCTCCTAGAAAACTGACTAAATCAGCATCCTGATCTACAATGTGTAGTTGTACATAATCAGTTATACGTCTGATAATCGGTCAATCAATTATTTATGACAGAACTTCAATAATTTTGTATCCAGGTGGTACAGCAGGAAAAAATTCATGAATTCCCTGTACTTTGCGACTGTTTATGTGAGCTCTACTCGTGATATCAAATTGAATTCTAAATGCATTTATTTTTAAAATAGCTACAGGTAAGTCTGAAACATGAGTAGTATTATTTTTTATGTCTCTCTAAGTGAAACCGAATAGACTGCCTATAGAATCTTTAGGTCTAAAATCAATAGTATGACTACACTTGATAACACTTTGAAGCGTATTATTGTTTAGCTTTATATTGAGAGTTATGTTGCAAGTTTCTGATACCTTAATTAAAATTGACCTAATATCTTCAATCTCAAAACGGCCTGTTGGTAATACAATAACTTGATTGCCCACATAAAGTTTATTGTCATTTTCATCGATATTTGGGATTGAGTTAAATGACAAAAGTTTAACTAAGCCAAATACGTAGCAGTGTTTTGGAGATAACTCGATTTGTGGAAAATACTGTGCTTCTAAAATGGGAGAGGTGTCAGAGAGGATGTGTGTTATGTTTCTTCCATGGTTATCAATGTGTAATTAAACGGTTTTTCCCCATGTAAGAGATTTATATTTTTTTTAAAAAAAAGCTTTAAGCACAATTAACCACAGTTATAAGAATTAAATTTTTAATTTTGCTTATGATTATATTTTACCTTACTAACGTTGAGACATAGCATTAAGTCAGTCGGTGGTTGCAAATCTCCAAAACTGTCAAAGTACACAGCATTTATACTACGTTTTCGATAAGCCACCCAGTGAGTTCCAGGTCCATTCTCATCATGAAGATTTACTATAACTGTTTTAAAAAACCATGGACAATTATCAGGTAAATTGTTTCTTATAAAAATTTCACAAAAATGTAGAATATGCAAGATTTTAGAATATTTCATCAAATCTATGTTAGTCAGAGCTCGATCAGGTAGTTTTATTTCTTGAAACTTTTTTTTTGAGATTTTTTAAAAATTTTTTTCCAGCGTAAAGAATTAAATAGACTCCTTATCCAGTTGTATGTGGTTTGAGATAAAGACCTTGTCCAAGGGTGATAGCTTTCATGATTTGATTATGTCTCTGACTCTCTGCTAACTGCTTTTTGGCTGACTTAACAGCGTTAATATTTCTTATAATTCCAGCTATTTCATTGCCTATAGCACTAGTTGCACTCAAACCATCAAACAAGCGAATCAAAGGTAAATCTTTACCCTTATGTGTAGGTAGGTGTAAGATGCGCGGAATCGTAACATACTTTTTACCTTCTGATTTTTAAACTGCACTACAAGCACCTTTCAAAGCACTACTAATGATATTTTGAGCACTTTTGCTCTTAGTATTTATGTCTAGCGAGGCAGCCTTAATAACTACATTTAAAGCACTATACTATTTTTTCTTGGATCTACCCATTCTTTGCTTCCTTTTGTTAATACCCTGTTTCTTCTTCTCCTGATTCAACCGCATACGAAATTTACTTTTAACCTTCATAGTGCCGGTCACTACGGCAGCTGCTGCTCTTTCAATAATACTTAAGTCTAAAGCTTTAACTTTTTGCCAAGCTTTCTCAGCTAAAATTTTATCTGCTTTGTGTCTGGATTTTAAATCTTGTCAATTTTTTGAGTACGCTATATCATGCTTCTTGCACGGTGCGTCTAGCGGATTTACTCCAGCATTTTCTCTAGCAAGACATTTAGTAGGCTTAGCACCTGGACCGCAATACTGATAGCCTGGTAAATGAAGCTCTACTGGTGACGAATTTATGATTTTATTTACGAGACCATGCCCTCTCTAACGATACATGATGACGATGATTAGTCTTCAGAGGTTGAATCATGACTAAGCGATCAAGAAAATTAATAATGCATTTATGGTAGAAAAATTCATTGACAAATAAAGAGCTTAAACTATAGAACCGTTGTACTATTTCATCAAAAGATTAGTTGTAACTAATTATTCATACAGTATAGACATGCAGTTTAAAGAGCAATTTATAAAATTGCAAGTTCCTAATTTTGACGCTATAGTAAAACAAGAAAAGCTCGAATCGACCTGGCAAACTGATCCCTGACAGTATTCGTGCGGTACCTTGCGGTTTATCTAATTGTGGTAAAACTAATAGCGTATTAGCTTTAATTGTGCATTCTAATGGAGTTAAGTTCAAAATCGTGTGCGTGTATTTAAAATCACTACTTTAACCAAACTAAAAGTTTTTAAAAGAACTATTGGAGCCTACAGAGGGTGTCAAATACTCATCTTCCAGCAAACACAAAACCGTAGTCTCACCAGATGATGTTTCACCAAATTCTATCGTGATTTTGATGGTACAGCTTGTGAAAAACAGGATAATAAAAGGGATTTTTTCTGCATTAGTAGGCATACAAATGTGGACTGTTTCTACCTTTGCCAGTCATATGTTTAAGCACCAAAGCATCTTGTGAGGGATAATGTTAATTTTTTTGTTTTATTTCGTCAAGATGAAGTTAACTTAAATCAAGTGTATGACGATTATGTAAACTCAGACATGCCATACATTCAATTTTTAAATTTATGCTTTGATTGCTGAAATGATGATAAGAAAAAACTTTGACAATTTTGCCGTACATTTAGGACATATCTAGCGCAATCGTTACAGTCTATTGCAAGACATTAGATCATAATTATGTATCAACAAGAGAAAGACGTTCTATGCCAGTTAGTGAAGGTGTGAGAGGTGGTTAAAGAAAAGAACAGACTGTTGAAGTTTAGAAAAAATTAGGCTTAAAAAGTACTTAGTGAAACTTTCGATCTAATAACAAACCCTTTCATGGAAATTGTAGCCAAAACAAAGAAACACGAAAAAAATAGTAAAAATTCTGTCATTTACAATTATTTTTATAATAAAAACGATAATGAAAGTAATAAAGTTAATAAAATAAATCAACAAAAAACAGAAACTAACTCTGGAAAGGTGATTTAACATTCGAGTCTGCCATTAGTTAAAGTGACGATGATGATGCCAATCTAAATGACTCTATTCGAGATAAATCTCTTGAATCTGTTCAAGTCTGTTAAAAGTTATCAAAGAATTTTTATATAGAAATACTATCAGAATCAGAAAGATTTATCAGATTTTAGAATAGAGTACGAAAAGGAAATAATATGTACAAGCTTGGTGATTCGTGAATAGACTTTGAAAATAATCATATCAGAATAGACGATTTAAATTATTCAATGACTCCTGGATTAATAGAGCTACTCATCAAAAAGCATCCTTATAAATCTCTGTTGATACAGGAGAATTTTGAAAATTACTATTTTATATTACAAACTTCAAGTATTTACAGAAAAGGGTTTAAAAAAGCGAAGCTATACGAACCCAGAATGGTAATAAGTTTAATAAAATTATTGCTCTAATGTTCGATCTTATGGTTTATAAAAAAGGTGGATTGTTGCTACCTCATTATAATACTGTTTGAGTAATGCAACAAGTGAATTATACACTCTAGGATAATCCCAATAAACTAGGAGATCATTAACGCTTATTAATAGCTAAAAAGTTAGCAGAAAGTACAAGTCATGACAATGAAATTATATCGACTATTAAAGAGCTTCATGAGGAAGAATATATATAATCATCTGTGTAAATATTTCTTTCGTTTAAAAATGAGTGTCAATGTATGCGATCCAAAATGAGGTAGGACCAAAAGTGGTGGCCGAGGTCTTTTAGGTATTTGATATAAACTTACCGCAGATGGACAGTATGACTTAGATAATAAGAGACTGTGCAATGTTAAAACACCGGAACAGCCTCAAGATGCAGTAAATTATGCCTACTTGGTTAGAGTGGTTAAAAACTTAAAAAAGAGGTAGATAGATTTAGAAGTTTTCTACACAACTTATAAAAAAAATTTCCATTCATTCAAGCTAATTTAGAAAACTTGATCCTAGACTACTAATACATGGAGCAAATTGTTGAGGAACTTCATAAGGTAGCAAGGCATAATTATTCCCGTCGAAAATTCAATATACGTGGTTAAGATAGAATTTGGCAAGTAGACCTTGTAGAAATGCAGCCTTACGCTCACGTAAACAAAGGGTATCGGTCCATGCTCACTGTAATAAATGTTTTCTCCAAGCACGTATGGGCTTCACCTATCAAGAAAAAAACTAGTGAAGAAAGAACTGCAGCGATGCATTGAATATTGAGAAAAGGACGAGTACCTATAAACATGCAAACTGATCGTGGCAAAGACTTCTATAATGCAAACTATAAAAATCTCATGCAAAAATATAAAATCAATTTATACTTAACTTATAGCAATTTCAAAGCTCCTATATGCAAACGATTCAATCGTAGTTTAAAAGATTTGATGTGGAAAAAATTTAGTTTGAAAGGCAATTATGAATGGCTGAATTTATCACAAGCATTAATTCAATTTCATAATAATAGAAAACACCGAACAATTGTTTTGAAACCAAAAGACGTTGCTACCAAAAATGAAGTTCAAGTATCAGAGAAGTTTTAAAAAATATATAAAAATAGTAGTAAGTTTCAACCTAAGTTCAAAACTAGTAATAAAGTATAAGTGAGCAAAATCAAACAAGCATTTGAAAAAAGGTATACACCACATTAGTTGACTGAAATGTTTGCAAATACACATGTAGCAGTGACAAATCCAATAATGTATCATTTTAATGATTACCAAAATCAACCTATTTTAGGAGGGTTTTTGAGCAAGAACTCCAGGAAATAAAGCATTCTGATGTCCATCTCGTAGAGAAGGTCCTTTAAAGACGTGGAAATCAAATTTTAGTCAAATGGTTGGGCTTTGACGACGTCCACTACAGATTGATAAAAATAATTTGTAAATAATGTTTGCTACCTTAAAAAGTTTTTTGAAATATTTTGAAGAGCGAGGAAAGGGATGTTTTTAAACAAATAAATAAACACTTTAATTATAGAAGTAAAATAACTAATTTTTTTCCTTATATTTACAAACTTATGAATTATGAACAAAAGAATATTATATATTCATTATTGTACACAAAAAATAATTAAAATTTATTTACTGCTTCGAATAATTCATTGAAAAATTCTTCATTCTTCAAGAGTGCGGTACATATTTTGTTTGGCAGAAAAACTTGGAACTCATGTGCCAATTCAGCAACTATCTCTATTTCATACTTGGTTTTCACCTTTTTTAACTTAGTTACCTGATAACTTTGATTTGGAACCATATTTGCAAATTTTTTTTTTTTGTAAAAAATTATTGCTAGCAATTTCATTTAACGCTGCGACATCCATCTGTAGCACAATCATAGAAGGAATAAATATTTAGTACAATGATGTAAGTTAAAACTACAGAAGTAATGTATGCAATAGTGTATTTTAACTAACCTTCAGATATATCGATGTTTTTTGCTTAACGATGAACTTGTAGAGACACGTACCAAGGAAGACGATGGCTTGCTGAAAAGTGTCTGTAGTCCAACTTCAGACTTATTCACATCCCCATTTGTGAGATAAATGAGCTTTGCGTGCTGCAACACCTTAAATTTTGATGCTACCTCCTTCACTTTCGGCTGCTCACCTGCAGCTACTCCCTCCACTCTGAGCTGTGTATCTGCACATACGCGTCCAGCTTTTTCTTCGATCTAATTAATAATCTGATTGGCTCCCTCTTTTAATTTCTCTTCATTATTGGCTGCTTCCATTGCTTTTATGCTAAAATGAGCCCATAATAGAGTATCTGTGTGGCCTGGTCGCAAATAAAAAAACGTTTGTCATCATGAGCACTTAAAAAAAAATTTGGTTTTCTTTTCCGTTAAGACCTAATGATGACGTAATTAAATATTCTTTTAGTCACGTGTTATACTAATGCTTTCATGCAAGCATGTAATATATTCATCGAAAGTTATCGTAGCTTTCCCAACGAAATTTTTAACACCTTTAGCTTTCTTCAGCGTATTTTGATCTTATATCTTTATACTATACATTTTGCTTCTTAATCCCACAAATTCCAACATGATATTTCCATTACATTCATTCTCTATTTACCCAATAGTTTTTTTATTGACACTAGGTATATTTAGTTCATTAAAAAAAACTATAGTTTGAAGTATCGAATTCCCCAATATTTTCACGCAGAACATAATAATTACTAAGATTAGTTATTTTGAACAAGAGACTATCAGTGGCTGTGTATACGAGTTTACAAGAATTATTTATTTTACTTCTCATAAAACCATGATAATATTAATAAGGGTACAATCAAAAAATTCTGTGTGCAATTTTTAGTCGATAACTTAAAATTTGCTTAAAATGGAACCACATACTTTCTACGATCTGCTGAGTTAACTCACTAATTTTTAGCCAAAAATATCAAGTACAGCTATAGTTATGGAGTGTTCCCTAAATTACGCGTTTTTCTCAAAATCTTTTATTATAGCTCTAATAATACTAAAAAAAGTTTTTTAAACCTTAAACCGATGTAAAATTTTCTGCTTTTTCCAATGGCGATGTCTGTTTTGTTCCATCTGTATGAATACTGTAAGAATTACATTTCAAAAAGTATTTGAAAAAAATTAATTTTTTAGTATTATCCCACCAAGTTAGCTAAAATTTAAGTTCACCATCGAAAAGAACGGGAAAATGCACGTAACAATAGTTATAAGAAATAGGGATTTGCATTGGGACTCAGGTGGAAAAATAAAATTTTAAACGTTGAAGAACATGGTAGTGAAGTTTTTTATCAAAACTAATTTTTTAGCGAACAACAACTATTCAGCATTAATATTTTACATTTGTCTGCAGCATTATTTCTTAATTAAATTCTCTTAAAAAATTGTTCACTTTATAACCCACTAGCAGCCCCCCGTCTCGGCTTCGCCTGAGACTTACTAAATAAAACACTGTAGTGTGTTGACATGTAATGTGAAACATTTTTAGTTAGAAATTTCACACATATTCCTGATACATCTTAGAACGAAAATCTTCTTATAAAAACATAATTTTTGGGAATCCACACAGTTTATTTGGCCAAACAATAAGGTGTAAAAATTCAAAATAATAATTATGCTGAAAAGTACCGTGCGTTCTTTATGCCATAAAATAATCGGTGGCCATAAGAAGCCGTTGATTTACAGTTTCTCCCGTGTAATTCACGAAAAGGGCTATTTTTTAAAGCTGTTAAGATTTTAAACCCCCAAAAAATATATATTAAAAAAATTTTTTTTCTCATATCTCACAACTTTATTACCAGAGCAACAAAGTCCTGGACCTTAAACCCTACATTTTTATCGCCACAAAAACACAAATACATTTTCTACTCATTAAAAAATCTGAAGTAGGATCTTTAAAGATTTCAGAGATTGCTGTGAGGGTACAATGAAAAGCTGATCTCTCACGTAATGGACTCTTTAGTTGTCGATTTTGACGCTGCTGTTTTAATCTCGATAAAATTTCTGCGTCAGTTTCTTGACGCCTAAGTAAAATTGTATTTATTACATACACTTCAAGTTTTACTTCCAATTCACCCTCTTGCGACTTTTGGCATGCTTAAAGTTTTGTAACCACTAAAAGCTGTTTTCTGTCAACTTTGCTAAGTTCTACTATATTTGTTGGCAAGGTAGTTCAACGTCCAATGGCCCTAAAAAAATGGTGAGCTTCTGAAGTTAACTCTTTCTTCGGGAGAAAAATTACAAAGTCCGAAGCTTTGGGGCTAGTTGTAGTGCTCTTTCCCAACGTCTCCCGGTATAACGTCGAAGACGTTGGTGTCTAAAGCACCTTTTTTATTTGCAGATTCAGTTGTTTTGGTGATCTTAGACAGGGAGATTGGTTAGTGATACTCGTCTAGTGGAGGCTGTCCCGTTGGCTCAAGTTTTTTTTCCTTGATAGCTGTTGTAGGTTTTCCCAGCGTAGACCTTGTAGAGGATCAGTGATTCCTGGTTGAATGCTTAGAGTCGAGAAGGTAATATAGGGTCGACGGTCACTGGGGTTCCCAGCCTTGCGGCGAACAACTCCGCTTGTGACGTCTGACAGTGAATGACTGACTTTGTTCAATAGTGCCTGTCTTTAGTTAATATGGTCTTTTAGTCGACGAATCGCTTCCGGAAATGGTAGTAAAAATGTATTTGTTGGCAAGGTAGTTTACACTTAGATGGATCCTAAAAAGAACCGATGAAATTGATGGTTAAGGAGGGAACGTACATACTTATAATGGCCCTAAAAAGCGCCAGTGGTAAAACTTCCAGGCTATTCTTTATTATTATTCCTGATGATAAAGAGCTGGCTACGGGTTACTTGATTCTTACCCAGGGAGTCTCGATGTACGGAGACTGTGATAGAGGGAGGTACGCCGCTGACCAAAGAATATCTCGTCTTCGGGTCGTTCCCCGGATAACCAACCGCTCATCGTTAGACGGGAACATGTGGGTAAGCGCGTTGGGAACGCGATGACCAAGAAGGTAGCCGTTGTGGCTGCCCATGCCCCTTAGAGCTGTTTTTCCCTGGCTTAAATTTGTAGTCAAAAATGCTCTTACTGCATCAGGTGGGATGGTGGGACTGCCTCACAACTCTGAAGAGTTGGTGCTTGGTGCAAATCGGGCTCTGGCTAGATATGTCTCCTGGTATTATGCCAGAGACGTCATCGGTTGGAATTAATTTTTTTTTCGATCGCACTCGTCGAGATTTAGGGTGAATGGACACCCAGGTCCCTTCCCCCTTACAGAATAGTGTCGTCCGTAACCGGGATACCCAGCTGCAAGACGTTCATAAGCATGCCCTGTATAGTTCGTTGAACTGCCTGAGTACATCTGCATGGATATTGAGCCGCTCCGGCTTATCATAACCACACTTTTTTAATTCTGTTGCAGGTAGCTTTGATCTTATGTCGATGCCACCTAGCAGATTTCACTGAACTAAAGTGAAAAGCTGGTGTGTTTTTTCAAAACTTTGAGCTTATTTATTGCTATTGTTATTAAATTTTTTATGGTGAAAACTTTACTAAAATTAACTAGGGAGTATCAGGGAGTATCATGAATCAGTGTGCAAAATTTCAGCAAAATCGGTTCAGTAGTTTTCGCGGTTAGCGATTACAACGGTTTTAGCGACTTTGCTTTATATATTAGTAAGATTATATAACTTGAAAATAAAGCTTATTCATTTTTTAGATTGAAACAAAAGTTTTTAACATTGAAAAAAAATGCATTTCTTCAATGGGACTCTTTACTGATTACAGGTGCCTCTTTTGCATCTTGGTTACTTGTTCTGCAGACTTATAACAAATGTCACTGTGTATTTACTGTGACATGCAAATTTAATGTTTACTTCTATCTGAATTCTTGCTTCTTCGTTAAAAAAAGCGCTATTTCATTAAAAAATAAGTGTTATCTTTAAAAATTACTCTGACATTATGCCTTCTCATAAAAGGTGTCTTAATCCATTTCAAAAATCAGCTCGTACATTTATCTCTAGTTAACCTATATTGGAGTTATTAGATGCAATTGTTGAAACAAAGAACTTAATGTATGTTAGACGATCCAAGTGAGGCTGATTGGAGAAAAGTAACTGATGATGTGAGTATTCAGTTTCCTGAAGCTTTAGGTAATTGTCTTAGATGCTTGGCTTGTCGAAAAAAATCTGAAGTTAAATCTATCAAGAGCAAATCCTCAGATAGTCAATTACGAAAAACGTTAACTGAAAGTTAAACTCTTAAAAGTCAATCTTTCTATGAATGCTTGACGCAATCAATGGAAAATGTTTTGAATATGTCTCCAGTAAAGAAATATCAGTAAGCTTTGTGATCATAACAAATAAAACTGTCATTCCTGGAGGTCACAATATAAGTACTCAATTGTGCGCTTAGTTAGAGGTTGTAAAGTGACAAATTTTTCAAGTCGAAATAGAACGCACTTGTATATTATTCGCCCTATTATTGTCAAGTTACACAATGTACTTTATTTTCAAATAACTATGAAAATCTTGCAGATGTGATCAAAAGTCTCACGTCATAAGAAAGTACTAAGAAGTTATTACAGAAGTGAGAAAAAAGATTTTTTAATTTTGATGATGACCCTAAATGAGTAAACGATAAAAAAGCAAAAAATTTTTATGAAATTATTGAAAATACAAATGATGTTATCAAATCAGAAACTGACAAGTTAATGTATAATAATTAATACCAATAATTGATGTATTTAAAACTCTTAACTTTAAAAATTTTAATTTTTTATTTTATTGTTTCTTTTAGAAAAAGAATTAATTTGTTAATTAGTATCTTGCCAAAAAAATGGGGTGAACCAAAGACTAGAAAGATTTATCAAGTTGGATCAAGTTTCATTCAAAATACGAAAGCAATGCTAAAAGAAGACGTTAATGTTAATACTTTTTTATAAGAAAACAGAATAATCAGAAGAATCTACTGAAATAAAAAAAGATGTTAATTTTTATGAACGAGAAGACAATTCTCATCAATTAACTGGAAGGATTAAACTAGAGAAGGGAATTTAGTGCCAAAGAAGTTCATATTGTTGAATTTTAAGGAACAATTAAAAAAAATTAATGCAGAATATTCCAATCAAAAAATTGGTTTATCATCATTCACTCTTCTAAGACCTGAACTTTGCGGATGCTAAAAGTAGTGGTACGAATACAGTGTCCGTTAGCACGTATTATAAAAATGTTAAATTAATGTTGGACTGTGAGAACTTTTCAGAAATTTGTTTCAAGGAGAAAAAATTACTTTAAGAATAAAATATTTAAATAGAATACCATTTTTAATTTGTCTTATTATTTAATAAGTAATGAATTAACAATTTTTGTTCGAAATAAAAAAAAAGAATTTACGTTTTTATTTATTTCTTAGGGTTTATTATTTTTAGAAAGTAAATTATTCTCTTTGCTCGAAAATAACGAATGGATTTACAATGCAGGTGATAAGAAATCGCTATACAAACAGTTTTTCTTGAAAGTGGTGTGCATTGATCTGACAGAAGAGTGTTTTTCTCGAAAATGTATCAACTGCCCACCAATCGACGATTTAAGACAACTATTACAGCAAGTTTTCAATAGATCATCAATGACTAAAATTTCATATAAATTTTGGTGCATTGAAAAATGATGTACTCTACTGGAAGTAACATGCAATATGGAAGACTTTATAGAGAACTTAATTAAACGTTTTAAAAAATTAGTGCCTCATGACTTTGTTCTGAAATCACAAAGTAAATTTTATATTGAAATGAAAAATAACTTGAAAGAAAACGAGTTTCTTATCGTGCTTGATTTTTCCGAGGATTATGCGTTTGAATATCAAGAAGCAGCTCAAGCTTTTCACTGGAATAACAATCTGTGCACAATATTTCCAGTAATTATTTACTACATTGCTATAAACAAAATGGTGAGCTAAAAAATATTAGCATGGTATTCCTGTCAGATTGTCTCACATATAATACAGTTGCTGTCTACATGTTTGAAACAAAAATCATCAGTTATTTAAATAGAACATCCACAAGGATTAACAACGTTTTTTTATTTTTCTGATGGCGCTCCACAATAGTTCAAAAATAAGAATGCTTTTAAAAACCTATCATTTCATCATGAAGATTTTGGAGTTCAGTTTATGTATCTGAACAGTTCGGATTCTCATAAGACTGCACGTTAAAAGTTTAATTATAAAATTATCAATACCTTACTTTACAAACAATAACCATAAAGGAACTTGAAACTTGAATCAAAGATTTTTCATACACTAAATAATCTGTGTTCAAAGCATTATCAATATATTAACGTTAATTGACTTATCGAATGAGCTCCTTTATGGGCGCGATAATGTATCACATATCGTTTTCATCATACAGCGTAGTCATTAATTTTTTTTGTTTGGAACCTGGGGGTACCATATGCTCAGTATACAAAGGTAAGTCTTTATAAGCATTGTGGAGAGTTTTTAGATATTTGAAATCAACTTCTAGTATATAACCAATTTTAGCATAATGTGCCACGTTTAAAATTCCCAAGGGGTTAACATTTTGCACTTATTTAAATCCTGCGTAAGGTAGTGGTTGAGTCATAGCCCAACCATACAAATTGTTAACACCATAATACATTTAATATTTTTAATCTCTGTTTGCTTGGTAATCTTCTTCCACACTGGGGTTGTTGGCTTTGGCGTATCGATTGCAACATTTGCTTATTTCACCTCGTGGCATACGCTCTATCAATAAAATTTGATCTATGACTGTCAGCAATTTAAGTTTTACAAAAAATTAAATTGGTACATTCTGTTAAAGTATATCATTTAGTTTTGTTAGAATTAATTTACAAGGATTAATTACCAACCTTTGTATATTTTATTATAGCATTCCAAGTTAGGCTAAGTGTTGTATAATAATGAGCTGAGTCTAGTTCTTATGTTCGATGTAGTTATTCCTAAAGTTTTCAAATACTTTAGCAAGCAGTAGTATATCAGTCTTCAAATATAAGTCAGAATAATTCCCAAGAGTATGAATATAAAAAGTTTTCCAGAGATTTTTTGTATGCTCATACTCTTCATCAGTTATATGGGCTTCATATAAGCTGCTGTAAAAGTTTTGTTTTGATGGAAGCTTATTTTCTTTTAAATTTTCAAAATAAGAAGTATAATTATCTGGGTATATGCCTCTTCTTTTTAATAAGTCTATCTGCACTACTCTATAATAATGGTGGTGGTTGAACAAATTCAAGTGAGAGCAGTTGAGTTTAAATAATGGTGGTGGTGGTTGCATAAATTCAAGTGAGAGTGGTTGAGATTCAGCACGCTTCTTTCCAATTGCTTCTACAGGTTTTTCTTTTTTTTTGTTCTTGTTCTTCCAATAATCTGTTCAAATCTTGTTAAGAAAGCCACCATTTTGTTGACTGAGGAAGAGCTGAATGCGTCTCCTTTGGCATTGTTACATCTAAACAATAACAAAATAAATTTTAAAAAAAGTTGAATTTAAAAACTTTTTAGGTTATTGGGATCTATAAAAAAGCAAAAAGTTATATAACTGCCTGCATCTACTGGTATTGCTTCTGTTGCTTCTGCTGCTCCTGTTGTTTCTATGCCAAATAAAGTGTGGAAATGATCTGAAGGTGACTCTTCTGCAAGTACTGCAACTATCACTGCTTCTGGAATTAAGGGTTTTAGTGGAGGTTGCTCTTCAAGTACTGCTCCTATGAATTATTCCAGACGTTGCTTTTCCTTGATGTCACGTATTAGAGTCCGAAGTATCTTGGATTGCTCGTATCTGAGCTTATCTCCAATATTTCTTTTCTCCACCATTTCATAAAAAAATTGTACATCGTACATAGTTACAACTAATTATTTATTTCTCTTGACATCATTGCTGCGTGTCAAGTTGAACAATCTTTTAATCGCATTTCTGCGAAAAAAAGAGAATATGATTATTTCTAGCATTATTGCTGCACTAAAATAATCAATAATAGAAAGACAAATTATTCCTAGCACGATTGCTGTGTAAAGAATAATTAAATAATAATTGTTTTCATTATCATTGCTTGTCCAAGAATAATTAAAAATAGTTTTAAAAATACACAATTAAAAATAGTTTTTCCAACATGCTTCAGTTAAAATAGCATTCCCAGCTTACCTTGATTTGTAGAAAACTTGACTAATGCGTTGAACTCTTCTGAAAAGGAACTTGTTCACTCAGTAACTGTTACTGTTGCTTCTGTGCAAAAAAGTGAACTGAGCTACTTAGCAAAGGTTCCTCATATCCTATCAACATAATGGCATAGGAGAGAAGAAGCATGGGAGGGAGAGTATTTTGTACGTGCGTTATGAAGAAGAAGAATTACATGACTTTCACTAATAAAATTTTTACGATTTTTACGATTTTTTCATCGCTTCGCAAATTTCTGCTTCTCAAGAGTTGAAATGATTCATATTAAGCACAAGTAAAGTGTAGGAGGGCATAGGTCTTTTACTGTTATTTTTGGAGCAGCAATCCTAAGTTGTATATAAGAAAGGGACGTGTTTGAAAATAGTCAGTCAAAACAAGATTAACATTGTGAATTTTATGGTGAGTATTTATGTGTCTGTGTTTTATTAAAATGGCACCCTTATATCTAGACAAAGTTCCAGCGTTCGAATGGGAAGGCTTGCAGTATATGATAACAGGGGCAACAACAATCCAGGACACTGAGAATGAGGATGAGGATGAGGTGGATCTCTCTTCAGTGGTTGATCTGACCCCTTTTTCTCCACAGATATACGAGGAAAAAGAGCTTTTTTTTCTAGCTTATTTTGCAAGTCTTGAAAAAGAATCATCTCCATTGTCTTTAGCAGTCGAATCATTGGTGTTCAAAAATACAACTGTCTGTGGTAAATGTGTCTTAAGTTGCTTTACAATTTGTGAGAAAATATTGAGATATACGTACAAATTTGGAGTGTCATTCTTATGAACATTTAAAGTATAATGATCTTAATGGAATTGGAGCTATTGTTGAACCCAAAAATTTTTTTTCAGACTTCCAAGACATTTAGTTGTCATACTCTTCTGCACCGTCATGTGTCACCTCCTCCACTAGCAGGCGGACCACCACTGCCAACGGACGACATCGACAGCTACCACTGGTAACCAATGATGGAGATTAGATACACTACTGACAATTTTTTACTTCAGGGCCAGAATATGAGATGCACGATACAAGTAGTGCACCTAATAATAATACCTCCTTTGTAGTTAATAAACAATAAAGAACATAAAAATTAAAAAAAAGTTTTTATCACGTAGTATGAGAATGTTGCCGTTATATTGTTGCTATGAATGAATCAAGGCAGTAGATGCTCATTTCGATGGTCAAAGATACATAACTTAGAGCTTATTGTTGGGAGATCACACAAACGCTGTAGTTTGATGACGCAAACTCACTTCTTTACATGTTTAATACAACTTAGCATCGCTGAATTCAGCTACCAGAGTCTTGTAGGTTTGCCTGCAATAAATTTTTAGAAACACTGGCTTATAAATAAGCATTAAACTCTTATTATTATTTCTGTACTCCTACTTCAGATCTTTCATAATAAGGACAGGCTTGATAGTATACGATCATCTACGCTATTGTTTGGGACTAAATTTAATTTTTGTTGCAATCATTAATAATTTTTAATAGTACATAGTCACTTTCACATTAGATGGCAAGATAATTTGAGCTGTCTTAAGAATCTCCTACAATGGCAATTTTTGAAATGTGAGGCGAAAGTACTGGAACACGTAGTAGATAATGGACAAATAAAAACAGATCCCAAAAAAAATCGAAGCAGCAAAAAAACATCTGAGACTTACGAATGCAAAAAAAACAAACAATTTCTTAGATTTGTCGGATACAACAAACGGTTTATCCAGAATTATGCAAAAATTTCTCAGCCACTCTCTAAACTCTTAGGAAAAGAAATAAAGTTTAAATGGGTAAAGCAGCAGGAGCAAGCTTTTAGATCACTAGTTGACGCATTATGTAGTGAGCCGGTACTTATTGCACCCAATCTCGACAAGCCTTTTATAGTTACAATGGACATGTCAGATTACGCTATAGGGAAAATACTAAGCCAAGGCAAACTGGGGAAAGATAGGCCATGTGAATATGCTTCACGATGCCTTCGAAGGAGCGAATTACGCTACCCCACGTATCATGAGAAACTGTTGGCGATCGTGTTCGCAAAAGAACAGTTTCGATCGTACTTATTTGGTCGCAAATTCACAATGGTCACACATCATGAGCCACTAAAACATTATCATACGTCAAAGAAGCCCGACAAGAGATTCAATAGGCTGAAAACGGAGCTATGAGGCTACGAGAATAGAAGAGAAGAGGGAGAAATAAACACTAAGTGGCTACGCCAAAAAGTGTATCAGCTGGCGGACGAATAGGAAAAAGAAGGACAGGCCGATAGTGATGGGACACCGGCACGCATTTTTAAAATACGAGCAACCCGTAAATAGCGTATTTAGGAAAGTACTAAAAAAGGAAAAATTATTTGCTCTGGTTCAGAGGATTTCAAAGCAAAAAAAATCAAGCAAAAAAAATTAGGAAAACAGTGCGAAAATGAGGTCGCCCGAAAAAGAATGTTATGATGAGCAATTTAAAAACAGAAACAGACACGGAGGCAACGGATGAAATAATTTTACAGGGGCTGATGAACAATCGATTAGCCTTCATACAAAGAGAAGACAGAATGCAACATGGAGTAAATTCAACAAGTGCACTAGCGATGAAAAAAATGAGGTCATACCAAAGGAACGGAAAACTGGCGAGTAAGCACCATTCTCTATTACGGAACGCAACCAGAATCCGTCAAAAGATATTATTGTTGCAAATGGCGAAACATCAGTAATAATCAAAAGCGAATTAGGAAATCACAGTACGGAGCTCGATGATTGGGGCTGGCAGCTAATACAAGCAAGTTTGGTGGCCAAAGAGGCGAGGAGAGTAAAAGGCACCCGAGAGTTAACGGAAGCAGACGAGGTAGCAGGAAGCATTAAGACCTTTGGAAAAGGTGTTTTTGAAGGCAGAGGTGTCAAAGCGTTGAAGAGAGCCAATCAAGCACGAGAGAGGTCGAAGAAAGAGGAGAGTGAAGAAGAGCTACCACACTACGAGCACACAGTGAATGAGCCGCTCACTGACGGTACTTATAAATGTTGTCAAAGGGTGCAAAAAAAAAAACAATTATGTGAGAGACAGAATAAAAATAAGTGCGATATGAAAATAGAAGACAGAGGTTTGGATAAATCAGACGATGAAGTTAAAAAAATGGCGAGACCGATCGCTACGGCAGGGGATGATCCTATTTCCCAAGGAATGACGAACGGAAAATTAGGTTTTATTATGAAAGAACCAGGCTTTTGAAGGAGAGTAAAAACGACGAGTACACCAGCAGGAGTACTAATATAAAAAGAAAGCGAAAATTGCGCAAGAGACAACTGGATACATTAAACAGACAAAAGCCGAATTTTTCGATTACACTGGCAATAATGAGCCCTTCGAAGGAAATAGTAATAGCTTATTGTGATACGCCACAAACGTCAAATAGTACAACGGCACAAAACGTGGAAAAAAAGAACGTAGGTCAGCGAAGCCCTCAGAAAGCTCAGAAACAAGCTTTGCTCCAACAGAAGAGGCGGACAAGTGACCGGATGTACACGATTTGTTGGAGGAAAGATCAGACAAACTGCGGGCGCAAGTTATGATCGACGTAAAGAGGTGAGACGTAGAGGGTAGGCCAGTAGTAAGGATTGACGTGTGGAAGCCCAACAAAAAAATTCCTGAGGAAAAAGCGTCACCAAAGGAAATGGAAGAAGCAGATCCAACGTTGCGTAAAATTAATGAGCAAGTCGAGTTTGAAGAACCGGGGGATCAAACAGTAAAGGAATCCAACTTACTGTCAGATACAACGGCGCTAACAGATAAGTGGCTGGCATATCTTAACTATCATACACAATGAGAAACGAATGAATGAATTCAACCTCATAAAATACTTTTCAAAGTGCCAGGACTATCACATGATCTGCCAGGAAATTGCCTATTTTATAGCTAAATATTTTTATGTAATCTCAATTTCTCGACTGACGAGCTGAAAATGAAATTAAAAAATCTAGAATACCTAAAAAAGCATAGAAAGCGAGAAGAAACAGATAATATACTAATGTCACGTACAAAATATAAAAATGGGGAACGTAAATACAGATTTTCGGAAAAATTAAAAAAAAACGTGTGTGTACACTTTAAATTTAATCAGAAAAGTTATATTTATATGCATAAGAATGTAAATTATATGCCCCTAGTACAAAATTGTATCACGAAATCGAAAAGTGATTCACACAACAAAAAGCACACAAGGCCCCCACCTGAACCACCACCACCACGAGACCTTTGAAGTAACTGTAAGCTATTAACTGACGACAGTACAACGGCAATAGTTGTAACAATATTTATAATGTTGATAATAATAATGATAGTTAAATTAGTAAAAATAATGACAAAAGCAACACAGAGTATAAGAATAATAAAGCTAGTATACCGATACAGTATTGTATAGGATGACAGGATAAACGGAAAAATACGTGTATAAATAAATATGTATGAAAAGCGTTATCTTTTATTAATTTGCAATCTTTGGATGAGCCACGAGTAAACAACAAATTATAAAAAGAAAATAAATTAAAATAACTGATTACTACGCAATCAACATATATCCTGACAATTAACCCATCCCCCTGTAAAGGAAGAAAATTTATAAAATACTTAAGAAATCTTAGTTTTCTTCAATTTTTGTGGCTCCCAGACGCGCCGCGAAAAAAAATGCGTTGACGAAAGCAGGTAAATGAACAATCATGTCATGTAAGTGAATCACATTGGTAAAGGTAAAGAATTATAACAATAACATATGAATATACAGGAACGAAACATAAAGCATACAAGATACGTGCATGGCATTATCTAGCCAAAAATGTGACAAAAAAATTTATAGTAAGAGTTATTATACTAATAAAAATTATGTAATTATAATAATAAAAATAGCAATAAGATAATAAACAAGAAGCGTTACCAACACAAAAGCAAGGCGATACGGTCATTTAAAATTGAATGTCACGTATGAAAACAACAAAAATTAAGCTGTAAGCATGAAACATGCAGGGTTAAATAGACAAAAAAAAAAAAAATTAAAAGGTGGGGAGAAGTCCAGAAAGAACATCGATCAGATTTTAGGTAACGCAAAACTATTGTTATAGCTGGACACTAAAATCCCCTAAAGCAATCATTTTACGGCGTTTAAGGACCACCCCTTCCTTTCTTAAAAATAACCTAAAAACACACCACTACCCCCAGAAATTTCTCAAAGATCCTTCTAGCACGCACCTGAAGCAATGGAAAGCAATTTTCGTAACCTGACGGAGGCCTACAGACCGCGCAGTGAGCTTCCTAAGCTGGCGCTAGTATCCGGCAGAATACAAAACAAACAATACATTGAAATCAGCAAAAAAAATCAACGTAACAAATTATCCGGACGCTAGGGTGGCATTAAAGAAATAATTAACAATGCTGCTCAAAACAGCACCAACAATTTCTGCTGAAATAAGCACGCCCAACACCTCAGGGCGTGGAACACACCAAAGACCCAGAGATATTACGGTGGCGGCAAACCATCTGGCTAATGCAAAAAAAAAATTTTTTTAAATAAAAAAAAAAACAAACAAAGACAAGCAAAAGCAAAAAAAAAAAAAAAACAACAAACAGATAAGAAAGGTGGATAGGTAGTCACCCACCCGGGCAAACGTAGTGGCTACGGCACGCAAAATAAATTATACGAATCAAGAAAAAGCCGCAATACAAGCTAGCGAAAAGGAAGAAAAGAAAGTGGAAAACGATAATTGCAGTGAATGGGCACAAGCGCTGGCAGATTATCGAAAATCCATCATAAATCACTTTTTATCTATAACACACAAAAACAGAAGGAAAGGAGTGGGAAAATTTTTTGAACAGAAAATCGGAAGGACTAATATAAGCCAATTAAGCCTCTGGCACAAGATTGACAATGTTTCCGGACTTACCTCTGTTGGCGTAAGATAATAATCAAATATATTGATATAGTGTACTTGTTGAATTACCAACAAGAATATGAAATATGAAAGAAAAAAAAAGCAAATTGAGAAAAAAAAAATTATAAAAATAATAAAGACAGAGTAAGAAAACATGAAGCATGCGGCAACAAGGAAGCATAGTCACAGTAAAATAGCAAAAAATAGATGTATATATACTGTATAGCGTATAAGGAAATAGATATCTGTAAAGAGAGTGCCACACTTGCAACTGAAAATAAGCAAACAGTTCTTGAATGATATAATGCATCAAGTCCTGTCATATTCGAGTAGACCACCTTCCAGGTACATATATGTGCATGAGCTTAGATATAGGAAAGTAGAGACATAGATAGAACGTGAACAAAGACGACACAGACAATCGCTCTCTTTTCTCGCCCCTCACTCTCTCTACTGTGGTTCTTAGAAATAAGAATATACCTACGGAAATAGAAAAGGATATACGAAATAAGAACACATTATGGTGGCATGTATCACCAAGCATATGAATACGAGGTAGTGCAAATGAAAAGAGAGCTGCCAGACTGCAAGGGTTATGCGTGGATGGCGGCAGAAATATTATTAGGCACGGCGGCAAAGTCATTTGAATTTTAAGAAATGGGGGGGCCCCTTAATACTAAATTTTACTAGAATGCTTACAGATAGAAGCAGCAGTTTTGGAAGTGAGGACGCAGCGGCGGGTGCAGTGACGGTGCAACCAATAATGCTACAGACCGTACAAAGACCAGTCACATCGCAAAACCAAGTACGCGTAGTGGTCAGAGGTGCACCTGCGGCAGCTAACAATGTGTAACGTCCTTACGCATAAGAGGATACAAAAAAAATTTTTTGATTAAATTATGTATTTATACATAAATGTAAGTTACGTTCGTTTATTATAATTTAGTTAACACATTTACGAACAAAAATGCATTATATAAAAATATTTAATAGGCTTGTAGCGCAGCCAATTGTAACAATAACATTAATAGAAACATCAAAATAATGACCGAACCAACAGTAGGAGAGTGAGTTATATTATACAATACATTATAACATACTGAAATGTCATGTTTTACAAATTTAACTTACAGTAGAATTAAATAATTAGTTAATAACTAGTACGAATTACTTCAAGATTATTACGCTCTATGAATTTATAAATAAGAATTTTGTTATAATGCATTACATTACAAAAGAAGAAGAGCGTGTACAAAAACAATAAATGTTTACACAAAAAAAACAATTAAGCGAATTTGTGTAAAAGAGAAACAAGGACAGGATCTTTTTCTCTCCACCTTTTTACTCCTGCATTAGAAATCTTACATTCAACTCAAATAACATCACACGAACATTACTCTAACACAAACATACAAATTAAAAAGAAAATCGCCATCGAGGACGATAGCGGTGCGGCCTCGGACGTGTCACGTACGATATCATAGGTACATGTACGTGCGCCCCCTCTTTGTAGGGCCTACTACAGATGATTGTAGTGAAAAAAAGCGAGGGTGTAAGGAGATAGAATTCTGAAGGAACGCTCTCTGGCTGGAACTGGCAAGAACAAAGGTCATACACTCATGACGCGCTCTTCTCTCGTTTTTGTGACGTAAGGACGTTGATACTAGTTCCTCGTCTATTTACTGTTTGCACGCCCCAAGATCATAGAATCTGACGCAACAACTACGATTATGTAAGCCTGTTTGTTGCTTCCTTTGATTCCTTACATCTTTGGTAAAGTTAATTATGCTTACTAATAAAACTTATAAAATGAACTATTTTAACTAGTCAACTTCCCTGTGATAACATAACACGTAACAATTAAATAACTTAACATGAACGAACGTGCTTTTCCACTTTTAATTTTTATTTGCAGATATCATACAAACATTGATAAGCACATATTACTAAAACTTGCAACTTTTTAATACAATTTCTTAAATTTTATATAGATTTGCGTTGATGAAACACGTCGCTCTGCTGTGTTTCTTACAACGTCTGTTTATTAAGTATAAATTTTTTTAACTGTTTTGTTATAACTTCTTACAGGTTAATTGTATGGTCATTAGTCATGCTCTTTAACTAGAAGCCATATCATTATCTCCATATTATAGCTTTGACATAGAACGCAAAGTATTTTACATAATTATTAAATCATTAATAATCTTCTTACAATAATGATGTAACCATTAAAGGTAAGAAAATGTAAGGATTTTTAGCAAGATTTTTTTTTGAATTCAAAGTGCATTCGATTTTTTAATATTAAAGCTTATTTAATGTATATAAAAATGGTCAGAAGTGAGATGAAAATCAAAAGACTTCCAAACAACCTTGGGGTTAAAATTAAAAAAAAATTTAATCAGCATAAATACGGTTATGAAGATAAAATCAGGTAAGGCGCATTATCACGCATTAAATATTAGTATTTTATGTATTCAATGCATAAAATACCAACCAATTTTTTTTAGACTTAATCTTTTTTTGCACTAAAACAGTGCTATTAATAACTGTTATAAATAAATTACTTGATAAACTAAATTATTATTAAAATAAACCTTTACAAGAGAATTGCAGAACGTATCAGTAGTTTTTATGATTTTTATGATAAACAAATTATGTCAAAATAATAAATAATTATATAGTTGATCTAACAAACTAATCAATAAATCACGTAGGATTTAATATGAATGTGTCAAATTACATACAATTTTAAAGGTTCTTGAGGGTGCTTCTTTCAAATTTGATAAGCAAATCATGTTAAAATGCTTAATAATTATACAAATAGTTAATTAATTGATAAAGAAATTGTGTAGGATCATTATATATAAATATATCAAGTTACATATTGTTTTCATGCATTTTAGGGTCGCTCATTTTGAATATGATTAACACATTATTTTAAAACGTTAGATAATTATATAATTATTAAATTAATCAATTAATACATTTAATATATACTTTATGGTTTTTAAGGGTGCTCATTTTGAATTCGATAATCTAATAATGGCAAAATATCATCCAATAATTACATAAATAATTTTGTCATTTATATATATATATATATACATGATCCGACGGCACTAGAGCTCATTCTCTGCAGTTATGATTTTCTTCTTTCTTCTCTTTCTCAAAGATTCTCACTTTTTCACTAGCTTGTATTGCAGCCTATCGTCGATTCTTACGCATTATATTGCAAGCCATAGCTTCTATCTTTGCCCAGATGGGGTATTGGGTGACTACTCAACCACTTTTCCCAACTTTTGATTTTTTTTTTTTTTTGCATTATCCTTGTAGTTTCCCGCCACCGTACTTTTTCCGGGTCTTTGGTGTGTCTCACGCCCTGAGGTGCTATGTGGATTCACTTTAACAGGAGTTATTGGTGTTGTTTTTGGCAGCATTGCTGGTTATTTTTCCAACGCCACCCTAGCATCTGGGTTATCCGTTACGTTTGTTTTTTTTGGATCTTAATGCGTTCCTTATTTTGTCTTTCCCTGGATACTAGAGTCTGCTAAGGGAGCTTATAGGCGGTCTGAGGATTTTCATCGGGAAATAAGAATCGCTTTCGATTGCTCCAGGTCCATGCCTAGGGGAAGATCTTTTTCCTTGATCTTATGCCCCTTTTCCGGCTGTTTGAAGCTTAACGGAAGTTTTGCACATTGGACGAATACAAGTTTGTGTGGGAAGTAGCCTGTGCTCTCGTGCTCTGATGTATTGTATGCCAGTCTGCACAGTACCTTATCCCATTTTTCGGTTTGGCTAACGTATGCTTTTGAATATTTTGTCAGGTCGTGGTGCATACGCTCGATCGTACCGTTGCTGTACTCCTGATTTTGTCGACTTTAAATAGCTTGGTGAATTTCTCCATGGTTTTGTTCATGAAGTGTGTTCCCTAATCAGATGATAATTTTTATGGGGCTCCAAAGTATGATAAAAATTTGTCTGTCAGAGCTTTTACTGTTTTCTCTACCGTCACTTTCTGGATAGGGGCCAACACTATATACTTAGTTAGCCAATCTTGTATTGATAAAATGTGTGTATTGCTGTAAGCTGATATTTTCTTTATTGGTCCATAGAAGTATATCGATATCTTTTTAAATGGTGTGCTTCCAAGCACTTTATCACCATGGCCTGTTTTGTTTTCACTTGCACTAGCTTTTTTGTTTCCAATGACAAGCAGTCGAGTACGTACTGCCTTATGTCTAGCCTCATATTTCGCTAATACAAGTCTTCTTCTATTTTGCTATACGATTGGTTAATACCCCGGTGTCCTTCTACTGCTGATTCGTGATATTTCTTTATTAGTTTATATCTTTGGTCTACTGGTGGCACTACCACTGTATTCCTGTATAATGTAGCACTTATTCTTATGCCAGCAAGGATTTTCTCAAATTATTCGACTACGTATGACCATTGGTTAAGATTTAGTATCACTAAATTACTTATTATTACTATTGTTTTTAATTTGTTCACCATTACTAGTGATCTAAGGGCTAATACGCATTTCCTTAAGTCGGATCCTAGTACGAAATTCTTGAAGGGAGTTTTTGCGTACATCCGACTAACGCATACTTTCCTTATTTTGGATAGCATGACGTCACTGACTACCTTTATCTCGTTACTCATGGCTACTGGGTTTATATAGCCTCGCACATATAGCGCATTAATGTTCTCTGTGCCTGGAATATCGTCTGTTATTGTAAAGAACGCCAGGTTATCGATATACCTGAACAAGTGGTCTTCAAATTTTTTCATTTTTTGAAATGGGGTGAAGTCTGCGTTGCCTTGTGGGGCCCATGGAGGTACATGGTGTGGCAATCGTGTCCTACATACTCTATACTTTTCTATTGCGTCCGCTTTGTCGAAAATTTTTCGTTCCTCACCGGACCTATCATCGCTTTTTTCTATTACAGCTTTTTTTAGGCCCTGGTTGCTATCTCCTTTAAGACTTTCTTCTGTGTTATATCGAGGTTCCTAGTTATCAGAATCGTCGTCTTGATTTTCATTATTATTTTTAGATGAGGCGTCGCTATTGGCTTCCTCTACTAGGGGTTGGTAGCGTTGGCTTTCAAGATGAATGTGCTTGAATTTTGTGTCTTTCCTCTCCTATGAATGGTTGGTATACTATATTATCGGGTGATATTAACAGGTGTCTACATACGTTTGCTTCATACTGTTGTGAGAATATAAAAGCATATTCCCCGTTGCCAAATTTATGGCTGTTATTAAGTATTATTTTCATTTCCTTTGGGTCTTTACATTTATTTATCAATTTTAACTTACGTAGTACTTTTTTAAGTTCGTCTGTTGATGTACAGGAGTATAAGGCAGTGGAATAGACAGTTTCCATCGTTAGAGACATCGATCGTTCTTAGCCGTTTGTAGGGTTCTGCGCATTAAGTCCCTGATACTCGAGGCCTTGCATCGTTTTCGTCGTTTATCGCAATCGGTGTATCATCGCTTTCCTATACAACGATTCTTATGCCTTCTTACCCCTTAATGTCTTTCTTTTTAACGTCGATTGAGACCTTTGCTCAAAATTGATTAGTTGATTTATAAAGTATTCATTTTAAATTTGTAATTGGACCACTGTTATTATTCTAATTTTTGCTTTTGCCATGGGTTTTTTTGTATCTAGTGGTCGCCGAGTCGCATGTTCGTTCGATGCCGTTTGGCTTGGTCCTGTCATTTCCGTCCCCCTTTCATCTTTCTATTTTTGTCTTTAGCTCTGCTCTCTTTTTGTTTAAGTACCTACTTTATCTTTCGATTTTCTCTTATCTTCTTCGTATTCTCCTGGTACTACTGCTGCTGCCGTTTCCCCTATTGTCTTCCTAGCTTTCCACTCTCTCTCTTTTTCTGCTCTTTACACTGCCTCGCTATTCCACGCTAGTTGGAACCCCCAATGTTCTGCTGGTTCAAATTTCTTCTGCATTGCTGCCGATGAATTACAATGCCCAATAATAATCTCTTCGGAGTATTGCAAATGCTTGACGGTATTAGAAAAATTTGGGATTTTGCTATGTATTGTATCCAATTGACGTTTACGAGTTCTGTGTTGTATTTTTTCTGCAATACCTTCGTTTATAAGCGGTGTGCTTGTGGTTTTAACCTCTTTTTCCTTATTTTTCTCTTTACGCATGTACGCTGGTTTGTTGTCCACTGGTCCTTGTGACAAAATTTTCTGTTTGCCGTTTACCACTATAAGGGTATTTTTATCTGTCTTATCTTTTGGTTTTTCTGTTACCTTTAATTCTGGTTCTGCATCTCTATCACTGTGGCTGTTGGTATTTGACATGTGTTCAGTTGTTCCAAGTTGCCTGGGTTTTTTCTAATTACTTTTTCGTCTGACTCATCAGAAGCAGATGTTTCTATTTTGTCTTTCTTATTCTTTTGTATTAAGTTCTTCTGCCTCCTTTTAAGTATATTATATATCCGTGCCGGTGGCGCGTTTGCGTCCTCGTAATTGTCCCTTTCCTGTTTTTCCACGAGCTCATACAGCTCCCAGCGCGGCAGTTCTAGATTTTCCTCGCAGACTTTTATTATTGGGTTCCGAGATAGGGCATCCGGTGACTTGTTTATAAGTTCAGGTCTGTAAACAACGTCAAACTCGTATCCTCAAAGTTCTGCCTTCAACCTTGTAAATCTTAAGTCCAGTTCCTTTAATGTGTAAAAATGCTTGAGCGGTTCGTGGTTCGCTACGACTGTAAATTTTCAGCCGAACAAATATGGTCTAAATTGCTCTTTAGCGTATACTATCGCAAACAATTTCTTATCGTATGCCAAGTACCGTAGTTTACTGCCTTTTAAACATCCGCACCCGTATTTACAAAGGAAATCTGAGCCTGTACCTCCTTGGCTTCAAATTGCTCCGATGAAGTAGTTAGATGTGTCAGTTGTTACTATAAATAGTTCACTTATGTCTGAGGCTATAAACACTAGTTCGTTACATAAGGCGTATTTTAGTTTTAGAAAATTCCTGTTTCTCTGTCTCTCCCCATTTGAACTCAATAGTTCTTCTTGTCAGTTTTAAAAGTGGTTTGGGCTATTTTTGCATACTTATGAACTATCTACAGTACCCCAAATGTCCCAGAAATTGCTTTATTTTCTTGGCATTTGTCAGTTTTGGGAATTCTTTCACGGCCTCAACTATCTGTGGGTTTGTCTTTATTTTTTGTTCCCAACAATGTGTTTCTATGCCTTTGCCTCATCTTTGAGAAACTGGTATTTTTTTGGCTCTATTGTTAAATTTGCATCTACTAGCCTTTGTAACAATCTCTTAAACTGTATACCATACTGATCCAGGCTCTCCCCAAACACCATCCTTATGCATTTTAATTTCGTGGCCCTGCAGTCCTGCGAGCGCTAGTATCATCACTCGCATAAAGGTATTTGGTGAATCGTAGCATATCATTGGCATTATTTTATATTGGTAGTGCCCTTTTGGGTCTGAAAATGCAGTCTTGTGCACGTCATCCTCGTGTCTTTCTACTTGGAAAAACCCACTCTTCAAAAGTATTACCGTTATGTTTCGCGTGGCCACCAAATTTTCTAAAATTTTGTTTTGAAAGAGTAACGGATAGCATAAGCTCACCGTCACTTTATTCAATAGTTTCAAGTCTGTGATAACTCTCTAGCGTTTTTTCTCATTTCGGCCCAGGTTGTTTGGTACAATCCATGTGTTGGAGCTATATTTCAACTTGGATGGCTTGATTACACCGTCCTTTAATCGCTTATTCAGTTTCATCTGCATCTGTTACCTTAATTTTACAGGGTATATGGCCCTTTTTGCAGTGATGGGTCTATCTGCCGTTGTTTGAATCTTATGTATCAATAAATTTGTTGCCTCTAGCGGGTCGCCCTCTAGGCTGAATACAAGAGGGTTAAATTCTATTAGTTTTCGTACGTGCCTTATTTCTTCTGTGTTGCAGCTTAATGTGTCAACAATTTACATTATTTCTTCGATCTGTGCACGCATGATTGTTTTTTTGGCTAGTGCACTGTGCCCCTTATTGCCGTTATTCTTTTTATCTTCCTGCTTTGCCCAATGTTAATTTTCTTGAACATCTACTGACTCGGCGTGGTTTACCCTTGCTCAATTTTTTCTTAATTCTCGCTTGATTCTTAATTAAATAGTCTTATCATCGCTTTCCGCAAGCCTCTAGCATAGTCCCCTTCGATGCCGAACGGTTCTGCCATTTACGCAGTCTTACATTCTATTAACGCTACTTCCGGTATTGGTACCCTTACTTTTTCGTTCGTTATATTTATCTTTTCTGCATAAATTTTGCCCTCTTAATTTTTTGCCATGAAGTTTACGAACAGGATTCCCGAACAATAAGTTAGCAGGGCTCTCAAATTAGTAAGCTGGGGCCCGTGAGAGTGACCTAGGTGGTATCAAGCTAGGATTGTAATGGGGCTCTGTGTGGGCGCTAACTGGGACCAAGAAAGTTATCGTGTGCCTAGCTTTTCCTTGTACGCATCAAGAGATTCAAGAGCAGAGAGGGGTATATATGTATATATATATATATAAAGGGAGCAGCTGTATGACTGTGCATATTGTAGATTCCATGTGTGTGTTAAAAAAGTAGAGCAGTAGTTAAGGTAAAAGCACCAGTACGTAAACACTTCCTAAAATTGCACCAGTAGATTAAACAGCTTGAATAAACTTTTTTTAATTTAAGTGGATGAAAAAAAAATTTTTCTGATATCCTTTGATCGTTCTTTAGATAAAACAAAATTTATATTTTAGTAAGTCTTTATACTCAACGAGAAAAAAATTATTTATTCGTGCAACTTGTATGAGGTGGCTTGTGAGACTGTTCAGGTACTAGTACCATTAGGTTTTACCTATGTTCAGTACTCGAACACATAAAAACGATTGAAATCACTGTTAATCAATAATAATAATAATATGTCAAGCCAGTCGTTATAGTTTTCATAATATATTACCAATGAAATTAGAAAGAAATTTTTTGATTTGGTTATTTGCAATACATAATAAAAATAGAAATAAGTAGAAGGCAGCTAACATAACCTCTCTTCCATTTAAATAACATGGGATGTTCAAGTACTCGGTCAAAAATACGTATCGGTACCAATACCTGAACACGCTGTTCATCTACTGGGTCATTGGTAAAAGAAACTTAAAAATTAATTTATTAATTTTACACATGACCTAGAAAAACTTGTTTGTTTTTATTTTAAAGGAAAAAATGTAAGCTTACTGGCGCAATGACTGTTTTGTTGTTATGCAAATCAAGAAATTCAATAAAAATAAGAAAACAAAGACTGTCTGTAAAAAGTGTTCACGTACTGGTGCTTTTACCTTACTCATATAAAGTATTAAATACAAAGGCTTGCTTAAATTTAATTATTTTAATAAATTACGATGGGTGACAAAGAGTAGCGTTTATTGTAGTTAAATTTTAAAACAGTTTGTGAATATTTAGAATTTTGAAGCATGGGATAATCAATGAAGTGGGAGTTTTTTAAAATGAGTGTGATTTGCAAATAAATGATGGTCATAAATGCCATTACAAATTATACTTTTATGTGTCACCTACATTGTTTATTAAATGTTATTTTCAAATCTCTTTTTTCACCCTGTCCTTTATAGGTTAATTATGATGCCAATGTTATCGCCACATAATCTCCCATTACACTGCACCATCTACCTCTATGTATTTGTTCTAGTTGGACCTACATAGGTAACTGGGTAACAAATGTAGGCCTAACATAAAACCCTCCTTAACTTCCTGATCAGGTTTCTTCTTCTATGTTCCGTAAGGGAACCCAGCTTACTTTACAATGGTCCTTAGTTTCTTTTACGCGTGCAAATACTATTTTTCTCGTTCTTGCCAGAATCTCAAAAGAATTCCCATTCGTATAGCGGATTCTTGGTGCCGTTTCATATTAGTCCTTCACTTTCAGTGCTTATGAGGCCGTCATATAATTTAAATGTGTCCTAGCCGATTATGCCTTACACTTTGATCAGAAAGTTATCAGGGACTACATGCAGAGTTACCCTTATACCGTTTAGAGGTATTTCCCTGTGTCACGCCTGTTATAAGAACTCTATCTCTGCCATTCACATGTATGGGCGTGTCTTCTGTGAGATAGCTATTTTTTATAATCGAAATTTTTGTACCGGTATCTGCGTAAAATTTTGCGTTATTTACTCGTAGTTAAAGGGTATTTAAAAGTACTGAGGGTGGTGCACTTCCTTCACTTGATATTTTTATTACTACTTTGCAAAGAGCTTCTTCTTCATCTTTACCTTTAGGGCTTTGCATCTCTGATGGAGGGGGAGCTGGCCTAGTACCAGTATGGGTGGTAGAGGCCCAGTCCGTATGTGGGTGAGGTGGCCCAGTTCCTGCTCTGTTTATCTACTTCTAATACTTTTTTAATTTAGTGGTTTAGTTCATTTCACTAATAAAGCACCACGTAAATTTCCTCGAAGTAGCTCTAACAATCAAAGCTATTAAGAAAAAAATCAGGTGTGGTAGTCGGGATCCCTGGCAGATATGAAACTTTTAACTCAAATGGTATTAAACTCAGTTGAACAGAAACTAAGAAAATTAGAGTAAAACTAGTTTTAATAGGTTTTTAAGAATTTGATGTTAAAGTTGTAAAAATTGTATTATTATTGAGTATTTAAGCACGTGCATGCATAAAATATATGTACTTATCAATACTACTTATGTTATCCATGATTCACGCATTTTCATTTCGTCCATGTTTGCTATGATATATGTATTATTACATGTACGAATTCTTGGTTATGTAATACAGAACGAATCGAAAGTTTTCACCATACTGCCCCAAAAAAAGGTACTTTTGTCCAGTTACGCGGGACACTTAATTGCTTTCATTTAAAATTACTATTCGTGCATTTGCTATGACATCATATATGTACAATTTATTCTTGTAGGAATCATTGTATTCGACAAATAAAAATTTATTCAAATTTTGACTACCATAAAAGTAAAATCGTTTACTCTTTCTGATTGGAATTAAGAAATACAACAGTCACATAGCTATTTTCCATTGCTAATTTCTTCTAATCTAAGAATTAATAACAAAAATACAGGTTTTAGTCTCATGCGAATTATTCTTCTAATACATGATAGAGAGTAGAAAATAAAACAGTTTATAGCTAGGATATGTAGGATATAGCTTTTGCCTTTGAGATATAATTTATTATTATTAGAATTATAACGATTATTTGTATGAATCCGTTTAACGTATATCTTTGAATCTCAATATTTATTTTCTATACGTGAGAATATTTAAGGCCTATATTTGGGATTCCTTCATAAATATGACTGTTTTTCGAATTTTTAAAGGTTATGTTGTAATGAAAATTCTTTGAAGATTTTGTCAACATCCATCTTTATGTTCTAAACATGCCAAACTTTATAAAAAAAACTGTTTTTGCTTGTTCTTTTCAAGATACAGTCAAAAAACAAGAAAATTAAAGTTATGTTTTTGCGTAGTCCAACCCCTTCACATTTGTGCACATTAATCATGTAGTTCCCTTTTAGAAAACCCGTAAATAAACTTACTTTTATCTAATTTTTCTTCTCTTTTGAGATACACAGTTTCCTCTTATTTTTTAAGTTCAGATTGCCGTATTATACATATTTAATACTTTATGTACGTTTTCTTGCATACAGGTATACAAATAAAAGGATGGATAGAAAAGGAGAACCATTTTTGTGTTCTTTTGAAACACTTTAAAGAGATCAAGCACTATTATACTATTATGCATACGAACAGTATACAACCGGAAAGCAGGGCTCTGCCTCATCAGAATTGTTGCACGGGCCAGGCCATGCAACGCGTACATATGTAAGCAATATACATACATGCACACGGTTAAGTCGTAGCATAGAATTATACATACCTATAATATTCATAGGTATAGTAGCAGCGCGAGGGGAGCACGCGGCATACATGCGAGAGAGAGAGAGACGAAGCAGTCAACTGTAAAGTGGGCTCACGCTGCGAGAGAGAAGGATGGAGTGGGAGGGAGTATGTAATAGAAGAGCTTGAGTAGAGGGCTTGGGCCACAAGATGGGTGGCAATGTTTTTCCGTAACGTATTTTCCACCACGTGGCTGCTCACGACCCAACATAAAAAGTTTCACTTCAAAAACTATTTAATAGAACACTTGTTTTAATACTTGATAAAGCACTTATTGCACTACGTGAAATATCGCCTCAAGTGTCGTAACATGTATCCATACACGTACAGTAGTAAATTTGGTCACCAGTGCTCTTTTTAGTATTATTACGAGTGATGCAATAGGTACCTTTACGAGTGCAGTACCAAGTACCGCAACAAGTATCACAGTAGGTACAGTAACGAGTGCAGTATTGAATATTGTATCAAGTGCTTTTCTATCGTATCTCAGTATTGTACTTAGTGTTGCAATAAGTACTGTAACGAGTGCAGTAGCAAGTATCGTTTCAAGTGCCGAAGCAGGTATCGTAACAAGCTCAATAGTAGGTGTCTCTATAATTGCGGTAGCAGCTACCATAACAATTGTCTAGTAGGCTTCTTTACGAGGGTAGTAGCAGCTATCGTAACAAGTGTTGGATTGGTTAATGTATCGAGTGCTGTAGTGAGTATAGTTACAAGTGTAGTAGCAGGGATTTCAACAACTACCATAGCAGATATTACACCAAGTACCGTAGCAGGTATCGTAATAAGTGCAAAAGTAAATATTCTATTTAGTGCTATCGTAGGTATCATAACAAGTGCTGTAAAAGGTATTTGTATAGTTGCAGTAATAGCTATAATAACAAGTGTCTAGCAAGTATCGTAACAAGTACAGTAGCATACGAATTACGTATTTAGTTATGTTCTTTTATCAGAGAATAAGTTTCTATTGAAAAAAGTACGCAAAATCCAATTTATAACAAATTTTATACGTGATAAAGACATTTGAAGAGATATAGTGTAGACGTAAGATTCTACCAAACGATGCATCATGAAATATTAAGAAGCAATAACTTGATGACGCAAAGAAACAAACTGAATACGATAAAAACTATTGTAGAAATTTAAACTAGCGTCTCTTTCTATTTCTTTTTTCTTTCTTTTTTCGTTGTTCTTCTAGAATTTCTAAGGTGATTACACAGAGCCATCAACCGAATTATGTACTCGTCATATAACAAAGTATGATTTGATAAGACATTTCTATTTGTAAAAAACTAGGAAATAAACTTACTATAAGTTTTTTCAGTAGACATTATTGTAAACATTATTTTGATGTCGTACCATGGACTTCTTAAAATACTTTTTTTAGAACTCTATCACCTCACCTTCTGTTGGTGTCATTTTTGCAATAAGAACTTTTTCATTTATCAATTTTATTAACCGATTGACAATTTTAGTGGGTTTATCGTTGAGTCTTGATAAAATGTACAAAACATCTTTTATTGGAGCACAAACATCATGATGTTCTGTCATTAGTACCTAGTAAATTATATTTGGTTATGACTTTACAAAATCAATTATACATAGAATCATTTTCTCGTACAAGTTTAAGAGATAAGTGATCCAATGGAGCTTCAAGCAATTTTATAATGTAACAAAAGTTTTAATGGATTTAAGACATCTTGCCCTTTAATAATAATAGGGGACTCTACCCTTTGTGAGCTTTAAGTGACAACTACAAACATGTTACGAACAATTCATTTTTATTATTTTCTAACTCAATGAGTAGAGATAAAAACTTATTTTATTAATCTTAATCAATTTTAAATTCCAAGTGGAGTTTAAGCAATTATTTGATTGAAAACTAATATTTATTAAATTTTTAATGTAAAGCTCAAAAACAACTATTTGATTTAAGATTTACCTTGTATGTACGAATTATCATTGTCATTATCATCATCCCAACTATCGTCTCCATCTCCATGACCATAATCGTCATTAACACTATTGTCACGATCATCATCACTATTATCATCTTCGTCGCCTTCACCATTATTATCGTTATCATTATCTTTATCATTGTTAGCACCATCACAATCATTGTTATAATCCATTACTTTTGAAGATCTTGTAGTGTTATTTGAATCTGAAATTTTTTATTTAATACTGTACATGTTATTATTTATGATAGATTCTTTATTTATAACATAAAAAAGTGAAGACCTTTATTTATTAGATCTTTTAATGTGCGAGCAGCCAGTAAATCATTATTAGTAGCTTTTAAATTTTTTTAAATTTACTATTTTTATTACTATCGCTGAAAAAAACATAAAATGTTTACTTAGTGTTTGTTGATCCACCTTGAAACATTTTGGCAGCGATTTCACCGGTAAAGCTAAAAATAACCAAAGATGTATAAGTTCTTAGCATTAATAAAATTAATTCGTACACTGAAAGTTAGCACTGAAGGTCTTTTGGTGAATTAAATTCTCTGCTATTAATTTACTGGGGTCAGTTGCAGCAAGTAAAAAATAAATTACTTACAATGGTATTCGAAAAAAGTTATTGCTATCAATAGAACCATAAAGAACAATAAAATTTTTTTAAAAATTAACTTAATGATATAAAAAGTTTGAGTGCTTGAAGTTAAAACTGATTCATAATAATCATTTCTGGTACCATTGTGTATAAATAAAATAATTTAGATATTAAAATTTGATATTTTCAAAAGAATGATTTTGAATTTAAAAAGTACAAACTGGAGGAATCGACATCAGGATATTTTATTTGTCCATCATAGAAAATTTCAAAACCTTCCAAGTAACTCTTATCATTTGTGAAATTACGAAGATAGCTCTGATAAATTCAGTAACAATACCATTATGCATGCCAAAGTTGTGAATAGTGAGCCATCCAAAAGAGTATTGTGTAAGCTTAAGTGTAAAATATTCCTGGTATTCTATAAATGCTCAGAATCCAGTAACCTGGACTTTTGTTAAAGTAAAGGAACTTTCAAAAAATATAGAATGCTTACGTCTAGAGAACATCGAAATTTTCTGTTGATCATTTATTACCCTTGACGTACTTAAAAAGGACCATATTTCAACACTACTACCGTTTTTATGGTCAGTATCGCAGTAGTAGTGAGCTGCGTTGCGAAAGCTGTATTGATCGTGCTTAACTCCAATCAGCAGCAGCAGCAGTGAGAGCAAGCTTTAAAAGATATTTTAGCAGGGCGCACCAACGACAGCCCTATCAGCGTGAGGGCTCAGCAGCGGCAGTTGCGACGAGCCACCTTCTGACGGGGTGGAGTTAGTGCTGAGTGCTATGAGTCCAGATGGCTGTGAATGCAGATGGGGATGAGATGAAGCAGCAGGTCTCACATCTCTGAAGCCGTGATGAGTGTAGAGGAGAGTGAATGGAACAGAGGTAGACCAGTCAAGACATTGTTACTGAAAACTGCTGCTGAATCAACTGTTACTTAAAAAAATGACACAGACCTGAGATAACACAGACTCTACTTGATAAAAAGTCTTAAAATTGAAAAATCTTTTTCCGATGTAAAATACTAAAAGTAAATGTTAACTTTTATTTTTACAGGAGTCACAAAAAAAGAAAAAACTATCTGTTCAAGGAGAGGTTGCTATCAATACTCCCGAAAAAAGAAGGATCGTAGAGCTTGACACATTCAATGGCCAGCTTTGGTACTGTGACTGTGATATTTTATTCATAATAAAGAACTGAATCAATAAAAAAAAAGTTTAAACTAGCTAGTGTATTTACGATTCCATGCCATCAGTGTTAAAGGTAATGTGAAGTGTGTACTAATAAAAGGGAAGGCCCTAGTTAGCCATTTCATGTCAACACAAAACTAGCTTTTGGTACGTATATGTAAGAACTATGCATTGGATTAAATATGTCAAATTTGTTTAAGTGTACACATCTTTCAATTTTGACGTGCACGTATGATCGAGGTGGGAAAAGGTGAGATCCATATTAACTCTCTACTCTCGTCACTTAACGATCCACCTGTTAGGTCAGCAATATTGAAGAAACATGAAAGAGTTATTGGCCCAGCTATTAAAGTAGTGGCTTAAGAAAGCTTCGTCACTGGTATTAAGATCGAAAAAAAAAGTGCAACTAATTTTGTACAACAGTGTGCTGGAAATTAATATTGAATTAAATTTCAATAAAACTACTTTAGTTACACCATTCACTAGTGGACACAGATAGATTAAACTTATGTATACACTTTTACAAATATTTTGTTACCTACAGAGAATCTTGTAACTATATTGTACGTATATTTTAACATGTTAACGTATACACAACAAACACTATTATTAACTATCGATTTATACAAATAAATGTTAACGTTTGATTTTTATCCAATTTTTTTTAATTTTGCTTGTATGTTAATGACCTGTAGCATCACAAGTAAGGTTTTTAAACTGAGATTTGTTTGTGAAAAAATTATTTCAAGTAAATAAGAAAAATAAGCACTGCATTTTTTATTTTCGTCCCACATAGATTGAATCATGAGAAAGGTATAGAAGCCCTTGAGACAGCTATACAAGGTGATAATCAAGAATCAGGTAGTAATGGGGAGCTCCATCTGACAGCTGGATTCGATAAAGCCTGGCAAAAGAAGGGTACTGGCAGGGCCTACAACAGTTTATCTAGTCATGGGGTTGTCATTGGTCATTATAGTAAGAAAATCCTATCTTATGGTGTGAGAAGTAAGGACTGTCGATTCTGCAAATCAGGTCACTCACCCCAAGATCATCATCGTCGACAAAACTTTGATGGATTTGTAAAAGCTATGGAGTCAGATTTAGCTGTCTAGCTTATCACAAAGAACCACCTCTTTGATAAGGAAAATGTTGACGTATCTATTTTAATTGGTGATGACGATTCGAGCACGGTTGCAGCTGTTCGTCGGGAGGCTTGCCACAAGATAACTAAATGGTCTCACTATAGTCACACGTTCAAAAACTTCAAGAACTTATTATATGACATAAAACTAACTCCAAGCCGTATTCAATACTTTTCGAAGTATTTTTTATACACAGTAAAGAAAAACAAGGGAAACTCTAATAAAATTATGTGTGAACTTATGGCTATCGTATCTCATTAATACGGATCATACGATAAATGTGGAAGCTGGTGCACTTTTACTTCTTTTAACAATTGTGTTTACAAAAATCTTCCAAGTCGAAAACCATTGGTCGAGAAAAATCTCTTTATCTCCTTGACTCATATATTTTCTCAGTATACAAGGTGTACTAAGAAATTTTCCGAATGTGGGTCTACTAAAGGAAACGAGTCTGCAAATAATGTTATCGCTTCGAAAAATCCTAAGGCTCAACATTACGCGGGTTCAGAATCTTTGAACTATCAAGTGGCTGCTGCTGTCAGTCAAAAGAACATGTGGACTATGTACTGTAATAAGGTATTCAAAAAATTAAACCTTTCACCAGAAAAAAAATCTAAAAAATTTAGGGAAACGAAAAATCTTTAGAGAGACAAAATTTTGCACTGAAAAACAACCATTGATTTCAAGAAACGTATATCCTTATTCAAAAAGACTAGGGCACACAAAACTGCATCAAAAATTTGAAAAGGAGGCATTACGTATGAATTTGGCATATCTATACTCGATTCATTGTATGTTGTCAAAATAATTAGTAGACCTTCTCTTCCGATGATAACCTCAAGCTGTAAAATAATTTATTTCGATTAAGAAGCAACTGATTTTTGTGTTGTAAATGATCACGTCATTCAAGTATGAATCATCTTTTTAAAAAAACTGTTTTATCGCAATGTTTGTGCGTTAGGCTTTTTTTTACAAGAACATGTGTCTTTTCCAGATTTGCAGCCTGCTCTCAAGATGATGCTAATTTTAATGCATATATCATTCCAACTGTGTCCATTGGGAAAAGGGCATTTGAAATTCATGGCTTGAGGTCAGCTGGTGGTGAACTATTTTTATATGATGAACTTGTACGCGCTGTATCCGCAACAGTTGTGTTTAATCTTCTGTTAGAGTACTTGTAAAAATTTAATCAAAAAATTATACTCGTGGCACACAATGGTTTTTAAGTATGCTACTTTTTTCTACTTTCATTACTACTTACTTATTATTTAAACTGTTTCAATAATTGAAATTTTTCTAATAATCTTATAAAGATATGATGTCCCTCGAATTTTATGACTTGCTGAACAAGTTGGTAAGCTTGCTGAGTTAGAAAATATAATAGCAGGATTTGCAGACACTTTTTATATTTTCAAAGATGTTCCTGTTGACAGAAAAAGCGAGTTACTAAGTTTCAAAATTTCATCTTCAGTTCAAGACTTTTTTCCCAAGAAAAAAGACTTATATTACATAACGCACAAGAAGACGTTTGAGTTCATAGTCAAATATCTCAAAAAATAACTTAATGTACTCTGATAAAAAATAATGTTAGAAGCATGTAAGCCATTGCATACGAACAAACCTTAAAATGTGATCATGAGCTATGAAAAATTTTACTTCTAGAGTACAAATCTAGTGTTTTGAGCGGTATGATAAGTAAATTGTGTAAGGCCGGCATAACCAGATCAGTATTAGTCGCCACTTACAAAGAAAAGGGTGCTGACGGATTAAAGTATTTATTAAGTCAAACAGTCGATGGTAAAGCTCTAGTTACTATAACTATAAGAAAACGTTGTAAAGTATAAAAGATATATTTGAAGTATGACTCTCAACTAGTATGTTAGTTACTAAACAAATATGTATTTGTACGACGATAAAAAAAAGTATTGTTACTATTATATCGTGAAAAATATTTATAACAGTAAAACGTCTGTTATAAGTTAATAAATACTTTCAATAAAAGCTTACGCATCACGCATAACAATTAATATTCTAAATCTTATAGTTTTTTTTTAACAAACTGCACTCCTTTGTTCCGAATTAAAGAAATATATTGATTCAATTCATTCACAATAAATTTTTGAATACATTCCTGATTGGCGCGTTATTTACAGATGACATTCTAACTAATATTTTTCTAATCGTGTCTATAAGCTTATTACAGGCGGAAACATCTCAATTAAATCCACAGCAACCTATTTATTTCTTATGTTTAATTGAAAGCGTGATAGTTAAACTGCATGTCTCTAGTTTTTTGTTCATGTATGAACTGATTTGAAAGAGTTAAGATGAGATTTCCGGTGAAAAAATGCCGCCTCCATGAGAAGCTATGTATAAGATGCTCATTGGTAACGCGTTTTACTAAAAATTTTCCGGAGCAACCTATGCTGAAATTGTGCACAGAGGTAAAAAACATATTCATTGACCGTGAATTCTAATTTTATCCATTTCACAAGTACTTGAATAAGTGTGTTGAGCCTTCTTAAAATATATTTTAATTGAATATTAGGAAGTATACGTAAGGTTTTTGCAAAAAAATTCCAAACTTTCATTTAAAAGACATACTCTACTAGTACTTTGTTTAAATTATTAATAGGAAACTTTAATTATTTCTCTCAACTTTTTTATTTCTTAAAAAATATTAATCTGTGTTACGAAAGTGTGGTTAGGATCAGGAACTAATATTAAAATGGTTTTATTAACTTATTATTATCTTCTCTACTATTTTTTTTACAATTAATACTTTCCCTTGGTTGTGATATGTGGCTATAGTATTATATTATTTGAAGTATAAGAAATTGCACCAAAACATAACACAAAACAGAATTTTATAATTAATAAAATTTGAGGGCTATCAAAATGCTATCATATGTTTTTTATTTTGTGGATTATTTAGTTATACAAACGAATGTTTAGTTTTACTTATGATTGATTTAAACTCTTTTCCATTTTATTTTTTTAAGCGCTAAACATAATGTTTTTTTTGTGAAGCGATTGCTGACTTAAATTTTAAGTAATTCTATTGATTCTTGCAACATGAGTTGTGCTTAATCTTTTCTTGTAATACTTTTTAAAAAGGACTAATGTGGACTAAAAAAGTATGTTCAAAATAAGTAACTATTATTAAAGTAGTATTTTTAATTTCTTATCATTTTTTTATTGGTGCTTAAGAGATTTCACCTTGGACGACAATGTATGGACGATCTAAGACTTTATGTACTTTTCCAGCCTAGGTACGTAGTATACTTATTATGACAAAATCGTAATACGTTATTAAAAGCTGACTTCTTCGTTATGAAGACAAAAATAATACTACTCCTAGCCACAATCGCTGCAATATTGTACGAACTCCAAAAAAACGTGATATAGATCATGTGTGGTCACAGTCTAATGAGGTTGTAATCTCCAGAAAACTGTGCTTTAACATATATATTATATTAACTCATATTAAAAAAAGTAGATTTGAAGACATGAAGTCATATAAGAGCTGTACTACAATTTAAGATACCCATTAACAAAGATTTTACATCCTTACTGTCATAAAACTAATACAGATGTTAAATTATGTAATGTTAACATTAGCTGTAATGTACTCAAAAACCATTTGAAATATCTTAGCTTAGCTATTCATCTTATTAAACATTACAGACTCTCATAGTACCATTTATCTTATAAGATTGGAGTTTTCTTACTTAAACAGCACAGTTAGTGTACGAATAAGTCTGAGTTATTAACAACATTTTTTTACCAAGTAAAAAAACAGAAAGTAGCGCTTATGGGCTTACTTTGTGCTTGCAAATCACTTTAAGCTATAGGACAATATTTTTAGATCACAGAGTCGAAAAGTACTACAATACTTAAGATAGTTGTTAAGGGTGGCAAGCTCTTTTCACTTATAAGTGAGAAACTACGTAGCCCTCAAAAGTCAGCAAAAAAATTTTCTCGTTACACAGGTACAAACATACATCAGCCATGGCTTTCAATCGCGTTAGTTGTACTTTATGTCTCTGGTACAAAATCTTTTATTTTCATCGATAAACAGATATTAAACGGTGTCCACTTTAGCCTAAAGATACAATAGGCTTGTTGCCATAGGTAAAAAAATTTTTTATCTTTGTATGCAAAATACAAACAGACAAAATTAATTGGCCATCCTACTTTAGTTAATTTTTTACCCTTAGTAGATTACTTACATACATATATTTACGTAAAACTCTATCAAGTTGAGTCCGTGAAAATATTTTCTAATTTAATTAAAAATGTTTTTAACTTTATATCTTACGCTAAAATGGTAAAGTATTATACCACTGTCCTCCTGAACTTTGAAAATGGCACCTGTAACTACCACTTTGTTTTTTGAGGAGTATTAGTTAGATAGTCAGCAATGTCAGCATATACATTGTCATACATATAACAGTTCTGTAACCACCATTGAAGCTGAAATACTGCAAATAAGCTTAAACGTATTTAATCTTAACAGTTAATGCCTATAAAAAGTCTATTGACCAATTATTTTGATGAGAAGGGAAAGCTTAAGGAGATGTATCTAGTACTACTAGAGTGAGAAACTAAATTATACTCTTGAGACGTGATGTAGTTAAGAGTGTGTCATCTTTACTTGTATAAAAATGTTAAAAAATTAACATTTCTCAGAGAAAGGGGTTACAGTATAATAAGTAAGTTTATTTAAATCAAATATAAGATTAATACAACTCTTTTCAATTTATGATCACTTATTACAATTTTATCTGAATAAAACTACTATTTTTTCCTTACAATTTCATAAATTAATTTTTTTTTCACCCCAAATTAAAACAAATCTTTGCTGTACTAATATCCTAATGTTAATTAAGTTGCCTCTAAACTGTATAAGAAAACTTGCAGCATATTACGAAACTCATAAGAATATTTTTATTTTATTTCATCCATTTATAGCACGACTAGATGTACCGCTACAATAAGAGGTAATTTTATACTAATATCTATATTGTTTATTTTTTGTATCTATAAAGTTGTATGTTTACAAAAAGTTACTACTATTTCATATATCTTGTACTTTACAAATAATTAAAACTTTATGGTTACATAAAAAATTAGTACAAAAATGCACAAATTTATTTAAACTAATTTATACAAACACTTTTATGTTTCCACAACGTTCTCTAAAAAAAAGCGTGAACAATATGGGCACGGAACATCGTTCTCACCTCTACCATCTAATTTTGATGGTCTAGGTGCTAGTCTATATTTTTTGAGGTACAACTTGTATCCTTTTTGCCTTATAATTTGCAAAAGTCTTTTTTTGTGTAACTGATTCGATGTATTTTTTAACTCATTTACTGCTAAAATAATCCTGTGTTATTTTTCTAGATGCTTGCTGAATTTAAATATGAGTCTTGGAGGCTTACAAGATTGATAAAATGCTTGTTGTCTATTGCACACTTGAACAACTTTAACAGATGAATCGTCAATATTTTTAGTGTTACCTACAAAAAATTATATCCCACAGTTAATGACGTTAATAATAATTGTACAACAATAGATATATATTATAATTATAATTCAAAAGCTACTAAAAGGAAATTGTAGTTGTTGACAATCATTATTTATTAAAGTTTTATTGGTGTTAAAATGAAACTCATATAAAAGTTCGAAAATAATGTTTTTAGAGTCTTAAATTTAATTCTGTAGCTAAGACTTTTTTTCATATTTTATCTTACGAATGCAATCAAAAATATTTCTACTAAGATTAGCCATGTAGAGATAAAAATAAAATTGAGTACTGTCACACTGCCTTTGTACCTGGAAATAAAAAGGGGGGGGGGTACGCAGGAAGTGGATTGCCTCGTCTCGTACGTCCTTCGGGTCCCTCGTCCTCTTGGATTCTGCTCCTGAAAAGGGGAGTTTGTACGGGGTTTCTCCTCTCATTCTACCGAGAGGAAATAACTTTGGGAAATGCTACCGTATCAAGTAAGAAAATTGTTTATTGCACTCTCCACACGGCTCTACACAACTCCTCGACGGCGCTACAGCGGTTTCGCCTCGCCGTGTGAACCGCGAGCGCACGTTTGGGGTCCTGAGACCGGGAGGGGCCGCTGCCCTAACGCTCCCAGCCACGTCACGCACGCATACACACGCGCACCCTCACACGTAACCTCTCGTCCCTGTCCGTTCCCCGCCCACTACAGACCTGCTTTCTACTATCGCACCCTTTTCTTCTGGTCCCTTGGCAACCTTCTCACCCTGTCTTTCTCTCTCTCTCTCACACTATCACTGTCCCTCGTTAATCCCTCTCAGTCCCTAGTCCCGGTCCTCTCTCTCTCTCTTTCTCTCTCTCTCGTCCTTTCTACACACCTAGAGCGGAAAACGCGCGAACACCCCCAAGATTCGGCACTCCCGAGCATGCACCCGCGACTTCCCGTAACCTGGCTCTCTCTCTCTCTCTCTCTCTCTCTCTCTCTCTCAGTCCTCTGTATACTCCGGGACTTAGTTCCGGAGGTCTACCGGCGCTCGTGAGCCCTAGCACGACGCACAAAAAGAACGGAGGGAAAACACGCTACCTTTCGGCTCTCTGACTCGCGGCAACGGCGTATGGCGTCCGGCTGGGCCTCGGGCTGCTGGTGAGTCTGTGAAGCTGACGGTGGCGGTCCTACTTTCTCTATCTCGTCCTGTAGCCACTCTGCTTCTCGTTCTCTCTCTCTCTCTCTTTCTCTCGTCCTGCAGTCGCTTTGCTTCTTGTCCTGGGTCTTCTCCTCGTCGTGATGATCTCCGACGACGGGGACACAGCAGCTTCCTCTTCTCTCTCTCTATCTCTTGATCTGCCAACAACTTTCTCTCGCACTTTCTCTCTCTCTCTCTCTCTCGCTCACAAATCTAGCTAATACGCGCGCGAAGGCTCTCGACTCGAGACGAACTCTCCGTCCCCTTGCAACTACAGTGCGTACCTGTCGACTTTTTTTTTTCTTCTTTCTCTCTCTCATACCCGAGGGCCGCCGCCGCGACCCGAACAGTGGTGCGCGCGCTCACGCGTATTTTTCTCGCCGCTGTTGCTGCTGTGTCCCGTCGTTGCATCGTCCTCTTCTTCTTCTTTTCCGGGAGCCAAAACAAAAGAAGGATTCCGGGAAGGTAAGTCTTTGCCGGTGACGTCATACGCGTTGCGTCAGCGAGAGCGACATGAGCCGGAAGGCTCAATTTGCCTCGTTACAGTACATCTACATTATAAGGTAACGAATTATCCACAAAATTCTGTAATTAATATAAAACGTAGAAAATTATGGTTATAATGAATATATGGAAAATTATAATTGTGCGTTAGCTAAATACAAAACTATTACATAATGTTACATACAAAAACTTTTTAAGGAATCAATATTTGTAAGGGTTATTAAAATTTTTAAAATCATAAGATTTTTGTAACTTTCAATTCTCTAGTTTTTTTTCTAATAGTGCAGTACTACTTTGTAAAGTGACTACTTTTAATTAAATAAATTTTTTCCAACCATAATTTTGCCCACGAATTAAATCTTCAAGAATAATTTGATCCTTGCAGAAAAAAGAATTTTAATAGAACTTTTTATTTAAGGCTCTTATAAATCTTGACCTTACGTTAAAGAAACTAGTAGTGAGTAAATGCTTGGGTACCTAAGTATAAGCTTTTACTTTTATGACAGACCAACAAATGTATGTAAATATATCTTCCATGGAACAACAGTTTGAATAACTCACTGCGATAAATCAAAGGTCGTACGATCATCATTTTAGTAAATGTATTTAATGATTAAAAAAAGTGGTTATATACAGCTAAGTATTAAATAAATAAACAAGAATCAAGCCAATTCTTATAAAATAAAAAGTCATTAAATCTAAAAAATTCATTCACAAGACCACATCAATAAACCATGTGACGTGGCGAGTTCGATATACATCCAAATACGTTACGGAATCCTTGTCACCGACAATAAATGGCAAGAGTCTCATAGGTAGCTAGTTCTCTTCTGCATGTGGCTTGCTGTAGCGTTCAAAATTCCGGTCTCAGGCCCGTATGCCATAGCATTAAGAGTAACTATCACCCTGTACCTGTACCTTGGGGATGTGTGTGTGTATTACTAAAGGAATAAATCTGTGAATGGCAGCTATCGGTGTGTTGGTGTCCTGAAAGTAGGAATGTAGTGCGGGTGGCCTATGTTTAGTGCTTCATTGGCTGATAGTGTGTGCTAGGCCGCAAAACCAGTGTTGGTTTCAAGATGGTAAAAAAGGGTCCCCTCACCACTCTGCTGCCTTGAGAGAGTGGTAGGGGGACGTCTTTTCGGCCGCGGCTGCGCGACCGTGGCCGAGCGTCGTCTGCTAAGACAGTGGTTCTCACATTCTTTATTATGAGCCACTTCTAAACACATAAATATATGTACTCCAATGCATCACGACGCCCGGATGCCGGATTGTCACCAAGCTCCTGTCAAAAATATACGTATTGTGTGTTTGCAAACAAAAGCCATGTCAGGATGGTAATCCGAGATCGAGATAGCTGCTTCAGCTTCCTGACACGATTTGTTTCGGTTCCTGCTGTAGCTGCATATTTTCCTGGAGAAGTGGTATGAATCGGAGTGTACGCTATACGTGTTGGCAACAGCTGGCAAAACTTTACTGTGTTTGTGTACTTTTATGATGTATGATGCATATTATTTGCAAAGTCGAAAAGTGATGGATGATTTCACTTATTCAAAGTGTCACTCATCAAATGTAAATGATTCATAGGTGATTCCTGAATTCTTTCCAATACATGTCAAAAGTTAATTTTATTTATTTTCATTATTTACACTTAGATTGTAGTGCAAGTGAAAACAAGTTTTTAATTTATCATGTCACAGTGATAAATTGCAGTGATAGCCAGTGTATCAATGCTTTCCTGTGCCAAGTACGTAGTCATACATTTTTACTTGAAGCTTGCAGTAAAATTGGAATTGTATTTGGATGGCCGATGAGAGGTATCTCTGACAATCTGTCATGATGTATGCAAACATTCTTTGTAATGCTTTGTCAAGTGATGGTGGCCTGCACTTGTTCAGTGTGTCGCTAATAAGATTTGCAGAATTATCAGGTACTTTACAGTGTCATTACTTTCAAAATGTCACTTATCAAATGTACATGAGTCATAGGTATAAATTCTAAATAGTCTTTCAAGTCCATGTCTGTAAAGTTAGTTTTATTTATTTTTATTATTTACATTCAGATTGCAGTGCAGGTGAAGACAAGTTTTTAAATCATCATACCACAGTGATGAATTGCAGTGAAAGTCAGTGTGTCAATAATTTTCTGTGCCAAGTACGTAGCCATACATAATGTCGCCAAGCCTGCAGTGAAGATGAGATTATATTTGGATGGATGATTAATAAGTAAAGATCGCCTGCACTTGTTTAGTGTGTTATTCATACAGTTTGCAGAATTATCAGGTACTTAGATTATTCTTTTAAATAATATTGGGCTAATTTTCTTTCTTTCAATCATTTTTACTCAACTGGCAGTGCAAGTAGAAATAACGAGTCTTCACTTTATTACAAGAAACATCATAAAAAGGATCAAAGGTAGTCAAACTGAGGACTGCTATTGAGATAAAAATCAGATCATTCATGGAAACAGCAATAATTATTTCAGCTGCTGCTGTAGCTGCATATTTTTCTGAAAAAGAAGTCTGAATTGTGTTTGTTTACTTTTATGCTGTGGGGTGCATATTGTTCACAAAATTGCGGTTGCAGTTGTTTACTGCGAGGATTTCAGAAATCGCAAAAAAGCCGATGTTTCCTACTAACTATTGCATCAAACTTATATTATATCTAATAAAAATTAAGTACGCATGTGTTAATTTCTTGTTCATATATTTTATTGATTTTAATTACAACAATAATTTTCAGTTACGTAGATGGGTTATTGAGATGCAAATAGTACTGATTTGAAGGTTGTCCTGTGTGATCATAGAAGTTTTGTGTAGGGATACTGCCCACTTGCTGTTGCTGAGCATTGTACCCAGGCTGACCGTACACCACATTACTTGTCACAGTTGCAGGTATTTGGTGTACTTGGCGTTGTTGGAAAGTGCCTGATAATGTTTGGGCATGTGACTGAGCAGCAATGCTAGCAATACTGTCAACTTTCTGTAAATTTTCGATGTTTTATTTATATTGTATTATTATTTATTGAAGTGATGATTTAAATGTATAGTTTACGTTTGCTAACAAGCATATTTGCTCCTCAAGGTAGGTCTTTCCTCTTGAAGAATGGTCTCTTGAATATGGGTGTCCTGTTTTGTGATATCTTCCACTATTAAGTCCTCTACCTTTTCCTGAAGCATAAGTAGGCTACAACAGAGTACAAAAAAAAAATACAAAAAATATAATCATGGCACTTGTAGGATTTTATCTTTCATTTTATGTTGTTAAAATTTTTAAAGCTACTATTAAAGCAATTAAAAAATAAATTTTTGTTTCATTTCAAACATTTTTACGTGGACAAGCTCATTTACAAATTAATAATGAACATCTCTTGAACAAAATAATGTATTAGATGCGTGTGTGTCGCTATGCGGAAAGTGTTAACTAATTATTAACAAAAATATAACCTTTTTAACGTTATACCTTCTGGGATTGCCCTGCAGCCAAAGCGCCCTGTAGTGCTACTATTTGATGATACAAAATCTCATTTTGTTTGCACACCTCCGCATTGTTGCCTGGCAATTCATCCCTCTCTTTTTGTAAAGCAATAACCTCTTCTGAAAAGTTAAAAAAAATTCATGTTTTAATAAATTAGGCCATTTGTTAAAAACACTTCCAAGTTATAAAGGATTACTATCGTTTTATCAAAAATTACGCCTACGCCTACAGCCTCGAAGATCTTCCTCCAGGTTATCAGTTTCAACTGGGCTTGTTCCAGAAGATTTTTGTATTTCTTTATAATTTGCGCTTGCAGTTTTTGAGTGCTCGTAGCTATATAAACAAAGTCAAATGAAAGAAAAAGTCTTCACTTAATAATGTATGAAATAAATGAACGAAAAATTTTGAGATACTTACGTGCCATAGTTGATTTTTGCAAAAAGTGACGGTTAACGATAAAAATCTGGGAACTCCGACGTTAAGTACCTAGAATATGGAAATCCCTACGATGAAAAGAATTTTATAGACCACGCACATCCTGACATGAACTCAAGCGCTAACTGGCGGCCAAAGCAGGAAATGAGGGGTTGGTGAAAAATATCGACTGACCTATTTTTCTATTTCTACACAGTATGACAAGAGTATAAACATTAGTTGTATCGAACATGATCAAGTACATGTGGTATTCTCGCAACATTTATAATTTTAAGTATTGTAGATGTGTTTCAGAATATTTGGTACACTCGAGGCACTTTATATTTGTCGGAACGATGAAAAATTACCTGTTAAGTGACAGTACGTCTTTGTTATATTATAGATTACAGGACATCATTGACCGTATGTAGACCAATCGTTCTGACAGATATAAAGTGCCTCGAGTGTGCAATGGATGCATTGTCCACACGGTATGAATGGATAAGCTGCTGGTATTTTTTACCAACTTTTCATTTTTTATTTTGGCCGCTATGTGTCGCTGAAGTTCACGTAGGGGTACATCATACCTGAATACTATCTCTTTCTTTTCCTTGCTTTTACATACTCTTTCTATACTCTTGGCTTTTTCTATATAGCAAGAAAGTTCTACAGCGTACCAACCTATCATCTAACCAATTTAATGTCTCCTAACTTTAAGTATATGCATATCTTTCTTTGTTCTTTTATTTTCTTGTACTTATTTAGAAGAAAAAGTGCTTGGTTTTGTTACACACAACGTGGCGTTAAGAAGTATTCACATCATGTAATCAAAATCAAACGGACTTATCTCTCTATTGTGAATTGGCGAACAGGCTTCTCATTATCATCATCCATCATCATAAGATTACAATACAGCATCAGACTGGCATTTACGCTATCTATCCATTGACTTTAAGCTCATCAACACTTGGAACACGTTTGAGACTGATACGCACCACTATTCAGCATCCCAGAACACAAAAGCAGCAAGTCATACATGATACAAGAAGATTATGCTTTCAAGCATACATATTAGTAAGTCATTTTTTTTTACATTGCATGAGAAAACCCGTTTTCATTTAGCTTAAGATTTTTTGAAAAAAAGTTCTTTTATCATTTTTTTGAGAAAAAGCATTGTATAGGTTACAATAACGTCATATATAAGAAATATTTGATTGTCTCTCCATTAAAATCGTCTTTTATTACTTAGAAATAACAATTGTTCATGCAGCTTCTTTGTTGCGGCGTTACAAAGAAAAGTCTATATAATACAGGCACCTGGCGTACACATTACCAGTGGTGTCTAACGCATAAAACGTAATTAAACATTGGAGTTGCTGCATCTGCTTTATTTATATTACTTATTAGTATAAGCAATGAGTGATAAAAAGGAGGTACCAGTGGCTTAGTGATGGAGCGTTGGCCTTCCGCCAGGAGGGCTAAGGTTCGATTCCTGCTCTATGCACTCGTGGCATCTCTGTGAGAGTTTCTCTCTACATGTTGCAGTATCACTGTGATAGCTCCTAACTCTTCGGTGTTTACCATGCCGTCCCAGTCAGTAATAAAAAACGGTCCCAAAAATTAAATCCTCAAAAAAACATGAAATGTGGCACAACAGAGTCCAATTAGGTATCCAAAAGCCAAATAAAATAACAAGACAAGACAAGAGTAATGAAAAGAACCACTAAAATTTGGCAACCATCTAAATGAATGTTTTCCCAGCTGAGTAAAAATGTGTATTCCACAAGTACAGACACAAAATTATACATATTTCGATCGAGTTTTAATTTTTGATAACACAATTACTTACAAATGACGCAATATTTTTATGCATTAAGTATTGTATACATATGAGCAGGCTCTATAGCCATGTTTGGCTTTGTCTGAGAAAATATCAGCTACTCCTTACCTACTCTTGTCTTTGGCATGTCTTCCTTCTCTGGCTTTTAAAAATGTCATAATAGACCATTTGCAGGTTTGAATGGTACATGAAGTTTAAGCAACAGTTTCTTGATTAATAAAAATAATGAGAGCCATTACACGTTTACATTAAGTTTTTATTTAATTCACATAATGCTTTGACGACCTTCTTATTAATTATTCATGTACCAAAAATAAAATATATATCATAATCTATATACTACAAATACTTTGTTTGTAAGTATTCCATAATTGACTTCAAGGAATGCCTCACAAAAAGATCACTATTAATACTGGTTTGTTGAATGATAAGACTATAGTTATAAGACTGTAAGTGGAAAATTGTTTTTCCCCTATATTATAAACATGTTAGGAGTACTTTATATTTTTATTAGGCAAAAATGAAACTGCTTTATCCTAAAATTTCTATCAAAAACAAATTTCAAACGTAGTATGAAGGTGATCTGAGTTGGGCATATGATGTTTGTATGTGTGTATGTGTGTGTAAGCAATCTAATTTGTTGACAAATTCAAGTAATTGTAATCCGGCTACAATTACACTGTTTGATCTGGCAATCTGTTAATTGGTCGTCCACTACGTATATTTATATGACGTATTTTTGATACGTACTGAAATACGTAACGAAGCTACGTCATTATTTTCAATTTGGCTGCATTGTGAAAAAATTATTGAACCTCTTAAGCAGTAAATCTTCCAGGTAATGTATTAAGTCTACAGACGATCATGAAAACAATGCACACCATAGACAACTTTGTACTCTATAAACGTTATACGCTTATTTTTTTGGAAGAAAAAATATCGATGTTCATTCCTTAAAAGTCAAAATAATCTTATACTGACAAGCAAATAAAAATTTATTTTGTAACTAAAATATACCGTTCAAAAGAATACGCTTAGTTTTTAGACATTTATATTAATTAATTATTTTTGTCTTACTTTTTGATAATTTAATTTAGTTTACTTAGCCTACCTTTGTCTGTTAAGGCTTTTTTGCAACTTAAAAATTCTAAATTAACTATGCATAACTTAAAGTGCGTACATTTTTATATAAAATAATACATAACGCCACTAGAGCGCAAAGTCTCACTTGACGCCCGCGGGCGTACTTTGCGCCCGCGAGCTACTTTGGGCCCGTGGGCAGAAAAGCACTTTGCGCCCAGTGGGGGGGGGGGGTTCAAAGGGGCTTTGTCCCCCGACTGCAAAACAAATGAATTGATCGTTAAAAAAAAAATTTCCATTTCAGAAAAATCAAATTTACCAAAATTAAAAATTTTTTTTTTGGAAATCTATTGGATATTTCAATTATATGATTTTATACAATTATTATTTTGCTTTAAATAACTTAAACTGTTACGTTTTACTTGTGTGTGTGTTAGCATATCTGCTCGTTTAACTGTCTAATTACATTTCTTTCAAAATAAACTGCTTTAAATTTACCACAGATTAAAAAGTATGATAGTCCCCACGAGTTACTTTTATTAGATTTTACATTTTCGTACATGTATTATTGATTCACTAGTTATTGTTTGTTTGAAATTGTTATAATTAAAAAAAAATTTTGGTCTTGTAATAAAAAAAAAAAAGCTATTGACGCTGTTACGTACGATATGCTAGGCATATCATACTAACTCCCCCTGGTGACCACGAAGCTACCTTATCAAGAGGGTACCGACAGGTTAACGATTAAAAATCGAGGAGCCGAAAGCCGATCAAAAAGGACAGGAGCAGTCATATTCTGCAAGTGACGGTGACATCAACCCGTAGGAAAACTGGACTAGGACACCAACTGCTGATAATCACAGGATCAAGGATCAAGGAGACAAGCGGCGAGCGCTGAAAAGAGATGATTTTAAAAATCTTATTTCTACTGGTGTGCATATCAACGAGAACGTAAGTCCATTTATAATAAAATTAATTTTATACCTTACTTCCTGGGCAAAAGAGGGAAGGCACTTATTAGGCAAAAATAAGGTCGTAGAAAATTTTTTTTTCTGGATTTATATTTATTGTTACGTCTGCTCCCCGTGTTTGGCGTTTTTTTTCTCACTCTTAGAACCCGAAGAGAAATCGTGCGAAATAACAGACTTAAATAAACAGCAGATTAGGAAAATTTAGGCATATTAAACATGAAACAGAGGGCATTTATGAGTAGGCTTCCACAGATATAGGAAATATTCGAAAATAATAATATAATAATAATAACCCACACCCATACATACCACTAATTTCATTATTATAATTCTTATGAACAAAACAGACTACAGATATTCCCAAAATAATATTTCTCCCTATTTATCACCAAACAAAGAAAGGGCACAAAATTAAAGAGAGCTAGTGAAAGACGAACGCTACTCTTTTATTTTCTTATCTCGCCTGTCACTACTCTTTACACCCGATTATTGTTAAGCTGCGACGCAGGTAATTAAATGTAGCCCCGTTGCTAGGAGAATAAATACACCTTATTAGAACCAAAAAGGAGGATACGACACATAGAAATACATATATAAAAGAGGAAAAAAAATAAAAATAAAACAAAAGGGAAAAAATGAGCCATATACGCGACATTATCCATGAGTCAGAAAGTGATAGCAAAGGCCCAAGTAATAATATGATGGGAGACTTGTACAGGCCAGAGCCCAATAGTAAACAAAAAAAGGAAAATATGACGGAACGAATATTGAAATTGGAGCTGGAACCCGAGGGGTGCCAGAAACTAGACGTCCTGGACGAAGAAACAAAAGCGATAGTCATGAGTTTATTTTCAAAGATAAAAGCAAAACTAAAAAAAACAGAGGAAGTGAACGTGCCACATGAGTCAAACACAGAGACCAGCTGAAATCTGTCACCGACGATAAGGGATCAAAAGGATATATTGTGTGACACAACGCAAACACAGGACGTATACATGAAGAAATAGACCCTCTCTCTGGCGAACGAGTCATCGAGCGAAGCTTAAGAGAAACTGAAGAAATACGTGGAACTCGAAAAAATAAAACAAATATGTTATCAACACAATGGAGCATGCCAGAGAAACAAGAGCGGCCGATTCACGTTACACCCCGTTACGAATATCAAGGCACAAGAAACTCCGGGACAAGAGACTTACATGCTCAACAGCTGTGGGACGGATTAAGAGATATGAACAAAGAACCTGGAAAAATAAAGGAATTCGCGTCTATGGTAGCAAAACCACCGTTGACTAATAAATAATTACACAAACTGGACCGATTTGAATGAACATAGGGATAGGGACAATATAGCACCAACCATGGACCTATATACAGAAAATATGCAAGCTACAGGTGTAATCATAACCATCCACGCATACCGCAGAATTTACAACAAAACATTTTGCCCACGCTCAGCCACATACTAAATAGCATCCCGTGCTTCGACGGCGACCCAATCAATCTGCCGCTATTCGAAAGAATGGTAAGGATGACTGCCCAAATGATTGGTCCAGAATATGAATTATTTTTTTGGAACCATTGCAAGCAGACTAAAGGGAAAAGCAGCTGAGCATTTCGCGCCTAGATTGGCTTTATTCGGCACGGTCCAGGAATTTCTTCGGGAACTTTCGAACAGATATGAGAGTATAAGTAATTCGGACACTTTAATGGCACAATTGAAGATAATCAGACAGCAAAATCGAGAATCGATGGAACATTACGGTGGAAGGGTACAACGATTCTATAACAGGCTCACGATGCTGCACGATTCGAATCCAAGCTTACTGTCGATTCAAAAGCAGGTCCTAAAGGAAGGCGTGAAGGCAGAAGCAGTCAAACAATTTACATATGGGTTGCACCCAACATACAGGTGCAAAATCACAAGCTTAAATCCGAGGACTCTCTGTGAAGCAATCATAGAGGCATTAAAAATAGAGAGTGACCTCAGTCTACGGCACGCAATACCAGTAAGTGCACTGCCTGCATACAATAAGGCAACAACCGAGCGAAAACCACTAGTAAACCTAGCAAGTAAAGAAGATAACACAACAGAAACCACTAACGGGGCACAAGGGGTGGCAGCAAACGTAAAACGCTGTATATATTGCGACGGCCGAACCGGGCATTCAGTCGAGGGATGCCGAAAATTACTAGCAGTAATCAATGACAGAAAAACTTCGCGAGACAACGAAAGAGAGTTAAAAGGAAATTTCAGTTATTGTCAGAGACCAGGACACTATGCGAGAGACTGTCGTTTACGAATGCAAGACATAGAGGAAGAGGAAAGACAGCGAAACGAGAGAAATAACCAACCCATAAATAATACCCATACCAACAGAAATGCCTATGATTATAGGGGTGAAAATGATAACTTTAATAACAATAATTACAATGATTACAACAGGGACTATAATAATGGCCCAGCGGAACAATATAACATAATAATTACAATCATAGGAATAATAACTACAATAACAAAAATAACAATTACAATAATATAAATAACAACTACTATGACAGGAATGATGACAATAACAGGTATAATAACTACAACCCTACAGGGAGCAATTTTTACACCAACCGCGGCTACAGTGACCAGTATAATAACAACAACAGGGAATCATTTAACCGTTATGGGAACAACTTTAAAAATCAAGACAGTAGGAACGGCTATAATAGGGACCCAATTAGGCAAGAGCCGCCACGGGATAGGGGCCCACAGCATCGAGAAAACAACGCATACGGCCCTGACAATAGAAGGGACGTACCGGCAGCTTTAAACTCGCAAGATGTTCGGCGTGCTCCCCAAACGTCGGGCATTAACTAGAGAAAGAGATAGAAAAAAATGTGTCCAGTAAGGAAGAATGTGTGAGAGAGAGGCCGCAAAAGGCGGAGAAAGAGATAGTAGAGAAAAAGACGCACAACGACAGTCCGAGTACTTACACAGTGCAAGAAAAAATAGAAAGTAATACGGCACAGCAGGATACCACTCCAATGAAACGGAGCAGAAAACGCACAAGAAAAGGCGGGAGAGCCCGCAAGAAAAGTAATCGGATAAAGGCGCCGGACACACATGTAGATAATAATGAACCCGAGCTTCCAGAGCGCGACAAAGAAATAGAGCAGCTTCCGAAGATAACTATAAAACTGGCGAGAACAGGGCATATGCCACCATCGGTCCAGTTACAGGAACCACAGATAAAGAATGGAAAGGCGACTTTTTATGCGGATACAGGCGCAGAGATTTCGATTGTAAAGGTTAATTTTCTAAGCACAGACATGCTAATAGACAGTAGGTATCGAGTAGCTATTATCGGCGTGACTCACGGAGCACGCAAAACGTTGGGCACAGTACAGGCTCAGTTGCACGGATTAGAGTGCACTTTACATGTAATCCCTCATGACGTCTCAATTGACGTGGAAGGATTTATAGGGTGGAATATTTTTAAGCGATACCGGGGCCAGATAAGCGCCGCCGAGAATACGATTAAATTGGATAGCGTAGAGATACCACTGGTAAGGCCGGAGTGTTTTAAAATACCTGCGAGATCGAGGCAAATAATTTATGTGCAAATAAGAAAAAGCAAAAATAATTTAGAAAATGGCTGGATACCCCTTCAAGAAATGGAGGAAGGAATATCGTTCGGGAACTTTATAGCCAGGAATGTCAATGGTAAAATAGTCGCAGAGTGCATTAATAAAAGTAACGAAATAAAATACGTGCCTGTTCCGGAAGTAGAGCTGCTAGAATATGAGGAAATTTACCGGAAGCGCGCAGAGGACGTCGAAGGGGACGACATCGAAAGCTTGGGGGAAGCAATGATAAGATTATTTAATAAAGATAAAAGAGATGACAAAAAAAAAAATAAAATTTTTACAAAAAACGAAGGGGAGCTAGAGAAACAAAAACAGGTAGATAAAATAATGCAACTCGTAGACACAGCTGGTTGCAACAAGGAAGAAAAAAAACATGTTAGGAATCTAATCGAGTCAAATAAACAAGGAGAGCCGAACATAGATGATTTATTAGAGGGAAGGTCTGATGAATTACGGGCTCTAGTAATAATTGGCATGAAAATGCAAGATGTAGAGGGAAGGCCGGGAATGAGGATTGACTTGTGGGAGCCCAACGAAAAGCGCATAAGGCCCCTGACTGAACCACCACCCCTACCGGATCCTTAAAGCAACGGTAAGCTATTGACTGAAAAGAATACAACGACGATAGTTATAACAATATTAATAATAATGATAGAAATATTAATAATTATAATGACAGAAGAAATACAGAATATAAAAAAAATAAAGCTAGTATACCGACATAGTATATTGTATAGGAAGACAGGATAAACAGAAACACACGTGTATAATACATATATATAGCGACAAGCGTTAGTTTTCATGAATTCGCGGCCCTCGGACGAGCCACGAGTGAGCAACAAATTATACGAAAAAAAAATACGAAATAAGTGATTACTGCGCAACCAACAGATATTCTGATAATTAACCCACCCCTTTGTGGAGATAGACTATTGTAAAAATACATACAAAAATTCAGATTTCTAAAATTTTCGTGGCCCCCGGACGCAGCACGAAAATATGACAAAAAGAATGGGATTAATTAGGTTTACGATAAAACTTTTTTCGCGGCCCTGGATGCGCTGCAAACTAGATATTCACATACGTTAGACTTAGATTCGCAAAAAAAAAAAAAAACAACTACAATGGAAAGGTACGCATGAACAGAGCAATAATAATATTAATCAATTGTAATTTGATGTAACGTGAACGAAAAAAGCAAAGCGAATAAGGGGCGCGTGTGGCACTCTCGAGTGAGTAGACGTACTCAATAAGAGTAGAATTAACTCACAGGCCAAATGTACAAATTATGGATGGTAAAGACAAATAAAAAGAAAAAAAAAGACGTATAAGCTGACATATACTTGTAAATTAAATCAATTTTATTCTTGATTACCCGATTGACTTCGTTATTGTAAAAAAAAAAAGAATATGTATAAAAAAAATAAAAATTTTAGCAATCATTGTTAGGTAGAGAGGAGCATAGAGGAATAATAAAAAAATAAATTAAACAATTTCAGGAAAAATAAAACTATTTTTTTGAAAAGGGCCACGAGCCCACGTCGAGTATGGGAGATTAAACCTCCTCTTCTTACTTCCTGCTATCGTTCTCCATTAAAAACAATCCCACTCCTACCATCATGATATACTGATAACCACAACACCTGAAACGCCACACATAATCGTAACGGGATATAGGATTGACTACCATGTCTAAATTAACGAATAGCCCGTTCGTCAAACTGTTCACTTCAAAGTTAGCATAATTTTGCAAAAAACTACATGGACCAGTACTTAATCGTTCATGTAAGGAAGACTAAAAATAATGCACCTAGATCACCGCTCGACGTTCGAGAGGAATAATCGACCACACCCAGTGTGCGGCAGTGTTTCTGAGAACTTATTCATCGAAGGACACTGTTACTAGGCCACCCTCATTCAAATAGGGTCGTCGATATTGGAGAGAAGGCGTACGAATCTACAACGCGCATGCTTAACTGGAAAAAAATAAAAGACGCTTGCAATCACATAAGCTGTCACTTACATAACGACATTGCGCAGCAGCGTACGCGAGCTGCTCCTGCTTTTGCAAGAAAGAAAAAAAAATAAAATTGCATCCATAAGGACCACACATGGAGATTCTACTGGCGCAAAAAAAAAAAAATCACGCTGTGACCGAAGTAGAGTTGAAGCTCTGCTTTGAGAACTCAGTCGCCACGCAAACATCTTAAAAAGTACACTTTCTCTAGACATTAGAGAGGATAAATGAAAACTTTGTTGTTGTAAAAAAAAAAAAAAAGAAAAAAAATAAAATAAAATCGAAAAAGCAGCAAACTAAATCAGCACATACGTCTACGGCGTCGAGAATGGTAGTTGACAAAAAAATTACTCTTTTAAATCCTTTCCTAAATCTGACCACATAAAAAAAGAAATTAGAAAAGTATGAGAGAAACATTATATAAAAAAATGTATGGGTGAAAAGTATTAGAAATATGTACAATACGGGTCAAAACTTCACTGCCAGAAAATGATTTTTTTTTCAATTCATACCTCCAAGCTTGTCTCGACCAAAAAATACTAGTGAAATGTAAAGCAACAAATCCTCAAACTATTTGACTCTACAGTGTTCTTAAATATGTTATATGACCCCTCAGGCAAAACGGAGCGCATTATATTATATCCGACTATTCACAAACTCAATAAGCGACTTATATGCGCACGTAGAGCTGATGCGAAATAAAAGATGACGTAATGAAACATATTTACGATGGAGAATTTTTTTAACTAGGAGAAAAATACCCACATTGACAAAGACACTAAAATAAATTACAATAATTGTACAAAAAAAAGTAAAGAAAGAGAATTAGAAGATGTACGTTTATTATTATATACTTTATACGTGAGGAGAGAGCCACACTCAAAGCTCAACGCTAACCAAATAAAGGGGAAACATAAGAGAAAGGGTAAGTTACATACGGTAAAACATTTAAATAAATACCTATCGATAAAGTATAAGTAGTGTTAGGACAAGTATTTACCACAGAAATTAGGGTTGGTAACTAATAGCTAACAGCTTTATATATTACAGAATTAATGAATTTAGCATGGGGCTTCTTTTTCTTATGTATAAGTGCCTTCTCCTTCGGGGGGCCCTACTACTGATATGTTATAGAATGTTCACAGGAAAACAAAAGGTTCAAGAAGAAGCACGAGAATTGGCAGTAATTCAAACCACACCGAAAGTAGAACTCAGAGCAGAAAGGTGACTGCGATCCTCCAGACTGATACCAGAATTGTCGGTGACCGTGATACAAAATTAGAATTCGTGAGCCTCGGGGATGAGCGCTGGGAGTCGCTCGACTATATCGGAGGGCGCAGTCCGAAGGATGAAACTATTAAACTAGGAAAAAATTTTCTTTTAAGTATGTTGTGTCGAAAAAATCACTGTAAGTCAAAAAAAAAGAAAAAAAAAAAAAAAAACTGGTAGTTGTAGCGATAATAAATATAATAATAATAGTAATGTTATAAGTATAATAACAACAAATACCATTTTAACAATGAAAAAATGAGAATGAGCGCCGGGAGTCGCTCGACTGTACCGAGAAGCGCAGTCCGTGGGACAATAAAATTTTTTTTTCTTTTGATGATAAGGTTGTACAAAATTTTTTTTTCTCTCTTTTTTGATAAATAAGCGTAAGTGAAAGTATAAAAAAATAAAAAAAAACCACATTGTAAAACCACACTTAATGTAAAATTGTCGTAAACAGAAGCCCGCTTCGCGGCAATTTCATATGTAATTGTAATGTTAGGCAAAGCTCATACAAAAACAATGTTGTTATACACTCAGCACACGATGAGAGGAGACTGAATCATTCTGAGAGCAAAAATATTAATGTAAAGGGAACAGCGGTTCTCTAAAAGAATGGAAGAATGAGTGTAGGATACTAAACTACATAAGCAACACAAACAACAGAACAATACAATACACACACACACACTCGCAACAAATCCACAGGCTCAGTACCGTCAACATCAGAAAGCCAGCGTCGGCAAGGGCGACGACGTCACGGCCTCGGACGTGTTACGTACGATATGCTAGGCATATCATACTAACTCCCCCTGGTGACCACGAAGCTACCTTATCAAGAGGGTACCGACGGGAGGGGAACGAGGTAATATTAGGCCCGGCAAGCTTTAAAATTGAGAGAACGAAGAGAAGACTGGGACAGGGAGGAGAACGAAGAGAACACTCGGAGAGCTTGGGCAATTAATCGGGAACACACACGCGTCTTTGCCTTATAAATAAGTATCTTAAATAAAAGTCTTTAAGGTTCCAAGGTTTTGATCGTTCTCGCGAAGCACCTCCTTACCTTTCGGTTTTCCCACGTAACAATTTTTTATTCATTTTACTTTTTTTTACATCACCAAAAAATGAACTTTTGTGCTTAAAAAATTGTAACTACTTTGCGCCCTAGGGCAGAAAAATTCCACTTTGGGCCCATGACGCAAGCACGAAAAGTACTTTGAGCCCTCACTTTGCGCCCGATAGGGGGAACTGGTAGTTTTCCTACGAGTTTGAAAAGTCTCTGTTTGCGAACCGTTAGGTTTGCGGCTTGAGCCAAAGGCACGGGACGTAACGAGGTTCGTAAAGGAGACTTTTCGAACGAGTTCCGGAAAACTGCTTTTTCGCCCAAGGAAGTACCAGCCTTCCAAAACCACCCGAGGGCGGAAATGAGTAGTTTTCCTACGAGTTTGAAAAGTCTTTGTTTGCGAAGTGAGAGGTTTGCGGCCCGATCCGAAGGTGAGGTCCGTAACGAGGTTCGTAAAGGAGACTTTTCGAACGTGTATCGGAAAACTGCTTCTTTGCCCGAGGAAGTACCAACCTCTCAAAACCAGCCGATGGCGGAAAAAGACAATTTTTCTAGGTACGAGCTTATTTTCTCAAGGTATAGTGAGAAAACCATAATATTTGTATGTTGTACCTATTTAACCATAAGTCTGTTAGTGTTTTCTGCAACTCTGAAAACTCTGAAATATATTACGTATGCCCTGAAATATTCTGTAACTCTTTTTACTTACTCTTATGAGCGTAATTTTACACTTTATCGAAGTGTATTTATCATTTACACACAAAATGTGGTAAAACAACGCCTTTTAAGTGTGTCAATGATAAATACACACTTATAAAGTACATAATTACTTGGATAAGAGAGAGTAATAATTATTTCAGAAAGTTACTCACTCATCCAGAAATAACTGGCCACCGAGGGCTCTGATGACGTTTTTTTCCAAAAACACTCGATGTTCAGGTAAATTAAAAGCAATTCAAAATGGTAAAAAAAAAATCTAAACATACAAATCGATAGATTTTTTCCTGCTGTATCCGATAATGCGGTCAGTTTTGTCTGTAAATGCCGTTTTTTAAGTTAGAATTGCCTTTTACAGTTCAAGTCCACTTTTCAACGTAAGGTACAACTCTAATCACAAAAAAAATACCACCAATCGATAGAAGAGGTTAAAATCTATCGAAAATGTTTTTTTGAAAGATGGAGAAATAATTTTCAGACTTGCTGCAATAACAAAAGTAAAAGCGGATTGGTGCATGAAACGCGCACGGGACGACACGATGCGGCGCGCCAACATGCGGTCTCGATTCACCTCAGTAAAATAAGACCAAAATGACTTTGGACAACATTTACTAAGCCGCAATCTAAATTTTCTGACGATTTGTTACGTAATTTTGTTCTTGTTTGTACATTATTTTGCTTATTCAAAACAGAAAATGATAGACAAATTCTTTTTTTTTTAATTCCACTGCAACTCCAGTTCAGGCGATATTTAAATAATTAAGGTTAAGTGATTATGCAGGTGTATTTGATTATTTTGAAAAATTTCATCGTCTTATTTTTATGTTTTAGTTACTTTTTGTAATATTTTGTAAACAAATGGGCACGTTCGGCTATCACCGTATATTAGTTCGTATTTTTTTCTCTTCTCTTCCATAAATAAAGCCAATAGTCTAGTAGATAATTATTCAGAGAAAGAAAGTTTATTAAGTTTGAATCATACGCAAATAAAAACATATCTAACAGGATTACTTTTAAGTGTTTGGTAAAGTTGGAAACATAATAAAAAGTCAAACAAAGAGAACAAACCAAACGAAACAAAATAAACAAATGTAAAGTGATAATCGAACGTGACCTGAGTTTTCAAGCTGAATTAAGTCTTTGGAAGTATTTTTATTTTTATTTTAGGTATGTTCTTACATCCATTTTGTATAATAATAACAATACTGAATTAGCACTTTTCATTTATCACAGGTTTATATATGACCAGAACAATATTTAAAACTAGGTTATATATAAATAGTGAGATGGTTCAAAATCGTTGCTGTAATCCTCTGAGAGAAAATGCAAAGCACTCAAAAACACTTTATACAATACCTTCCAATCTGCAACAATTAGATCGACGTTGGAAACTAGAATCGTTTTAAGAAATGCTTTTATCGAAAATGTTTCTCCTCTATTATTTAAGTTAAAAAACTCATTTGTTCATATCAAAACAACAATCTATGAATTTTAAAACGGTTTATAATTAACTGATAGAGACAGAATTTCTCATCTTGCTCGATTTCTCGGAAAACTATGCTTTCATTGTACAAAACGCAGCTCAAAACTTTCACGATAATAATAGTCAATCAACTTTAGCTTAAACTGTTGTTTATTATAGAGTATCAGATTCGTCAGAGGTGAAACACCAGAGCATTGTCATGTTTTCTGACTATTTGAATCATGATACAACAGCAGTGTACTGCGTCCAAGAAACATTGGTAAAGTATCAAAAAGGAAATTGTACAAAAGTGAGCAAACTCATATACTTTACCAACGGAGCCGTTCAATATTTTGAAAATCGCTTTAATTTTCAAAACATGCGTATGGATTTTGAAGATTTTAATGTTGAAATTCAGTGGCACTATCATGCCATGGCACACGGAAAAAATGCCTACGACGCTCTGGGTGCAGCTGCTAAGAGTAACGCTGGACGTGAAAGTTTAAAAAAGGTGAAAAAAGTTCAGACAATCTCATTTCTACACCCAAAGTGTTGTAAAAATGGGCTAAAGTATATATTTTAAAAATATTATTTGTTTCTTTTACTCTAAAGAAGAGTACTTGCCTAATGGAGAAATACTCAAAACTTGATATAAATCTGCAACAAGAGTCGTTGGTACTTTACCCTATCACTTTGTATCAGTTTTAAAAGAGACACGGCAGTCAGAATTCCGTCGATTTGTTACATCCACCAGTTGAAAATTTATCAAAAGAAAGTAAGGAAAAGAGTTTGAAGAGAAACAGTCGGTCAAGCATTAGGGCACCGATTAAATCCAAAAACAAAACAAAAAATTTATTGAGGGATTATATAAAAAAAGATAGTTTATTTTATGTAAACAGAGCTCATTTTTAAATTATCAATATAACTGTAAGTTTTTATGTTTCTTTGACTTTTTTTTTTTGTTATCCACCTTTGAATCTACAATTTTCAATAGCACACGAAAAAAGAAAGAATTTATCTATCATTTTCTGTTTTGAATAAGCAAAATAATGTACAAACAAGAACAAAATTACGTAACAAATCGTCAGAAAATTAAGATTGAGGCTTAGTAAATTGTCCAAAGTCATTTTGGTCGTATTTTACCGAGGTGAATCGAGACCGCGTGTTGGCGCGCCGCATTGTGTCGTCCCGTGCGCGCTTCACGCACCAATCCGCTTGTACTTTTATTATTGCAGCAAGTCTAAAAATTATTTCTCCATCTTTCAAAAAGTCATTTTCGATAGATTCTAACCTCTTCTATCGATTGGCGGTATTATTTTTGTGATTAGAGTTGTACCTTACGTTGAAAAAATGATTTGAACTGTAAAACTCAATTCTTACTTAAAAAATGGCATTTGCAGACAAAACTGACCGTATTATCGGATACAGCAAGAAAAAATCTATCGATTTGTATGTTTAGATTTTTTTTTACAATTTTGAATTGCTTTTAATGTACCTGAACATCGAGGGTTTTTGGTAAAAAACGCCGTCAGAGCCCTCGGTGGCCCGTTATTTTTGGACAGACCCTTCAAAAAATGGGTTGAAATTACACATTTTGATTTGCAGTGTTGAAAAATTATTAAACTATGTGCATAGCTGTAAAAATTAATTAGCTAGCTAGTCACTAGTTTTACGTAGGTATTAACTTCATATTTTAAGTCATACCCGAAAAATTGGCTTTGCCATGTATCTATAAGCGTTTTTAACGTTGAAAACGCTTTTTCGGATGGTAATAATGACTTTCTATATACGTTCTTTGCTTTTAATATGTTACGCACTACCTGTTACTTTTCTTCATAATTTTATTGATTTCAAATTTTTTACATTTTTGTGATTCAAACCGGTGTACAACCAACTCTTATGCATCTAAAGCTTAAAACGTTGGATTTCTACAAAAATCCAAAGAAAAAAATTTTTTTTTCTTACGTCAATAATTATTAATCATATAACACAACAGATTTATGGTATGGTTGAAGTTAGTTAAAAATATTAGTCGATTAGCCAGTTATAAAAAAATGGCAAATCTTTTATTATTTCTATTATTTCGATAAGGTAAATGTCATAATTACTGCTTAGCTAAACAGACGAAATGTTCTAAATGGCGCTCATCAAATTTCCGTTTTTTTTTTTTTTTTTAAAAATAAGCTTTATAATTACTTAATAAACACGATCTTTTAACAAATATTAAGTGAACTAACATATTTCTCCCTTATACGTGATCAAATGCATACTCTTTGTATTCACAAAAAGTTCAGCTGAGCGGTAATTGGAACATTGACCTTATATCGATTCGTTTTTGATATTTTTGATAGGGTAGCCTCACGTTGCTTAAGACCTTTGAAATACCCATCGTTGGATTAACCAGTGATAAAATAATTTATATATTTATTCTTGTACTTCAGTACGACTGTAATACTAGTATAAACATTTATATCAAAATTACACTTACTATTTTTGTTATACTTAATTGTTACCAAATATTCTTGAATTACAACTTATTTTCTAGACTAAAAATACATACAACTCATGAATAAAGGTTATGTTTGGGGATGTTTGTACTAATTATCTCGTATACGAGGTTCACGAAAGAACTTTTGTTTTATTACTTGCGAATTAAAAAGTATCGTTGAAAATATATGGCTATTCCCATTTTTGGCAATTCTAAGCATGCGTATCGAAGTAAGGTTTGTTTTGCGGGAGTCCAAAATAATTTTGGTACTTCATTTATACGCAAACTTAATAATGTATGTCATTTAATATGTCAACTAACGGCTAATGGAACACAATCATCAATATACCCTAACTAACAAATGTTATTTGATGCAAATTTGTTGATGCTAATGATGCAGTTTATTTTAAAAAATTTCAGATTGTTACATTTTTGACGATTCAAATGTATACAACTAATTCAGATTCTATTTCCGGGTGCTAATACTTGTATCTTTGTTAGACTGGGATGCAAGGATCATAATAAATATTTTCGTTCTATTAGCAGTGGTGAATTAAATAATACATCCAAAAAAGTAAGTTTTCGTAATTTTTGGCTATTGAAAGGCGTCTCTCATTGTAAGGTAAGGTTTCGAAGCTCAAAATTTCTTACGTTGGATTATTATATTACAAATTAAGTTATCAATGTCATTTTTACTAATTTTAGTGGCTAATGATAAAGTATCTGGACAGCATATCGGATGTTTACATTTTCCGCACCTTAAATGTATAATACTCTTTGAAGATATGTATTCGGGCGCTTATACTTCTAGTATATGATCATTCCAGTAGATCTACGTAGGTAAGAATAATAGATTCTACATCTTCCTATTACTGGCTAACTGATTGATAGTTGTTAATAACTGTAATCATACCATAAATCCGTTGTTATATTATATTTACATTAACATAACGTTTTTGCTATTTGTATTGTTAGAATTAAAGCTTAATACTTTTAAAGTTAAATGTAAGTCCATTTAAGGTTTTGTATTGGGTTATTAACGTTATTTAAGAAAAATTGTATTCATTGGATTTTTGTTGGAATCCAACGTAGAAACTTCAGATACATCCAAACTTTAGACACATTGCTATTAAAAGTTTTTAGTTAATTATTTCATGTATGTCAGAAACAAATGAAGCTATCAGATTATGAGTCCTAACATTTTTTTAAACCTTCACTTAAAACAAAACAACTCTATAATATAGTGGTGTAAACACATACCTGATTCAGACCCCCATTCAAAAAATGCAAGGTATACCCAAGAGTCGTTTTGAAAATAACTTATGACCCTTAAATGTATTCCAGCAACAAAAACAGTTTCTGACAGGGATTAAAAATGTGGAATATCCGTCTTTAAAAACAGCTTAAAGTTCTTAAAAAGTTATTGGAACAATTCGCAAAGTTCCAAAAATTTAATTTTTTTATCATAGCGAAAAAACTAAAGATAGTGTGAAAAATTAGTTCATAAAAAAATTCCAGCTATTACAAAGAATTGCAAAGTCCATATAATTTTTTAAAAACCGATTATTTTATCTGCAAAGTTGGAAAACCCATCAATTAACTTATTTTTCAGTTTTCAAACTAATAATCACATTGACTATGTGTCTTTGAAATAGGTACGAATTCGGCTTCTTTATAATATCGTTACAGTATTAAATTTCGAATAGATGAAACAAATATTTTTTGCAATAAGTCATTTATTTATTAGGAAGGTTCTATCATACAATTGTTGTCCTGCGGTATAAGACGCCTTACAATATTACTTAACATAACTTTTTTTTTACAAGAAGTTATGTAATTAGGTACACTGTCGATTTTTTCGATTTTTTCACATATGATTACTGAAATATGCTGTTACAAATCAGGTTCATTCCAACGTAATAAATAAATGAATTAACTTGTTTACTGTTAAGAAAAAAAAGGTTTTTATCATTCGGGAGCTAAGACCATTTTTTCTCTTAATTATCACTCTTAAAAAAATAATTGTTTTCGACTAATAGTGCTAAACTCGTTAGCAATGTGTTTATGATTACTCTTTTGCGGCAAGCAGATTTCGTTCTGGCTGCTTCAACACCATACCATCTGTAAACAATAGCATTATTTGTAGAGCCTGTAGGCCGTACAGCAATTTTCTTTTTGTATTAGAGGTAGATTTATTTCAATAATAACTTTTGACATGATTCAACTTACGAGAAATGAGTGCAAAAATTTCTTCTGCAACTTTACTCTTTTGAAATAATGGATTTTTAACCTTTGATAACATTTTAAACGATTTTTCCAGAAATTTCAGCTGTTCCTGAAAATATGTATTCTAAATTCTACGTTTCCTCTGTATGAAACTGTGTTTGTGCCTCTATTACTACGTAGTTTCTTGCCCAATTGTACATCTCTTACTTTGTTTTACTTACTACACCATTTAATGTTATATTAGATTTAATATTACAGTTACCAAAAATGTCTGAATACCTATTACTACAATACCTAGTTGATGAATTTTGTATGACAAGTTTAATATAATAGTAAAGTACATGAAAGATAACAGAACAATTCTAAGAAAGTTTTCCGCACTCTGGGAATTTTTGTTTTATTTAAAAATATATAGACGATAATTGTACGAGCAATAAAAATAAGAATTTTACATTCATATTTTTAAATACAATGCAATGCTTTGACTCACAAGTAAAATAGCATAAAAAATAGTTATATTTTTAAATCACTCCTTTCCAAATGATATTTATGCTATGATTTTTTAATAAATATGTCTAATACCTCGGTTACTTCCACAGACTGTCTTCCTGTCTTCATCCAAGGTGAATAATGGCCATGAAGCTATTTTTTTTTTTTTTTTTTAGAAAGTGATATTAGTTAATAAGAAATGCAGCACTTTAGATCAATAATTTACGAAATTTTAACCCTCAGGATATGGAGTTGTTGCGTCAAATAATACACTACTTCTTTTCATAAATAAGAGTATCTTAAATTTTACCTTAAAAAACTTACCCTACAATGGCTAACTTATCAAAAATGTATAATCCAATGTGGGAAAAACATCCACTACTGAAGCAGTTTATATCAAAAGATCCTCTTAGTAACAAAGCGTATTGCAAAGCTTGTGAAATCCCTTTAGGACCAGACCTGCGAAATTTAACAAGGCATGCACGTCAAAGCGACGATCATTAAAGAAAATTTCAGGCTTATCTTCATAAAAACAACGTTCCCGTCCTAGTGATTCAACCAGAAGCTGTAGAAGAAGTTGTAGAAAGTTGTCACTCGACAAGTGAAAAGCATTCATCAAGCTTAGTAGATTCTTGTACACATGATTTCGATATTGAAAAGGCAACTTTAGAAATTCAATGAAGTGCTTTCTATGCAGACAGAAAGTTAGCATTTTTACTAAGTAATAGTATGTTGCCTTTTCTTTCGCATATAATCGATGATTCCCCTAAGTTACAGAAATTAAAAAACTTTGACCAAAAACAAATAGTTTCTGTAATACGGAATGTTATTGCACCTAGTCAGCAAGAAAAATTATCGGAAATATTGAAAACGACCCCATTCACTTTGATGATGGACAAAAGTACAGATATCACTCAATGCAAATCGTTTTGTATTGTTGTACGATATTTTGATGAAACAGTAGGCCGCGTGCGAGATACTTTATGGGACATAGTACCTATTTATAATGGGGATGAAACTGTAAAAGCTGATGCTGAGACTTTGACGCAAAAATTATTAGATTCTGTAACATCTCATGACATCCCAATTTCTAATATTGATGCATTTTGTTCTGATACTGCAAGCATCATGGTAGGTATTCGTAATTCTGTAGCACAAAGATTATTAGAATTGATTCCTGCACTAATTGCAGTAAAGTGTGGATGTCATATCCATCATTTATGCGCTCAAAATGCCATGATACACCTTCCAAAAATTTTTGAAGATATCCCACATTTGGTTTATAACTATAATAATGGTTCAGCTCGTGTTAATAGATTTGATGCTTGTACGATAAAGTCAGGAGTAAGTGATGTAGCATTAATGAAGCCATGCCCATCTAGATGGTTAACATATTTCTACTGTATGGTTTGTTTATATCGGTTGTGATCGTGTCTCAGCCGTTTTTTCAAAGAGGAACCAAAATTTTATACCAACAGTAAAGTAGATCCCGTAATTCCACAAATAGCAAATTACTTTAGTAGTAGTATTAATAAGGCCTATCATTTGTTTATATTAACAGTGTTTTCTAAATTACAAGCACTAATGAATAAATTGCAATATGAGAGACCAATCGTTACTTGTGTTACAACAGTTATCTAGAAAGATTTATTGAAAATGAATATGAATAGTGAATACGTGGAAAACACTGACATCAACATGATAAATCCTAATGATATGTCACATCATCTGCATAATAATAATAATATAGTAGTCCATAAATTTGTTTATGATGTTCTCATGAAGGTAACAGATGTCTTCCTCAAGCAACAATTTGTAAGAGATTGTCAAAATTTTCTAATTGAGATGTGTCAAAAACTAAGTGATAGACACAGATTTAAAAGAGATTTCTCTGCACATCTTCAATGCTTTGAACCGAAAAATGCATTAAGTTTACAGTTTCATAACAGCTACAAAAACTTAGATAAGTTATTTGAACATCTTCCACGGCAGACAAACATGCATGATTCAGATTATATGTCAACATTAAACTACGAGTGGAGCAGAATTCCATGTTATGAATTGAATCTTGACTACCTTATACGGGAAGAAAATCCAGAAAAATATTGGTTTGAATTGGGAAAAATTTTCGATGGTGAAAAAAAGAAGCCATTTGAAAATATTTCTAGGTTTGCCAAAAGAGTTTTGATATAACCTAATTCAAACACACCACCTGAACGAATTTGGAGCATGTATACTGGTAACAAGATTCCAAAAAGATCCCGCTTGCACTTTGTGTTAAAAATGTTAAATTCATCTTATTAGCTGCGCATTATGTAAAAGATGTTGGCAGAATTATGAAATTCGAAGCCACCCAAGAAATGTTTACTCGTATGCTTAGAAACCGTAACAGAAAAATACAGGAAAAAAGAAAAATCGATGATTGCACCTCATACGTGGAGACAGAAATAACTGAAGAACATATAGTCAGCTTTGACGAATCCCTTACGTGTGAGTGGATTAATAAAGAAGTGAAACATTATTACAAATATATGGAAGAAACTGATAAAAAGGTTTTTAAAATAAATGAAATGAATATGGGGAGTCTAGTTGATTCAGCAAATGAATACAGTATTGCAGAAATTTTTTCTAATATACAACAGAACAATGTCAAAAAAATTTCATGTCCAAAAAATGACGTGCAATTGGCAGATTATTTTTTCAAACTTACAAATTGTTTGATAATGGCTTAGTTGATAATCATGCGTATTACTTTTCAAAATTAATCTATGCTGACAACAATAATAAGATCCAAGAAGCATTTTTCACCGTAGGACACTTTTTGAGAGAGACATTATTTAACAACAGACATTTGCTATTTTCCTCTGAATTTAGAACATTAAAATGTACAGCCTATGTAGCCAACGATGTAACTGATGCCGTTTGCGTGATGAATAAAAAACAGTGGAAAAATACTGTCTTCGTTCCGACACAGCAAACTCACCTACTTTTTAATCAAGAATTAACTGTAGATTCGATAAGCCATGATTGGATAATGCTAACTACAGATTTTTCTAGAAGTGGAAAAATTTTAATGCCTGTTCTTCGAAGATCACATAGGAAAATTTTCAAAGTCAATTTTGATAAAAAAACAGTAACATTTGTCGTTCCTATTGATCGTACTATTGATTATTTGATTTCTCAATCAACAATATTATTTCAGAAATTCGTTGTGTGTATTAATCTTTGTAAGCAATTGAATGTTGTAAATGTTTTCACTAAAAATCATTGGACTATTGATTGGTTTACAACCTTACGACCGTATCAAAAAGACGGCTACAACTGTGGCCCAATAATAATGTATTTTATGGATGCCATTGGTAGGAATCAGGCATTGGATGTTTCCTTCAATCCAGATGATTATAGAACTACAACGGCAAAGTTATTGCTGAAAGAATCCAATAATATGAAAGCTATGCGTCAGTTTTATTTCAGACAAAGAGAAAACGAAATTATTTTATGTCATCTTTGTAACAGATACTTCCATGTTCCATGTTTAAGTAATTATCATTGCACAACAAAAGAAAACGTTTGTGTATTATGTCACCTTCACTTTTTTTTTAAAAAAAGCGAGTGTTATATGAAGTACATCCCTACGGCGATCAAATAATTGCAATAGTATTACCAGATGAAAAAATACTTGTAAAAAATTATATAGACGTACAATGTTATTGTTACTACAGTTAAACTAATATAAATGTTAAGTAACTGAAGGAAAAAAAGCAGTAAGATATCAGTATATAAAATACTTTCGAGATTTCATCTGAATTCATTCTCTACGTAATTTTTTTACAATTGGAAAGTAAAACATATAAAAACATTAATTTTAGTTACAATTACAATGTACCTTGCCAGTTGTATTAACTCTCAAAGTTCAAAGTCCTCGAAAAAAAACATTAATTTCAACTTAGGAAATAATTTTTTTTTTGCTCTTGGTATGTCTTTTGATACAATGTGCTTTTTACCATAAGTAATACCGAATGGATACATCGAGCAGACGGACACTAGCAGTACCGTAATACGATGTAACACGATAATTATTATGATATTGACCTGTGTTTAAAATGACATGATACGTTTACATCAAACAATTGTTTAAGTAAAATCGGAAACGATCAAAACGTTAAATTACAATGAAAAAAGCCACGAACGTAATATTAATGCATTTGTAAAATTTTATTTAGATATATATCGATCTAATCATTGAATGTAAAGAATGTGTAGTAAAACACGCGTTTTGTAGTATCGAAGTAGATGCAGCGGAAGCTTCTATTATCAATTCAATTGTATCAATGAGTACTCAGAAATACCTAACAGGCATATATACGTAACTAGAACAATAATATTTTAATTACAGAGTTGCAGCGAGTGAGACTTCGGTGAGGTGTGTGCTTATTGAAAATCTAAGTGCATCAATATTCGAGCTTCTACAAGTAACTCTGCAGTACAAACTTGTACGACGGATACAACCTTTCAACCGAGTACCCATACCTCATGTATGTACTTGACAAACGTTACACATTGCAAAAGTTCACTAAATGCCCAAAATAATTTTTTTGAAAAGTTTGTACTGCAAAACTATTCTTATTAGATAGAAACAGTACGTGCTACTACCAGAATGTACAGAAAATCAAAACACAAATGTAGATTGGATAATTTATTATTATATTTATGGAATATATATACATAATATATATACATTAAGCATAGAATAAGTCGTAACAATTATGATAAAAAAAATATGCTAAAAGTATAAGTTAAAGTATCCCTACTGCAATAGCGTAAGTTATGAAACAACGAATATTCGTTATGAAGAAATTGATGTAAATTGTATGGTAAGTAATTCTGTGGTAATGGTGTTAAACATCGTTTGAGAGGTGCCGCAACACATCGAGTACTACCAAATAAGTATGTACTGGTATCATCATGGATAATATAATTTTTTTTTTTTTAATATTAGATGTACAAACGTAAGACATTGGAAAAATCTTTTACGCTCTACAGTTAACTTTGCATGTGTTTTTATTTAAAAATAATGAACTAGTTTGCATTCGTAATTCAGGTTAAATTATATTAATCAATCATCTACAAGATTCGCAGTTCTGTTAAGATTAATACGTGCAATGAATATCACTTTAGACAAATTTTTAATGCAGCCGCATTCGCCAATTTGCGTAATACGTCGGTCTCAAGCCCAAAAAATGCAGAGAGAAAATATGTTAATGTGACAAATTATTGACTTGATATGACAACCATGACAACATGACAAAACAAATAGACTGCTAGACAGTGCTGACTAAGATGGCTCCCTATGACTACATAGCATTCAAATTGTATGAATTTATAAAATTGACTGATTAAATGTAATGATAGAGATAGTGTACTATGGGAGAGGGGTAATTGATGAGACTAAAACAAATTGTCACATAAAATTTATTATAAAGTAATTGAGTACCATCCTTGATTCTAGAATCATACTCATGAAAGACAACTCGCTTCGTGCAGCACTCTTAAACAGCGCTGCCTTGTATGGGTAAAAACGTCAGTACTAACTCATGAGGACAGCGTACCCTATTTTCAGCCATAACCTCTCATACAGTTTTTGAGGCATTAACGGATCTCTTATATTTAAGTTGAGTTTTTTTAGTGTTGTGGACAAGTTTTGATCCAACAGTAATTTTTCCTCCACTTTAAACTGAGAAAAGTTTTTACATAAGTAATACGTAAATCAACGCCTGGGAATAAAATAAATCCAGTTAAGTGTCTCGGAAGAAAATGAGTCCAGTTCACAGAGCTCGGAAGAAAAAAGGTTCACTTCACTGTCTCAGAAAAAAATAAGTCCAGTTCGCCGAGCTCGGAACAAAATAAGTCTAGTTCACTGTCTCGGAAAAAAAAAGTCTAGTCCGCCGAGCTCGGAACAAAATAAGTCCAGTTCACTGTCTCGGAAAAAAAAAGTCTAGTCCACCGAGCTCGGAACAAAATAAGTCCAGTTCACCGAGCTCGGAAGAAAAAACGTCAAGTTTGCCAAGCTCGGAAAAAACAAGTTTAGTTCGCTAAGTTTAGGAGAGAGCTTTTCACAAAGCTTTGGGCTTTTATGTTATTAAATTGGATAGTTTATTAGTATTTTTTATGATTCTTGATAAATAAAATACGCTCTTAGGCGAGTAAGCATCGACAATTAGAAGCCAAACAGTTTTTTATTATTAATGATAAGTAAAATATGCTCTTAGGCGAGCAAACGTCGGCGATTAGAAACCCTACAGTAATGTACTGTACTGATGACTACCTTACTGTCTCCAATCTCCGATGCTTACTTGCCTAAAAGCATATTTTAATAATTATTTATACTCAAATCTGTTCAGTAACTAATCGCCGATACTTACTTGCCTGAGGGCATATTTTATTTGCTGATAATACTAAAATCAATTGGGTTTCTAATCGCCGATACTTACGCGTCCAAGATCGTCTTTTATTTATTAATAATAATAAAATCTTTTGGGTTTCTTATCGCCGATGCTTACTTGATTAAGAGCATTTTTAATTTATCAAGAATCCTAAAAAATACTATTAAACTATCCTATTTAACAACATATAACTCCAAGCTCTGTGAAAAGCTTTCTTCTAAACTTGGCGAACTAAACTTTTTATCTTCCGATCTCGGTGAACTGGACTTGTTTTTTTCCGAGACTGTGAACTGGATTTATAATTGTTGGAATTTCAACTGGGCTTATTTTCTTTCGGAGCGACGAAATGAAGTAAGTAAATAAACAACATTTTCCGTTGGTAGCACCGTTGCATGATTTCGGAAGGTGGGAATATTTTTCAGACAATTTAACATAAGGATATCATGGAAATTAAAAAAGAAATATTCGATTGATGCAATAGTTAGTAAGGAAACATCGGCTTTTTTGCGATTTCTGAAATCCTCACAGTAAACAACTGCAACCATGTCATATAACTTTATTTTGATCCAAACGAAAACTATGCCCTTTTCTCGAGCCGGACAAAGACTATGTCCTTTTCACAGCCCGGACAAAGATTGCGCCCTTTTTTCCGAGTCTGAGCGAAAACTATGCTCTTTTTTTTAGCTTGAACGAGAACTATCATTTTTGTATCCAAGTATAAATTATCATTTTTCCCCCTCTGAAACGAATACTAGAGTATTTACTAGTAATTGTAAATGCATCAATAATACATAATAAATAAATACGTTAACAGTGTAGGAAATCATTAATCATAATAACTAATGAACGGAAAAACAGATTTTCAATTGATTTCATTTGAATGTTAATGTAGTAGGTCCAAATTTAGTCAAAAGTTTTCAATATATGTGTTGCAAAGCTTGAACGCATATATTTATTAACATTCTTGTGATGTTTTATTGCATACCAACTCATCCATGGAAAAGAAAATTGATTAAATTGAAAAACATAAACATATCAACAAGTCATCAAATATTGGAATTTTTTTTTGTTCTTGTAAATTATTTAACTTGACAATAAAATTTTAATGTTTAATAGGTACAAAAGTTATTATTACTTTACTTGTACTTAACCAGGAATGTAAATAATTGACTTTATAGCATGACATAAATAAATAAAAATTTTTTTAAATTAGGACATAAATGAACGAGGGAGATGACTTGCCTGTGTCAAAGCTATCAAATCCAATGTTAAGGACCAAACTGCACTATCTTGATTAGTTAATATAATGTAGACAACCTAAGTACCCATTATTTTACTATTATATGGACCAAGTTGACAGACAAGGCTTGGAATATTAATATGAAGCACTGAAAGTTACTATTGCATCGAGAATTTATTGAAATTTTTTGACAATATAAGTAATTTAGTAAGTAGAATTAAATGACAATTGTACGTGATGAGTTTTGTATTTTTACTGTATTATATTCCTGTAGTACAACAAATACAACATTATACTTAATTAATTGCACGTTTCGATCATCTACTGTACATAAATGATCATTACAATCTGTCACTACTTTACGATTAATCTAAAATTTTTTGTACGTACGTACTAGAACTGTAACTTAAGAGATGCGAATAAAAAAGAAAATATTTCCAAGCATTATGAAATACCCAGCTAATTTGGAGGACTTGATAAATACCTGCAATAATTTATGATTTAAGAATAATAAATTTCATCTTTACCGTATAGGCATGCGAAGTAAAAATGTATGGGTACGCTTACATTAATACTGATCAGGTGACGGTCAATGTAAGTTATCCTCATAGAAATTTATCTTCATCATGTGCTTTGATTAAAAACTTGTGGATGTGGCCATTGTCCCTGTTGATGTACGTTGAATGACATGACCATTGTTTTAAGTCTCACGGTGCGCATTGCCTAAGATTTTCATGTTTTTCTTTTTAAAGGTGGTGTATGAAATTACATAGCCTGATTAACACCGTGAACTAATCACTAGTGATCTAGGCACACTTGGTGTTCAATGTGAATAATACTGCCAAAAAGTTTAAGAAAAAAATTTTTTTAGTGCCTGATAATCCTGCATGGCTTATCTTCCATCCCTGTTTTTTAAAAACTGTTTTCAAAAAAGTTCCTATGCAACCCCGGCTGTTTTGGGGCGGGTTTTTTCCGTGGAATTTTCCTTCAGAGTAATTCCAAGGTTTTTTCCTTGCTCCACAGGTCTTCAGGCCTGGGTAAATGCGAAACAGTGTTAGGGCTTTAGGTAGGGATTAGCAAATCCGATGCCATGCAGGGATCGCCAGCTTTACCGGCGAGGAGTGGTCTCTGAAACATGGGGCTTCTCCGGGGATGCTAATTAGCCTAGATCCGATGCTTCGGCAGAGAGCGCTGGCTAGGGACGTCCTGAAATACGGAGTCTTCTCCGGGGAAAGGCTACACAGTAGCGAGTGAATCTGATACACTCCCCTCCGGTGCAGAGAGTGTCAGCACCGGAGATACACTGTGCCCATGGTATGGTATGGTTTCAATTAGAGAAGGATTGGTAAATGGGTGTGGCAATACACCTCTACACATAGGTGGTGAGTGGGTGGCCCCGGCAACTTTTCCAATAGGCTGTTGCGGTAACCCGAGAAGAAAAGAAAAAAAAAACATACTAAACAAGTGCAGGTGATCAGTACATCTTAATCATCCATCCAAATATAATCTTATCTTCACTGCAGGCTTGGCGATAATATATATGGCTACGTACTTGGCACAGGAAATCATTGACACACTGGCTTTCACTGCAATACATCACTGTGGTATGATGATTTAAAAACTTGTCTTCAACTGCACTGCAATCTGAATGTAAATAATAAAAATAAATAAAACTAACTTTACAGACATGGACTTGAAAGACTATTTAGAATTTCTACCTATGACTCATGTACATTTGATAAGTGAAATTTTGATAGAAATGACACTTAAAAGTACCTGATAATTCTGCAAATCTCATTAGCGACACACTGAACAAGTGCAGGCCACCATCACTTGACAAAGCATTACAAAGAATGTTTGCATACATCATGACGGATTGTCAGAGATACCTCTCATCAGCCATCCAAATACAATTCCATCCTTACTGCAAGCTTCAAGTAAAAATGTATGACAACGTACTTGGCACAGGAAAGCATTGACACACTGGCTATCACTGCAATTTATCACTGTGACATGATAAATTAAAAACTTGTTTTCACTTGCACTGCAATCTAAGTGTAAATAATGGAAATAAATAAAATTAACTTTTGACATGTATTGGAAAGAATTTAGAAATCACCTATGAATCATGTACATTTGATGAGTGACACTTTGAATAAGTAAAATTATCCATCACTTTTCGACTTTGCAAAGAATATGCATCATACATCATAAAAGTGCACAAACACAGTAAAGTTTTGCCAGCTGTTGCCAACACGTATAGCGTACACTCCGATTCATACCACTTCTCCAGGAAAATATGCAGCTGCAGCAGGAACCGAAACAAATCGTGTCAGGAAGCTGAAGCAGCTATCTCGATCTCGGATTACCATCCTGACATGGCTTTTGTTTGCAAACACACAATACGTATATTTTTGACAGGAGCTCCGTGACAATCCGGCATGCGGGCGTCGTGATGCATTGGAGTACATATATTTATGTGTTTAGAAGTGGCTCATAATAAAAAATGTGAGAACCACTGTCTCAGCAGACGATGCTCGGCCACGGTCGCGCAGCCGCGGCCGAAAAGACGTCCCCCTACCACTTTCTCAAGGCAGCAGAGTGGTGAGGGGACCCTTGTTCGCCATCTTGAAACCAACACTGCGCAAAACATACGGTGCGCCTGCGCAGCAGGAGAAGGACAGACACTTGAGCTCGTTGCAAGGCTAGCACTGGAGCAGGGGCTTTATCCTGGGTATAGGGTGCTTGCGTCTCGTAACTGTCACAGTGCAAGGGTATGATAGGACTCTGATGTGCCGACTGTAGGAATGTCATGGGAAATAGGTTTTCGTATCACCATTGACCTTTTTACGCTACTTTGATGCATGCACGTGAATAATACATACGTATATAAACAGACTCACGCACACACATTTAATGATAAATTTTATGACAAATCATAATTCGTTAGGGTTCTTATTATCATAGAAAACAGCTTTTTATTACAAAATAATAATTATTAAGGCAAGTTAGAGAAGAACATACCTGGTAAGAATATAATATACGATAAAAAGAATGTGCAGAAAACAATTAGAATGAATTTTAATTTTATTATATGATAAACACTAAAGTACAAATTTTTTAAACATAGAACTTAATATTAGATTTAATCATAATTCTTAATGGTAAAAAGTCTTTATATGATTAGCAGGCATGATACGAAGAATAGGTGTTAATAAATCACACATTTTTATACTGAACGTCCTTGATAACATAAACGTTTAGACAACTTAGTCAACATTAGCCTAATCTTGTTACTTAAAAAATGATTCATAAAAATACTTTATCTGTAACTACAATATTCCAATAAACTTAATGTGAGTGAACCACACCCTGTTTTACAGACTGAATGAAGCGGTGAATATTCTAAGAAGGGTTTAATATTACGAATAAAACTAAAAAGCTTTACAGATTTCCTAATTTATTTTAAATGATTCGTTTTTTTTTTTTTTTTTTTTTGTTATTCAGATGGCTCATACCTAAACAAAGACCTTCTTTTAGAATTTTAATGTAACGATGAAAAAGTTAAACCAACTACTCACTCATTGAATATTTTTAAAAATTTCTTTCGAGACTCTGCGTAACACTTTTTGAAGAATGAAACAAACTATAAAAAAAGTAACTCGACTATAATACAAAACATTAAATTTTTCTCATTGAATTTGTATTTGTACTCAATAATACCATCATACGTAACATGTTTAACTAAAAATACTATTTTCTTAACCCCTACAATTTTCTTGGATTCAAAGGAATCAGCTTATTTCTTAATAAGTACCAATGGTGTCATGTACTAATTATTTTCAAAGAAGCATTGAGGTAAGAGTCACCTCCGAAATCGACGTCAACACTAACTACTATACTAATCAACATACATTGTTTTTCTTTTTTGAACGTAAGTGTTAATTTTTTGTTTCAGTGTCAAAAAGTAAACTTATGAAACATAGTTGACTATGCAGCTTTGGTAATTCCACTCATTTTACAATTATGATTATATCAAACGTGTAAAATATCGATTGCGCACCGTAAAACTTATCTTATACATCATTACATATTTTATCAACTTACTTTAAATAATTGTTAAAAGAAAACTCTTTATAATTAATTAAAATAATAATTAAAAACACTGATACTTTATATCTCCGGTTTTATTGAAGTTAGTCAGCTACAATTTTGTATGATTTTGTAACTTAATATAAAAAAACTAAATATCAAATATCAGCTCTCCAACCATTCCAGAAGCTGAGCTATGAAATATGGGTAAAGATCACCGATAAGCCTTTTTTCTACAAAATGAAAAGTGCCCCTCATAGATCATGGTAAAATACAGCCTATTAAAAAATGAACATTAAACGCAAGTGTTTTCTATGCCTATAAATAGACGTGCTCTCCAAAGTGTGAATATATTATTTACTCTTTTGAAAAGAGTATTTTTCAAAATTTCCTGTTTTCAAAAGGATAAATTTTATTTTTACACGTTTAAAAAAAGTAAATTTCATTTTATAAAATTTTTAAAAGGGGCCATTTAGAAACCACGCTTTTAAAAAGTGTATTCCTTCGAATTTTTTTTTTTTTAAAGAGTAAATATCATTCTTACACTTTTGAAAGTAGTATTTTTGTAGAAGTACTACTTTAAATACTAAAACGTTAAAATTATCCTTTCAAAAGAGTGAATTCTCAATTTTCACTTTCGACAAGTGTAAAAAGGATATTTCCGAGTTTGGAAAGTGTTAATCAATGGATTTAGACTCTCTTCCTCGAAGCTTTTTCTTTAGAGTGTACGTTTATTTATATAAGTAATGCTTGAAGTTACCAATTAAGTAGTATCTTCTTTCTTGAGCTGTGACTTGCTTATTACTTCTCAAACTATACATTTGCTCTTTTACAGCACTGTGATCCCACACGAACTGGTCGTGGGTGGATCCATTCACAATTCGCATGCTAAGAATATTATACTCCATATAACTAACCTAAAATGTATTTTAAATTAATATCGATTGCTTTGAATTTTACTAAGAAACAGTAATGTCTTAATAAGATAACATATATAAGAATATACCATTTGAACGTTAAGTGAATGTTGTTGTTTGTGGTTGAGGAATGCCTCTTCATGCTCAACAGGCTTATGGATTTTTGGTAGGGTGCAATCCACTGCTCCCAAAATTCCAGGGAATCCGATCCTTTCCTCAAATCTTAATAAATCATAATAATACTTATAGTTACTTACATTGAACATGTTTATGGACGTTTTTGTTGGATAAAATCCGTATAAAGCGTAATGTTCAAATATCTAATTTGTTTTTTAATTTTAGATGTGATTTCAAGAAGAGACAAAAATGAATGAATGTATTGCACTAAATTCAAATTTAAATAGTAGAAAAACACATTTTCTACTTTTTAGAAAGTAAAACATTTTTTTTCTTTTTCAAAATAAAGTATCATAATTATTTTTTTACTATGAATAAGTACTGAGATTTATTTTTTTTTTTGACGAAAGCAATTACTTCCATCTTTACAATAACAAATAAATATTTTGTTGCAAAATTCTACAAAATATAAATCAATGATTTTAACAAATATAAGTAGAACTAGAATCATCCATTGACAACAAAGAACAACTACAATACTGAGCAAAAAATTCAGTTCCACATACTTTAACAAAGACTAGCATAACTGCATCACTACTCGATACTTTCCGACGTATAATTACAGCTTTTTTCGCTTCAAAAAAATAATAATAGCTAGCAGTTTTTCTTTTTAGGACTCATCCGGTTATATCTTTAAAACAATTTATCTCCCATAAAAAGAGGGTTGTTGACATTACGAATAGCATGGTAGAGGTTACGAGTTCTACGTCTTCTCTCGTGTATATCATCCTCGACGTTCTCGTACTCCAAAATTTCAGCTGCCGCCATTATACTTGCTTTTAATATATACAGAGTTGGATGAGTTTTTTTTTAAGTGACATACATGCCTTAATAGCGCTATGTAAATGAAAAAATTACTTACCACGTGAGAATTTTGCTAAGAAAAACCATACAACGTAAGTACTCGTAGAGCCGAACTGTAACCTGTCTGACCGGGTCCCAACATTCGTAGAGGCAACCAACGTAATATTGATTGACGTTATCGATACATCGATCCTCATATTTATCGAAGTGTGTTCGTGCGTGTATGGGTGTCGTGCGATTTTCCATAGTCGGAGCCTTATAACAGAAAAGTTGGCGGGAACGTTTCACGTGTGTAAGTATGTTGAAATGTCAATCAACGTGAAGTGTGAAGAAGTACTACATACGAGTCACATATATATAGAATCTGTATAGGCACACAAGATGAAATTGTATATATAAGTACACGTGAACGACGCCATTTTCACTAAGGCACGATCGCGCCATCTGATATGCGATATACCCTCATAGTAGAAATGACTGGTTGAGACGTTGAGAGGGGGAGGAGCAAACTAGAGGAGTACGTATAGAGGGGAGAAGAAGAAAATCCCGCTTACACGTGTTCTGGTACAAAAAACTCTCATTTGCTGTCGCACGGTCAGAGGAGAGGCTCAATGTGACTACCTACTTCAAGGATCCAATTGTATGTAGTACAGATCGTGACAGTTTCCAGTAAAAATCATCTATTCGGAATGGCACAAGTGAAACCTTCCATTGTAGTTCGGTAAGTACTAAATGATTTTTAAATACCTCAACAACGCTTAACCGGCGCCTTTAACACTTAAAATTGCTTATCGATAATCGTTCGTTCATAATAACTATTGTTTTTTTTCGAAACCCGTTGCCAATAAATTTAGTTAACTTATTTTGCTGAAACCATCGAAGTCTCATATGTAAAATGTTTTTTCGGAGGACTATCGGTTTTATATAGGTAGTTTTCGTTACATATATAACAGTCTGTGGCAATGGTAGTGTATCATTGTGCACTGAAAACAAAAGGAATATTTGGAAATTGGTTTTTTACATCATGATCCTAACCGGTGTACTTATGCTTCATGTCACGCGAGTTTAGCAGTTTATTTGTATTAAGCTTACTACATATATTAAACGGACAGCATGTGATATTTTTTTAGATTTTCGCATGTAAAAATTGCATCCTAATATTTTTATATGCTTCCATGAAGCTACGTAGTTACTGCGCACCTCGGTAATACGGTAGTATAATCACATTGACAAAGCGTAAGAGAAACAAATATATATATATATATATATATATTTAATACGTATATCCGCGTATACCTGTACACAGAACAAATATACAGTAAACATTACGTATTACGTATCGTAAAGGTAACGGTCACGCTAGAAGAAACATATAAGTTTGAAATGAAGCTTTATTATGTCCTTAAAGGCTTTTATAGCAAGAAATATATAAGGTGTGCCATTGCAGTCATTCTTTCAGCGCAGCATCCATACTGCCACTATTTTCATGAATTTCAAAAATTAGTGGTCGTACAGATAGTAGTCTTCCAAAGAGTGAGTTACTGGGTTACTGCGTACTGCGCAGTAGCACACGCACGCACACACACACACACCTTGTGTTTCTTTCATTATAGTATAAGTTATGAAGTTTGTAGTCAGGTGTAAGTGTAAACAATGTTTATATTTGCATATGCGTCCCAAGGCCGTATCATATAACTTTATTTTAATACATCAGCATATGATACAACAGATTCACACGGTTAAAACAAGTTATATGGCACGGCCCCCGGAACTCACTAATAGTTGCACATGGAAGGCGGGCAGGTGCGGCAGGCGGCGGCCTGGACGGCAGTGAGACTGTACGGTAAACACATGTAAGGTACGTTTACACGTAATGCACATGTATGTACAGTGCACATGTCCAGTGTTTTAGGGTGTAAACACATGGAGGTGGATGGACGTCCCGCAAGTTCAGGAAAATCACGCGTGGTTGTTTTGATTTGAAATACGAAAATCCATCCTTGCGTGTTGGTATTACTTTTTTAACAATTATTTGAAATATCTGAACGCATTCATTTTTTTCAGCTCCTTTACAACCTTTTTCATTTTTTACTTCCAGACTTCAATGATTTTTCATGGTATTTGAAATAATTTAAAAAACATTAATACCACCATGCATTTCGTATTTTAAATTAAAACAACCGCGCGTGGTTTTCCCGAAATTGCAGGACATCCATGCACCGCCATGTATCGCACTCTTAGGGTGCAGTCACATGGAGCACGCAATCCGCAATACGGAACCATTTAAGCCCATGAGAGTGAGAGAGAAGTGCACGGAAGTAACACGGAAGAGACCTCTCTCTCACTCTCATGGGCTTAAGTGGTTCCATATTGTGGATTGTGTGCTCCATGTGACCGCAGCCTTAGTCATCAGGGCCGTGCGCAGGGGGGGGGGTTGAATAACATAACCTCTCTCATCATGCTCTAATTAGTAAAATTTAAACTTCAAGTATGGTGAGTGAGGCTCCGGCAGTCTTAAAAATTTTGAAAATTTCAGGTATTGGAAGCGTAGCACAGACGGATTAATAAGATAAAAAAAATATTAAATGAAATTTGCCTTATAAAATTAACATCTGACTAACATTTTGTTACATTTAATCAACAAACTATAAAGATATTTATGTTTATTCAGGAAACTTAATTTTTTTTTAATTAACAGGAGACTGAATACGCCAAACTTGACAATGAATGAGAAGCAAAAGTAGTGTATTATAAACTACATGCAAAATCACCGCGATTTCGCTGCAAAACGCCGAACAGGCGCAAATGGTCGACAACTCCGAGACGAACAGGCCACACGTTTGGCTTCACAAGTCAGCAAACTAGGTCCCACGAAAACTGGCCAGCAATGTGTAGATGTAAGTATGTCATACATGATTTTGGATCTTATTCTAACTCTATCACTGTATTTATACTCACTTTCAAACGAAGGATGACTAAGTTGCATATGATCAAATGTGTATGTATCTGATGTATCGTTAGTTCAGCGCAATAAAGACACTTTAATTCAGCACACCTGGCAAAGCATGCCATTAAAAAGTAAGGTGCCTTTTAAAATTAATTTCAAGAAAGAATATTTTCATAAATCAAGGGAAGAAAGTGCCTTATAGTTTAATAGCAACAAAGAGCCTTGTAAAAAATTGGATAAAAAATGGGTTTTTTCACAATAGAAAAGAAATTTGGAAAGGCTTTTTCTTGCCATTCAAACTAATAGGCACCTTTTTCTTTTCATTTTAAAAAGGGCTCTGTTTTGTCAGAAAAAGGTAGAATGTAAAAGAATAAATTGGTATCAGTGTTTTATATTATTTTTCTTAATGTACTCATTTGTCATAGCACTGGGATCGACAACAAAGTGCTGCAAAAAAGTATCAAGTAGCAAAAGTCAAAGTTCTTAAGAGAGATACGGGCAATAAGAGTAATGGAGTCGACTTCACTACAAATGAAATCTACGAAGCTATGCTCGACATAATTGGGACTAAGCATAGAAACGGTCTAGAATTGATTGACGAAAGTGGTATCCAGCCGAAAATACATGTGGGTAGGTAATACAAATACATAATAATTTAAATATTATGATAAATAGAAATACAGTTGAATATGTAAATAAATTAGATATTTTTTAATATTTTAAATAATAATATCCATGACGATTTAATAATTAGAAACAATACCAAGTACTTCGAAAATGAGTGTCGATGTAAAGAACGACTTCCCTGAAGAACCACTTGAATCCGCGGGTACCCATGTTTATCAGAAGGAAACGTCAGGATCTGCCAACATTAATCTTTGCCTCAAAGAAATTGTAACTGGTACCAGTAATTCTTCTTCAAACTGTACCGTTTCTAGTACTATTTGTTGCCCTACAGTCTTTGTAAATGAAACTCCAAGTGGCTATAGTGCTATCAACATAACTGGTAAGACAAGTAAATTGTGTACTGCTTGAATGCTTAAGACTTGCTTCTATACTTGTACTGTATTTTTTTACTAAAATTATTTGTCCACCTATTTACACAATTATTTAAACAATATTTTCAAAACATGAAACGTGAGGAACTAATACATGCTACACTAAAACCAGGTAAAAAAGCGCAGACAGCGACTCCGAATCAAGCAGTCACCATTAAAAGGTCATCCTTTCCACAATGGCATAAGACAGCAAAAAAAAAAGACGAGGCCAATTTCCAACATTAATGCAACCGCAAGCTCAGGAATCAAAAATGAAATCATCTTCACTTACGCCATTAAGTAAGAATAATGTAACATCATACAAAGGAAAGTACGAAAGTTCCATTAGTTCTGGTCAAAAAAAAAGTAAGTATTACAAATTTTCGTCACAAATCCTAATTTAATTCATAAGTACAACTAATAAAGAAAAAATTTTTAGAGAATCAAGTCACGATAACAACTATAGATGCAATCAATAAAAATACTGACCTTGTTAGCAGTTTGGTGCAAGTGCTAAAAAATATTAAAAATACCCAAAAAAAAGATTATATTCTTAAAAAAGAACAGTCATTAAATAAAAAGCTGTGTTTTTAATCCGCGATGCAATTTTTTAATGCTTCAACCAAGTAAATCTCCAGTAAAAAAGAAGACTAATAGTTTTCAGATAAAATTTATTTTACGTTTTCAATTATAGAGAGTTTTCTTTCAACAATTATTTAAAGTAAATTGATAAAATATGTAATAATGTATCTGATAAGTTTTACGGTGCACAATCCATTTTTACACGTTTGAAATAATCATAATTGTAAAATGAGTGGAATTACCAAAGCTGCATTGTCAACTATGTTTTATAAGTTTACTTTTTGACACTGAAACAAAAAATTAACACTTACGTTAAGAAAAGAAAAACAATGTATGTTGATTAGTATAGTAGTTAGTGTTGACGTCGATTTCGAAGGTGACTCTTACCTCAATGCTTCTTTCAAAATAATTAGTACATGATACCATTGGTACTTATTAATAAATAAGCTGATTCCTTTGAATCCAAGAAAATTGTAGGGGTTAAAAAAATAGTATTTTTAGTTTAGCAAGTTACGTATGATGGTATTATTGAGTACAAATACAAATTCAATGAGAAAAATTTAATGTTTTGTATTATAGTCGAGTTACTTTTTTCATAGTTTGTTTCATTCTTCAAAAAGTGTTACGCAGGGTATCGAAAGAAATTTTTAAAAATATTCAATGAGTGAGTAGTTGGTTTAACTTTTTCATCGTTACATTAAAATTCTAAAAGAAGGTCTTTGTTTAGGTATAAGCCATCTGAATAACAAAAAAAAAAAAAAAAAAAACGAATCATTTAAAACAAATAAGGAAATCTGTAAAGCTTTTTAGTTTTATTCGTAATATTAAACCCTTCTTAGAATGTTCACCGCTTCATTCAGTCTGTAAAACAGGGTGTGGTTCACTCACATTAAGTTTATTGGAATATTGTAGTTACAGATAAAGTATTTTTATGAATCATTTTTTAAGTAACAAGATTAGGCTAATGTTGACTAAGTTGTCTAAACGTATATATTATCAAGGACGTTCAGTTTAAAAATGTGTGATTTATCAACACCTAGTCTTCGTATCATGCCTGCTAATCATATAAAGTCTTTTTACCATTAAGAATTGTGATTAAATCTAATATTAAGTTCTATGTTTAAAAAATTTGTACTCTGGTGTTTATCATGTAATAAAATTAAAATTCATTCTAATTGTTTTCTGCACATTCTTTTTATCGTATATTATATTCTTACCAGGTATTTTCTTCTCTGACTTGCCTTAATAATTATCATTTCGTAATAAAAAGCTGTTTTCTCTGATAATAAGAACCCCAACGAATTATGGTTTGTCATAAAATTTATTAATGAATGTGTGTGCGTGAGTGTGTTTATATACGTATGTATTATTCACGTGCATGCATCAAAGTAGCGTAAAAAGGTCAATGGTAATACAAAACCAATTTCCCATGACATTTCTACAGTCAGCACATCAGAGTCCTATTATACCCTTGCACTGTGACAGACACGAGACGGGAGCACCCTACACCCAGGATAAAGCCCCAGCTCGGCACGGCATCAGCAGACTCTCGCCTGCCGAATTGCGTGACGTTGCGAAGCCGAGACCTTAGTGCCACGCACACACACACGAGCCAGCCCTCACACGGTCATCCAGGTTCCTCGGTGCCCTCGACGCTTGTAGCATTGCCAGGAGCATCACTAAGTACTCCACTGGAGCGGTAGCCTGGTAGTTGAACGTATACAGTGTTTGTGTTGTGTATTGCGTGCGTGAAAGTAGTCGTCACTCATAACTCTTTCCTTATGCCATACAGAGTCAGCCCAAATCCCCTATCGCTAGTTACCAGGTGAACGACACCTCGATTTACTAATTAGTGGAAACAGCAAGCCACAACACAGGAATCGTCGCCGTTGTGGTGTGCTGTGCAATAAGTGTAACCTCAATGACAGTTATTATCTAACCTTACTAAACAAGCAGGTAACTATTAAGTGCGTCTTGTTGTCGTGTCTCGGCTTGGGCAGCACCGAGTGCAGCTGTGACAGTGAGGTGCCTCCGTGTTCGGTTAGTGAGTGTTTCCGACTAAAAAAAGCTATTCAATCACGATTGCTACACGGCACTACCTGTTGCTGCACACAGTGCTGCACAATACCGGCGATACCCAGCCCTTCCCCAATCTCCTTTAACAAAAAGTTGCATGGCATAGAGTACGTGAAAATATGAAAGGTAAAGTTTCAAGTGTACACACACGTTAGTCGTAATCCCCGGCTAACGTGTTACAACCAATACTGAAAAAAAAGAAAATAATGTAAAAGTGTGCCTAAAATAATTCGTAAGAAAACGGTAAACTTGAACTATGAATCATTTTTAAAAAAATTAGCAAAACAATTAAAATCGCGTTAACATTTATTGATATGTAGGGAAACTGTTAAAAAGATTCTAAGCTTTTTAGTGAGATCATTTTATTTAATAAATAATATGTTGCTGCAAATGATAGATACTAAAAACAAATTTATTATTTAACAGTAACAAAATACTAAAATTTAAAATAAGTTACACGACACAATATAACAGAAAGTAAAGTTGCGATCCTATTAAAGATACTTCGTGGCTACGTGGGTACGGTACCTGATCTCGCATGTTAGAGGTCATGGATTCGGATCCCGTGACAAGAGTTTTTTATTTATTTTGACTTTTTGAAAATTATTTAAGTATCTGAAATTTAAAATATATTTCTTTTACATAATATTTTGGGGGGTGAGAGTGGGTAGTAATATAAAAAATTAAATTCTGTTACAGTTTTTGACGGTAAAAATTCGAAAATCGTTTGCTTACTTTAACACATAATGTGTCTATGTAAGTATAACTTAAAAAAAAATCTTTGGGATATAAAACGTAACAGTAAGAAAAAAGTGAGCAGCTATTGGCTCAAATAAGTTTTAAAAATGTTTTTAATTTCAGCATATTTACAGTGAGTGCAGCAGGTAAAGGCAGACGAGAGTGAAAGCAAGCCAGCAGTGCCCTTGAATGGTAAACGGAAGCAATCGTGTGCATTCATACTTTATTGGTGTAATTAATGGCTTAAACTTTTTTTCTAATAAATTTTTCTTAAAGCACATTTATATTCAAAAATTATAATTTACTGCTCGTGAAAGAAAATCAAGCTCAAATATAGTGAAACAAAACAGCCGTCAAAAAATGCATTTACAAGTTCATAAGAATGTTAAAGCTTTTGATGCACTTGATTACAGTCAAAATATCTCTAGATATTTGCTGTTATGTTCATTAAATGACAAGCATAAGAGAGTCAACTGGCAATGCAAAGTAAGCATTGGGTATTGTGGGAGATCAGGCAGCAACAGCAGCCAAACTGCCGATTGCTTCTAATTACCATTCAATGGCACTGTTTGCTTACTTCTTTTTGCGTCTGTCTCTGACACTGATGTACCTTCTCTAAATAAGTCCTCTGGACAGATCTCATTGTTAGTTTTGTATTATTTATAAAAAGTTATTGCATTAAACTACTGTAAAACTGCATATTCTAAATAAAATATATTTTATCATTTTTAACGGTTATTACGTAACTAAAAGCTTTCAATTTATTATATTACTTGTAAAAGTAGATAATCTTTGTGATTAGGCTAATGTTATTATACATCTTTTATAAAAACAAGACTTTTTTATTCTTGTTTACTTATATGTATATAATGTGGTTTAAACAAAAATTGTGTTTTAAAACTTCCATCAGTTATTATTAAGAAAACAATTATAAAGAAAGCTTAACAGTATTTAAAAAATAATTACTGAAATTTAGTTTAAATATTTTTCTCTTAGCATTTATTTGTTGTCGATCAAAAAAATCGCGTAATGTGTAAACCTCACTGTCAGCAGTAAAATCGGTGAATGAATTTGGAAAATTAACACTTTCGTACTCGATCTCATATAGTAATACCTATGTGTAAAGAGCAAAATTCATTTTGTTTTCGTGTTGGCATGTACAACTTTTCAATAGGCAGTATATATAGTGTGAAAGACAGCGCCACAGGCAAGGTGATACTTGTGGGCCCTGTAGTTAGTACAGTGTAAGCCACCGTGCATTCCACACCTCTCGTCGGTTCTAGCTTCATTGTCTTTGTCTGATAAGTCGGTTGTAAGTCTGTAAAGTCAGTAAGTTGTATCTGTTGTGTTCTACGTCGGTCGGCAGTTTCATTAAATAAACTTTTTGTCTAACTTGTAATACTCGTTTTTATTATTTCGCGCACCCCCTTTACTCACACCTCTTCAGGTTACGGGCCCCAGACTCGCTTCCACCGCGCGTGATCTTTGTTTGTGTGGGCGAGAGTGATAAAAGGGAGGATGGCGGAAAGGGCTGAAACAGCAAAGGATGGACAAGAGAGTCCGATCGAGGAAGCGGCCGAGAGCGTGACCCCTGGTGACCAGGCCGAGTCCGTTGTCGACCAGGCGTTGTCGACGCCGGTCGAGAAAAGGGGAGCAAATCTGGACGCCGGAACCGAGATCAGCGGTAGGTCAACACTTTGTCTTTTTCTTGAGTGATGCCTAGGTTGGACGCTACGACGTCAGGTAAAAAGGGGATTTCTTGTGCATTCTGAGAAATGCGCGGGATTCCAAGAAACACGTGGCGTCGGTAGCGCGACACGCACATGCAAGAGCGGGGTGGATCGAGAGGGGGACAACATATTGCGGCTGAGGAGAGAGTTCGGTCTCTCTCTCTCCCTCTCGTGATGACGCGAGGCTTTTTAACTGAAAACATATTACGAGGCCGTTTGTGTATTGTTTTCGTGCTTTCTCGCGTCTCTTGTTCTTGTCACCTCGACTGTTGTGTGCGCGTTACAATATAAATGTCTGAACTGGGAAAGTTTGAACGTGTGTTGGCAGAAAATTATATATGTCCTTTCCCGGTGCTTTTAATTAATTGAACTCTAGGAAATAAATATTCAAGGCAGTTTTCAGATTTATTCAGAAAAGGCTGATATTTTAAAAGTTTACATTTTCTTTTAGACGAGTAAACTATCGATGCTCTGTCGAGAATATGTTGGGGAATTTCATCCCAAGTCAAGTCAGAGGGGTGACAACAAGATGCCATCTTATTGGTGGATAAAAGGGGAATAATGGCATGTGTCGGGCAAAGGGATATTCCCGCCAAAGGTGTGTAGACGAAATTATTTTCCGTGTGACTCGCACAGTCACGTTAGACTTGTGTTCGGTCGCGCGCGGCTGTGTGAGTGCCCAGCGTGCAATCGTGCTTTGCGTTCGAGCACGAGAACACGCTTCGGGCCACGTTGACTAGATTCGGCTTGCGTTCGGTCGATTTCTAGTTGACTCCCTGAAAACAATGTCCGTCTTTTGTTTTAGATTACCTGATCGGTGACGATTACAAATACATCATTAAATTTATTTGTAAAAAGGAAGGCAAAGTGACGTTGCCAGGAAATCTATTCACGGAAGACGGGGAAGACGAGGAACCTGATCGTGAAAAACCCGGGTTATTTGAAAAGTCGGTCGATGTGTTTAAAACGTCAGATGAGAAAAAGTCCGAAATGTCAGAAGTCCGAAACTTTGATGAGATAAATGTAGACAGTGAAAATCTTTGGCAGAAATTAGGCGGAAATGAGTCTGTACACGAAGCAGCCCCCTCATCCCCGTCGCGCACACCGGAAAATACCCAACTTAAAGTAAAGTAAGTGCAAACCATTGAAAACAAATATAAATGGATAAACCTCAGCAAAACGAAGTTGCATATGGCAGATAAACAGAAAAATGAAAATTTTTCAGAAAACATCATCCTGGCTAGGTTCGACTCGATGATGGCCGCGATTAGTCAGATGATCGAAAGGCAGGAGAAAGCAAACAAGGAGGCAAGGAAGGCAGAGGAAAAAAGGCATGAGGTTCAAAGAACTTAAGAAGGGGGAGACGCCTCTTACAACGGCCACGATTCGTAAAAAAAAAAAAAAAAAATTGCATGAAATTAAATTTTACGAAAGGGAAAGAATCGCTTGCCAAATTAATAGAAAAATTTGAGGAACTGTTCTGAAATTATGAGACTATAAGTACGTCTGGTCCCTTTTCTGAAGAAGAAAAGCGAGATGCCTTTTATACTGCCGTAATTGGAGCGGTACCTAGCGTGCAGGTGACAGACTTCACGCTTAAAATGCAAAGCAGAGATGGAAAGGGTATGACATATAAAAACCTCATGTCGTACATGTTAAAGGTCGAGTCAGAAGGCCTAGCAGAAGCCACTGGAGGTCGCCCCACGAGGGCAGCTTTGACTGCCTCTTGGCCCCAGGACCGTCTCCGTTGCTTCAACTGTGATGACTGGGACCATATGGCTGACAAGTGTCCGAAGGCAGGTACCGGACTCAAGAAGTGTTACACGTGTGGCACGTTCGTGTATGACATCCCAGCTCACAAGAGAAGCAGCCCGAGATGTGATGAGCAAAATAAGTCTGATTCATGGGATTTTAAAAGGCAGGGCCGTGGAAGTCGAGGGAATCGAGGTGGCCGCGGCAGTGGCCGTGGCAGTGGCCGAGGCTGCTCCAATTCCCGAAACTTTGGGCAGAAAAGGGACTCTAGCAACGTCAGGGACGAAAAAGATCTCAAAAGGCAGAAAGTTTCTGACCAGGGCCGGGAGACAAAGGGAAAACGAGATGCTTCAGGGTTAAATAAAGGTGAGTCTCTGACGTTGATCGAGCCCCCCAATACTCTGTTTTCAAACTCTGCAGGTTGGGTAAATAATTCAGAATCGGATGGAGAAAATTAAATCAAATTTGTCGCTGATTCGGGAGCTACTGATCATTTTGCAAAGTCAGAAAAATTATTTACAAATATAGACGGAAACAAAATTGGTAAAATAAAATGTGCAAACTCAGACATATCCGCAGACTTGAAAACAGAGGGAGTGGGAAATTTGCTGCTTAAAAATTGCAATAACGACGTTGAGTTGCAGGAAGTGGTGTGTGCTCGCGACTTGATCGGGAATTTATTGTCGCTGCGAAAATTTGCTGATATGGGCTTGTCAATCTATTTAGATGACAAGAAGATTAGTAATTTTGATCCTAATTCTGAAAATGTCTGGATATCGGGAATATATGAAAAACCCTATTGGATGGTTGAATTTGTTAAGTCGGACAACAAAAGAATGAAAGTCTTGACGGCTGAGTCAAAAGCTCACACTATTCCTGAAAATTCAACTGCAGATACAAAATTAAATAATAAGTCAGAAAATTCAGAGAGCTTAGTCGGTAAGTTAAATAATGACAGTTTTGAAGATGTATTTTTAATAAATGACAGAAAATTTCATGAAGTCGGAAAAGTCCTGACCGAAGAAATAAAAGACATTCAAAGTCCGTTTAGCGAAAATTATAAAAAATTCAAAGATAACAACGGGGCCATGCTGTGGCATGTCAGACTGGGCCATGCTTCGTTGGGGTATCTAAGGGAATGCAGAAAAACTATCCAGAAGTAAAAAGTCTGAAAGAAGCCGTATTTGATGATGTGATTAAGACTTGTGATGTGTGTTCAAGAACAAAATCCCAAAAACTGCCTTTCCCTTCGGTACGCGAACGAGCATCCCAACCTCTACAAATAATTCATTTAAATACAATGAGAATTATTAGTCCACCCTCTTACCCAAAAAGATACAGATTTATTTCGGTATTTATTGATGATTATTCTAAATTTGCAATTGCTTACCCGATGAAAAACAAAAGTGATACGGGTGAGTGTTTAGATAATTTTGTTAAAGGCTGTAGAAATCTTCTTGGGTTTGAAGCTAAAGTGTGTTATCTGAGGTCTAATCAGGGTACCGAGTACACGGGAGGCTCTGTGCGAAAAATATCAAATGACCTTGGAGCTGAACTCCAACTGAGTTGTCCGGATACCCCTGAACATAATGGCACGTCAGAAAGGCTGAACAAAACAATTCAAATGAAAGTCCGAGCTCTGATATGTGATTCGGGACTCCCGGAAAACATGTGGGACTTGGCACTAAACGCAGCTGTATTTGCGTACAATCGTACTCCGCATCGCTCAAATAACATGGAAATCCCTTTAATGAAGCTGGCTCCAAATAAAAGGACAGACCTAAGTCAGATGGAAAGATTCGGCTGCATCGCGTATTTGAGAGTTCAGAGAAACACTGAAACTAAATTCCATGCAAAAGGGAAACGAGCAGTTATGGTAGGATACACGCCGACAGGGTATCGTCTGCTTTGTCCGGACGAAGGAAAGTTTTATGAAAGTCGGGACGTCAGATTTAACGAGCGTTTTGTGTATGGAGACGTTTTTGGTAAAAATTCAATTAAAAACTGGGAAAATGTGACTGTAGATATTAAATTAGACGAGTGGTTTTTAAAATTCGAAAAGGAAAGAGAAGAGACAGTGTCATCAGAGGAAACGCCCCGGTGGTACAACAGAAAAGAGGAAGGCCGAAAAGGCTGATAGAAACAATGGAGGCCAACTTGGTTCAAGAAAGTCGTGTAAAGGACGTCAGCTTTGCGGGCTTAGCTCTCGGGAAGAATTAACAAAAGACCTAATTTTTAAGAACGGTGATACTGAAACGTCAGAAAATAATGCCATTTATGCGGAAGATTTAGTTTACCACTCTTTGCTGGCAGAAATAAATAAAGATCCAGCTTCATATAAAAAAGCAATGAAGGTTGTGGATAAAGAAGGCTGGAATCAAGCCATCCAAGAAGAACTTGACTCAATGGCAAAGAATCAAGTCTGGAAGTTGGTAAACAGACCTGCAGGACTGGTAAATGGTAAACGTCCGAATATCATCGATTCTCGATCGGTTCTTAAGAAAAAGGTAGATGCTCAAGGATGTGAGAAGCACAAAGCATGGCTGGTAATACGAGGTTTTAAAGATAAAAATGAGTATGATCTTACGGAGACTTACGCCCCGGTGTCAAGACTGACTTTAATAAGGACTGCTTTGACTGTGATCAATAAATTAAATTTAGATACATGTCAGCTTGACGTTAAAATGGCATTTTTAAATGGTACTCTTGACGACGAGATATATATGGAGTTACCAGAAGGTTTGGTCTGTTCCGATCTGGAAAAACAAAGCAAGGTATGCAAGCTTTAGAGAGCCCTCTACGGCCTTAAAGTCAGTCCGAAAAAATGGCATGAAAGATTCTCTGAGGCAGCAACGAAAATAGGTCTGAGATCTTATATCTTGGAACCTTGCCTGTTTACTTGGCATGAAGCAGATAAAATCCTGATATTGGTTCTCAATGTTGATGACATGCTTATAGCAAGTAATGATTCTGGCAAATTGAAGTCTGTGAAGGAAAGACTGCAAAGTGAGTTTGAAATGACTGACCTAGGAGAAGTTAAATCGTTTTTAGGCATTGAAGTCAGAAGAGACAGAGAAAACCAAGTTCTAACTTTAACCCAGACCAATTACATAAATAAGATACTTAAAAAGTTTGAGTTTGATGATTCTAAGCAAGTGAAAACTCCTATGGTCAGAGGTCACGTGTTAAATCAACAAAGAAAACAAAGAGAGCAATCAGAAAGGCAGATTGACTTGAATGAGTCCAGATCGACTAAACGCGTTCCCTACCGGGAGGCTGTTGGGAGCTTATTATATGCTGCCAATACTGTACGTCCGGATATAAGCTATGCAGTGAATGTGCTGAGCAGGCATCAAATAAGTCCGACTAACGAAGACTGGAATATGGTTAAAAGAGTGTTTCGGTATCTGGCAGGGACCAAATCTTATGGTCTAAGGTATTGTGGAAGGCAGCAAGGGCTGGAAGCATTCTTCGATGCCAGTTTTGGCGACTGTAAAGGGTCTCTGACCACAAGTGGTTACGTAATTAAAATCTTTGGAGACTCAGTGGCATGGAGAACTCACAAACAAACGTATGTGTCTTTGTCAACATGTCAGGCAGAGTATGTGTCACTGAGTGAAGCATGAGAGAACTGATGGCAGTTGATAATTCGATTAAAATCATACTGAATAATACTTTGTGTCCGGCAGATGTATGGTGCGACAATAAGGCAGCTGAGCAAAATGCTAAAATTATAGGCAGTGGTAAATTAAGACATATGACAGAAATTCATGAGCATTATGTTAAAGAATGTGTAAATTATGGTAGAGTAAACGTCAGATGGCTGAATACTAAAGAACAGATGGTCGATATATTCACAAAACCTCTACCAATCGAGCTTCATGAAAAACTTGCTAGCAGAATCGCGAACAGATTCTGCGACTCTGACTGGTAACTAATAAGTTGTCTCTGTTTCAGATAGGCGATAAAGGAGTCATGGACCGACTCATGGACTACTTGGGTGCATTCCCAGAGCCGTGGAGCCGAGTCAAGAACACACATTTATTTATCTATTAAAAAAAAAAAAAAAAAAACAATTGTTCTTTGTATCCACTTTAAATTATAATTTTTGTCTAATATACTTAGCTATCTTAAGTCGGAAGGAAGTGTTGGCATGTACGACTTTTCAATAGGCAGTATATATAGTGTGAAAGACAGCGCCACAGGCAAGGTGATACTTGCGGGCCCTGTAGTTAGTACAGTGTAAGCCACCGTGCATTCCACACCTCTCGTCGGTTCTAGCTTCATTGTCTTTGTCTGATAAGTCGGTTGTAAGTCTGTAAAGTCAGTAAGTTGTATCTATTGTGTTCTACGTCGGTCGGCAGTTTCATTAAATAAACTTTTTGTCTAACTTGTTATACTCGTTTTTATTATTTCGCGCACCCCCTTTACTCACACCTCTTCATTTTGCTTATCAGACCGGGATCAAACAGTGATGAACCCGGAAAAATTGTTTGCACCCAATTTCTTGTGCTTTTTTGTTTAAAATATAGTTGTATACCTAAAAGTTCATCTTGCCACCCAAGAATGTGGTCAGGTATTGTTTTTACAATTTTCTTATAAACAATTTCGTCAAAGTTGTTTTTTCGACCTGAAAAAAATATTTTCAGATTCTTTGGCACATTTGGAACAAAAAACTAATTGAAATGTATATACCTAAACCCGACTGTTTTCGAGTAAAAAATTCCCAAAGTTTAAAAAAATGCATTTTTTCCGGTTTTCAGGGCTCCACGACAGTGCTAAATAAAACTATTTTCATATGTTACAACACACGATCACAAACTGTAAACCTTTCTCTACAATCTCCAAAAAAAAAGATGTTGAGAAGTTAAGAGGCAAGATTGTTTTTTGTAATAAACGTTCAGGGCGCTTCAGCGCGCGCTCATATGTGAGTATATACCTATATATACGTTTCGTGGCTCAGCGTGTAGTGAACATATATAGGTATACACTCAAGTGGGAGTGCGCGCTAAAATGCCCTGAACGTTTATTGCAAAAAACAATCTTGCCTCTCAACTTTTCAACATTTTTTTTTGGAGATTGTAGAGGAAGGTCTACAGTTTATGATCGTGTGTTGTAATATATGAACATATTTTTATTTAGCACTTTCGTGGAGCCCTGAACACCGGAAAAAATGCATTTTTTGAAACTTTGGGAATTTTTTACTCGAAAACAGTGGGGCTTAGGTATTTACATTTTAATTGGTTTTTTGTTCCAAATGTGCCAAAGAATTTGAGAATATCTTTTTCAGGTCGAAAAAACAACTTTGACGAAATTGTTTATAAAAAAATTGTTTAAACAATACCTGACCACATTCTTGGGTGGCAAGATGAACTTTTAGGTACATAACTATATTTTGAACAATAAAGCACAAAAAAATTGGGTGCGAATAATTTTTCCCGGTTCATCACTGTTTGAGCCCGGTCTATATGAGGAATATGCAATGTATGTATACATGTATTGCAATCTTAAGGTACGTATACAGGCAAAACAGTTGAAAGCTGAGACCATCACCAGCCTTTTAAAGGGGTTGAGTGACGTTTTTGAAGCTCAATCAGTTTCTACTATCGTAATATCCTTATAAAATATGTAAACTAAATTTAATCTGAATTTAATTGTCTTGTACCCTGTCTTTATCAAATCAAAATAAATTATTTTTAACTATAACAGATTTGAAATTAGTTTGTACTTAAACTTTTTATTTTGTATGATTAATTATATGTTATCACAACTTAATTCGCATAATTCATACTTATACGATAACAACGACTTGATTAGAAAACATGGATAAGTGATAACGTGTGTAAGAGTAGCTTTGTTTATACGGAACTATAAAATTAGGTATCATTAAAAAGTCGTTACAAAAGATAAGTAAAAAGATAGGCAACAGTGGGTATGATATCATTAATGCTATCGTGTTACCTCTCGTACGTGTGTTAATATGCGCTGCGTATGTTTGAAGATTGTGACTTAAAAATAGACTATTTAAAATAATAATTAACGACTGTTTAGACTATAACTCGTTAGCAGGAAAACAATGAGTAATTTTAAAAAATATTCAAAAAATTAATAACGTAATTACAAGGAGTTTTTCAGAGTGTTAAGAACAGCAATAAAACGACCTACAACAATATGCTCAATTTATGACACAGTCAACATAAAAGTGGTAAGGAAAAGAGTTAGTACAAAGGTTTCTTTGAATTAGTGAATGATACACATATACAAAAGGAATAAAAAAGCTTAAGGTAGCTTTAAACAAAGAATCAAAGGACGTAGTAAAAATATGAATTGAGGCATAATAAGGAGGTGTATAACTTGCTATAACTAGGGCGTAATAGAAGTGGAATAGGTTTATCTGGTGGTAAGGCATGGAAAATAGAATTAAACCACAGCTTTCAGTGGTAATTGTCACACTGAGTATAAAGCCAAAAAAAATTAATTAAAATGAAACATCAAGTAAAAAAAAAAACACATTTGTGGATGAATAATATTCTGATTAAAAGGTCTCTGTGAGATAAGTGACATAAGAGCAAATTTAGTAAGCACATTACATGAGAAACTTAAGTTAAATGCTCACTTAAAAAAAGAAATGGAAAAGGTAAAAAAAGTTGCAAAAGTGATTTGATCAAAATTTTACCGATTTGAAGAAAAAGTGAAATAATAGAAAGAAAAAGTGTTTTGACAGACACTAAATATTATGTGAATAATAATTTGTCAAAAAAAAAGAATATGTGATAACGTGTATAATATATGAATAAAAAGATTTGTACTAGCAAGATATGGCTAGTCAAAAGAGCAAAATGTACCTTTTTAAATTAAGCAGGAGTTTTTAGATATGTAGATACAGATCTTAAAATTTAATTTAATAATATGATTTTCTTAGCTCATATGAAATATGGTAAGAAAAAAAAATAATTAAGAATAGAGAAAAACATTTAGAATTTAAAAAAATTACATTCAAAAATGAGACAACTGTGTTATAATTGAGAAAAAAAATGTAAAATTTAGAGTATTTCATCTGGTATATGATAATGAGAAGAAAAAAAGGCTGGATTAAATACAGCTGGACTATGCTAGATTACCTGTAACACAGAGAGACGTTGTTTACCATAAAACCAGAACTGTGAAAAAATAATCCATGAAGAATTAGAGTTCAAATCTTTGAGAACAAGAAAAAAAAATTAAATGACAGGAGATGTATATAAGCATGCTGCAACAAAAAAGCAAATTGAAGATAAAAAGATTCATACAACATAAAAAAAATATTTGTTTCCGAATTCTAGATTAAAACTACGAAGTATCAATGAGTCATCTGTATAAAAGAGAAGATGATTTTAATTAAGTAGGAAAAAAAACGTGTACAATAGACATGCAAGCTTTGAATCTAAAATACAAAGTTCAAAGTACAATAAACGATTAGGAAATTGAAGTCTTGGAGACATTTTAACATATTTTTATCAATAATAATAATATGGTAATGATGGTGTAATAGTTTAAATAAGGTGCAGTAGCATAGAGTTATCTAACAAATATCATTCAGATCCATCAAAAACGTTATGTTTATTATTTCATTGAAAAGTTGTCGCTTTCCAGAACATGATAAACTATTAGAGCGTTAATTGTAAGTTCCAAAAAAGTATAGAAGGTATAATAAAAACCATTAATAAAAATGTCACAGACAAATCTGGTATAAACAAAATGATTTAGCTGTTCGAATGATACGAAATAGACTGTAATAAGATGTTGAAAGAATAGCAGTAAGGAGGGGAATAAGACTATTTAAATGTGTATCTTGTAGCATACGCATAAACTTTTTTTTTTAAAGTATTGAGAAAGTAAGATAAGTGTAATTAATTCTATAGTAAAGTCCTTATTCCAGCTCATTGGCTGATAACAAAACATTGACACACACTTCTATACAGAAAAAATACTTTTCTTTCAAATCAGACTGTAAAAAATATAGGTTTAATAAAAGATACAAGATGTTTTGTAATTTTTTATCAAAAGCTTAACAGAAGCATATTATTTATTGCTAATTCTAAAGACATTATCAATAAGATGTAGTTTTGTACTTTCACTTCTGCTGGTTGTTCCGAAATCTACACCTTGGTTTTATGAAAATTACGGCAAAAAAAGTGCAATAGACGATTCTCTTAAGAAATTACACAAAAAAAGCTTTTTCAAAAGTAAGATAATATAAGTTTTTTTTTATAATCTATCAGCAAAATTCATTATTATTTAGTAATTTAGATATATTAAAGACGCTCTAACTTTTGTCCCCAAAAATAAAGTTAATTTACTTTTAAAAAATTATAAGAATGCGTATGATCAATGTATTTAATTCACAATTAAAATACCAATCAAAGATGGAATTAGTTTTTGGATAGTAAATTGGTTTTTGGAAAGTCTATGTAGCTATTGAGTCAGACGAGTGAAACTTTCGAAACTAGAATAAATAAACATAAAAAAATTTATAAAAAATGCAAATAGTGCAAGATTATAGATTACTACGATATTTGTAAGAAGAGAAAGATTAAGAAATCGGTATTGCTTCACCATACTCTTTAAACAGCAAATTCCATAAGCTTTGATTGTTATTGAATTACAATTTTAGACCAAGAAAGTAGCTATCATAAATATTTAGTTACAGAGATAGTTCACATTTAAAAATAAAGAAGTAATGCTTACAGAGCCAGTGACTTACATAACTTAAATTTGACATTTAAAAAATTCATTGATAGGTTATTATAATACATAGTTTAATACGTAGTTTAATAAGCTGATAATTATTCTTCTTCTCACACACTTGTATTACTTAGTAAGTTTTCAACGTTAACGTATTAAACTATTTGCTTGCATATTATTTTGCAATTAGTTAATTATTTGTAATTCAATCTCATTCATCACAATCAACACTATGTGCCTTATTAACATACGGTCATATTTGTACATGTGATACAATAAGTTATTACGCGTTGTATAGTGAGCAGAACTATTTTGTTTATTGTTATTTTTAAAATAAAACTTTCTTTATACGTATTTTGAGCGAATGTCCAATATTTCTTACTTGTAAGTAATAGATTTTAGCCATTGTGATTGTTTTTCCCCTTTTTTTTATGATTTTTACGAACGCTATGTATGTTTTTGCTCTTTTTATTGTTACATTTTATTTAAAAAAAGTTGTCAATATGCACCTAAAACGGTGTACGCTTTCTGCAGTGAAAAATTAAAAAATTTGACTGTATGCCGTTAGTTTCTTATAAATTATTTAAGGATTCTCTATTGTTCATGATATTGGGAATATCTTTTGAATGCTTGAATATTTGAACCTGTCTGACCCACTCTGAAGTATGGTTTTTTCACTACTTTGTGATATTGATATTAAAAAACATAATAACTAGAGTGCAATACGTTGTGTTTTGCTATTCAATTAAAAATATTAGAGTTACAAAAACACATTATGCTGCAGTAGTTACATAAATTTATCTTATCGATATTATAAGTAATGTCTTAACTGATTGGATACCATAGTTCCAAAAGCTAGTTAACAAAGACTTTTACTTAACTGTAATGATAGCTATTAAATGCTTTACTTAGTATTATCTTCTGAAAACATCTCGTTATCAATTCTACGCAACAAGACAACACACGTTTGGTTGCATTTCAAAAAAAATTTTGATTTTTTATTTGCATGTATTTTTAATTTTCCATATTCATCATGATTTTCTGGATGATCAAGAAGTGTATCAAAAACTTTTTTTGTAGAAATTTCTCATTAAGAAAGGACTTTACTTAAAATTTCATATTACCTTGTGATTGAATTCTAAAGGTCTGAGTAACACGTTCTAAGCTTTTATTTTTTTCACTGATAATTATACACTCCTAATTTATACCAACAAGAAGAGAGAACTTTTTTTCGGGTGGAATACTAATATGTTTTTAAGGGTGGATTATTCTCAATTCATTTAACTGTCATAAAAGAAGTAGTTGTTAAATGTCAAGAAAATGGTTAATGGAAAGATTAATGTACATTAAAACAAATTAATTATAGCAAGAGAATTACAATGTTTTGTAGATTCGCTTAACAAGTGAAAAAGTTTTTAGCATAACTCTTCCAAATCATTTTTAGACCCTTCATGACTATACATTATAACAAATAACCTGTGTCAATAACATCAGAATTTTAGTAAAAAAGTATCTAATATAAGTATTTAATTAAAGTACAAGCAGTTTTATTAAGAAACTAACCAAAATTAAGTTTTAACATTGATTTAAACCACTATTAAAAATTTTTTTATTTGCAGATGAGCAATAAACTCTCAGAAAAAAAGAACCTCTTAGCAAAATTTTTGCGTTCAATTTATAACATTCCATTGTGAAAGATAATATTAATATTTATAATACATTTAATTTTAATTATAAGGTAGAAGATAAAACCACATTTTCTTAGACTGGTTATTTACATTACGACTCAGGTAAAGATTTAATAGATTGCTTTAAGAACATGTAGTGTGATATCGCCACATTAGCATATTTATTGTGAAATAAGACTTGGTTATTTAACATATGAGCAAACACATTTGTTATTTTAATGTTTTAAGAAATATTTATTTTTCTTAATTTAACTAAATTTTCTTTCGTATTATACTTAAATTTAGAAAAATTAACGTTTGTTATGAGTTTCAAGATATTGGCATAACCACATATTAAATGACAAAAAAGTTGTTTAAAGATAATGGTGAATAGATGGTGACAAAAGGACGTTATAATATAAAGGATGTTATAAGTGTACGGTATAAGTATCTTATAATCTAAGGACGGAAAAGTTAAGAAAATCTTCAATCGTCTGAGTATTGTTGTTTGAGGTGAGGCTAAGGATACGATTGAAACAAACTAAATTAATTTACAAGACACATAATGGAAAGAAATAAAATATCCAATGAAGGTCAGGTAATTCAATACAGAATAAAAACTGTTGACAAATGTTATGATAAGCAGATCGAGAATAGTTTAAAAGCAACGATTATTAATAAGGAGTTTCAAACAAGATTTAGAATTATAAGAAAGAATAAATAAATAATGCGTCGTAGGACCCATAGAGGAAATGAAGCTTTAGTGAGTTTGTTATAAACGAACTTATTTTTAAAATTATAACTTTCGTTTAACTTATTTATTCACATTATTTTATTCAAAAAATATTAAGATTATTGATGCTTATGCAGTATCACATTTAGTTATTACCACTGAAGAATCATGAAGTATTTGGATAGGAATAACTTTAGGCTTTTGGTAAGAAAAATATAAAACATATATCAATGATTCAACTTTCTCTAAATAAAGAGCGAACTTGGCATCGGTCATAGCGTTATCTTAGTCTGCATATATATTACAGGTGCCTTGTATTAACTGACCTGATTTTTCTTACTCTTTTCACATATTATGTGATTAAATATTTTCTTGATATATGTATAAAAATTTATCTGGCGTAATTTTTCTATCCTGTTTTACATGGAATATAATACCTTATACCGCAACAGGCTACGCAAACCTAATACATGTAATCTTAATGAAAGAAAACAAAATTATAAATGTAAGCAAAACTTTTCTGAGCTTAGTAAGTTTGATTTTTATGTATCCGTTAAAAAAGAGAAATTCTCACCATAACCCTTAAAGTTTTCATTAATACTATTGAAAGACAAAAAAATTATTGTTCTTAAGTGAGACATCCATTCAAAATACGTAGTAAACTTATCTTGTACAGGTTATGGTATCGTTTTGTAAACTTAACTCTACTCAGAAACTAATTGTTGCATCTCTAGGCATGTACAATAATTAACTAGGCACTTGATAGATACGAATTCGTGCAGTTTTAATGAAAGATAGTTTAACATACTGCATTGCACCGCAAAAAATGATATTTTTACAATTTTTTTAGTTTTTCTCTTAAGATATATGGAATGCACCTAAGTCTGAAGACATGACGATCAAAAAGTTACATTATTTTTGGGGTTTGTCAAATTAATTATATTCGAGGAAGTGTAAGTTTCTTCTTTTTGCTGCAGCCTTATTACGTACAAAGGATTGTTTGTATTTATTCATATTGATAGAACTATATTTCTTAAGATTTATTAAAATTTTCAAAACCAGGGAATAATCATAGCATAAATACTATTTATTTGAGATTGTTAAAACAGGGCATTCAATAAGTTATACTTACATTCATACTGTTTAATATTGGTATTGAAATTTTATTAGGGCTTAAAAGTATTCTGCTTTTTTTCTCTATTTCTGAACTTTAAGTGTCACCCAATGTGGGATCTTTATTATGTAGAGAATGTAACACTGGCAGATACTTAATAACAGCTTTGCTTGTTGAATTTACTTTAGACTTTTCAGGTTCTTTTTTGTTAGTACAAATATCATTTTTAGCCATACAGCTCTTATTTAAAATTCCTGAAAGATATAAATTTTATGTTTTTCAGTAAATTCTATTTTTTGAGTAGTATAGTAGTAGCAATACAAACTAAAATAGAAATTTTGATGATATTTAAGCCTTAAAGTTAAATATAAACTGCTGTTAAAAGGAAAGAACAATATCAGTTTGTATTGCAAATAATCTGTCCTATAGATTCTTACCAACAGCTCTGAGATAATTAAAATTTATTACCTTATCGGTGGAGTTATCATGATCTTCAGGCTTTGTAACATTTCATAAAATAAATAGCTATTTAATCAAAATATAACATACATTTTTAAGATTGTAAATAATTGTTTAAGTCCAAACTGTTATTTTTTAGATAACTGATACTCTTTTATTTTATAAAGGATCTCCAAAGAGAAAGTAAAGATTTTATTAGTATGTGTTAGACTGTGTATCAAAGCTCAAATATCTACAAGAAACACCTTACATGATGTATTTTTATTAAAATTTTGCACACAATTTATAATCAAAGAGACATGAAACGAGAAATTCTATTTGAAAAAATATTTATTAACTGCAAAGTCTTTTAATAGTTATTGATTAGTGTGGAGCGAAGTTTCAAAATCTTATCACATACTAATAGCTTAATTGATGAAAATAAAGGCAATAAAGCAGTTATCTTTTAGAGATATTTAAAACATATTTTTAAAGTTTTCAAAAACAATACTTACAAACCGTGAAAATTATCCTTGCTCCTGTTTTTGCTACACGTATCACATTGACAGTAAATGTTATTTGGTCTAAAGTATTCTTGAATATACAAAACAAAGATTTCCTGATTTTTTTGTACATCTTTTGTAGTTCGAACTGTGATTATTGATTACTGCAATAGGTTATAATCACAATTGGAATTGCAATCATGGTTAATAAAAGCTACGGGCCCCAACATCAACATTGATTTTTTATTTCGATCAGTTGATAGCACAAAATAATCATTCTTCTGTAAGGTAAGAAACTCCTTTCCATAAGGCTTGATATCTAGATACTTTCCTAAAATATCTTATATAGTTGTATTTTTCAAATACTTTTCTTTGCCATAACAGTTACACTTCTGCCACCATCTATCGTTTATCTCAAACATAGTTTAACTGTTACAATAGAACTAGGGTGTAAAAGTTCGAGGTATAACTTTAAGTGGGTGGATGGAAATTTAAAACTTGGGACACTATGAAGATACATTATTCTATGTTTTAAGGCATAAATTCTTAGCATTTCTGCAAATCTTTTTTACACATGGGTTAATCAAGAAACTCTGCACTATGTAATTTATTGCCTTTAATTTACTTTTTTCTTTATCTATATTACTAAATTTTCTTGTTTTTTCCTTAACCAATGGATCCAAAACAAGCACTATAGTTAAGTCATCTACTTGACTTAGAGTAATACAGTTTCACCTATCAGCCATGATTGCCAAGAAATCAGCCGTCAGCTTTCATTATTTATACTAGAAAATAAAAATTTTCTTCCTGGTACATACCATAAAACCTTATATTCTTTCCTAGTGTGTATCAGAATCTCAATAACCATACAAGAAAATCGCTTATTTTTTCTGGTATGTACTAAAAAATACCAATGCATCTATGAATTTTCTGGTACATATCAGAAACAAATGAATATACTAGAAACTAACATTAGTTGCTGAAAAAATACCGGAAACATACGATTCATGTACATATGTATACATATGTACTATGGAGCTCCGCCCCTCTGCGCACTTCGCGCACCAACCCCCCAACGTTTAAATTGATTAAACACTTTCCTTTTGAATAATTCATATCGTGGAGCATAGGAGCAGCAAAAAGTGGCTGAAGAAGACTAAAACTAATTAACTTGGTAAAAACAAAATGAGAATTAAGACTTTTTTTTAGATTTTACAACTATTCTGATGAACGCTGCGTATAACGGCTCTGCATTGCTGTGTTACTATGCACGTATATGCTATCGTCATTGGCATAGTAAAAAACCTTGTCAGATTTAATTGTGACATTTATCACTTACAACCAGTGAGTGTGTAATCTTTCATTCAATATGTTATAATTTAATTTTAAGTCGTTTCTTGGTTTCATATGGAATATACATATGCCAGCGATAATAAAAGCGATAAAAGCCATTGACAAAATGTTTTTAACTCTAGAAAGACAGAAATAAATGTATTTCTTATGTAAGTAGATTTTTTCAGATCCTCCAGGACCGTCTACGAAGTATACTTTTCCTTCTTGTTGACAAATAATTTAAAAAGTTCTTTTTTCGATCTTGATTAAAATTTTTTTACATTATATCAAATACTTGGGTGCAGCTTGGCCTGAGCAATATTTGTGTCAAGTCAGGTTAAGCTGCGTCCAAGCCATCACCGTATTTACTTCAAGCTGCAGGCATGGTGAGTGATGTGGCAGTGAAGCGTCAACGTTGGGCCCAGTTTTTGGTAATTTTTGATTTATATACAGAAATCAGGAATAAAAGCTAAAACAAAGTTTAATGTAGTAATGAACACTCTTAAATTCTGGATAACAGATGATGTCTGTACCAAAATATTTGGTAATTACAGGAACTGTTTTGGTAATAACGTAGTACTAACTTAACAAAGTAAATATACTTCTCTTAAACAATAAAATTTTAAGTCAATTAAATAAAGTGACTAAGACTTATTGCAGCATCGATACTATAACCTATACAGGTGTTGATAAATCAGATGATAATATTTATATCAATTTTCCCATAGAAATGTTGAACATCATTCGTGAAGGCTTCCCACCTAACAAAGTCAAATTGAAAGTACGTACAATGGTAATGTTAATTTAAAATTGAGTATATCAGACAGATTATGTTACGGTACATGATTGCGAATTACTAAATTGTGAAAGTTAAACGTAGAAGGCGAAATAGTAACGAGAGGAAAAACTTTTAATAAAGTTTTTGTCCCAAAAATTACATTAAATACAAAAAAAACTTCGTCATTACCTTCAATTTTATACACAAAACAATTCCCATTAGTTGTTGCAGTTGCTATGACTATTAAAAAGTTTCAAAGTCAAAGCAAATAAGATAAGAAAATACTTTTCAATACAAAGAAATAAAATAACTTGAAAAACTAATGAAGGCAAAAAGTCCAACTCGGAACAGTGGAACTGGGATGCAATACTAAATGCTGGCACGATATGATATTAAAAGTTAGAATATCATAGAGTTAATACGTATGGACAAATAATACTTACTACACTCCTAGCAAAGCAACATCATCAACTTTTTGTATGGTTTTTATGGATGCATAACTCACCATGGTTTTTTTATTAACATTACCAAATATTTTTATATACTACCCGCAACAGTCTAAATTTTTAAATTCGCTTAACTTAGAAAAGAAAACGGGAAAACCAAGCTGACCATTAACAATAGCTCCTTTTTCCTTTCCTTGACCCATATGTGCCGGGAGACAGTTCGTGTGGCTGCTCCAATATAAGTAATGGGATTACCAAATCCCTAGAGCACCACGTGCCGATTCTCTCTTTAAGGACTAAAAGTGAAAAAAATATTAACTACAATTCTATCTTTGCAAATATTGTAATCAGTCAAAACTACCTGTTAGTTTAATTATAACAACTCGTGAAGTACTTCTATTGTTACCACTACCCTTACTTCTATAATTATAACTACTATTACTATAATTACTATTATTATCATTATTTTTATTGTTATCATACTATTAAACGTATATTATCATTATAAGTTGTTAAAACAATGGCCAACGTTATTTCTGTTTACGTATCAGTTGATGTACCGTAGCACACTGATCGCTTATTTACCCGAGCATTAATTTGAAAATTAAGCTATTCTTTCCGTTCTTTCTGCAACAAGCTTACTCACCAACGCCGTGATGCGCCTTCGTTATTTCCCAATTGCGTGGAAGGTGGCTATGGTCATCTGCCTCCCGAAGCCGGGAAAACCCCTCAGCAACCCCGCGAGCCACAGACCCATTAGCCTACTCTCATCGCCCAGTAAAATCACTGAAAGCGTCATTCATACCTGCCTAAACAAGCACGCCACGGAAAATAACATCCTTCCAGACGTGCACTACGGTTTTAGAGCCAGACATTCGGCAGTCCACCAGCTTCTGAGAGTCACCGAAGACCTCTCCGATAGCCTCATCCACAAAATTTTTACCGCGATAGCTCTTATAGATGTACAGCAGGCCTTTGACAGAGTTTGGCACGAAGGCCTCCTGTATAAGCTTATTCAGTTAGGTTTTCCGCACTACCTCATCGGCACCGCCAAATCTTACCTCTCGGACAGATTTATCCGCGTAAAAGTAGGCGACTCTCTCCGACCCCCGTCCAATAACCTTCAGAGTCCCCCAAGGCGCCAAACTTTCACCCACCCTTTTCAACATTTTTTGCCACGACATGCCCCAGCGCGAAAACATCAACACGTACGTCTATGCAGACGACGTCGCGGTCAGCTGCACGTCAAAACAACACTCTCGGTGCACCACCTTTCTAAACGAGCACATCGTCACTCTCCATAATTGGTATAGTCTTTGGAAACTGGTCGTAAACGAGGCAAAGACTTTAGCCATGCTCGTCTCCTGGAAAAATCCAAGGAAGAAACTGCAGAAGATAAAGGTCAACGGAGTAGAAATCGACTGGAGCTACTCCACCAAGTACCTTCGCGTAACGCTAGACCGTCGACTCACGTACGTTCGGCACGTCAACAGCACCCGCGGTAAGGCATATGGAGCCTTCGTGCAACTAAAGCCCTTCTTCAACAAGAAAGCAGTCTCCCAGAAGACCAAGCTGCGCACCTTCAACGCCATCATCAAGAGCATTAGCGCCTACGCGATACCAACGTGGGGCACTGCAAAGGGAAACCGACTACAGGGCATCCAGGGCCCTTTCATGAAGATACTGAGGTCGGTCCTGGGCATTCCATGGTACATAAAAAATACCCAGATTATCAAGGAGTTCAATATCGTCCCTCCAATACAAGCAGCCCCCGTCCTTGCGTCTAAAATCCGCGCCTCCATTACGGACCACCCAAACCCTACCATCGCCGCACTCGCGAACCTCTAACGCGGTCGCTTCGACCTTATAAGACATCCCTGCGCTCTAGCACAGAACCCCGAGGACCCTCAACATACTCTAGGTCTTCAATCCCCCTGCTTCCATTGGATGCATTATCTCCATCTCCATGATCTCGACGAAACTAACGCGACTTCAATTCGTGCGCTCCCTTCAGGAGCACCCTTCTATCCGCCGTATCCTCTGCAGCCTCAACCCTACACAACACTTACACTAATCACAAGTACGCTTCAAAATACACAATACCCAGCGGACTCACACATCTACACACACACATACAATAACACAAAATTTAAGCTTCTCTAACTCTATTCCAGCGCAAGCCAAGATTCGAGCTTTACCCAGATGCGTAAGTGCTCCCTCCTCTCATCTCTTTGAGAGCGAGTCGGCCTCCGAAATTCTCCGTTATTTTCCTTGTTCTTTCTCCTCTTATGTCTTCTAGGGGAGTTGTCCTCACGGACCTGTCCCATGCGGGGAGGTTAGTTTTTAGTTGGTAGGCACACTGGGTGAATCCGACACTACCACCGGATTAGCTGGGATGTCTATGGAGATTTTCCCCTCCCCGCTCCATCAAAAAAGAAAAAAAAAAAAAAACCAGTTTAGTTAAACAAACGAACAGTGTCCAACATTAGTTAACATTAACAATATTTTATCCTAACAGTAATGTTAAGTCAAACTAAAGTTTTAGTAAAATTTGGATGCAAAGCAGAAAGGAAGGGCCTGAGTAAGTAAATCATCTTCCCTTCTCTTGACGCACGGAGGAAAATGAGCCGGATGTGGGATATGCCAATTTTTGAGTAGCTAAACTACAGCATCTCTAAACAGCTAGATCTTTGGCTGTTGTCTTTTCCCTTCAAGATTTTTCTGGCAAATTTTCCTGCGTCGTCTCGAACCAGCACGTTGCAGAGGTCCGCTACTCCTTATAAAAAGGCCCAGAAGCCCCGAGAAAACCCCTCTCGATGATAGCCCTTCAAGGTAGACTGAGTAGTAAGAGTCGGCCTCAGCTACAACCCAGTCTACTGTGAAGCGAGGCACAGTATAGTTCAAATTTTACCCTCAAACGGTTGGCTGGATAGTTAGAGTCCATCTCTGCTATTCCACGATCCTCCCTGAGTGTGGTCTCAAAAGTTTTAAACTCGGACACTTTGCGCTGGTTCTCTGCGTGTACATTCTAATACTTAAAATAAAAGTAAGTTTTTCCAAAGTATTAAAATAGTTAACTGTGTTTTTTTTTGTCGTGAAGTCAGTATAATTGTCTATTATGGCATCGATAAGTTCTAAAACCGTGAGTATAAGTAATCAAGTGTTTTTCGTGAATCTAGAGCAATCACATTTACTCCGGATGGTATTGGTGGCTCATAGATCGATCGCGAACTTAAAACTCGTTCTTCACGTTAATCTGAGGCAATCACCATTTACTCCGGATGGTATTCGTGGCTCTTAGACCAGTCACGAACTTAACCATATACTTCCCCCCATCACGTAAATCCAGAGTAATCAGATTTACTCCGGATGGTATTGATGGCTCACAGATCGGTCACGAACTCAAACTATTTTACCCATTGCGTAACCTCTAGAGCGTAACTACCTTTAACCTCTAGATTGCGAATGGCATTATTACCATGGCAAAAAAAAACATGATACAATAAAACGAATAAAATGCAGTAAGTAATATGCAGATTATTCTTACGTCGGTACGTTAGGTGCAAAAATTCAGTATAGTTACTCTAAGCACCTTCTCTTTCTTTCCTAAAACGTTACGGAATAAGGTGCCTTTTAAAGTAGTGGGCCCCGTAATACTCAATCTGCCTAGACTGTTCACAGGTAGACAGCGCAGAAAAAACTCAGCAAACGACTGGACTACGCATACGAATCCCTCAGCACCACAGCCGATTTCCATTGAAATGCAGAAGTAGATTCCCAGACACCTAATCAACTTTCGGGTAGTCTTCACCGAAACATAAGCTCCAATAAGAGACAGAATTATCTCCCGAGAGCCACAAACCCACATGTAAATGTGAGACGCTTATATGTAGTAAAGCTAAGAACTATAATATAATAAGTAAAACATAATCAAAACGATAGTATCGTAATGGTAATTATAACTATAATGGTAATAATAGTGATAATAATAATAACAATAATAATAATAAGAAAAAATAATGATAATAGTGAGAATAATGACAAAAAATGAGCACCAGGAGCCACTCGACTGTATTAGGGGGCACAGTCCATACGACGAAACTAGAAAAATTTTTTTTTCAATAACAAGAAAGTTATAGTAAATTTATTTTAATGGCGAAAAAAGGGAAAAAAGCACTATCGTTAATTACATTACATGAAATAATTCGAAGTCAATTGAGTAGGTAGCAGCACCAATAGTCACTTGACTGTATTAGGAGGCACAGTCCATGAGACCAAGACAAGAAAATTTTTTTTTTCCTTAATACACAATAATAAATTTTTTACACAATTTTTTTAACAATTGACAAATAAACATACGTGAAATTAAAGAATAAAAATTTTTTTTTAATAACAGTGTCTAATTCCAAGTGTATTAAATTTTATGTGAAACAGCATTTTATGTAAAGTAGTATTAAGTGGATGTTCAACTCACGAGAATTTTATACAAAATTTGTGACCATCGGTCATACAACTACATAAAAATGGATACATTTTTTTTTCTTTTTCGAATAATTTCTCAAATTAAAGAGAAAAAGCAGAGGTCTTTTTCTTTATGTACACGTTGCCATGTGAGTTAAAAATTAGGTGGTCATAAATGTCAAGCACACTAGCGCATCAGATAGGTACTTTTCTGGGAGCTTGCTATGCAGCACGTCTCGCACCGTCGCCCATGCCGCAGTCAACGAGCCCACTACCAGCATGACAGAAAAAAATCACCAGTGTATGACTTTGTCTTACTACCTGTCTCTCTCTAACACATCGATCTCCTGAATAAAGCCAGCGAAAACTCGTATGCCACCGTAAAACCGAGGTCTCATGCTGCAGCTAGATGAGAGACCACTCACTCTTACTTGGACTTCCTTGCTTGGAAGGCTTTTCTTTCCATTCAAGTCTTGGTTAGCAGTCATTTGTTGCGCATCTTCCCTCTTTTTAAATAAGGGCGTTCTTTTGATTTCTGCGTTTATTATATTTATTATAACCACTTGTTTCTTAATTTTCTGAAATACTCGAAGCGTAAAGATAGAAATAAGTAATTGTTCTGTCGCTCTTAGGATTAGTTTGCATTTTTATTTTGTAAACCATATCGGATTTACGAGATTGTTTTTCATTTTGAATTTGATGTTGTATCCCGAAAATATGTCTAAGAAATAATAAATAACTCAAATAGGTAACATAACGATCTATTCTTTTGTATCTCCTATTTTAATTTATAAGTGTTCGGGTTATTCCTTGCCCCTTCCAGGTTTGCTGGATCTGATAAATCGAGTTAACAGTGACCAGCGACCTTCACCTTTCCTCGACCTTTCCCCTTTATAGTCCCTTCTTGTGTAATACAACATCCCGCATACTATTACTATATACTAATATATTGAAGATTTACAAGAATAAATAGATAACAAAAAAAAAACATAACTTTATAACCGTATAAAGTTCATACACCAAATATTAAGGCTACAAACGAACCGTAATATTTGGTAAAATTACCCCAGTGTATTCGTTTAAAAACATAAAAAATTCCAAAACTTTACTTACGGTAAAATTTTGGCGCTCGAACAGGGACACGAAACATTACGGACGTACACTATATAAATCTATTTTAATTTAAAGTTTTTTTTCTTTTTCTGTGTTTTTGGGCGTACAAAATGTTGCGACGACGTCGCACTGGTGCTTACATGGGCACAATAAACGAGAATTTTGAGGGCGGTACTCATGAAACACGTACGTTAGATGACTTTCAGAAGAACGTGGTACTGGATATGAGAGCCCTTTTTGATGAAAATGATATGTTGCGAGGACGGCTTGAGGCATTAGAAACCGTAAACAATATTAATAACGTGGAAGCTTTGCGTGACGATTTCCAAGGAACAGTCGACGGGTTGCTAGAAACTATAAGGACTCTAACCCATCAACACGCACAAGAAAAGGAGAAAGTTATCAAGTACCTTGAAAAACAAAGCGAAATTATAACTCGATGCAATAATATCAATAAAGCGTTAAAAAACACGAATTCTAAAGTTGAGGATTCAGTCCTAAGTGTTCAAAAATATGATAACGAAATGCTTGTAAGCGATGATTTAAAGGCATTGCGGGATAGTCTTTATCAAAAGATGGACGAGGAATGTGGTCGACTAAAAAATCAATTTGAGAGTGTTGCAAATGATTAAAAAAAAATATGAAGCGGTCTTTTACGTCGGTAAACACGATACCAAAGATTATGCTTCCATTGCCAAAATTTCGCGGTTCTGATAAAGAGTGTCCTATAAAAGTCCTCTCTGAACTTGAAAATTATCTCCACTATATCAATCCTGATGATAACGATCTCCAGTCTGTCATAGCCGGATGTTTTAAGGATGCTGCTAAGGAGTGGTGGTATTTGCGTGAATCAGAATTAAAGAGCTAAGATCAAATTGTCGAATATTTTAAAGAGCGTTATTGGGATGCAAATATACAAAGAGTCATTAAACGTAAAATTGAATTCGGTAAATATAATGTTAATCAAAAATTAACTCGCGTTGAGTACGCTACTCAGATTCTTGGTCTCGTGAAAGATATTGGTTTGTTTTCAGATGATTAACAATTTCTATTATCCATAGCAAGCCATTTAGATCGTGCTACGCGCCAAGCAATAATGTACGATCGGGAAGCGAATGTGGAAACGTTGTTAAATGTACTTTCAGACGTCGATGCAGACGATAAACGTGGTAACACAAGCTCACAACGCCCAAACTCAATGAGGGAACCTGAAAACAAAAATTTTCCGGTCGTAAAAAATCCACCCTCTAACCAGCACGAATCGAAGAGCGGAAGTTTTGTCCCCAATAAGAGGGCAGGCCAACGTCCGTTTCAGACGAATAAGATCGCTTTGGGGAATGAATCTGAAAATCAAACAAACAATTCCAGAGATACGTGTGATTCGATAGTCGAAGGAAATAATAAATTTAAATGTAATGCGACTGATTTATTACACAAAGATCTCAATGAAAGTCTGAAAACACTAATCCCGGTTGATCTACAAAAAAACGGCTAAAGGTTGTGCTTAATCCCTGGGAGTACGCGTTGCGTGAATTAAGCATGACCCGTTTTACTAATCCCCCAAGGGACATTGTTTTTGAACGGATTTATCATCGAAATTCGCGCACGCAAATGATTAAGCCGTTCAGTCAGACGTCAATCATGATTCGTAAAAATGAAAAGACACAATATTTTAAGAAGTCTAAAAATTCGTTTAATACCAAATTTAACTTGAATTATTTTAGATATGTACTGTTGCAAAAAGTTTTGATCACTTATTGTTTGCATCAAGGCAATTGTTCGCAAAAAAGGATTTCGAATCGTTAGATAATCTTGAGCAAAATAATATTGCATCTATTTCTGATGATCCTAGAGAATTTTTGCTGTACGGTATTTATCCTTCTAAAGAAGATGTTGACACGATATTATGTCCCGAAATACCAATTAGGATTTTGGATATAAATGTAGATGCGCTCGTTGATTCAGGGAGTGAATTTACTTGTCTTTCAGAATCATTCTACAATGAAAAATACGAATTATTAAAAAATGCTCCAACTTTACGCTTAACGGGAAGATTTCTAAAAGTCGCTACAGGACAAAAGACGGTTAGAGTTACCAAACAAGCTTGGCTTTCAACTCGTTTTGCGGATCTAAGAATTTCTTTACTATTTGTAATAGTGCCAAAATTAATACGACCAGTTATAATTGTATTACACATTTTTAAAGTATTGAATTTCATTATTGATTCCACCAAGGAAATAATCTCGATAAAGTATCAAAATCAAACGGTATACAGAAAAATGTTAAAAAGAATTGAGCCAAATGAAAAATATCAATCTTTTCAAATTATTTACAAAGATGTAATAGTAAGTCGTATTACAAATAACGAATCCAATGAATTGTTTGTAAACTATAATGAAGGTGCAGCTGATATCATAGATTATGAAAATTATCAGCTCCCTTACAACGAAATAAATTCAAAAATTGATTCATTTACGCATTTTTCAAATACGCACAAGTGTCAATTGAAAAGTTTGATTCATAGTTCCAAGCATATTTTGAAAAGTGACCCAGTATAATAAATACATATTAGCATCGTCTCATTCTCAAAAATGATGCCCCTTTCTTTAGGCGTCAATATCCAATACCTTTGAATTATCGTACACAGGTACAAGAACAAGAACAAATTTCTCAAATGTTAAAGTTAAATATTATTAGAAGGTCACAAATTATAGTATGAGGCAAAGAGGATACATAGTTAATTTTGTCATATACTGAGCACATGATGAGAGAAGAAAAATGATGATAACCAAATGATTAGAATGGCACAAATATTCATGCAAAGAGAACAGTGGTTCCCTACAATGGAATAGAAGAATAAGTTTGGAGTACAAAACTACACAAATAACACAGAAAACAAAATACAGCGCAGATACCTACGCACGCAATTGCAACAAGTCTGCAGACTCAATACAAGATAAATTAAAACATGAGCGTCATCAAAGGTGACGATGTCGTGGCCTTGGACGTGTCACGAACAAAAGTATAGGTTCAACTCTAGGCTCCCTCTCGTTGATTTTGTAGCAAGAGGCCTTAGGGCCAGGAGAAGAGAGGGTTGAGCAAGGAAAAAGGTTTTATGAGGAGAACGACGAGTCTCGAAAAGAAACACACGCTTAACTTTGCCTCATGAGAGCGGTATTCTGAATAAAGATCTTCAATGTACTAAGCGTTGATAATTCTCTTGACACACCTCGTTACCAATATCTTCCCTACTTAACAGTTATCTGTGCAGCTTTAGAATTACATTTAAACAAACCTATTAGATCTTTCTTTTATTTTTTTTTATTATATTAAATTATTTTGAAAGTTTTCTGATAGACACCATATTTTTTCAACCAATTTTATGGGACATCAATGAGGTAAAATTTATTTAAAAATCTGTTACTTAGTAATAATTAAGCACAACTTTTATAACACACGTTTAGGGATGTATTAAGTGAACTTTTCATGCTATAATAACTTAGCTTCATAAATTTCCTTTAGAAGCAGCTTTTTAATATCTGGTTCAGTAAGGTGAATCTCATTATCCATCTAACCAGAAATAAGAAGGCATATAAAAAAAACAGCAATAAGAAAGGTTTCACTTTTACAGGGATAAGTGTAATATTGATTATAATCATTGATGAATGAGTAGCATTTGACAAAGTATTTAGAAATAGCTGGAGTAAGCTATGTGTTAGAGCCAGACCTGTTTCCCTCATGTATAAATCTATAACATCGTGTTAGCAAAATTTATACTTATACTTAAGGAGTCCTTATAGCTTATCATTTTCTATGTCAATTATATTATTAAAAAATTTTACTTTGACACAGCAATTTAAAAATATAATAATTGCAGTTAACAAAACATAACGTACATTGCCTCACATTCTAACAAGTACAATATTTTTAATTACATGAACTTTGGTTTTTAAGTCTTATCTATAATTTTTGAAGTGATTTTATAAGGATTTGTTCATTTTTAATACCAAACATTAAAACTTATTTCTAACGTACCCCAAAAATTAAAAACATAAAACAATTTACCAATATCTGACTTGTAAGTGGCAATAGGCTTGAGAAATGATGGATTATTGAATATAATTGATTTAAATGAGTAAAAGCAGTATACATAAATAGCTAATTTAACAAGTGTATTGGAATGTGACTCAATAAATTTATAGTTACTTTGAAGCCAGTTACTAAATTTTATATCGAAACTTGTCAGCCTAGTATTTATCAAATGATTTCTAATAATAAAAATAAGACAATGACGTGGTGACCGAAAGACAGTATAAGCATGATGAATTTGACCTAACATAATAATACCTTATCTCACTTTGACTAAAAAATTAAAATAAAGTTACTTTTCATTAATTTGCTTACGCTCAAAAGAAAGGCGCTAAGTATCAATTCCAAAAATGTTTTTTAACCGGCGAATATTCATAATAATACTTTTAAAAAAGTCAAAAAATTTTAAATGGCCTTAATGTTTTACAATTAGATTTTCTTTTATTTTTGAAATAAAATTAATTTTACAAAGAACAAATCCAAAAGATCTGTATTTTATTTTTCGTACGATTTTTATAATTTTTAGAGTTTTTTAATGGACATACATTTTTTTGCATCTTTGTCATAAAACAGTTAAATGGCAAGATTCTATTATTAAATGTGTTAAAAAGCAACAATTAGACACAGCTTTCGAAATACATGTTAAGAACTATACGTAGTAAGTACTTCACGTTGCCATGGCTTTACTTTAAAGATCTTCGTCTAAAAATGACTTTTTAATGTATGGCTCTAGAAAGTAAAATTTATTATTGATCCATACCAAATTAAAAAGACATATGAAAAAAAGTAGCATTAACCAGCCTAGTGTTCTAAAATAATAAGAATAATCATTATTATTAATTAATCATTATCATAAAAAAAATATTAAGAAAGAGGGGGGTTAAGCAACGTGTCAGCCAGACATTTTTGCCTCATATATACATTTGTAATGTCTTCTTATCTGGTTTTGCATTTTTACTAAAAACTTACTGTTTGTAGTTACTTTTCACATTAACAAAATTGTTAAAAAATTTTACTATAACATGGAGATTAAACAATATAGTTAATAAGATCTAACACATGTATCTTTAGGTTGTATCAGTTATGTATATCAGTGACACCAACGACCAATAGGTTACGTAGAAATGTAAAAAAATTCACTAACTTTCTTGCATTTTGCATGCTTATTAAAGTAAATTAGAATAGTAAATGATAAAATATGTAAAAGCATCAAAGTATTTTTCATTAAGAAATACTGTTACAAAAAGTGCGAAGCGTATCTGCAATGTTTAATATAATTAAAAATAAAATTAATAAATAAGTATTTAATTCTAAGAATACTGCCATTGACTGCCGAATGCATAAAAAAAATTAGTCGTTAAAAGCTGTCACTATTGGTTAATACAAAATGTTGCTTCATTTTGCGCCACAGGCTTATGTGCTGTTTAAAATTTCACTATTGGATACATCTCTTTCTAAAATTTTTTTTTTTTAATTTTTTTCAGGAGAAATGTTGTAATCAAACACAGTCAGCAATGTTCATACACAATTTAGAGATCTAAATAAAATTTGTGTTTGACAACAGTAGGTATTTGAAAATACTCATTGAGGTGGCTTTGTCGTTGACTGCCATAGTAAACATGATGACCGAAGGAAGTATATGTATAACGTAATTTTTGTCCATTTTCATAACCACTACATTACGTTGCCCATATGTTAGTCTTACAGCAGTAACTTATTAAGTATTTTTTTAAAATTATTTACGAAACTGAATCAATTGAGAGTTTTTCATTATACTCAAAACTCGAATACTATCGGCATCAACAAAGCTGTAAGTAGACTTTTACTATTATGCATAAATTGTTTTAACGTCCAGTTAGTATTAATCTAACAATTTAAGAGAGCCTGGGCTTAGCTCTGTTCTCCTTACAATGACTAGTACGATTCCAATTCTTTTACATGGAAATTTACGTTGTAGAGATTAGACTTGTCAAAGGTATAGCTTATTTTAAAGAAAAAAATCAGAGTTTTTTGTAGTTTTTCTTACAATGATGATTAGTCGTAAGCATTTTAAAATCAGTAAATTAAAATATTTAGTGTTTAATTTTATTTAACGTACATTTGATACTTTTTGTCGATATTTCTAGATTTGTAGAAGAACGTCTTGAAATAAACGTTTTAAAACATGATTTTCGTCAACATAAGATTATTAACTATGTTAATTTTGCTTTTCGATGTAGAATACATAAATTACAACAGCAACAATTATCAGGCTTCGTCGATACTTTCGTAAAAACTGATAAACCTACATCTAAATCGTTATTGTACAAGCTTGTTTCTTTTTACATGCATCTATTTTCAAAATTCATTAATTTATTTTAGTCATAAGAGATGCAAAAAAATTTAGAAAATTTTAAAAACTATGAAAGCAGTTGCATAGTATGATAAGAAAATCTAAACTTTTATTTGAAATAGTGTGACTTTAGTTTTTGGAGTTAATAGCTGTTATATATTATGAAGCATTTAAAATCATGGTCTCAAACAATTGTCTTACATTTCAAATAATGATCTTCAATCAAATAAAATTTTAGTAACAATTAAAAACAAAAAGTACATTCAAAATTTTCATCAAGTTTTAATTTTAATTTATGACTATATTTCCTGTAACGCAAGTACTTTTGCAAACTTAAATTTTCTTTCATTAACATTATCGTCATATCATTTTATATAAACTGAACGGCCTTTAAACATTAGTATTTTAAAACAGCGAGCATTATATTTATTAAAATATTTGGCTTTCTACCCTTTCCAATTTTTTCTGTCAACAATTTAAAAAAGAAATATTATCTATACTGTATGGGCTCAATTAGGAAAAAATTTATTTCTTATTCAGTTATACATTTAAAACCATTTTTGAAAACTTTTTTTAGTAAATACTAATTCTTCACTTTATGTGTATGTATTAATCATATTTGAATTGTTAAAAAAATTTTAGGGGTTTCTCAAAATACAAGAGTTATCGTTGGGCAGACATTGTCTAGTTTATCCTTATTGAGTCATATTTAAGAAGCATTAAGCATTGTAACAAGGTAGTACGAAGACATAGTTATAAATAATAAAATACAACTTTCTTGCTCTATTGAATCGCGTGGAAGCGCGACGAGGTAAGTTTGAGAAAGCAGACGAAGCCTCGGTGGTAATTTTCAAATATTAAAAAATAAGTACTTTGGCCGGTATGACTGATGTATTTTGGCTTAACTTAGTCTCTTTAGTCCTATTTCACAGCTTTTCTGGTGAACAAAAGCCAGAAAGTTGTTAGAACAACAACAACGAGGCATGTGTATCTCGAGATTTTTTCATGGCTCAGTGTTCGAGAAATTGTCTTATAGTTAAATTAGCTGCAAGCCTAATTTTTCTAGCATGGTGTTGACATCAGTGTTTTGGAACTAAGCAGTGCTTCCAACGGCAACTAATGTTAGCTACAGGTATTTTTTTAAGTTCTAGCAGACAGCACGCAGCGTTGAGAGCTTTTAGTAGCTCAGTGGTAAATCGCTTGCTTCTTGCCTGAACGGCACAGTGTTTCAAACTCCGTTTCGCTACTTCCTCCTTGATAACTCTGTGGTATTTTTACATTACCTTATCACCAGGATATCATATAAGTAGGCAACTGTTATAATGCCTGTAACCGTGGCATGATTATTTGAAGATAGTAGTTCAGAACAACGATTTCTCAGAAGAGGGGGGTGGGTAGATGGCCTTTTATAGGGTGGAATCCAGTCAGGGGACTGCGTGACGTAAAGACTGTTAAAAAAAAAACAAGAATAGTCTTACAATCTGGACATCTACGTACAATTCAAACTTTGATCCATCGACAGATTGTTACGCAGATGTTTAAAAAATTAAATACTTATAGGACGAATTTCATTTTGAGCACCAATCAATTATCAAAGATAATAAAACAATTGGTCATGTGCGTGTGCAGATAAAACATGTATAAAATAACAGTTCACAGAGTTAAAAAGAATAAAGAAGAAAGGTAAAGACGCTATGAAACTTGATGTTTAAAAAATCGAGATATCGAGAGGTATAAGCCAAGAACAAGACCATCTCTCTAAATGAAGGTAAGTATATTATAAATGTACCCAATGCTACGACTGTGGGATTGAACGACTGCTAACAGCGATTAGGATGTCCCCTATATCAAATCTTTCTAAAGCATGAAGCTCTTGACAAGATTTGTGTGTTAATTACCTCAAACGATGACACCGTCACCATGATGAGCGTTCCAGACGCCAAACGTTCGAGCTGTGGCAGTTCCAAGTTTTTTGAAGGCTCTGTCTTTCTTCGCATACAGTTGAGTATATATCATCACCACGTTAATACATGGCAGCACACGCATCTATATACTTAACTGTATTCGAAGGATGAACAGAGAGTCTTCGAAAAACTTTGACCTGACATATCTCGAACGTTCGGCGTCTGTGACGCCCACCGTCGAGCTAGAGCGCTTCAAGCTTCGAAGTATCGTAGTCAGTGCTGCTTCAAAGTCGAATACTTCCCAGGTTACAGTTGCGGGACTTCTATATTCAATGCAACGCAGCTTGAATATTTTTAAACATTATTGTTTCGAAAATTTTGAAGTCTATTTGTTCAATTCTTTTTTTAATGTGTGAGCTCACATCTAGGCTCAAAAGATCTTTTATTCTGCATGTTTTCTAAGACCAAAAAAAAATGGCTCTTTGTATGCCTAGTTTGTGTTGAACGATGGATTCGAAACTTACATCAAAACATTGTACAAGTATAACAGCCGTTTACAGATCCAAGCAGAATGCTTCCATTTTTTACAGGCTTCTATAAATGGTTACCTACAGTTATGTTAAGAAATTAGCTCACAAATTCTCTGAGATATTTAGAAGGTTCAGGACTAATAATAAATTGAAGAGATCACAATAATATTAAGTTTTTCAGATAATGTAGGATACTTAGAACTTACATGAATTTTTATAATATTTGTTATAGGTCATTTTTAAAAGAATTATGTTAATAAAAATCATGTGATTAACTTAGGCTCTTGTGGAAAGTAACCTCTTTGTCCTGCTCAAATGGACAAAACTTTTTGAAAAATGCAAATGTATTAAAAAAAATCGCATTTTAAACGATGCCAGCGTAAAACATAAGAAAAATATTGAGTTAGTTGGGTGCAAAAGGGGGTGCGCAGTAATGGAGGTCAAACTGTACGGGCAGGGGGACTCCCTCTTCCTCTCCCCTTTAAATGACACTCCCAAACCTCCTTAATGGCATTGAGAAATAATTTAAAAAAAACAAGTCAGTCATTGGAGAAGAGTTAGATTATTTCCTGATTACTGAAAAACGTACTATTTCTCTTTTTTTCAGCTATACAATAATTTATAACTAATTTCACTAAGTAATATATCCATGAATAATTTTTATTTAGAGTAACATTGTTAGATTCTCACGTTAAAAAATGAAAAATTGAAATACTTGTTATTTTACAGTTGGCTTATTTTTTTACTTTTTACTTCAAACATTATTTCAAAACATTAATTTCCAAGAGATATTTTGTTAGAAATACTTATAATTTCTTTGATTAAAAAGAATTAAACATCATTAATCATCAACAACTTCTAAATTAGAACCTAAAAAATACGTTAAATGAACAAATAAATCAGACCTATACTTTTTTTTAAAATATTAAAACTACGTATAAAATAAGTGTTAGTTTGGAAAATAAATTTACTACAAATGTGTGTAAAAGGAGATTATCTCTTCTAAATGCATTGCTGGATAGCCCTATTAAGAGTGGTTCTCAATTAAGCGCGCGTAACTCAAATGACTACGTAGTCAGAGACGCAAAAACTTGATAACTAAACAGAAATCCCAAGCTTTTTAACCCAGTAACTCACTTTTCCCTGGGTCACCTAAATCTATAAATTCATTGAAAAGAACACAATTTCTTGCCACAATATATATATATATGTATATACATGCCTTAGTATTATTTAAAATAATAATTTAACATACCAAAATTATCTAACTTTTAACTGACGTTAAAAATAAAATGTATAGGATTATATCATACGTAGGGTTCAAAGGTGTTTGAGTGGAGCACTGAGTGAGCTGTAACTTTTGTTCGAGCTGATTATAAATTTGTCCTCCAATCATTTGCATCGGTAATGGTAATTCTGGTTGTTGATATACTGTAGGCTGGTAGATTGGTTGCATGAAAGGTTGTGATAACAAGTATGGAAACGGCAGTGGCTGATAAAATTGCGGTTGGATGAACAATGGCTGTTGGTATCGATGTACTGGCATGAGAAACTGCGGTTAAGATTGTTGCTGCGATATCTGATATTGCAACTGCCTTTAATAATCAAACTGCTGCTGTGGTGGTGGGATTATAGAAATGTCCACAGAAATCATAGGCCAAGATGCACTACCAACTTCGCCAATAATCCCATGGCATAGGGTTGCACCATTATTAGAAGTAGACTTACTGTTAAAAAATTTTTATTACTAATTTTAAATTTGTCATTTATTTTCGAAATTATTATTTGGTATATGAATAAATGCATGAAAAAAATTTTATTGCAAATTAATAGCATTTTCTCCATATAGTAGGTTAATAGATTTTATGGTTTTATTTACCATTATTTTTAGTTAAAGTTTAAAATCAATTTTTATAAATTAAGACAATCTTTTTATTGTAATAGTTTGAAATACGTCCTTTAAAAACTTTTGTCACATTATTAAAAAAAATCTTAGATTTGTAAGTGATTTATAAAAATACGAAGAATATGTAAGACTAAATATTGATCAATAACATCATTTCACACACGCGCGCGCGCACGCACAAAAATTTTCATGTGTACAACAAAAACGTTATGTGAAAAAAAAATTTTTACCTTAAGGGAGTGGCACCTTGTGATTGCCACAGAGGTGGCATTTACAGTCCGACTCTGGTAGTAGCCTAAGCAGAAAAGTTCACGGTCGTAACCTAGTTCTTAGAAGAATAACTACCTTAAGGGGCTTCATTGAAGAGCTTCAAGTGAGTGCAGGGTTAGAACTTTATAGTATTATAAAATTTAGGATTTTCAAAAAAAAGTTGCTTACTTTTACAGAACAACTTGCGGTTTAGAGATAAGAACGCTTTCAAAAATCAATATCGTCTAATAACTTTTAATAAAAACAGAGAAAAATTAAGCCATCAAAAAGAGGTACATAGTTTATTAACACCGATTTGTTGAATGGTCTATAAGTATTCACGAGTAGGATACATAATAGTGAGATGTAATCGTAGCCAAAGATTCTTGTAGAAGTAGGAACGGTGGCCCGCAGTAGCCCTACTTTTATGCATATCCTAGCACTAAAAATTGAGTTTTGAATACTTACTAAGTCCATGGTGATCTATAACATGGTCTCATCGATGTTCGTGAAAGTACAATACTTAACTTTTCTAGATCCAATCTTGATACACACGCAATACAACAAAGAGTCAGTAAGATATGAAAAAATATCAACAACCACATCAACCGTTGTCATGGTGTCTTAAGTTTTTTTGTTAACAAATTATACAAGTATTTCATCAAACGTTTATTTCAGGAGTTACTCAAATATTGAATAAAGCACTGACTCAAGCCTTTACTTTAGTATATACTTGAGAAGTAACTAAGGTATTCACTTAAGTATTGACTCAAGTATGTGCTGAAGTGGTTACTTAAGTATTAATACAGTATTTACTTGAGTAGTGACTCAAGTATTAACTTAAGCAATAACTGAAGTAATTTCTAAAGCAACTAATCAAGTATTTACTTAAGCATTAACTTGATCATTAGCTTAAGCAATAACTAATCACTTGAGTAAAAGTGACGTATATATATATATACTACATATATATATATATATAACTAACAAAGATAGTTGGCATGGAAACGTGCACAATGTCCGTGTGCACAATGTCAGGGACTCAAAAAAAATTGTCTGACGTCAGGGTATTTTTTTTACAGTTGTATCATCATACACAGTAAGGTATTTTTGATATCATGAGTGAAATTTCCCACAAATGAATTGTCGTACCACTATTAGATAAATTTACTTAAAAATTAGAAAAAAGTTGCTGCAACTATAAAAAATACAGTAAGTTTCTAATTGACTGCTTTCAATCGCTTATTAAACACATTTATCTACGTATTTTCAAAGTCATAGTGTTATACAATTACACGATATATATTAAATACTAACTTTCATACTGAGTTGTCTTTAAGGTTCTTAATAAATTTTATGTTTTAAAAAAGTAGGCTTGATATTCTTTTAACCAAAAACGTGACATTGGTTCTAAAAATTACAAATTATTGTCCTCTCACGTATATAAACGCAAGTTTTACCATTACACGCTTTTTTGAATCAGAAAAATAACAAGTATCAGTACAATTGGCTCGCTATCTATAATAATAAGAAAAATAGATAAATTATAGTATATATGCTCTTTTTAAAAACTTCTTACTAAGAACTACATTTTTACGTAATAAACAATAATGTTTAACGATATAAGCACTCATGTAAAGCCTAATATCCTAAAATATGCCCACTAATTATTTTTTTGTGCGTGTTTGCGACTCTGTGGCCATTCAAAGTGACGTTACAAGTTTAATTATAAATAAGAACATGCTTTGGTACCGTAACAATGATTAATTTCTTTAACTCTTGGTTTTAAATGCTCTTCAAATATGTTCAAAAAATATAAATAAGACTCAAGCAATAACATCCCTAATAATTTTTGTTGATTATTAAAATAAGTTAGTACCAAAGTTCAAAGAAGTAAAAAATATAATGATAACAAAGATGATGATGGTGACGATGATGATTATAATAAAGATAATAATGATAATAATGATAATAATAATGGTAATAATGATTATAATGATGATGATCACAATCGTAATTATAATTATTATAGTAATAATGATGATAATGATAATAATGATTATGATAATTATGATGATGATGATGATGATGATGATGATGATGATGATGATGATGATGATAATGATGATGATAACAAAAATGATAATAATGCTGATGGTCATGCTAATGATAATAATAATGATTTAAATGTATGTCGATAGTAATATTAATGATGGTAAGAATAATGGTGCAAATTATGATAATCACAACAATAATGATGATGATTATCATAATAATAATAATAATGATATAAATGATAATGATGATAATAATAATGTTAGTCATAGAAATGATAGTTAAGATTTGTAATAATGATAATAATAATAATGATAGTATTGATAATAATTAGAATAATGATGATGATGATAATATACATAATAATATTAATAGTGTTGGTTACAGTTATAATATCTGTGGCTTCGGATGGTTATAATATTAATGATAATAATAGTCATAATAATACTAATAATGTTCTCTATGTTGAATATGATGAAGAAAACAATAATAATAATAATTATGATAAAGTAATGTTAGAAATGATTGCTATAATCACGTCGATGAAAATGATGATTATGATCATGATGATGATTATAATGTTGATCATAGGAACAATGAAAAAAAATTTTTGATAATGATGACAACAATCGTGATGCAGATGATTTTGATTCATATCAATGATAATGTTTCTAATAGTAGTAATGGTAACAGTCAACATGATGAGCAGAATAAAAATAATTAAGTTAATGATCAAAATAATAGGTTAGTAAAAATTATCATAATAATAATAATAATAATAATAATCATAATAATAATAATAATAACAATGATAATATAGTTTATAATAATAATGATGATAAAGATAATGTTAAATATGATGATGATATTAATAAGGATAATGATGATGGTGATAACACCGATAACGATGATGGCAACGTTGATCATCCTGATGATAATGATAATGATAACGATCATATTGATAATAATGAGGATGGTAATAATTATAATGATAATTTTGTTAAGTGCTAATAATGATTTTGCACATGGTTGTAATTGTAATAGTAATAAAGATAATTATAACAATAATGACAACATTAATAATGACTCTAACGATAATTACAGTTAAGATGACAACGATGATGAGGATTATAATGATGTGTTAGTAAAAAACAGTCAAATGAAATTGTTAATAACTATCATAATGATGACAATTCTGATTATGATGTCCATTATGATAATAAGTATAATGATGTGTTGTTAAAACCAATTTTTATAACGTTAATAATGATGATAATAATGTTTGTGAATAAGGTTAATTATAGAAATATTGATGATAATACTTATAATAACGATCATTATGATAATGATAGTGATTTCTTTTTATGTAGGTGTTGATGTTAATGACAGTAGGAATAGTGATATAAATAATGATGATAATAATAATGATAATGATTATAATAAATTCGATGTATGTTAATAATGATGTTACTGATACTAATAATGGAGACAAAAATGATGACAGTCACGATAATATTGATGATGATGCTAATCAAGATAATCATGATTGTAATAATGAAAATCTTAATAATAATAATAATTATAACGATGATAACAATGATAATAATGACGACAATGATACCGACAATAATGATAATAATCATGATGGTGATCAAGGTAATGTTTATGATATTAATGATAATAATCATGATAATAATGTAGATAATAATAATAATAATGATAATAAGACTAATGATGATAATCATAATAATAATGATGATAGTAATAATAACAATAATAATGATGTGAGTGATGAAAATAATACATTCGTTTCATGATTTTGATAAGGATAATGATAATAATATTTTAATAATAATAATAATATTGTTGGTTATAGAAATATTATCTTTCATTTATGATGACGATAATATTCATAATGATAATAACGATGATGATAACAATGTTGTTAATGACGATTATAATGAAGATAACAATGATGATAATAACTATGATGACATAATAATGAGAATAATTCTAATAATAACGTTAATGAAAATAATGACAATAATCATAAGGATGATTGTAATGTTAATTAAAAAAATATTAATAATAATACTTATGATAATGATATAAATGATTATAGTGCTGACAATTCCAGTTCATATCGATGATGATGTTTCTCATAGTAATAATGGTGATGAAAATTATGATAAGCAATATGATAATAATAATGTTAATTATAAAAATGATGCTTATAATAATAATGATCAGGATAATGACGATGATAGTAATCATAATTTTAGTTATAAAAATAATGACATCGTCTTGTAATAATAATGATGATCATAACGATTATAATGTGGATAATAATAACGGTTATAAGAATGTGATAATAATGATGAGATTAATGACGTTAACTATAGTAATTATTATTATTTTAACGACGATCATGATATTAATAAAAGAAATGATACAAATAATGTTTGATGCAATAATTAACTATGATAATTAATGTGATGATTATAATAAATATAATAATTACGTTTATGATAATAATATTAATGATAATGATGATAATGTAAGTGATAATTATGTTATTAATAAAGATAAAGATAGTGATAACTTTAATAAAGACGATAATGATGATCATCATGTTGCTTATAATTTTGATTCACATCGCCAAAAATGGCACCGATGGTAGTAATAGTCACAATAATAGTGATAAGCGAGATGACAATAAGAATAATATTTATGATAATGATAACGATGATGATGAGAATAATAATGATACAGACGTTAATCATAATCATGATGATACGAATCTTAATAAAAATAATAATAATGATAATAATGATAATGGTGGTGATGATAATAATAAATAAGATGATAATACTAACGATGATGATAATGATAGTTATTATAATGATTATAATTTAAGAATAATAATGGTAATAGTCATAATAATGATGATACTAATGTAGATGTAGATGATGATAATGATAGTTCTATGATAGTTATAATGATGATAATAATGATCATAATAATAACGTTGCTGATAATCCAAAATTGTATTAGTTATTCTGTTGCTGATAGTTGCAATGGTTATAAAAATAATGTTAAGCAAAATAAAAAGGATAATGATTATTTTAATAATGATGTTTACAATAATTTCAATGGTTATGGTGATAATGATAATGATAATGAAATTGTAGATAATGATGATGATGAAGATAATTATAATAAAAACGATAATGATGATAGTAGTAATAGCAATGATTATAATTTTTAAAATAATGAAAACGATGATAATAGTATTATGACCAGACTTGTTCTGAAAAAGGTCTTACCTATTTTATTTAAGTGTCATTCGTGGGGTTCTTAGAATTCAGCTCGTAAACTTTATTTGTTCTTTCATTTTTTTTTTTTTTTATTAAATAATGATCTTTAATTAAATAATAAAGGTGATTTATGCATTTTTTAATTGAAGCAATTTAATTATAATTTGTCCTTTTAAATACAATTAATTAGGGTCACTATAACATGGTTCAACATAAATTTTATTTATGATATTTTACTTACATCTATCACTGACAATTTTTACTGCTGCTTCGGAGTTTCCTAATGTTCCATGCTGTAACTGTCAGTATTTCCTTAAACTACACGAACAAATTCGTGGTCAGTAGGATGTTGAAATTTCTGCTTCTGCTGCTATTGCCGGAATCTTTTGGCGGGCCTCCTTTGCTGTACCTCGCTACTTAGCATAGTACGATACTTTCGATATTCTCGATACGCACTTGAGTTGCCTCAGCCAATACGTTATGCCTTACGTGTATACGGTACTCACAAGCCGCGAGAGTCAAGAGTTGACTAAACCTTTCGAGGACAGGTGACAGACGTTAAGAGAGCACTTTTTCCTCTTGATGGTGCGTTCTTATAACATCAGAGCAAGTTAAAGAGGTCTTTGTTTGAATTAGGTCAACCAATGAGCGATGTTTTTGCAGACTGCGTTGACAGTTGTGTAATGATGTTACATGTTATGATTTTACAAATAAGAAATAACAACACAACAGTAACAATCGCATTTTCTCACACGGGCGATTGAGTTCTTGGGTCAGTGATGATGAAAGCTCGTATCAGCAATATAAAAACGCCAAATACAAGTCCAATTGTGACAGTAAGGGTACAATTTCGAAATTAATCCTTCTGAGGATTTTACAATCAATTTTGAATATAATGAAGTAATGTGTGAATTACAAATTTTTAATTAGTATACATTATTAGAATTAAACAATTAATAAGCAAGTAACTATTCATTTATACATACATGCATTTTTACAATGAGGCTGGCCGTATTATATGCCAGCATATTATGAAGCATTTACCTCAAAGCTAATACACACACGCGCACACATAAATGACATACAAGCTCCTCTTGTCATATGAGCTTGCTTTATATTCACAATACGTCTCATCGGCATTTTAATGGACGGATAGTTTTTAGTTATAATATAATTCGTATCAACTCGGGATGTAACGACCCCCTTCTCAGATTGTTGCCACTCTTGGCAACTACCGATTGATCGAGAATTCACACGAGCTTACGAGACGAATTATTACAATAGATGTAAATTTTCTTTTTTTGCTATTATTGTATTATGTATGATAATTTTTTTTTTTTCTGGAAAAATGATTCATCAATTATTTTATATTTTTGCTTTTATTGTAAAGCAGTGCAGGTATCAAGTTGTTAAGTTAGGTATTAATCATGCTGTGTGTTTTACCCATATATGTTTGTTTTGTTAGTTTAATGATTGAAGTATTATGTTTATGGTGTAGGTAGAAAGGTTTCTAGTGTTATGCAGTGAATATCGTGGTGATAATGTTTATTAATACTGTAGGATAGTGGTTTGGCATTACCAAAGATTAGGTAAAGGAAGAGAAGAGGAGCGATGTAATTAAACTTTTTCTTATTTTTTTTATTGCTGATTTCCTTGTAGACTTTCTTGGCTTGTGACCAATCATTTAAAGTTCTTTTGGAAATTAAATATAATGTAAATAACGTGTAATAATGAAATACATGAGTAAAATATTTTGTTATATATATATATATATATATATATATATATATATATATATATATATATATATATATATTTTAGAAACATTGAATAATTTAATAATGGCCTTGTATCGTCAAATTATCATCTGTCGTTCTGTCGGGAACTGGTGGTGCTGGATTTTTTTTAATTTTTCTTACTTTTTTCGGAGTATTATGTTGTGTTATAAAAATTTGAGGCTTATTCGATCTACTCGGTTGAGCTCTATATACAAATTGTGGTAAATTAGTGGATTTTCAATTCAACTTAAAAATGCATCTTAATAAAATTGTGGCAACGACTAATGTAACAACTAAATTCACTATTAGGGTTTCAAAAATTATTGCTGTATTTCGATAGTTAACTTGTTTTTTTATCGCTATATCCTCTAAGGTTTCCTCCATTCTAGTTGACGCTATTGCATTATTTGACTCTGTCTATTTATTTATTTCGGTTTTCTCCTTCTCTTATAGATCAAGAGTGAAGTTATAATTGCCGATTTTGATTGTTTTAATATCAGGGAGGTTCAATAAATTTGCTTAACTGTAGGGAAGCTCTGATCTATAGTAGTAAGTTTGGTTGTGTGATTGAAGTATTGTTTTCACACAATACTTGTATCGTGGTAGTATTTTGTGCAGAGTATAACCATTGTTTAGTGGTTTTTAGTATTATCCAAAAAATTTCGGTTGACTTATATAATGCTATTTGACAAGTTTTTGATACTCCCGTTAATGGCTTTATGAATAAAGAGAATTCGCAAGAATTATTTGTATTATCTTCGTAAATAGGCATATCTGGTCGGCAATACAAGATCTTGTTATCTTTAATTCAATTATTTAAAAATTTTTCGTCGGTAAGGAACTAATTTTGAAGATTATTACTTACAATCAGGTTACTATGTCGGGACTCAATGCTGACATAGCCTTTTAAATTTGAGTGTAAATTTCTTTGAACTGGAATCTAGTGCATGGCATACTTACTGAATTATTCTTTACCTATTTACAAGAAACTAAGTTTAACTGCTAATCTAGCTTCTATTATTACTGCGTTTGTTGTGGACAGTGCGTGCAAGCGTTTAAGTGTTACGGTTAAATCGTCCTATGGTAGCATATGCTCTTTTTTGTATGAATTAATTTTGTTACAAATTTTTGATAGTTGTTTGTTTTGTATCTTTAGTGGATGTAGGTGTCCTTGTGACGTGCTTTCCACCGCACTGATAAGCGTTTTGTAAGAATTTAGTATGAAAAATAGAGATTTTTCGAAAGAGTTAGTCCATTCTAATACTTCTATTTTATACTCAATTTTTCTGTTATCTTTATCTAATTGGCATGCTTCTTCGGTTAAACTTTCCAAATTTTTTATAATTTTTTCATTATGTCTTCCATTTTTCTCTAATTTTATATAAATTTTTTCGAGATTCAAGCGTACAATATGAGTCTGTTTTGCTTCTCAATATGATATTGTTTGTGTAGAGTTGTAAAGATTATTTATATCCACATTTATTTTATCTCGATCATCTGCATTCATAGATCAAAATAATTTTTTCGAGATCCACCCCACGAATTCTAGTGGTGCTCGTCTTATTATCATGTGGCTAGGGATAACTTTTACTATATTGTTAGAGTTTATTTTTTTACTGTGTATTTGTATTTCAGGTGCAAAAAAAAGTTTTAAATCTTCGTATGTTGATTTTGTTAAGCGAATCATATTATTTAACGTGTATATTGGTATTAAAATTTAACACTCTTGATTTTCAAGTACTCTAATATACTGTTCAAATACAGTATCTAGCTGTTAATGGTAAAGTTAAGTTTGGTCTTCAGTACTACGAAAATCTAAAGTAATAATAACGTGCCATTCGGTACGAATTAGCTTGCCTTCGTTAGTGTATTTATAATATATACCTGGATTATTTACTAAAAGCATGTTGTCGTAAGATTTTGCAGGTATCTCTTCCTTACTTTTTATTTTACCAGGCTTCAGTGTTAGCAGAAGCAGAAAGGCGATGTTTTTAGTCAACATATTGATCGGATCAATCTGCAACAAAAATCAAATTTTTTTTTTGTATGGGTAGCAACGTTTTACTTTGTCAATGTGTTTCTTAATAATTCTGCCGTTTTCTGATTCTAATATGACGCTATTATTACAATGTATTTCTTTAATTTTGAAAATTCCGTTATAAAATCTATCTAATTTTCCTTTTAATGTTCTTTGAGTACATAGACTGTCATTCCAACTTTGAAGTTCTGTGGTTTTGACTTATTGTGAGAACGTGTTTTTGTATTTTGTTTTGATATTTTAAGTCTGTCACGAGCTATTTCTTGTATTGTATGTAAACAGTTGGCAAGGTCATTAGCATTTGAGCTGAATTTTTCTAATTTTAATTTGTCTGGAAGTGGATTTGGGGAACTTGCCTGTCTACCAAAGAGAAGTTCGAAAGTCGTGAAGCCTGTTGCTGAATGGACTCAAGTATTATACTTATGCATTGCAATAGGAACCATTTTATCGCAATCATTTTTGTTTTTAGCGTTAGTTCTCAAGAAATCATTTAACTTAGCGTGGCTTCTCTCTAATAAACCATTTGATGGTGCGTGATATGCACTAGTGAGAGCTAAACGGAATCCATAAATTTTTAATACTTCTGTCAATACTTGATTAATGAAACTTTTTGATGTGTCACTGAGAATAATTCTAGGAATGTCGAAAGTTGAAATAAAATATCTTGATAACACATCGGCAATAGTTATTGCTTGAATATTAGGAACAGGAACTGCAATAAAAAATTTTGTAAGTAAGCATTGCATTGTTAAAATGTGCTTTTTTCCAGATGTACTTTATGGGAAAGGGCCTACTGAATCTATTGCGACCTTGTGAAATACTTCTGATGACGTGTCTGTAATTACCATAGGTTATCTAGTTTTTGTGTAGACTAATTTTTGTTTCTGGCCAATTTTACATTTTTGTATGTATTTAGCAATGTCGTTGCGCATTCCGTTCCAATAATGTTTTTCTCTCATTCGTCTATAAGTTTTTACTACTCCTGTAAGACCTCCAAATTAACTAGGATGACATTCCACTAATTTTTTCTTTTTATCGTCTAGGGTTGGATAAGAACATGCGCCAAAACAAACTTTTACTGCAAGGCGAAGGTGACGTAACTCTTCGTATTAAATTGATGGCATTTCTCCTCTAGGGAGATTTTTGGTGAGTTCACCTTTCCTAAAAATACGAGTGGTGGTAACTTCCTTTACTGATATTGCATATGCAAGATTTTTGAAGCAGTTTCGTAAAATGCTAGGTTTTATTTCATCAGTAAAGTTTTTGTTCACAACTAGTGAAAATATGTAGCGATTTCAATTTTTCGTAGTAATAACGTCTCCCAATTTTGGTTAAACATTTGATAATTCTCCTTTTGATATAGCTCCTATATCAAATAGTAGTTTATTATTTATTGATTTTAAATCTACAGTTTCAGAAATAAAATGGATGTAGTTATCATTTGTGTAATTAAAATTTTTACGAGTACTTAAAAATGTTGATTTATTTGTTTCATAAGTTATCTTTAAGGGATTTTTAATGGGACTTATATTTCTTGTTACTTTTCCGCTACGAACTAAGTTCCAATTTTGCTGTATGGGTTCTAATGCTGCTCTTTTCTTGGTATCGTAATCAATTTTATTTTCTATGTTTTCCAATTGAGAAGGGTTTTCATCTCTTTCTTCATTACTATTTTGTTCTATAGGTAATACAATTCTTCTGTGTAGTTCATCATTAGAGTTTTGTAATTTATTTTTGGTAGGACTATTTCTGTGTGATTTAATTGGAGATTTTGATCTTATGGGATTTCCGTTTGCAAAAAATTCGTTGATTGTTTCATCGATCCATTCATTTACTATAGTAGCACAAATTAAATTTTGAGGTGACGATGGAAGTTAATTTATTTGTTCTTGATTTAAGTAACTGCCGTCATGACGTTCAATAGGGGATGTAGGTAAGGATTGTATTTCTCCCAGAATGCTGTTACTTGGTATTTCATTTTTCTTATCGTAACTATCCCGCTATAATGAGTTTTGATTCCATTTTTTAATAAATTTTTCCTTGTCGCAATCTTTATTAATGTAAGTGTTATTTCTTGAATCGGATAACTGCTCTTTATTTTTATTTTTATTGTTTACTTGGTCTTGTACGGAGCGTCAAAAAGTAGATTGAAATTTTGGTTTTCTTGAAGTTAAATATATAGTTTCGTTATCAGAAGAAGTAAAGTCTTCATCTTGTTGAAATTTTACAGATATTTGATTTACGTCATCGGCTTGGGATGTACTGGGTTTAATTGGAATATTAGTTCGTCTTAGTGAAAAACTTGAATTTTTTTCGATTATTTCTTCAATTTCACTGATTTCCGAATTTTCGTCACTTGAGTTTTCCATTGTATTCTGAGGGGTCTCTTTTTCAAGTGCATTTATTAAGCTTGGCATAAACGATCGTTCTTGTCATGGTATTGGTGCGTTCAATTGTGGGTTGCTAAACTGTGAAGTAGACACGGTGTCGGGTTCGGATGACGAGTCTTGTATTTAAGCTGTTGGTGTTTCTTTTCTTCGTCTCGCTTTTAATTTTTCCGCTATTGTAGGTGCATTTAATTCACCCTGTCCACCTTCCATACCCCGAGGTACTTTTAATAGTGTATCTCTAGGTTTGATTTTTCTAACTTTAGGTGCTGATTTTATGCTTTCAATGGTATCGGAATGAGATTGATTGGTTTTTGACATAATTTGGCGAGCTATCAAAGTTTTAGTTTGTTTAGGTTTTATAGGTAGCAAACGAGCTTTTAATGATATTTCTTCATCCGAAGAATTATCTTTATCACTTTCATCTTCATTATATTCTATTGGATTTCCTAATAAGGCGTCCACGTTTGTATTGAGTCTACCAGGTTTGTACTTATAAGTATTGCTTCCCATCTATTTAGCCTACTCATAGGATCTTTTATAGACTTAATCCAGGGTAGTGGTTCATGATCTCCGTAAACCGTAAATTTCCTGCCATATAAGTAATGTCAAAAATATTGGACTGCTACAACTACTGCTAAGCATTCTTTTTTTGTTGTAGAATAATTCCTTTCAGCCTTATTTAGAGTTTTTGACATATACGCAATTGGGCGGTCTTTTCCTGATTCTCTTTAGCTTAATGCTGCCCCAACAGCTACATTAGATGCGTCTGTTGTTAATATAAATGGCCTAGTCAAATCAACGCAAGCTAACAAAGGTGCTTTGCATAATATTCTCCTTAACTCTTCAAAGCTTTTTTGCTTAGTATCTGTCCACTCAAATTTCTTTCCTTTTTTTAACAAGGACGTTAAAGGCGCTGCAATTTCTACAAAATTTTTGACAAAACAACGGTAATAGCTCACTTATTCTAAAAACTGTCTAACATTCGTTTGATTTTTTGTTTTGGGAATTTTTTTAACAGCTTCTAATTTTTTTGAATCTGGTTTTACTCCGTAGTTTCCTATTTTATGTTCTGAATAAGTTACTTCGGGCACTAATAATTGACATTTGTCAAGTTGTAATTTTAATTTTGATTTTGAAAGTTTTTCAAATAAATGAGTAATTTTTGTCACATGATTTTTTAAAGTTTTTGAACATAGAATTATGTCATCAAGAAATATAAATAGCTCTATGCCTTGCAGTCCTGATAAAATTATGTCCATTAGTCGTTGAAATGTTGCAGGTGCATTGCATAGTCTGAATGGCGTTCCTACATATTTATAATATCCGTTAGGTGTGCTAAAAGCAGTTTTATGTCTATCTGCAGGATCAACTTCTATTTGATGGAATCCACTGGCTAGATCAAAAACGGAGAAATAATTTGAGCCTCCTATTTGCTCTAATATTTCAGTAATGTTTCGTAATGGATAAGCATCAGGGATGGTTTTTTCGTTTAGTTTACGGTAATCTATTACTAATCTGTATCTTTTTGTTCCATCAGGTCCTTGTTTCTTGGGTACTATCCATAGAGGACTACTAAAAGGGCTGTTTGATTTTATGACTGTACGGTCTGCTTATAATTTTTCTATTTGAGTTTTAATTTCTTGGTGTAATGATAAAGGGTAACGGTATTGTTTGACATATACAGGGCGGTCGTTTGTCGGAGGTATTTTATGTGTTATAATAGAAGTACGAGGAGCTGAGTCACCTGGAAAGTAAAATAAGTGAGCGTATTTTTTCACAATTTTTCTACTTTCTGATAAACTAGCTCTTAAGTGATGAGATCTTTTTAGCTTATCCATTATAAATTCAATGCGATCTTTTATATTTTTTAAATCGTCTCCTTCGAAGTCAGTGTTGAAAAAGTCTTCAGATTCCATGACATCAAAAGGCTTAAGTTCTTGAGTGGGTATTTCTATTTTTGTCGGCTCCTCTCTTGTGTTTATAGCTATTGTATAACAGTGTCCTTCTTTGCAATCTACTACCACCTCTCCTATATATACTCCACGTACAGTAGTAATCTTACGAAGATACGCATAGCCAGTGATCTTGTTTCTAGTCGGTAATTTAATAGCTACTCTTGTTCTGGCTGGTAAATGATAACTTCTGTTTTTATTTACTTCAAATCCTTGAGAATCATATAAATAGTATTGCGTGGGGGTGTTAGTATTTTATTTTCATCGTGAAATAAAAAAATAAATTTTTCACAAGTTGATTCGAAATTTTGTTTCGTTTTCAATCGTAAGGGTTCTTCTAGTTTTTTAATCAACTTTATACAGTTGATTTTATTATCTGGGTATAGAAAAGGTATAGGTTTAATTAGTCTGCTCTCAACTAATAATGCATTTAATCCCTAATCGATTCTAGCATTTTCTTGCGCCAAGAACGGATCTTTTAAAATACATACATTATTTATTGGTGATTCTGGACTTATAACTTGAAATTCGTGATCTGCATCAAACAAATTTTACCGTTACGCTACTTAGAGTGTATATTCGCTGTGGGGCTATTCCTTCTAATTCAATTGTATTATCACAATTTATTCCTGTGCCGTCCTTTAATGCGTTATAACTAATGACATTTACTTCGGTGCCTGAATCTAATATAAAAATTTCTGAATCTTTTCGAAATGTTTCGCAACGCAATGTAAGTGCTGGTAAATTTCCTATTATTCTTGCTCGGAAGGCTCTGTAGATTTTATTGCCATTATTGATTTTGGACGCGTCATCGGATTCAAACTCGCAGTCGCGTCCAACCGTCGAGTATCGTTTTCGTTTTTTGGAGAGTTAGGGCGAGAGTCTTGGTATCGTTCTTGATTATAATTTGGGTATTGTTTTTGGTTGTAGTATTGAAATGGAGCTTGTTGATGGTAAGCATAGCCTTGAGTATGAGGATAGGGATAATACATTTGTGGGTAGTAAGGTGAATAAAAGGGTGGTGGTTGAAAATATGGAAATTCTTGGAAATTTGGAGGGTAATAATAGTTGTTAGATTGATTATTCCAGGGTGGTGGTGGTGTACGGCTTGGTGGTGGGGTACTTGATCGTCGTTGAGGTGCATAGCTAAGTGTGAGATGTACAATTTTTTGACCATACTCGTCGAATTTTGATTGAGTCATCTTGACATCATTTTTATCGTAGGTATGCGGGAAAGAATTCCCATTGTGTGGCAATGGGTAATTAAAACTGACGAATTTTTTTTGGTGGTCGAACTGAGTAGAGACAGGAACAGGAATTTCGGTAACGTTCGGCAGGAGTCGTAGAAGTAGAGGTCATGGGTACGGCATTGTAAACGTACTTAGTCTGATTGTATACTGGTGGGCAAGTGCGTTCAGTAAGTAAAGCAGCTTCTAAAGCTTCATGGATATCTTTGGGTTTCAAAAGTGCTATACTTAATTTCCACTAGTCAGGTAAACCATTAATAAACGTTTGTAATGCTAATTTTTTCAGTTGTGGTTTTAGTGTTGTTTTGAGTTTCTCATCATTCAATTCGGTCAAATGGGCTGTTAAGGTAGTTTCTATAAGGGAAATTATTCTATGATAAGGGTTTCGAAATTTTTCGTTTTGTTTTAATGTAGTATTTAAAAGTTCTGCCATGTATTGATGATATGATTTAGTTGGTGAAAATTTCTGTTTCAGATATTTTTTTAACTGATTGATTGATGCACAAGTAATACCAACTAAGCTCTCTCGAGCTTTGCCTGTGAGTCTAGAAATAACTGTGCGAAGGTAAATAGGTTCTTTAGTAGCTGTTATTAGAGTTCGTCCATTTTCAACATCTTGTAAAATGTCTTTTAAGGGAGTCAAGTATCCGTCATAAAAAAGTATCTGTTGAGATGCTTGATTTATGCACATTAATGAATTAGTCATACTTAATCCTGGTAAAACATTAAAAAACTGTCGTATAAGAAAGTCGTCCACTAATGGGTTTTCTCCACTATTTCTGGGCATTTTTATTTACTTATTTGTTTATTCATTTTTTTTATCATTATTATTTATTGAATTAATAATAAATTTTTTTTTTTCTTTTTCTTCGAACAAAACTAAGATTTAAAGAACGCACAAGGGATGCCAATTTGTTGTGACCAGACTAGCTGAAAGTAAGGTCTTAATTGTTTTATTTAAGTGTCATGCGTGGAATTCTAAGAATTTAGCTCGTGAACTTTATTTTTTCTTTCATTTTTTCTTTACATTAAATAATGATCTTTAATTCAAAAATGTAAGTAATTAATGTATTTCCTTATTAAAGCAATTTAATTATAATTTGTTCTTTTAAATACAATTTAATCGGGTCACTATAACATGGTTCAACGTAAATTTTATTACTGATATTTTACTTACGTCTATCACTGACTATTTTTACTCCTGCTTCGGAGTTTTCTAATGATTCGTGCTGTAACCAGCAGCATTTCCTTAAACTACACGAACAAATTCGTGGCTAGTAGGATGTTGCTTCTGCTGCTACCGCCGGAATCACTTTCGGCGGGCCTCCTTTGCTGTAATTCGCTCCTTAGCGTAGTCCGATACTTTCGATGTTCTCGGTACGCACTTGAGTTGCCTCAGCCAACACATTATGCATTACGTGTATACGGTACTCACAAGTCGCGAAAGTCAAGAGTTGACTAAACCTTTAGAGGACAGGTGACAGACGTACAGAGATCACTTTTTCCTCTTGATGGTGCGTTTTTATAGCATCAGAGAAAGTAAAAGAGGCCTTTGGTTGAATTAGGCCAACCAATGAACGATTTTCTTGCAGACTGCGTTAACAGTTGCATGATGATGTTACAAGTTATGATTTAACATATTAGCAAATAACAATACAACAGTACCAATCGCATTTTCTCACTAGTGCGATTGAGTTTTTGGGTTAGTGATGATGAAAGCTTGTATTAGCAATATGAGAACGCCAAATACAAGTTCAATTGTGACAGTAAGTGTACAATTTCAAAATTAATCCTTCTGAGGATTTAACATTAAATTTTGAATATAATGAAGTAATGTGTAAATTACGAATTTTTAATTAGTATTCATTATTAGAATTAAACAATTAATGAGCAAGTAACTATTCATTCACACAAACATGCATTTTTACAATGAGTCTGGCCGTATTCTATGTCAGCATATTATGAAGCATTTACCTCAATGCTAATACACACACAGGCACACATGAATGACACATAAGCTTCTCTTGTCATATGAGGTTGCTTTATATTCACAATACGTCTTATCAGAATTTAGATGGACGTATAGTTTTTAGTTATCATATAAGTCGTATTAATTCAGGATGTAACATAGGTTTTGATGACGATCATAATGATATTAATAAGGATAATTTAAATAATAGTAATAATAATATTGATAATAATAAGAATAGTAATAATTTTAATGAAGACGATTATGATAACTATAATGTCAATTATAATTTTGATTTAAATTGTCCAAAATGTTACTGATGGTAGTAATCGTAATAATGATAGTGGTAAGCAAGATTAAAATAATAATAATATTTATGATAATGGTAACGATGATGATGATAATAATAGTAATAAAGATGTTAATTATAATCATGATAATGAAAATATTAATAAAAATAATAATAACAATAACAATGATAATGGTGATGATAAGAATAATGAATAAGATGATAATACTGACGATGATGATAATGATTATAATCATAATGATAATAATTCCAAAAATAATAATGGTAATAGTAATAATAGTGATAATGATGATAACAGTGATGATGATGATAATTATAATAATAATAATGCTGATGATGATTTTTATATACATTGGTAATAATGCTGCTGTCAGTGGTATTTGTAATATTAATTTTGATAAGCAATATAATCATGATGATGATGTTTATGATAGTTATAATGATAATAATATTAATCACAATAATAATGATGATTATAATGATTTTGATGTATGTTGGTGATGAATTTACTGATAGTAAGATTGGAGATAATAATGATGACAATCTTGACGATAATGATAATGACAATCTTAACAATAATGATGATGATGATGATGATGATGATGATCATGATAGTATAGATTATAATGATAATGATGCTGATAATGATGATGATGATCATAATAATGATTATGATGTTGATGTCAGTAATAATGATAATCATATAGAAGATAATAATGATTATAATAATAATAATGATAATTTTACTTTACGATAGTAAGCAAGTTACTGATGGGAGTAATGGTAAAAATGATGAATATAAAGGTGATTTATATAATGATTATAATGATAATTATGATGTTGATAATAAATGTAATGTTGACGATAACAATAATTATAAAAATTCTGATAGTAATGAGGATGATGATGCCTTTGTTCTATAATAGTCAGCTTATGGGGCCCGTGATCTCCGAGTGGCAGTCAGAGTTAAGCTTCCTGCGATTGTATTGCTCCTAGGCACTGTGGCGTCGGAGTTTGTACCGGCGGGTTGTTGGAGTGAAATAAAATGGTTTTTATGAACTAAAACACTGTAAAGAAGACCTTATAAAAAAAATTGAAGGTTGGTTTAAAAATGAAACCAAACATTGGTGACACTAATGAAATCAACGTACCCTAGGTGGTCACCTGTTAGAGCAAGTCCACTGCCAGTTTTGACCTGGTGAAAGCCCGGTTGACTGGTTTTGCCCTCATGGATTTTCGCGGAGGCCATTAAGGCGTCTAGTTTAAAAGTGCAATGCTTTTTAACATCCGAAAGCAAATCACAACTCGAGGTTGGTTAAACGATCTGACCAACGAACCATAAGACTTAGACCAGACTAGCCAGAATGAACATCAGTTGGCACTGGCTGAATCAACGATAGTCACTTACCTACAGAAAACCTTAAGTGACACAGAAAAGGAGGAGGAAAAAGCACTAGGTAGGATAACAGACGTTTCTACAAAGTATTAAAAAGCATTTGACATGCTGCCAAACGTCAGCACCACAGTCAAGGAAGCAAGAGTTCACCTTGAAGGAATCTGTGGGCTCCTATAGGACCCCAAAGGCTGCCACCAGAGGACTATCGGGGAGAAATTAGTGCTGAGGTCATCTCTGCCAGCTCGTGTGATCAGACTGCCTCCAAAAAAGGGAGGTAGAGACGATGGTGCTACCAAGGATCGGAACTTATCGAAAAAAAGTAAGAACGATGACAACGACGAACTGTGGAGGCAAGTCGTGAACAAAAGAATGGAGGCACTTACGAACGGCAAGGATCAAGTGGCTGCTAGAAAGAAGCCGGTAGGCAGCACACCGATTTTAAACAAAAGTAAGCCAGGAAAGAAACTAAAGAAGCGGAAAAATTTGAAGAAAAGTAACGAGGCCATCCCTGTAAGACCAGCAGAAGGAAAATCATACGCAGAAGTACTGGGAGCATTCCGTAACGCGGTCGACCCGAGAGACTGTGGCGCAGAAGTTACCAGAATACTTAGCACAAAGGCTGCTTGTCTGGTGGAGCTCGCCAAAAGCACCTAAGACAAGGAGAAGTTGACGCGTGCTATCTCACTGGCTGTTAGTACCGCAGGAAAGGTACAATCAAGGATACCTAGAGTTACCATAGAGGTATTGGACTGAGAGGCAGTCGCTGATAAGGAGGAAGTTATAGCAGCCTTTCAAGAGGCTGCAAGTTATAGCAGCCTTTCAAGAGGCTGCTTAAACTGGAGATGATCCAGGCAAAATTAAAGTGGCTATGCTACCGCCAAATCGATGACAGCAAAGAATGGCGCTGGCCGAAATGGACGAGGCTGGCGCTTTGTCCCATTTGAGAAAAGGGATAATAGCAGTGGGATGAAACCGGTACCAACTAAGGTGCAGGATTATCTTCGAGCGATGCTACAGGTGTCTGGGATATGGGCACACGAGATACGACTGTAGAGGCCCAGACTGATCAGGCCTTTGCTGGAGATGCGGGAAAGACAAACACAGAGCCAAGTACTGCAAGGCCGAACCATGATATGTCCTATGCAGTGAATCCGCGCATGGAGGAGAGAGCACGAATCATGTGCCTAGATCTGGAGCGTGCAGGGCCTTTGGACAGGTCCTGGATAGAAGAAAAAGAAACCTGACATAATGCCCAGAGTTTTCCAAGGAAACATGAACGGGGCAATTGACGCAGATGCCTTTTTGCCACAAATATTATGTGAAAGAAGGGTAGACGTAGCGCTCATGAGCAAGCAGTACAGGAACTGTAAGCCGTCTAAGTGGGCTCAGCAATGCAACAAATAACTTGGCCATTTCAGTTTCTAGACCAGACAAAATCTGCCAAGATGCAAGTGGATCGGAAAGATATTTTGCCTGGTTGAAAAGTGGTGGCATTACGTATGTCAGCTGCTACTTTTCACAAAACACAAGTATCGAGGAATACAGGGGAAGAATAAATTACCCCGAAAATACCATCAGGGATGGCATGGAAGGCGACCTGATAGTCACTGAAGACTTCAATGCAAGAGCAGTAAAATGAGGAATTCCTACAACAAGGGCCGGGCAGTCCTAGATATGGCGGCAAGGCTAGGACTGGTCGTTGTAAGCGAAGGAAGGCCCACGACTTCCTGAAGACCGGAATTTGGCAAGACAGTACCAGACACTACACTGGCTTTGGAGAGCCTTGCGTCGAGAGTGAAGAAATGGCAGATAATTGAGAAAGAAAATGGTAGTGATCACCAATATATCGTCTTCGAAATCAGCGACACAATAGACAGAAGAGGCATAGCACGCAAAACAGGATGGAATGTTAAGAAGCTGAACACAGAACGACTAGCGGAAAAAGTTGAAAATAGCATCGCTGTTTGTCAAAGCGATGAACGAAACCTGAATACAGTAAATGGAATACAGAAGCTCACCAAGGCAACCATGCAACTCTTAAAAACCGCATGCGAGGCTTCCATGTTCAGAAAAAAAAACATGGAACGGCAAACGCTCAACTTACTAGTGGAACAAGGAAAATGCGGAATAGAGTTGTCAATGTCTCAAACAGACACTTCTACCAAAGGGCCAGAAACAGACCAGAGACCGGACAAAGGTACTCCGAGTACCAGCTTACAAAAAAGACGATGTGAGCTGCTATTAAAAACAGCAAAAAGCAGTGCTGGCAGACTCTGTGCCGGAAAGTAAATAACGACCCCTGGAGCGGAGCATACCAGATAGTGATGGAAAAACTGGGAAGACTTGCACCAACTGTAAACAAAGACGTGGATACCATGAGGCATTTCGTGGATACGCTATTCCGACGCATCCAGAACTCGAGGATCAAGCAGACCTGGAGCTCATACAGAATGTACCTTTATTTACCCAAAGGGAACTGGAGCTAGCAGCCGGATTACTTCAAAACGGAGAAGCTTCTGGACCAGATGGCTACTGGCAGAAGTCATTAAGACAGTTGTGGCAAAACATCCACAGCTGCTCTTAAACCTACACAATGCATGTTTGCGGAAGGGGTTGTCGCCAACTCCCTGAAAAAATGCACGGCTGGTACTGATCGATAAAGGCAAGGGGGAGCCTAACTTTCCGTCATCTTCCAGGCCGTTATGCATGCTGGACACGCTTGGAAAATTATACGAAAAGCTGCTTAAGGCCCGTCTTCTATAGGCCATACAAAACGCGGGAAACTTATCCGACAGGCAGTAAAATACACATTCAGAACACAAGGCTATCTTTTGAGAGTATTGAAGGATTATCTCAAGGACCGCTTCATGACCTATACGACAACAGAAGACAAAAAATAGAAGAAAATAACTGCAGGAGCATTCCAGGGATCCATACTGGAACCCGATCTCTGGAGTGTGTTATACGAAGGACTACTTCGCCAGGAAATACCAGAACAGACGTTCTTGGTAGGATACGTGGACAATGCTGCTGTAGTGATCGTCAAACGCACGATGGAACTTGTCAAGATACGACTTAACCAGGTTATATGGAGAGTGGCTCCATGGATGGAGAACCATGGACTCGGAGTTGCAGCAGGGAAGACGGAGATAGAACTATTGACGAAAAAAGAGATAGATACCATCATCCTCCTTAAGGTACAAGAAGAGGAAATAATGACGAAGGATGCCGTTAAATACCTAGGGGTGACGCTGGATAGAAAGCTCACGTTTTGGAGCCACTTTAGGCAAGCAGCAGGCTAGGCGGTGGCAAGAGAAGCAGCATTAAGCCGAATCATGCTGAACGTTAGAGGTCCAAAGCTTGCAAAACACAGGCTCCTTATGTCCACGTCCCAATCTATTATTTTGTACAGGGCTGAGATATGGGGAGATGAGATGAACGTTGAAAAAAAAATAGTGAAAATCAGCCAAGTTCATAGAATAGGAGCCTTAAAGATAGCCTGCGCCTATTGCACGGACTCAGAGTCTAGGATAATAGTGATAGCGGGCGTAATCCCCATTAACCTCCTTGCGAGGGGAAGACGATTAAAGCAACTTACGGAGCAGGACCTATGAAAAATAAAGGCCAAGAAAAACGCACGGGAAATCACCTGGGAACGCTGGCAACACAGATGGCAAGAGGAAACAAGAGGTAGATGGACGGTACGCTTGATAAAAGATGTCAAGCAATGGACTCAGCAGAAACGCGGGGAAGTAGATTACTACCTCACCAACTTTCTCTCAAATCACGGGTATTTCCGCTCGTACCTCAACAAAATGCGTAATACACAGACGGCTGCTGGCAAGTACTGTGGCTACAACAAAGATGACGCAGAACATTTGTTCTTTGAATGCATCAAGTGGCAAGCCGAACGAAACGTGCTCGGGGTAAGGATCGGAACTTTTAATTCCAGCAACGTCGTAGATAAAATGCTACTCAACGAAGGAAGGTGGACTGCAGTAGCACAATACATACATACAGTTCTCCAGGCCAAAAAAAAGGATGGTTTTCTGAACGACTGAGTGGAGGTGGTAGAATTATAGATCCATTGCCGTCGGGGGGGCGTGGGGTGGTGTTTTTGCTGCAGCGCTTAAGGGTTCAGGGGGGTGGTTGTAGGGCCTTGAGGGTGGGGCCACTGGGGCATGGTCGCTGGGGCACGTAACAGCAGTGCTGTTAGTGTGCAGGATGGAGGCTTGCATGGGTGTTTAAGTGCGTGCAGACTCTCTTAAACCGCTTCGCTCTATCACCTTCCTACTGATGAGCAGCTGCGACCGGTGACCCATACTTTCAGGTGCTTTGCTTCCGCTGCTTTTGTTATTTTTTTTATTTTTATTTTTTCTCGGGGCTGAGCTTCTAGGGTGTGGTTGTGGGGCGGTCATTGTACGCTATGGGGGCTTGCGTGTGTGCTTGAATGCGGGCAGGCTCCTAGGGGCCGCTTCGCTATATCACCATCCTACCGATGAGTGGTTATACCTAAGTGGCCTAGGTCACCACCCCATGGGCTCAGTGGTGGGTGCCCTCCTTGCGCCTTTGTTAAGGGTGACGAGGTTTGGGCTCGCACTGTGGAGCATCTTTCAATTATTTTACTCCATCCCTCTAAGTCAACAAAGAAAAGCAGCTCGCATGCGAGACAAAAACTAGAAGATACCTTAGAGGACGCAAAAGTTACAAGACAAGTTGGTAACGAAACACTTAAGAAAGCCCGAACCAGAAACTAAGCCTCAGTGGCCACAGCTTAAAATTTTAATTCAACAGCAAATTCCAAACAGGGTGTCCCAGGTAAATGGTTTTGCCAGTTTAGTGGGTATGGTTGTAATGAGTTCCACGGAGCAGAGGGTTCGTACACCCTTCTATCGTGCACAAAAGCATTCTAAACGACCATAGAAAAAAAAAGAAGATCATAAAAATCAGAATGTTGATTTTGTTTTATGTCAGTGATAATGTAAAACATGGTTGGTAATGGTAATTAATAAAATAATAAGAATGTAAATAACAATGATACTAATTATAATAAAGATACTAATCATAATAATAATTATAATAATGTGATAAGCAGAATGATTTTAATGATGCCGCTAATGATAATAATGATAATGATAATACTGATAAAAATTTACATAATAATAATGATTATGATAATGTTACGTGAAAATAAATGATATGGTAACGTTAATAATAAAAATAATAATGATAATGGTAATGATGATGATGGTGATAATGTTAATACTGAAAATAATTATAATAAAAATGTTGTGAATAATAATAATTATGACAATCTGATGATAAAAATAAACTTATTAATGCGTTAATAATAATAATAATGACACTCATGAAGTTGATTATAATGATGATGATAGAAATGATGTTAAAAATGTTGACAGTAACAATAATGATCATAAAAATTCCCATTTCTGGCGGTGACAATTTAACTGATAGTAGTGAAAGTAAGAAAAACGATAACCTCATAATAACAATGACAATAATACTAAAAATGGTAATGATTATTATGATAAAGATGACGACAATGATAATAATTATAATGATGTAACAATTAAAAATTATTTGAATAAGAAGGTTGATAAATATAATAATAATAATAATAATAAACATGTAAATAATGATAGTAATAACAATGTTGTGATGTAAAAATAATAATAATGATGATGATGGTTAAGTTAATAATACTCATGATGATTGTAATGATGATAACAATTATGATAGGAATAATAATAATGATGATAATAATGTTAATAATGGTAATGATATCGATCATGGTAATCATTAAAATGAGGATAATAATAACGATTTTAATAATATAATGTTTAAAAGTGTCTTGATAATGTCGCTGACCCCAGTATGGTGACAAACATAATTAAAATTCTGATGTTAATGATAGTAGATATTATTATAATACTGATCATTATAATGGTAATCATAATTATGATAACAATTTTTGATAATGATGATAGTCTAGGTGATAATAATGATGATGATGATGATCGTAATAATGATAAAGATAATGACAATGGCCATTATGATGATTGTTATAATATTGATAATTATGATAATATAATAGTTATAATAATAAATCTAATTAAAAAGATAATGTTAATGACGAAAGGTAATAAAAATGATAATTTTGAATATCTATAATAGTGTTACTAATGAAAGTAGAGCTAATGATAATGATGATGACTAAGATAAAATAAGTAATGTTGATAATGTTGATCCTAACGATGATACTAATAATTTCAATATATATGTGCAACAATGTTACTAATAGCAGAAATGGTGATAATAATGCTAATAAGCATCAAAGTGAAAGAATGAATAATAATTCAGGTAATTAAAGTAATAGATGAAATAATAAGGATTAAAATAATTATAACAATAATGATAATGCTAATAATGATGATAATAACGAGGATAATGATAATAATGATAATAAAGATGATAATGATGGTTAAGATAATGATGATGATAATAATAATGTTAATGGTGATAATGATCGTAATAACAATAATGCTGCTGATAAGACGATAATAACATTATTACTATTATTATTGATAATACTAACGATAATAATGATTATGATGATATGATATTAATGACCATAATAATGATAATAATAATAATGATAATAATAAAAATGAGAATAATGATAATGATGATGATGATAATAATCATAATAGAGATACTGATGATGCTGATAATGATAATAATGATTATGTTAATAATGATACTGATAATGATAATAAGGACTATAATAATGATAATTATTATGATTATAAAAACAATAATTAAGATTATGATGCTAATTATAAAAATGTTGATAACGATAGTTATGATGATAATGATGATAATCATACTGATCATTATAATTATGATAAAAACAAAAAGTATGATAACGCTTACAATAAGAATAACGATAATGATGCTGAAAATAATCATGATGTTAATAACGTTGATGGTATTGATAATACAAATAATCGTCATAATTCTAATTTCAGTTGCTTACCATGTGACTGATGGTGAAAGAGGTAATAATAATTATAATGTTAATGGTAATAAGGAGGTTAATGATAATAATTATAATAATAAAAACAATAATAATAATAATTTTGTTAATAATAATAATCATTAAGACAATAATAATTTTAATAATGATTATAATAAAGATAGTGCTAATTGTGATAATAATAAAAGCGCTAATGATAATAATAATGATAATGATGTTAATAATAATGATAATGATAATGATAATAGTGGTAATAATGATGTTAATGATACTATTAATAATGATAGTAATAATAATAACGATGATGATAATAATAGTTATGATGATAAACATGATAAAAATAATGTTATTATTATTAATAATGATAACAATCATAATAATGATAATGATAATTATAATGACAACAATAATACTATTAATACTAATAATAATATGATAATATTGATTCCAATAATGATGATAATGATAATGTTAATGAAGATGATGATAGTAAAGATGATGATAATAATAATGATATTCATGATAATAATGAATATGATAATGATAAAGATAATGATGATGATGATGATAATGATAATAATGATGACGATAATAATAATGATAATGATGATCATAATAATTATCATGGCAAAAATGATGGCAATAAGAATAATAATAATGATGAGAATGGCGATGATATAAATAATGATAAAAAAAATGATGATGATGATGGTGTTGTCGACAGAGATGATAAAGATAATAATGATTATAATAATGATGACGATTATAATAATAAAAGTGATAATAATAATAATAATTATCTTGATTATGACGCTCACAAAAAAAAGAATGATAAAAATAGTAATAATGATAAGAATATTAACAAAGTTGTTGTTATAAAAATACGAATGATAGTTTTATTTTCGACTAAAGTGCTTAACAATGTAACTTATAGTAGTAAAAGTAATAATGTTAATAATGTTGATAATAATAATGACGTTTAAAATCATAATGACAAGAATAATGATAATGATAATATTAACGTCAATGATAATGACAATTACAATAATGAAAATAATTGACATAATAATGATAAAGATTGTAATGCTTATAATAATGCTGATGATGGTTATGATAATAATAATTATGGTAATACTGATAACAATTATAATGAAAATAATAATAATAAAACCAAAAATGTGTTAAAAATGCTGATGGGGATAAGAATGATGCAAATAATGATGATAAAAATGATAATAATGATCATAATAACGATGATGATCAAAATTATGATGATAATTATGATCATAATAATGATGATAAAAATGATGATGATAATGATTATGATGATAATTATAATTATCATAATGATGAAAAAAATTATAATGCTAATTATAAAAATGTTGATGACCATGATAATAATGTTGATAATAAAGATTTTAATGATTATGATAATAATCATAACAATGATAATTAAAATGTCTCTCAAAAGAGAGATAATTAGGTTGATGAAAATAATGATAACGATATTGATAAAACTTGTAGTTATAACAATACTTATAGTGGTCATAATTCTGATTTAAATAAATTACGTTGTTACTAACGGTAATGAAAGTAAAAATGTTGATAATGTTGACGGTAATAATGACGTTGGTGTTAATGATGATAAAAATAATAATAATAGTAATGAATATATTTATAAAAGTGATCGTTTATTAATGATAATTATAATAATAATAATTATCAGAATTTTTAACAGGATGATAATAATGATAATCATTATAATAATGATGGTGATAATAAGAACGATATAAATGATAATAATAGAAACAATAATATTAATTATATTGATGATAATAATACAAATGATGTTGATGTTGCTTATAATAATGACTCTGATGATGATGATGACAAAAATGACGACAAAAATGATGATTATAATAATTATAATATTTATAATTATAATAATAATGATGATAAGGATAATGATGATGATAATAATAAAAATAATGATAATGATAATGGTGATAATACCGATAATTTTTCTCTATGTCGGTCAAAGAGTTACTGATAGGTTCAACGGTTACAAGGATACGAATAATGCTTATGATGATAAAGATTATAATAATACTGATATTAATGACAGTGATGGTAATTATAAAATCGATGAAGATAAGTGGGATTATTATAATGATAATAATAATTATGATAATGACAAAACAATGATAATTATTAAGATGATGATAATAATGATGATGATAATGATGATGATTAAAATGATGATGATAGTGATGGTAATGATAATAACGTTATTGGAGTTAATAATTTGAATGATGATGAGAATAATCATAATTTCAATTCCAGTCGGTTACGACGTTACCAATAATAGTAAACGATACAACGATGATGATGATAATGGTAATAGTTATGTCGATGATGATAATATCCCTAATAAAGATAATGATAACGATGATGATATAAATATGATAATGATGATGATTCTAACAATAATATAGATAATAATGATAATGTTAATAATAATAATAGAAATGATAACAATAATGATTTTTCAGTATGTTGGTCAAAGAGTTACTGATAGGTTTAACGATTACAAGGATACTATTAATGCTAATGATAATAATAATTATAATAATGCTGATAATAATCACAGTAATGGGAATAACAAAATTCATGGAGATAAGCCGGATAATTATAACGATAATAATAATTATGATAATGACAGTCATGATGATAATTATGAAGATGATTATAATGATGATGATAATGATGATAATGAAAATGATAATAATAGAAATAGTAATAATAATAACGTTATTAAAGTAAATTATGATGACAATGATAAGAATAATTATAATTTTAATCCCAGTCGGTTACGACTTCATTGATAATAGTAAAAGATCTAACGATGATGATGATAATGGTAATAATTATGTTGATGATGATGATATCCATAATAATAATTATGATAATAATGATAATATAAATATAATAAAGACCATAATTGTTATGACAAAGATAATAATGATAATGTTGATAATAATAATAGAAATGCTAATATAATCATAATAATTATCATTGTAAAATTAACAAAAACGATAAAAATGATGCTAAGAAAAATATTAATAATGATGGTAATGGTAAAAATGATTAAAATGATGATGATGACGATGTGGATGACGATAATAATATTGATATTGTCGATGATAATGATTATTATGATGATTATGATGATGCAGATGATGATAATAATGATAATAATAAAGATGATATTTATTATAATAAGTATTTGTATTATGATGATAATGTAAATGATAATAATAATGATAATGATGATGACAATAAAAACACTTATTAAAAAGATAATTATGTTGATCTAATAATGATGATGAGGTTTCTAAAGTTAATGGTCATAATTTAAATAATAATAGTAACACTTTTCATTTAGGTCTTATATGATGTTACTTATAGTAATAAGTAACAACTTTAATAATAATTATAGTAATAATGACGTTAATAATAATAATAATAATAATAATAATAAATAAAACGTCAATTTTAATAATAACGATAATAATAATAACAAATACGATAACCATAATAATGATAATGATGATTATGATAAACGTAATGATGATAATAATAATAATAATATTAATAATAATCATAATTGTGATTATAGTAATTTTTATAGTAATATTAACAATAACGATAACAATTATGCTTATAATAATACTAATAATGAAAATAATCGAGATAATTATTAGAATGACAACGATGAGGATGTGGATGACATCGATTATATTAATAATGTCAATCATAATGATGATGATTTTGATAATGATAACAAAAATGATAATTATTATAATTATAAGAATAATGATGAAGATGATTATGCTGATTATAAAAATGTTAATCACAATAATAATGATGATAATAATGTAATTGATGACGAAGATCATTATAATCATGATAATAATAATGATAATGATAAGTATCATAATAATGATGATAATAATGATGTTAGAGATAATAATAGTGCTAATAATAATGATAATAACAATAATAATATTAATAAAGATAATAATGATAAAAATGATTATAATTATAATGATGATAATAATAATAATGATACAGATAATACTATTGCTAATAATAATGCTAATAACAATAATAATTCTAATAAAGATAATAATGGTGATAATAATGATAATGATAATGATTATGATGATAATTATGATTATCATAATGATAAAAAAGATTATAATGCTCATTATAGAAAAGTTGATGACCATGATAATAATGTTGATAATAAAGATTATAATAATTATGATAATAATCATAACAATGATGATTAGAATGTCTCTCAAAAGAAAAATAATTAGGTTAATAAATATAATGATAACGATATTGATGAAACTCGTAGTTATAACAATACTAATAGTGGTCATAATTCTGATTTAAATATATTACGTTGTTACTAACGGTAATAAAAGTAAAAATGTTGATAATGTTGACGGTAATAATGACGTTGGTTTTAATGATGATAGAAATGATGATAATAATGATAATTATATTCATGAAAGTGATCATTTATTAATGATAATTTAAATAATAATTATTATTAGGATGTTTAACAGGATGATGATAATGATAATTATTATAATGATGATGATGATAATAATAACTAAATAAATGATTATAATAGAAACAATGATATTAATTATATTGATGATAATAATACAAATGATTTTGATGTTGCTTATAATAATGACTCTGATGATGATAATGACATTAATGACGACAAGAATGATGATAATGATAATTATAATATTCATAATTGTAATAATAATGATGATAAGGATAATAATGATGATAATAATAAAAATGATGAAAATGATAATGGTGATAATACTGATAATTTTTCTCTTTGTCGGTCAAAGAGTTACTGATAAGTTCAACGGTTACAAGGATACTAATAAAGCTAATAATGATAATAATTATAATAATGCTGATAATAATGACAGTAATGGTAATTATAAAATCGATGAAGATTAGTGAGATTATTATAATGATAATAATGATTATGATAATGACAAAATGATGATAATTGTTAAGATGATGATAATAATGATGATGATAATGATGATGATTAAAATTATGATGATATTAAAGGTAATAATAATAACGTTATTGGAGTTAATAATTTGAATGATGATAAGAATAATCATAATTGCGATTTCAGTCGGTTACGACTTTACCAATAATTGTAAACGATACAACGATGATCAAGATAATGGTAATAGTTATGTCGATAATGATAATATCAATAATAAAGATAATTATAACGATGATGATATAAATATGATAATAATGATGATTCTAACAATGATATAGATAATAATAATGATGTTAATGATAATAATAGAAATGATAACAATAATGATTTTTCAGTATGATGGTCAAAGAGTTACTGATAGGTTTAACGATAACAAGGATACTAAGAATGCTAATGATAATAATAATTATAATAATGCTGATAATAATCACAGTGATGGGAATAATAGAATTCATGGAGATAAGTGGGATAATTATAATGATAATAATAATTATAATAATGACAGTCATGATGATAATTATTAAGATGATAATAATGATGATGATAATGATGATAATGAAAATGATAATAATAATGATTATGATGATGACGATAAAAACACTTATTAGGAGGATAATAATGTTAATCTGATAATGATAATAAGGTTTCTAAAGTTAATGGTCGGAATTTGAATAATAATGGTAACACTTTTCATCTAGGTCGTATGTGATGTTACTTATAGCAGTTAAAGTAACAACTTTTATAATGATTATAGAAATAATGACGTTAATTATAATAATAATAATAGTTAAAACGTAAATTCTGATAATAACGATAATAATAATAATAAATACGATAACCATGATAATGATAATGATGATTATGATAAACGTAATGATAATAATATTAATAATAATAATTATATTAATCATAATTGTAATTATAATGATTTTCATAGTAATAATAACAATAACGACAATAATAATGCTTATAATAATACTGATAATAAAAATAATCGAGATAATTATAAGAATGACAACGATGATGATGTGGATGACGTCGATAATATTAATAATGTCAATGATTATGATGATGATTTTGATAATGATAACAATAATGATAATTATTATAATTATAAGAATAATGATAAAGATGAGTATGCTGATTATAAAAATGTTAATCACAATAATGATGATGATAATAATGTAATTGATGACGAAGATCATTATAATCATGATAATAATGATGATAATAATAATAAATAAAACGATTATGATAATAATGATGATAGAGATAATAATATTGCTAATGATGATGATTATGACAATAATAATTCTAATAAAGATAGTAATGGTGATGATAATAATATTTATGTTGATGATAATGATAATGATGATAACAATTATGATTATGATAATGGTGATTAAGATAGTGATGAGAATAATAATAATAATAATGATAATGATGATGACGATGAAAACACTTATTAAGAAGATACTAATGATGATCTAATAATGATAATGAGGTTTCAAAAGTTAATTGTCATAATTTGAATAATAATGGTAACACTTTTTATTTAGGTCGTATATAATGTTACTTATAGTAGTTAAAGTAACAACTATATTATTAATTATAGTAATGATGACGTTAATAATAATAATAACAATAAATAAAACGTAAATTTTGATAATAACAATAATAATAATAATAAATACGACAACCATGATAATAATAATGATGATTATGATAAACGTAATAATGATAATATTAATAATAATATTAATAATAATCATAATTGTAATTATAATAATTTTCATAGTAATGATAACAATAACGACAATAATAATGCTTATAATAATACTGATGATAAAAATAATTGAGATAATTATAAGAATAACAACGATAATGATGTGGATGACGTCGATAATATTAATAATGTCAATGATTATAATGATCATTTTAATAATGATAACAATAATGATAATTATTTTAATTATTAGAATAATGATAAAGATGATAATGCTGATTATGAAAATGGTAATCACAATGATAATGATAATAATAATGTAATTAATGACAATGATCATTATAATCATGATAATAATGATGATAATAATAATAATTATAACGATTATGATAATAATGATAAAGAGATAATAATATTGCTAATGATGATGATTATAACAATAATAATTGTAATAAAGATAGTAATGGTGATGATAATAATATTTATGTTGATGATAATGATAATGATGATAACAATTATGATTATGATAATGGTGATTAAGATAGTGATGAGAATAATAATAATAATAATGATAATGATGATGACGATGAAAACACTTATTAAGAAGATACTAATGATGATCTAATAATGATAATGAGGTTTCAAAAGTTAATGGTCATAATTTGAATAATAATGGTAACACTTTTTATTTAGGTCGTATATAATGTTACTTATAGTAGTTAAAGTAACAACTATATTATTAATTATAGTAATGATGACGTTAATAATAATAATAACAATAAATAAAACGTAAATTTTAATAATAACAATAATAATAATAATAATAAATACGACAACCATGATAATAATAATGATGATTATGATAAACGTAATAATGATAATATTAATAATAATATTAATAATAATCATAATTGTAATTATAATAATTTTTATAGTAATAATAACAATAACGACAATAATAATGCTTATAATAATACTGATGATAAAAATAATTGAGATAATTATAAGAATAACAACGATAATGATGTGGATGACGTCGATAATATTAATAATGTCAATGATTATGATGATGATTTTAATAATGATAACAATAAAGATAATTATTTTAATTATTAGAATAATAATAAAGATGATAATGCTGATTATGAAAATGTTAATCACAATGATAATGATGATAATAATTTAATTAATGAAGATGATCATTATAATCATGATAATTATGATGATAATAATAATAATTATAACGATTATGATAATAATGATGATAGAGACAATAATATTGCTAATAATGATGATGATAACAATAATAATTTTAATAAAGATAATAATAGTGATGATAATAATATTCATGTTGATGATAATGACAATGATGATAACAATTATGATTATGATAATGGTGATTAAGATAGTGATGAGAATAATAATAATAATAATGATAATGATAATGACGATGAAAACACTTATTAAGAAGATACTAATGTTGATCCAATAATGATAATGAGGTTTCAAAAGTTAATGGTCATAATTTAAATAATAATGGTAACACTTTTTATTTAGGTCGTATATGATGTTACTTATAGTAGATAAAGTAACAACTTTAATAATAATTATAGTAATGATAACGTTAATAATAATAATAATAATAATAATAAATAAAACGTAAATTTTAATAATAACGATAATAATAATAATAATAAATACGATAACCATGATAATGATAATGATGATTATGATAAACGTAATGATAATAATAATAATAATAATATTAATAATAATCATAATTGTGATGATAGTGATTTTCATAGTAATATTAACAGTATCGATAACAATAATGCTTATAATAATACTAATAATAAAAATAATCGAGATGATTATTAGAATGACAACGATGATGATGTGGATGACATCGATGATATTAATATTGTCAATCATAATGATGATGATTTTGATAATGATAACAATAATAATAATAATTATAATTTTAAATATAATGATAAAGATGATTATGCTGATTATAAAAATGTTAATCACAATGATAATGATGATAATAATGTAATTGATGACGATGATTATTATAATCATAATAATAATGATGATAATAATGATAATTATAATGATGATGATAATAATGATGGAAGAGATAATAATGTTGCTAATAATAATGATAATAACAATAATAATTCTAATAAAGATGAAAAATTATAATAATGATGTTAATTATAATAATGATGATAATAATGATGATAGAGATAATAATATTGCTAATGATAATGCTAATAACAAAAATAATTCTAATAAAGATAATAATGGTGATAATAATGATGATAATTATGATTATGATAAATTGTGATTATCATTATGATGAAAAAGATTATAATGCTAATTATAAAAATGTTGATGACATAGATAATAATGTTTATGATAAAGATTTTAATGATTATGATAATAATAATAATAACAATGATGATAAGAATGTGTCTCAAAAGGGAGTTAATTAAGTTGATGAAAATAATGACAACGATATTGATAAAGTTCGTGGTTATAACAATACTAATAGTGATCATAATTCTGATTTAAATAAGTTACGTTGTTACTAACAGTAATAAAAGTAAAAATGTTGATAATGTTTACGGTAATAATGAACTTGGTGTTAATGATGATGAAAATAATAATAATAATGATAATTATATTCATGAAAGTGATCATTAATTAATGATAATTATAATAATAATTATTAGGATTTTGAACAGGATGATAATGATAATTATTATAATGATGATGATGATAATAATAACGATATAAATGATAATAATAGAAAAAATAATATTCATTATGTTAATGATAATAATACAAATGATGTTGATGTTGCTTAAAATAATGACTCTGATAATGATGATGACATTAATGACGACAAGAATGATGATAATGATAATTATAATATTCATAATTATAATAATAATGATGATAAGGATAATGATGATAATAATAGTAAAGATGATGATAATAATAATGGTGATAATACCGATAATTTTTCTCTATGTCGGTCAAAGTGTTTTTGATAGGTTTAACGGTTACAAGGATACTAATAATGCTAATGATGATAGTGATTATGATAATGCTGATAATAATGACAATGATGGTAATTATAAAATCGATGAAGATAAGTGGGATTATTATAATGATAATAATGATTATGATAATGACAAAATGATAAAAATCATTAAGATGATGATAATAATGATGATGATAATGATGATGATTAAAATGATGATAATAGTTATGGTAATAATAATAACGTTATTGTAGTTAATAATTTGAATGATGATAAGAATAATCATAATTTCAATTCCAGTCGGTTACGACTTTACCAATAATAGTAAACAATACAACGATGATGATAATAATGGTAATAGTTATGTCGATGATGATAATATCCATAACAAAGATAATGATAACGATGATGATATAAATATGATCATGATGATGATTTTAACAATGATATAGATAATAATGATAATGTTAATGATAATAATAGTAATAATAACAATAATGATTTTTCAGTATGTTGGTCAAAGAGTTACTGATAGGTTTAACGACTACAAGGATACTAATAATGCTAATGATAATAATAATTACAATAATGCTGATAATAATCACAGTGATGGAAAAAATAATATCAGGGGGATAAGTGGAATGATTATAATGATAATAATAATTATGATAATGACAGCCATGATGATAATTATAAAGATAATTATAATGATGATGATAATGATGATAATAAAAATGATAATAATAGTAATGGTAATAATAATAACGTTATTGGAGTAAATTATGATGACGATGATAAAAATAATCATAATTTTAATCCCAGTCGGTTACGACTTTACCGATAATAGTAAAAGATCTAACGATGATGATGATAATGGTAATAATTATGTTGATAATAATAATATCCATAATAATAATAATGATAATAATGATAAAATAAACATAATAATGACCATAATTGTTATAATGAAGATAATAATGATAATTTTAATAATAATAATAGAAATGCTAATATAATCATAATGATTATCATTGTAAAATTAACAATAACGATGAAAATGATGCTAATAAAAATATTAATGATGATGGTAATAGTAATAATAATTGAAATGATAATGATAACGATGTGGATGACGATAATAATATTGATATTGTCGATCATAATGATGATTATGATGATTATGATGATGCTGATAATGATAATAATGATAATAATAAAGATGATATTTATTATAATAAGTATATTTATTATGATGATAATGTTAATGATAATAATAATGATAATGATGATCACGATAAAAACACTTATTAAGAAAATAATTATGTTGATCTGATAATGATAATGAGGTTTCTAAAGTTAATGGTCAGAATTTGAATAATAATGGTAACATTTTTCATTTAGGTCGTATATGATGTTACTTATAGTAGTTAAAGTAACAACTTTAATGATAATTATAGTAATGATGACGTAAATAATAATAATTATAATAGTTAAAACATGAATTTTGATAATAACGATAATAATAATAATAATAAATACGATAACCATGATAATGATAATGATGATTATGATAAACGTAATGATGATAATATTAATAATAATATTATTAATAATCATAATTGTAATTATAATGATTTTCATAGTAATAATAACAACAACGACAATAATAATGCTTATAATAATACTACTAATAAAAATAATCGAGATGATTATAAGAATGACAACGATGATTATGTGGATCACGTCGATGATATTAATAATGTCAATGATTATGATGATGATTTTGATAATGATAACAATAATAATAATTATTATTATTATAAGAATAATGATAAAGATGATAATGCTGTTTATAAAAATTTTAATCACAATGATAATGATGATAATAATGTAATTGATGACGATGATCATTATAATCATGATAATAATGATGATCATGATGATAATTATAATGATTATGATAATAATGATGATAGAGATAGTAATATTGCTAATAATAATGATAATAACAAAAATAATTCTTATCAAGATAATAATGATAATAATGATGATTATTATAATGATGATGATAATAATGATAATAGAGATGATAATATTGCTAATAAAAATGCTAATAACAATAATAATTCGAATAAAGATAATAATGGTGATAATAATAATATTCATGTTAATGATAATGATAATAATGATAACAATTATAATTATGATAATGATGATTAAGATGGTGATGAGGATAATAATAATAATAATGATGATGATGATGATGATGATAATAATAATAATAAAAAAACAGTAATAATATTAATAATAATGATAATGATTACGAAGATGATAATCATGCTGATAATAATAACTTTAATGATGATAATAAAAATAATGACAATGATGAAAACGATAATGATAATGACAATGAAGATGATAATTATAATGATAAAAGAGATAATGATAATGTTGATACTAATGATAATAATAATAATGCTACTAGTAATAATGCTGATAATAATAATCATAATTATAAGAATAATGATAAAGATGATGATGTTGATAATAGAAATGTTAATGATAACGATTATGATGATATTAATAATAATGATAATGATGATGATAATGATGAAAATAATAATTAAAATGACGCATATAATGAAGATATTGATGATGCTGCTGATTATGATGATGATGTTGTAAAAGTCCATGGTGATAATGACGTTAATAATGATATAATAAAAATAATGATAATAATGATAATTAAGTGAATGATAGTAATAATGATAATAATAATAATACTTATAATAATAATGAAGATAGTAATGATAACGATTATAAACATGATATTTGTTTTGATGATAACGATTTTACTTATGTCAGTCGAGTAGTTACTATAACATGTAATGGTTACAAGGATACTTATAATGCTGATCATAATGATGATGATAATAATAATATTGATAAGGGTTAAGACAATAATGATTATAATAATGATGAAAATGATAACAATGATAATAATTTTAATGTTGCTGGTGATAATAAAGTTGATGATGATGTTAACAATGATGACAATAATGATAATTACAATGATAATAATAATATTAATAATTATGATAAAAATACTAATAATTAAAATAATGATGACGATGATAATTGAAATAAGGATAAAAATAATTAAGATTATTAAAATGATAATAATGCTAATACTGATTATAATAATAATAATATGTATGATGATGATGATGATAATGATAATGATAATGATAATGTTGAAGACGTGGAGTATGATAATAATAATGATAATAATAACGATCATAATAATAATGATGATAATGATAATTATAATGACGCTCATAATAGAGATAATGATGTGATAATGACAATGATGATGATGTCAATAAAGGCAATGGTTATGATGATGCGGATAACGGTCAAAATTTTGATTTTAATTACTTACGATGTTACTGATAATCGTAAAAGTCGTAAAAGTAACGATGTTAATAATGCTAATGGTAAAAATGACGTTGATAATTATGCAGATGATAATAATAATAATAATAATGATGATAATACTATTTTCGTTGATGATAATGATAATAATGAGAACAATAATAATAATAATGATGATAATGATAATGATGATGATGATAATATTGATGATAATGATAGTAGTAGTAGTAACAATGTTAAAAATGTTGATGACGATAATGACGTTGACGATAATAATAATGATGATAATGATATGGATTATGTTAATCATAATAATATTGATAATAATGTTCGTGATAATGATGATGATGATAATAATAATGATGATAATGATGACAACGATCATGATGATAATAATGATGATAATAATAATAATAATTATTATAATGATGATAATGATGGTTATGATAATAATCTTTATTTTTATAGTAGAAATAATGACAATGATAAAAAAGATATTGATCATAATGGTAATAACGATGAAAATGGTTATGATAACAATAAAGATAATAATATTAATAATGATGCTTATGATGATAATGGTAATGATAAAGATGATGATAATAATAATAATGATTAGAGTGAAAATAATAGTGAAACTAATAATAATAATTATGATAATAAGAATAATGAAAATAATGATCAGGATGACAGCCATGCTAATAATAATAATCATCATGATATATTATGACAATTTAATCATAATTATAATGGTAGTGACAAGGATAATAATGATAAGGTGATAGTGATGATGATGATGCTTATAATAACGACGTTAATAATTTTGATAATACTAATGACTCTAATGATAATGATAACGATAATGATAATGATAATGATAGTAATATTAATTATAGTAATAAAAGTGATGATGATATAATGATAATTATGATAATAATATTGATGATAATAGTAATAATAGAGAATAAGATAATTATAATGAAAATAATAATAATAAAGAAGGATATTATGAAAATAATAATTATTATTGTCATGATGATGATGATCATAATAATAATAATAATAATAATAATAATAAAAGTGATGATTATAATAATGATGATAATGCTGATGCTGATGGTGATTAGGATGATGATAATAATTATCGTTGTAATCATAATGATAATGATGATATTAACAATAATAATCACGCTTATAAAAAGATAACGATGGTTATGGTAGTAAAATTAATGATATTGATGAAGTTGATGGTTATGATGATACTTATGATAGTCATAAATCAAATTTAAGTGGGTAACCATGTTTCTTACGGTAGTAGAAGTAACAATGTTGATTATGTTTATGTGAATAATGACGTAAATAATAAAAATAATTAATAATTATTAATGCTAATCATATAATGATTTTGATAGTGATGATAATGATGATAATAGTGAAAATGATAGTGCGGTTGATAATGCTAATGATACTTCTTATGCTTACAATAATAAAGATAATGGTTATAATGATAATAATAATTATAATTATAAAAATAATGATAAAGATGATGATGCTGATTATAGAAATGTAGATGACAATAATAATAATAATAATAGTAATAATAATAATGATAATAATAATGATGATACTCGTGATGATAATAATTTTGATGACAATACTTATCATAGTAATAATGGTTGAAATGATGATAATAATTATTATGTTTATGGTTATGACCATGATTATGGTGATGATGATGATAATTACAATGATAACGATGATGATGTTGATAATGATAATAATAACGATAATGTTAATAAAAATAATAATGATAATAAACATAATAAACATAATGATAATAATGATAATACTGATGATCTTAATGATAGTAATTATGGTTGTGATGATAATAATTATGAGAAAAATAGTATTGATTATAATAATTTTACTGATAATGATTATAATCGTGATGATTATGATTTTAATTTGTGTTGGTGGAAAAGTTACAAATGCTTGTTATGGTAATAATTATAATGGTTAAGTTAATGATAATGATAATGATGTTAGTGATAATAATAATGATGATGGTTATTATGTCGATAATGATGAAAATAATTATAATAATATTGTTCTATTGAAAAATAATGTTTTTTAGGATAATGATGATAATTACAACAATGATAATCATAAATATAATAATAATGATGAAAATAATGATAGTGATGATCGTAATGACAATTTAGATTTATGTCGGTCAAGAAGATACTGATGATAGTCATGGTTACGATGATACGGATAATGCTGATAATGATAATGATGATGATGATTATAATGATAAAGGTGAAGACAACGATAATAATGATAATGATAATGATAATGATGATGAAAATAATTACGATGATAATGATTATAATTGTAAAAGTGATGGTGATAATTATTTTGATAATATCATTAATGATAATTGCTCTGATCATAATGTTGTTGATGATGATAATGATAATGATAACGATAATAATACTAATAATGAGCATGATAGTTATGATAATAATGATGATGATGATAATAAAAATTATACTGACAATAATTATGATAATGATGATTATGATGATAATAGTGATGATATTGAAGATAATGATAGTGATAAAGTTGATGATGCTGCTGCAAATAATGATGGTAATGGTGGTAATGATGATGATAATCATGATAATAATGATGTTTATGATGATAATAACATTAATATTTATGACAATAATGACGGTTAAATTGATGATCATAATAATTGTTATAATAATGATGATCATGATGCTAATAATATTAATATTGCTGCCGATAATAATGACGATTATGATAATTATGATGATAATATCAATAATGATGATAATAATTATAGTTATGTTAAATATGTTGCTACGATAAATATAATGATAATAAGGATAATGATGATCATGTTGATAATAATAATAATAACGATGGTGATAATAATGATGATTATGATTATGATAATGTTATTGATAATAATGATAAAAATAATGATACTTATATCTATGAGGATAATAATGATAATGATGACGATGATGGTAATGTAGACATAAATAATAAGAATGATTAGAATATTCATAATGATAATAATAATAATAATATGGTAATAATAATTACGATGTTGATAACGATAACGATGATGATAATATAGACAATGATGCTCATATTAAGAATAATGTTAATATTAATGGCTATAATAATAATGATGAGAATGACAATGTCAGAATAATGATCAGAATGTCAATGGTTGTGATGATAATAATGATAATCATCATAACTATGAGGATGACGATGATTTTTATAACGATGATAATGATGATGATGACGATTATAAAAATAATAGTGAAAATGACAATAATGATGATTATTATAATTTTGACAATAATGATAATGATAAAGATGTTGATGAAGATACTGATGGTGATAGTCATAATGATGATGGTGATGATAATGGTTATAATAATAATTTTGATTGATATCAATAACTCAGTTACTGATGATAGTAATTGTAGGAATTATACTGATGCTTAGAATGATGATGATAATGATAATGATAGACATAATAATGATGATGATAATGATGATAATGAAAATAACGATTATGATGATGATGAAGTTGATGATAATGATGATGATCATGATGATAATAATGATGGTAATGATTATAATGATAATGATTATGTTAGTTTTATTGGAAATAGTGATGATCGTAATATTAATAATGAAGATTATTAGATAATTGATGATGATGATAACGACGAAGATGTGGATGATAGTAATGCTGACAGTGTTAATAAAGAGAATGTTGATAGTTAAAATAATATCAATGAGATGGAAGATGACCATAAGGCTAATAATTATAATGATAGTTGTGATTTTTATCAGTAAAAAGTCATTGATGGAAGTAATGGGTGAAGTAATAATAAAAATAATGATAATAATGATAAAAATGATTATGCTGACGATAATAATGATAATGACGATCATGATACTGAAAATGCTGATCATTATGATGACGATAAGGATCATTGAAATAAGGATAATGATGATGACGATAGTAATAATATTGATAATAAAGTTAAAGATTGTGATTATTATAATGAGAATAATTATAACCATAAGGATGAACTTAATGATAATTATGATGATGATGATTTTTTCTAGTTACTTCGTTACCTGAGTTTCTTATGGTAGGAGTAGGTATAATAATGACGCCAATGATAATAATAATAATAATAATAATAATAATGATGATGATGATTATGATAATGATAACAGTGATAAGGAAGATAATGGTGCTGATACTGATGATTTTGATTGATGACGGTTAAGAAAATTCTAATGGTAGTTATACTAATGATGTTTTTAATAATACTGATAACGTTTATGATAATAAAGATAATTATAATGATGATGATAATGATGATGATGATGATGATGATGATAATGATGATGATGATGGTGATGATAATGATGATAATGATGATGATGATGATGATGATGATGATGATGGTGATGATAATGATGATGATAATGATGATGATGATGATGATGATGATGATTGTAAGGATATTGATGATCATGTTAATAATGATGATGATGATTATGATGATGATTATAATGTTGATGATTATGATGGTGATGATTCTAATAATGATGATGATAATGATTATAACTATAACAATGATGATACAGATGACGATGCTGATTACATGAATGTTGGTGACGATGATGATTATGATAATGATAATGTTGATTATGATGATGATGATGATAATGATGATAAGAATAATTATGATGACCGTCATAATGGAAAATTGATGGTGATGGTGATAATGATGGTGATGCAGGTGATGTTGATGGTCATGATGATACTGATGATGGTTATAATTTTGATGTAAGTATGTTACAATGTTACTGATCGTTGTAGAAGTAACAATGTTGATAATGTTGATTGTGAAGATGACGTTGATGATGATTATGATAATGATGACGATTATGATGATGACGATGATGATGATGATAATAATGTTTGTTGTAGTAATGTAATGTTTTCACTTTAAACACAGTCATATCACTGCCTTAATGGACATACTTGCAAATGTATTTGATGCTCTTCGCAGAACTGCAGAACTCAACATTAATATGAGCATTATATGTCTTGCTCAGCAGAGACGAATATGCTACCACCCAACGATTGTCAATATTAATGTCTGTGTTTCTGATATTTTTAATAAATGATTGTCCGCCATTATCAGGACTTCTTCGACGATATATTGGGTATCCGTCGACATGTGTGACCGTATCATTGGTAAAATCTTTAGGGAAATTTTTAGTACATTTTCCATCTGCCATGCAAGGCGAATAACTATTAAGAGTACCACATGGACCATGGATCATGTTTGTTGTAACAATATCAAACAGCAGTTGATCAGTGGATGGATCTGGAATTTCTGCAGAAATAATACTACCGATTTCTTCAGGACGGATTTTGTCGATTAACCAAATCAAAATGTGTGCATGAGGTAATCCTCGCTTTTGCCACTCAACCAAATACAGCCAGCAACGTGTGGGACCGAATACATGTAATTTAGTAATGAAACTTATTAAAGACTTTAACTTTTGTCTGAACACACGTGCTTTAATGTCATGGCGATGCATCGCATTTTGGCCAGGCAATAGCAAAGATGCAATCTCTGGCCATTTTGGATTACATGTGAACGTGATAAATAAACATGGTCGTCCATATTCGCGCACGAAAGTCAGAGCATTCTGTATATATTCTTGCATATGACGTGGACTGCCTATGTACGATGATGGTAAAATGACATGGTTACCAATTTCGGCGACGTCGGCGTTGTTGTTAATAGCGTCTCGAAAATGAATGAACTCTTCCGCGCACAGCTTTAGTTGATTATATTGTAAGTATCGTAGTCGTTTGCCCTCAATCTTCGCGTACATGTTGACTATGAATTGTTGACAAAGCTCACGACATCGTAGAATGACGTTGTCCAGGCTACGTGTAATCATTAATCGGTACGCATAATAATCCTTTGAGCTAACGTTCTTGTTCGTTTCAGCTCCTGTAATGATTGTTCATAAAAATTAATTTAAATGTATTACGTTCAATAATTTAAGAGTTTTGTTAAATGATTAATGATTAAATTCATAATCAATGAAGTACCTGATACGGGATCTCGTTGTTTTATGTTTATGCAATATCCGTCTTGTCCCTTCCAGAATATTAGCGGATATTGGAGAGCGTTATATGAACGATGTGTGTCAGCAATGAACTGTAGATTGTTATTTTTTCTACGAATCACAATTTCTCGTGGAGCTGTACGATCGCCAACCATGATTCCAGCAACATCATCAACAACGGGTGCATTGAATCTACGAATATGCTCTCCAGATGGTGTTTTATCAGGATTAATGACGATAGCGTGATTATCGCTTTGTAATTGGTGCATATGTAATTTAAATATTTTCAACAATTCATTGTGCTCGTTCAATAGAGCATCCAGCTCGCTGACGATGCGTCTGGCATAAAATGAATCAAGATTATTAAAATCACAACGTGCATTCACGCGATTGGCAAGTGCGCTTCCGGAATCCTCACCGCCCATCAAGTAGATTTGTAAGAATTTATGTGGTTCGTTTGGCATTGGCAACAGTGAGTCCATTTTATGATAAACTTGGCCTCTGATTTTGAATGTAGAATTGTATTGTTGACCATTTGCATTAGTATTTCGAACTATTTCTGTTGCTACGAACGATGTCATTTGAAAGCATGAATTGAATGTCAGAATTGACTTGAGGAATACGTTAGAATCTGGATCCATGCCGATAAGTAAGCCGTTCAATGGTTCAGGTGGTGTTTCAATTTCTTGTAGTTGCACTTTTCCTGACGCGCAACACATCCCAGCTGGCTCATTTTTGAATTTCAGAGCATGACAATGCGGACATTCCTTGTCCATAGCACCAATTACCACTTTTGAATGAGCATAATATTCAATATCGGGCTCATACTGGAAGGCTAGACGCAGGAATGAATCAGATGTAAATGCTCGATGTACCTGTTGTCGTTGTCGGTCATTTGTTTTGCGTCTATTGACTGTGAAACGGCGTGATTGTAGTTGTTCTAATCTTATGACTTCATTGCGCTCAGCTCATGTATCTTCTGGCTCTTCTTGATGCAATTGCGCCATTCTGACACGTGCATCAGTATTTTCTTGCTGGATTTGTTCTCCAGTTCTTTCGGATCTTCTACTTTGCAAGTTTCGAGATTTACTTGTATTACGGCTTAAATCAGCCCCTTTGCGTTTTCTTGGCATTTCTCACTGTACAAAACACACAAATAGAATTAATGAAATTACTTAATGATGCCAGTATTTTTACCGCAGTTTTGAAATGATTAGTTTGAATTTATAAATTATAAAAAAAATATAAGTTTTATGGAAAAATTTTCCAACTAAAAGTAAAAAATTAAATTTTACGAAAATATTGTCTTACAATTTTTTCATACAACCAATATTTCCATTGACATTTCAAAATAAAGATTCATAATGAATGAGTCAAATTTTTGGAAACTATGAAAACCTTAATTGTTTAATTACATTTTTTTAATAAAATTAAATTAAAATTACATTCTTATAAGATCAATATATTAGCCGTAATGTCAAAACCTTAAGAGCATTATTTGTAAAATGTTAAAATGAAATGACGGCAAAAATCTTGGCCCTAGTTAAAATGTATTTAATATTTAGTTGTACACACAAACATTTACATATTCACGTAAATATTAGACTGTTTTACAAAAGCGAAAAATTTTATTTTTTATAATCATATCGAAAATATATGGTTAGAAATGGTAAAAAAAAAAATTAATACAAAAAAAAAGCTTGCCCAATTTAAAAAAAAATTGAATTCCACCGAATCTTTTATGATCGTTTCCAACAACATTTTCGATATAAATAAAAAAAAGTATACTTACAACACAAAAGCAGCTGTCATTGGAAGCTCGTGCCACGTGTTGGGTACTTTTGAGGTTATAAAAATCACTTGATTAACTAATCGTGCAAAATACACTCAAAATTCATAATTTTATTATTATTAATAGAATAGGAATGATTAATAGTTAATATGAGAGTTACACTGAGATAGCAAAATAATAATTGTCAACGTTACTACTACACTTGATGCATAAACAATATAGCCGACAACTGTGTAGAAAGTGAGAGAAGTCTTATTGTGTGAGAGAAACAGGAGACCGTCTTCGTTCTCATCCCTACTCCGTGCTGTTTACTGGGTCAGAAGTGACACCTGTAGACATCTGGCGGGGATAACTAATTAAATGACGATTGATCAGTTATCGACCGGAGATGAAAAATGATTAAATTGCTAAAATGGCTATTAAAAAATAAAGGTTGATCGTAGAAGGGTGAAAATTGAGGATTGTATGTATTTTTGTATGTTGTATCATAAAAGAAGAAAAACTAAAAATTTTGTCTAAAAAATAAAAAATAAAATTTAGGGGTGGACTACCCTTAACACTTAGGGGATAAAAAAAAGATGTTGGCCGATTCTTAGACCTACTCAATATGCTCACTAAATTTCACTAGAATCGGTCAAGCCGTTTCGGAAGAGTATGGGAACGAAAATTGTGACACGAGAATTTATATATATATATATATATATATATATATATATCATTCATTGCATTGTATAAAAACTAATTACTGTCTTCCTCAGGAACTAGAGTATATGTATGTGTGTGTGTGTGCGCGCGAGCGCGTGTGTGTGCATACGTACCTATGCGTCCGTGCGCCCCTCTTAGTTTCAAATCCTAAAAGATAGAAGAGCAGAGAAAATAAGGCCAGTCGAAGAATCCCAAGAAAAAACGTCAGTCAAGAGAGTTGAGGGGAGTACGTTATGACAGTTGACGAGTCGGTCGTTAATAAACTCTTCTCTCACCAATATAAGTAATAAAGGATTGTCAAATGTGAGACCTTGTTATTATCTTTGTTTTCACAAACAAAATTTAAAAAAAGTTTCTATTATTTAACAGGCTAGCAACTATCTGATAAAATTTATTACTAAATACACTAAAGTTCGTTTGAAAAAAATTAAATTCCAATCTACGGGCGAGACCATACGTGATAATGTGAATTTCTTCCCTAAAGATTTTGTAGTGTTACCATACATAAAAGACTGTGAAAAAATTTTTAGAAACGGTTTTAATAAATTCAATATCAAAGAAATTTTCAGATCTGTTTGTAAATTTAATTTTTTAAATAATTCAGGAAAAGATAGCGTTGACACCACCGACAAAGTGTGTTCCGTTTGTGGTTTCAAGTGCAATAATTGTGATAAACATTATGTAGGACAAACTAGTAGAACTGTTGATACTCGAACGAAAGAACATGAACGCGATTGTATTAACGAGAAAGATTCGTCTGTAGTGTATAAACATATGAGAGATTATGGCCACACTTTCGACTTCGATTTAGTACAAGTACTTGACCAAGAAAATTGTTATTACAGACGTTTAATATCAGAAATGGTATATATCACTAAGCTAAATACTGTAAATAAGATTACTTACACAAATAATTTGAGTACAGTACTTAAATATTATATCAAAGATTGTTTGAAATAATTAAAAATACAAATAGAGTTTTATCGTGTGTTTGAATTCGCGTCGTTTTATACATGTATACAATCTTTCGATTTTCATGTGTGTCGTTACTTGCATGTACCTAGTCCTACTTTAGATTGTATTCAGACAGCTTAAAAGCTAGTCGGTTATATTAGAGCAGATATAGATATTATTTAATATTAAGTAGACGTTGCTCTACATAATTTGTAAGTTCATTTATTCTATTTAATTGTTTACACTTGTAGTTTATGGTAGCTGTTGTAATATTTATTTTCATTATAATTATTGTAACTCAGAGACTTGAAAAGAACTGCCTTAAGTGCATACGAAACGTTGTCAACTGAATCGAAGACTGAACAGTAAGCCCTTGGAGTTTATTAACTTTATTTTTTATTAAATTCTAAGTCTTTCATAAAACATAAGCAGTATTTTTTTCAAATATCACTTACTTCTTACCATATATTTATGAATAAAGAAACAGATTAAATTGTTTGCAAATACACTACTAATTAGTTACAGCATTTAAAACGACTTTAAAACCAAAGAAATTAATTTACGCCATTGATAAAATAATTCTTTTTTTTTGTTTTTTTTTTGTTAATAAATTAAATTACTCAGCCTGCTTTACCAGCCACTAGAACACAAATAATGTGATCACCATCGTAGTCTGGCACTTGTTTTTTAAAACATAAATAGAAGCATTTCTAGTTATATTGTTCATTCTTAAGAACTTTGCGATCAACTTTTATTTCTTTGAAGATAATAATGTTCATGAAATACATAAACTAAGCATGAAATATTTAGATAAAGTCTTAATGAATAATAGGGTATTTGTATATGCATAATTAATATGACTTTCACGTAACACCTAATATTGTGGCAAAGTAACTGATATCTTCGTATACAATAAAAAACAGTTTTAATTGTCTTAAGATATTATGATTGAAAGAAGAAGTAACAAATCAAATTATATACGCGTTTAAACGTTTATTGCAGGCTTTTAAAAAATTTTAATTTTATAAACAAGGCAAAAATAATTTTACAAGGATTATATATAAATTCAAGTAGAGCATATTTTAATTTAAGAGCCTTTGCTGTGTGGGGTGTTGTAGTAAGTCCACATTTTGTCATTTAAAGTGCAGTAGACTTGTTCACACATTTATGCTTTGAGACTGCCAAAAATTTCAATAAAAAATGAATGTTAAATGTTTATATAACGTCTTGAAAACTTTTATTATAGAGCTCTATCTCTGTCAGTATGTAGATTTGTTGGTACTTGACTGAAATTGGTTTGTTTCGTAGTATGAATTTCATTGCTGCTGTAACGTTTTTCATTTTATAGGTACAACCCATGCATGCTTCAAGAATACGTTTATTACAAATTGCGTGTACCTATAATCTTTGTTTTCACAGCACGACTTCGTCATAGACGGAAATGACAGGCTTGTTTGTTAAGCTCTTTCACAATTTGCTTTTTAAGATCGATCCTTAGTGGAAGCTGGTAATTGAATGATATTTAAATTTCTAGACTATGGATTTGAAATCCTGTTTCATGATTTTCTTGAGTAATATTTGAGATCTTAGATAGCACCTGTTTGACCGTTTCTGTTTGCCGGGTTCCTATTTAGATGACCAGGAGAACCGTTAGATAAACGCTATAAAGATATGTAAGTATAAAAATGTGGGCTTAACAACTCTCATGAAAAATTGGTTGAACGATTAGTCTTAACAAAGACGTATTGAGCCAAAATTCAGATAAAAGAGAAACTCATGAGTTAAGTTAAACGGAAGGTAGCTTTTTTGATGTCTTAGGTTATGCTGAAGATTATCGTAAGATTGTGGTTAATCTAAGAAATGAACTTAAAATTAAAAAAGGAGTCTTAACCACTTAACACACGTACTTCACTCAAAATTGATTCTTAATCTTTCTTCAATGTATGCACTTTTTGACTAACATCATTTATCTACTAACCGTCATGGGACTAGGTCATAGCGCAGAGGAGGAAGTGTATGTTAAAAAAATACAAAGAGCATAAAAACTTGAGAGACAAGTATGTATGTTAGACTAAACTAAAGAAAAGTAAATCAGAATGAAGTTATAAAAAACAGTATTACATACGGGAAAAAAAGTCCAAAAATACGATGGTAAAAGGATTATAAGCAACTATATGTAATCGATTACGTAGTTGTTACGCAAGGCCTGTTGAAAATTTAGTTTTAAACAAATTAGCTTTATCACCGCTTTTTTATAATGGCAGACTTAAAGTATTTTTTTTAGAAAAACCGTTTCCATGGTAACAGCTCTCAGACAAATACAGAGGAGAACACTGATAGTTGAAAAGTTGTTTTTACAGTACCCGTGAGAGTCAGAAAATCTCCCTCACAATACTACAGAAAAAACTTTTCAAGAACACCTACGTAATGCAACAAAAGTGCATGTATTAAGCTCGTTGAAAAGACAATTTTCTAGTAGGTAAGGAGATTTAAAATGAAAGTTCGTGATAATACAGATTTGGAGTATCCTCCGAATAATAAATCAAAACTGGCCCCCCTCTGCCCTTATCATAATAGGGCGTACAAGGCAAACTATATGCATCATAACGTTTATCTCCCCAACAGTTTCTTGTAGACTGACATAAGTTAATAAAATGGGTGTACTCATTCTTCATGTAAATTTTTAAATTTTTTTATGCCATTGAGCAGTTAACAAGTGAACTAAACTAATTTTGTTCGGTTGCGCTTGCTCTAAAGAGGTGAGTTTCAATGGTTGTGCCTAACTTATAAAAGCACTTGATTAGGCTCTTATTAAGCTTGCTGTTGAATTAATATAAAAAAAAATATTAATAATTGCGTCACACCATATTATAAGTATAAATAGCAGAACAGTCATGTTTAAGTCATTTTTAAGTTATCCTTAAGTCAGCTTTAATGTATATTTAAATTATATTTTAGGTATTCTTAAAACTTTCTTTAAAGTTATCTTTCAGACAATGCCAGATTATGCTAAAGTCATCTTTCATTCATTTTTAAGACATTTTATGTAGCACTTACTGTCGATAAGACATCGAGACATATTACTAAAGGTTAATACCAACACTTTGATTGCACAGTCAGTAGTGTACCTGGGGATCGAAGTTGAAATCCAACCGAGGGCAAGAAAATAACCATCTGAAAATTTATTCTTATATTCATTACAATGTACTTAAATAACTCCATAACTGAAAGGAATTGGTTAAAAAAAATGAAGTTTCGAAAGCTTGCTTATTTAAATAGGACGATATTTTACACATATAAATATAAGTGGCGGGTCCAGGTCTAAGCTTCTTCCTGTTCTAGGGTGGTCTCGTATCTTCAAGGCAGGAGGATGGCCCCATGTTAACGTCAATAGGGATGGCCTTGGATCCATATGCAAACTATGGTCCATAATCAAGCAAGAAAGCAGCCATAGGTACCACGGGCACAAGAGTGTGCAAGCAGGACGAGCACATGGGTCAAGACGGCTGCCATGGGTGTTATGGGTACAACAAGTGCTCGTAGCCGCAGGAAAACAAGCATAATCGTGGAAGGCGAGTTTGTGGGAGGAGGTGGACTGGGCTCGTACCCCTATAGCTCTTAGCTCAGCTGCACGAAGGGGGCTAGGTCCGTATCCACTTTGTTTGCAAACTATCATCCTTAATATTTTGCAACACAGTTTTCTTATTTGTTTTACAGGCATAATCTAGAACATCTAAGAATCAAATAATAAAAAGATTGTATTTTTAATGCATATTTATTATATTCCTGACACAAAACACAATGACAGCGCTAAAAATTTGTTGCATCGATAGTATTTCTGTTAACTGTCACTGAGTCTGCTCTTTGGATACCAAGAATTTAGTACCATTAGTCACCACATTTCTAAATTTTTTGTTTTAAAACCTCTGTTTTCATTTCATTTTTAGAACGAAGTTCTTTATGTCGCGTTACTCGGGGGGCTGGAATTTTAAAACCGACAGATTTTTTTTTTTTTGGAAACAAAAGTGGTTTCACCCGAAGTCTCTGCCTTTCAAATCTCCCCCCTTACCCCGTCCCCCTCACCTACTGTTCTCTACACTCTTCCCCTCTCCCCACTATATATGTATATCTGCCAACCGTGCGGTGTTACTCTTCTGCACACCTTTACCCACCATTCCCTCTCACACTCCCAAGCAATTAATTTTTTAACAAATTTTAATTTTATTTTCCCACAATAATTTTTCTTTGACTTTGAATTTTTTTCATTTACAATTCTAAAAAAAAAAAAAAAAAAAAAAAAAAAAAAAAAAAAAAAACATTTTCCCTAAAGAGATTTGAACCTTCGACCTCCTGCACATAAGGTCCAGTACTTTACCCACTCTGCTACGAGCGCTGCCGACTAGAGAAACTCGGTTTCTTGTACTTATCGTGCCATTCGTAACTATAATATTCCATTTTTATATGCATTCACTGATACTACATTTAATTCATGATAAATTGTGTAAGTATTTGTGTTCAAAAAAAAAAAAAAAAAATTTAATTAGTATAGATATGGTTATGTAGATTAAACATAATAAGGCGCGTTATTACGCATTAAATATTTGTATTATATGCATTTGATGCATAAAATACCGACCGATTTTTATTAAACCTGAGGTTTTTTTTGGCATTACAGTAATGCTAATAATGACTGTTATAAATAAATTATTTTATAAATAAATTATTAAAATAAACATATACGATAGAGTTGCACAACGTATAAATGGCTTTCAAGATTTCAAATTCGACTCACTAATTATGTTACTATGTCACATAATTATATAAATTAAAAAAAAAAAAAAGGGAATTAAAAAAAAAAAATAAAATATGAAAATAAGAAAGAAATTAATTAAAGAAAATACAAAAAAATAAAAAACAAATGTAATAAAATGAAATATAAAAAAAAATAAAACAAAAAATGGAAAAAAAAATAAAACAAAATATAAAGAAAAAAATGAAAAAAAATGTAATAAAATAAAATATGAAAAAAAAACAAGAAATAAAAAAAAAATAGAACAAGAAATAAAGAAAAAAAAATAAAATAAAATGAAAAAAAAAAAACAAACCAGGGGGGATAAATGGGTCATGGGACCCACGGTAAGAACGAAGTTCTTCAAACATGAGAAGAGTATACACACAATTTTTCAGGTAACAAGGGGGTCGCCAGACCCACAGGAAGAACGAATCTAAGGTAAACGTTAGTACTGCATTCATGTTGTTTACTAAAACAAACACTTGAAAAACGAATAAAAAAAAAAAAAAAAAAAAAATAGCTTACTACTGACGATGGTTGAACTTCGTGAGAACGTCGTGCATAAATACAGTACTCACGAAGTTCAACCATCGTGAGTAGTAAACTACTTTTTTTTTTTTTTTTTAATTCGTTTTTCAAGTGTTTGTTTTAGTAAACAACATGAATGCAGTAATAACGTTTACAGAGCTTTATTCTTCCTGTGGGTCTGGCGACCCCCTTGTTACCTGAGAAATTGTGTCTATACTCATCTCATGTTTAAAGAACTTCGTTCTTACCATGGGTCCCATGACCCATTTATGCCCCCTGGTTTGTTGTTTTTTTTATTTTATTTAATTTTTTTTATTTATTTCTTGTTTTACTTTTTTTTTATTTCTTGTTTTTTTTTTTCATATCTTATTTTATTTTTTATCTTAGTTTCATGTTTGACACTTTTAGTTTTGCATCTTTGCACAAAACCGTCTTTAAAATAGCCTATTACCATGCAATAAACATATTTGAAGTTCCCTGTATCAAAGTTTTATCAATAAAGTTACTCACTTCGCATTAAAAAAAGTTGATCAGTTACAAGAAACTGGATCAACTCTCTGCAAGACAAAATTTATAAATAAGATTATATGTTCGTGATTCCCAGTAGATTCCATGTACTTAGTTAAAAATTGAGTACAAATTTCAATGCTTTTTATCCAGAATATCGGTACAACAATATAATCCTCTGCAGCAGGCTTGTAGTCAACAAGTTTAGCTAGTCAGCTTTGGCTTTTGCTGGTATGATACAATTAAACTTCTATTATAAAAAAAAATCTTTGACATACTGCATACGAATACAGTTTTATTTGGTTGTGTTACTTTACCGTAACTTATTAAATTTCTGTCCATATCTTTAACAAAAAAAAAAGTTTCTTATCAAGTTCTTTTCATTTTGACCAGAAACGTTAAGCCTGTGTGTAATATTACCAATTTTGTTGCTTGAAAAAAACGACTATCACCTACTTTTACGTTTATAGCTCTTCAAGTTCAACAGATTCATGAAAAAAACGATCATTATTGATTACATGATCAGAGCAACTACTATCGAGTAACCATTTAACTTTACTAGCACAGCTGTTTACTTTAACATGCGACTCATTTCGTATTTTCGAATTTTGATGTTACGAATAACTTCGCTAAGACAACTTGCTGATGTGGGGCTTAGCATATACCTTGATAATACAAGGTTAGAGATTTTTAATAAGGAAACAGGAACAAAATACAAATCAGGAAAATACAAACGACCAAACTGGATTATAGATTTTGAAGTTATGAATAATTCAGAGAACACTCCAATGAAAAATCATAATACATATTTATTAGTAGCACATTTAGTCTCCTAAGACGAGATCATGGAACAATCTAAGACAGACATCATGGACCCGCAAAAGAGTCAAAATTCAAAGACCTTAAGTGACACTAGCAACCTTTGAGATGATTATTCTGAGATTGGGAGGGAGACATGTAATGCTCTCAAAAATTTAGGGAGAAATTTTAAGTAAAGACATGATTTCAAATGAACATAAGTGCATGCTTAAAAACCATACGAATACAGATGAAATCCTGAACTTTCAGAAAAAAAGAGAAAATGGCCTATTGTGGTATATAAAACTGGGGCACACGTCCTTATAATGTTTGAAACAACTTCAAAAATCAGAATCAATATTATCAAAGATTAAATTCACAGATTCCACATTGGATTGTGAAATATGTAAATTAGCTATAATGGAAAAATTGCCATTCCCAGAAGTCAGGGTCAGAGCATCTCAACCTTTAGAAAAATACAAATGGACACTATGGGTCCAATAAAACCAGATTTGTATCCAGGTGAAACGAGATTTATAATTGTACTGAACAAAGGTCTTGCAGAGAAGTGTCTAAAAGAATATTTCAAGCATGTTAGAAGTCTATTAAGATATCTGCCTAATGGCAGTGACGATAAAGAATGTTTTATCTGAACAGACAATCGCACGGAATTTACTGGTGAAAAATTTTCAGAGGTCATAAAGAGAGAAAAAATTGTAGGTGAAATCTTGCCACCATATACTTCAGAGCTAAATGGTATTTCAGAGCGTTTTAATGAGTCAATAAAATGGAAAATCAGAGCGCTCATGGTTGACTCAAGTTTGCCAATTAGTATTTGAACTTTAGCTATTGATGTAGCAGTGCACGTCTACAACAGAACTACACACTTCAGCATCAAGTTTAAAATTCCGATAAGCCAAATAAATAAAACTCAGAAGGCTCACATAGATAAAATTAGACGCTTTTGGTGCTTAGCTTGTGCTAAAATCCCTATAGCTAAATCCAAACTTTTAGAGAGAACTTTGAAAGCTATATTAATAGGCTATACGTTGGCTCGTTACCTGTTATGGCATCCCTCGACAAAGAAATTCTAAATCTCCCGAAACGTTAAGCTTAATGAGAAAATTTTATATGGAAATATTAGCAGAAACATGACTTACTCAACAAAAAACAATTTGACGAAAGATATAAAGTTTAAATCAGACTTAAAGTATGTCCATATAATGCAGATAATGTAGAGCACACTTCAGAGTCTGATCATTCGAACACTCTCAGTAAATCAAAGAGAGAGCGACCAAACAAAAGAGAATCAAATCAGGCAACTAAGAAAATAGACACGCAAGTTAAAAAGCTACATACCAAAAAAGCCAGGATCAATAGATCCACGTGCTCTCTTCTTAGACTGGCAGGAAAAAATTATGTTTTTGATGATATCAATTGTTTACCTACTATAAACACTAAAGAACAAAAAAATCTAAGACTAGATGATGAAACGACTTATGTCGTCTTTGCCAAAACTAACTTAGATTCAGTCTCGTACAGTAAAGCCTTAAATTCAGATGACAAAACACATTGGCTACAAGCTATCAGAGAAGAACTGGAATCTATGGAAACAAGTAAGGTATGGAAAATAGTAAACAGACCATCCTTAGATAAAAATGGGGTAAAAGTACACACTATAGTTTCAAAATAGGTGTTTCAAAGAAAAGTTGGCCCAAATAAAAACCTATTTACAAAGCACGATTGGTTATCAGAGGTTTTAAAGACAAAAAAAGTATGAACTTAAAGAAACCTATGCTCCTGTACACACACTGGCGCTAATAAGAGTGGCTCTTACCATAATTAATAAATATGATCTCAATGTTTGCCAGATGGATGTTAAATCAGCTTTCCTTAATGAAACCTTAAAAGAGGACAGTCTTATAGAAATCCCAGACGAAAGAGACTATGGTACAGATAAGCATAAAGGCAAAAAGGTGTTCCTGCTCAGAAGATCAATCGATGGTCTTCGTATAAGTCCCAAGAGATGAAATAAACGCTTGACTGAGAAGGCCTTAAAACTTGGTATTGAAAAAAATGTAATGAGCCCTGTCTCTTTACTTAGAAGAAGAATAACCAAATAGTGATATTAGTGTTCTATGTTCATGATATTTTACCAGCTGGAAATGAATGAATTAGATAAATAAGATTAAGTTCAGCTCCCGCACAATGTTTCAAATGAAAGATTTGGGAGAGCCCATATATTATCTGGGCATGGAAATTTTTAGAGACAGAAATCAGAGGATTCTTACCCTAACGTAATCAGAGTATACTAAAATAAGTTTGATGCAATTTAATATCGCAAATCCCAGAAAACTCCAATGGTGACAAGACAAGTAAAAATATGGGATTGAAAAACTTTAAGCACGATAGAGAAAAAGTAACGCAGCCAACTATAGTGCCCTATAGAAAAGGTATGAAAAGTCTCCTCTATTAAGCAGGAGTCACTTGACAAGATATACTCTTTGCAGTATATTACTTGTCCAGGTGACAGTTAAAACTCACTGAGTTAGACTGGAAAGTAGTTAAAAAAGTGTTTTGGTATCTTAAAGGCACTCATGACTTAGGTCTGATTTTCAGAGCTAAAGGCAAGAACATGAACGCTGTGACTGATGCTAGCTTCAGAAACTTAGAAGATTCAACAAAAAAAGTACAAAGAACATAGTTCCCAAAAATTTTGTTGCAATTGTTTAAAAACATAAAATAATGTACTCCAAAAATTTTAATTCAGAACCTAAATTTGTCCAAAAGCTGAAAAGTGTGAAAAAAAACGAATAACGATATGATAACGAATTACTTAAAAGGGTATTACATTTATTATACAATATGCTAGATGACGTTATTTAAAATTACTATGCCTGATACAAATTGGTGGTTCAGCTGATTATTGTTTTACAAACATGATTCAAAGGTGTTTATTAAAACAATAGTTACGCCATAGCACTTAAAATTAGACATACTGTCAAGTATATTAGTCTCTCAACCCATTATTTTAAGAACTTCGTTTTCAGACGTACTACTATTTCTAACGCAGGTCTTATAGATGTTTGCTGATTCTCCACCGAAAGATACTTTTTTTTGACATACGATAAAATAGATTGAGAAAAAAACTGCATGAATATGACTCCAGTTTTTTTTTTTTTTTTCATTGCTATTAAAAAAAACTAATGTGAAGCACATATCAGATAACGTAAAGGTTCCCTATTATACCAATCGAGAAGTAATTATTTGACAATGTTATACATTTAACGAAGGAATTTTAAAAATTTCAAAAATGACGAATGATTCAGAATCACGAAAAAATAAGAAATTAGCTGTTAGATACTCAGTAGAACATTACTTATCTATCAAATTTTTTGGTTCTTCTTTCCCTCTATACAATCTCATAATCTCATTTATTGGCTTCATTATTTGTAATAACAACAATAGACATTAACTCTAGACTGTTAAATCCAATGATTATTTACTTATCACTGTAATAATGTCACAACGGTATGATTTTTAGTCACAAGCTCCAATGAATAATGTATACATACATTAGTGCCAAGTATCTCAGGAGGGGTAAGTTTGAGAAGGTGAAAAAGCTACACCCTATGTATCAATGTACTTCGTTTTTATTGAGTCTTAGTCCATCGTTCAGAGAAAAACCATTGATCAGTGGGTGCTTGGGTACCCAACTAAGAAGTTATACTTCTCTGGCAGATAATACATCAATGTAGATACACATTTTTTGAAACGATATTTTAATAGACAAAGAATTTTACAGAATAATATGTTAAAAATAACTTTCTAGACTAATAACGTATCTAACGTCACACTTTTACGTGTCACATATACCCACGCACTCTTTCTCAGTAACGTATATATTACTCACAAATTATACTTTATAGAAGGGCTTAAAATTAATAAGAACCCCTTTTCATTATTAAATAATTGTTTAATTTTCAGTAGATGATTAACGTATATTTATAAAAGACATACAAAGTTCTTGGTGTGCTATTCTTTTCTTTTGTTGGGATTTATGATAAATTATGTGGGAAGTGTTAATGTGTATGTATTATATTATTTTGTACGTGAGTTCATAATACCAATAAATTTATTAATTTAAATAATATTTAGTTTATTATTAATACAAACAGTGAAAGTGTTGCATTAGGATAACTCATTTTATGAGTCAACTTATAAAGCCCTATCAAACCACGAAGACTTGGGTCTATTTCTATTCTATTTTAAATGATTGTTGAAATTAATACAATAGAGAAACACAATATACATTAATGGGATGTATAACAAAGTAATAAATTTCGTGTATACATATAAGAATATTTAAATATTGTTGTTATTACTAAATGCATTATTAGTTAAAGTCAAAAAATTGACTACGAAAAAATAAATTACAAAAAATAAATTAAAAAAAGAAGTACACAGCTTCTGATACAAAAGCTTAAAACCTATTACTTAGGCATTTGTAGCCGCTTGTAGGTTTATTCCACGAGACTTATAGTAGCTTAAATGTAAAAAAGCTGTAGGTCACGTGTTTTTACGGACATTTTAGATTTTATGGCAGACAAAAAATTTCTTTTATGCATCCTTTGATAGAAAAGCTAATTACTTTTTGGTCAAGCCTTTGTTGACCCCTGTAGGGTTCATGCTGTGAGATTCAAATGAGTTATCTTGAAAAAAATCTACTGGTGTATATATATATATATATATATATATATATATATATATATATATTAACACTATGCTTGTGTAGAAGAATGCCATGTCTGAGCCTGAGGGCAGCAATGAATATATATATACACATGTACATATAGTTGTATTTCATCCCGTTGTATGAAAATTAATTAGTTTCTTCCTCAGGAGCTAAAGTCATTGTTATTCATCCTTAACTGGTTAGTTTTATCTATTACAGTCATAATTTTTTCTTTTGGTTACAACGCACATGATCCTTTAAGTTGAACCATAATACACTTCTTTTTGTCGTTGATATTGTGGGTACATGAAGATTATAAGGATCTTTAGGAATAAAATAATTAAAGGATTATAGCTTAGTACCTGATTAAAAAGGATTTTTAGTTGTAACTGTATTTCTTTATGCTTTAACCTAAAATAACTTAAAAGTAAATTTTTTCTTTTCATTCACATGTTGCACATCCTTCAAAAGTCACTTATCACACAGATTCAATGTGAGCTACATATACCAGTAAATGTATTTGTTAATATGTTGTCTAATTTTTGTTTGTATTGTTACTTACGTTTTTCTCATATTTTTTTTTTTTTGTTCACATTGAAACACAATTGTCTTTTTGCCTATAATTTTGAATGTAACATATGATATTGTTAAGATAAATAGTATCTCTTATTGCTTCTAACAATTATTAGGATTATTATTAACTTATTATTTGGAGTTGCAAAATATACTAGACTTATTGTGTATATAATAAATTGTCTTTTATTACATTTTTTCGAATTAAAATTTTTTTAAATTATTTCCGCGTTTTCTGTGTGTACTATAAATTTTATTTTATTTTAATTTTCCCTTGTGTTTGACGTGGCACATCCGGGGGCTCCGGAAATTAGACGAAAGACTATTTATATTTATTCGCTTGTTACATTAACCCTTACATTTTGTCTCATGTTTCTACCTACTATTTTACAAGTATTGATACGAGAACCAAAAAGTGCATATTTTCCTGGAGGTAACTGCATAAGTACGTATTTTATAAGTCTTATTCCTCAAGCTACGGCTATATCTTCGTAATAAATATATACTAAGACTTTGGTAACTGCGTGAGTCACGCTCACTATTGGGCTTGCTTGGTATTTCTTCGTTCTTTTCCTTTCTTTCTTTTGTCTTCTTGCACCTTATGTTTCTAACTTAGATCTTTCTTCCTATCTTCACGTTTAAAATGCATGCTTTTTTAGTTTATCCATGTGCACTACTTATATTTTGTTGTTTCTCTGTAACTTAATATCGTGAGTTTTATAATTTATTACTCTTGTTCTGTATGGAACTGGAATACCGACAATCATATTTTTCTTTCAACGGCTCTTTCAGTATGTATTCAGGACTATTTACTCTTCCAAAAAAATTTTTTATTGGGCATCCTATCATAGTGATATTTTAATGTATACCTTCTTTGCACTTGTTTCAATGCTGCTATTGCTCTCTTTCATGTTAGAGTATCTATAAGCTCCTCAAAGTATTTAATATATGTTTAGTTAGTTTCAATCTGTTTTAAGCTTAAGGGGATACACCCTCTCTGCCCGAAGAGTAATTCATATGGCGTGTATCCTGTGCTCTAATGTTCTGATATAGTATTATATGCTATCATGCATCAAGGAATTAATTTGTCCCATTTATTTTTCTTTTCCACATACGCCTTTATATATTACCAAAGTAGATGATGCATTCTTTTAATCACCCCCGTACTGTGTGGGAAAATACTGTGCTGCCAATTTTATTGATCTTAAATAATCTTGTGAATTCCTCGATTATTTTATTTATAAGGTGCGTTTCCCTGTCTGACGATAATTTTTTCGGGGCACCAAAATATGCTATGAACTTATCTGATTATGTACTCACCGTCTCTTGAGCCGTTGTACGATGTACAAGTGCTAATACAATGTATTTTCTCAGCCAATCTTAAATTAATAAAGTATGCGTATTCCCGTTATCTGATGACTTATTTATGTGTCAGTAAAAATTCATATATGACTTCTTAAATGCTCTACTCGGTGTATCGGTAATAATCATAGCCTGTTTAGTTTTAACTTGTACGAATTTTTTGTCTGACATGAGTCACATCTGAGAACAAACTGCCTGATTTCATGTTCCTCTAACAAGAATCTTTTGAGATTCTATTGTACATTTTGTGAATTCCTATATGGTCTTTTACTGCAGACTCATTGACATGACATTCCTTGATAACTTCTAGCTGTTGATCTGCCTGTAGTGTAACGAGTGTATGAGTGTACAGTGTACATTCAATCGGAAGTCTTTAAAAATTTCTTTTAATTATTTAATAAGATATGACCAGTGATGCAGATGAAAGATTGCGCGGTCCCTTATAATTCCTACATTTTTCATTTGGTTATTCATTACCAGCCCTCAAAGAGATTTCAAGCAAGTTGTAATATCCGATCAAAGTGAATTTTTCTCAACGCCTTTTTTTTACTATTCATGATTATTGGATCAGTATGATATCGTTCGCAAAGTGTATCAATTGTTTCTGTACTCGAACCATTTTCCAACACTGTACAGAAAACTAAGTTATCTAAATATCTAGTGATCGTCGACTTTTTTTACTTTCTGGAATAGAGGGGGGTCTGAGCTATCGCTCTGAATTAACGGTGGCTTATCACGTAAGAGTCGAGCTCTGCATACTCTATATTTATCCAGTGTGATTAAATTCTTAAGATAATGCTCCTCTTTGGAGAATTGCTCTTGCTCACTTATATTAGAGATCTGTTAAGTCCCTTACTTTTTCCTTCGTTCTCTGACAATAACCCTGACGTCCTACCCAGATCGGGTGGTGGCAAGGCATCCGGTGAAAGTGTGGCCCTGTCTTGGATTTCCTTATCCCTGTAACATTTTTTCCCTGAGGCATATTTAAAGTGGTTTCCCACTTCATGTTGATGTCCAATTTCTCACTGACCGGTGGTCCGCTTTTGTCCAGATTCTGGTTTATCTTGTTTTGCTCATCTACGGTGACGAGTGGTCTGAATTGTTTATAAGAAAAATGCAAGTATGCATACTCTTTATTTCCGTTTATTGACAAGCTCTCAAAAATTTCACACCTTGTTCCCTTGTTAGTGTCTTGTAAGTTTATACAAACATTTTTTTGAACTCCTGTACGAATAAAAATGTACAGTCATCGCTACCGTATTCTGTATCAGACTACAAGATTTCTTATACATATTCTAGATCGATGCATATAATCTTTTACTTCCAGTATCATAGTATGTAATGGAGTTCTCGTATTTCACTCATTTTTTGCACTTTTTTATAAAACATTTCACTCTGCGATCCTTCCTTCGGCGTCTGTCAGCTCGATTCAACCGTACTTGGTACAGTTGGCTGTTGCATGTTATTCTTTTGAAGCACATCTTGCACGAACGCCTGAGCCATTCAGTCACTCTTCTCCTTTCTTTAACTTTTATTCTCACACAGTATACCGACAGCTACATTCGTTCTGTCTACAGTATCTATTGTCTCGAGAAATCTCTCTTCCTTTCGGCCCCTTCTGCAGCAAAACTTACCTGTGCTCGCTGGTGACTTTAGTGCATATCTTTTAACTTTATTCATTTGATTCTTTACTTGCTATTTTCGTCTCCTCCTTAGACTTTTTATTAGCTAGGATGGCTTTGGCTAGTTAAAATTCCCAATATTTTGCTGACTCAGATTTTTCATTCAAAACTGCCGGTGTGTAATATTTAGCTGTTACATCCTGAGTTGATACGAATTATATTACAACTGAAAACTATATGTCTGTCATTTCCAGATAAGACGTATTGTGAATATAAAGCAAACTTATATGACAAGAAGAGCTCGTGCGTCGTTTATGTATGTGCGTGTGTGTATTAGCTTTAAGGTGAATGCTTCATAATATGCTGACATAGAATACGGCCGGCCTCGTTGTGAAAATACATGTATGTGTAAATGAACAGTTACTTGCTCAATAATTGTTCAATTCCAATAATGTATACTAATTTCAAATTTGTGATTCATACATTACTTCATTATATTCAAGATCAAATGTAAGATTCTCAGAACAATTAGTTTTGAAATTTTTAAACTTACTGTCACAACTAAACTTGTATTTGGCGTTCTGATATTTCTGATGCGAGCTTTCATCATCACTGATCAAAAAACTCAATCACACTAGTGAGAAGATGCGATTAGTACTGATGTATTGTTATTTCCTAAAACGTGAAATCATGACAAGTAATATCATCGTGCAACTGTCAACGCAGTCTGCAAGAACATCACTCATTGGTTGACCTAATTCAATCAAAGGCCTCTTTTACTCGCTCTGATGCTATAAAAACGCACCATTAAAAGAGAAATTGCTCTCTTTACGTCTGTCACCTGTCCTTTAAAGTTTTCCTCTCGCGACTTGTGAGTATTTTATACACGTAAGGCACAACGTGTTGGCTGAGGCAACTCAAGTGCGTATTGAGATCATGAATGGAATTGGACTATGCTAAAAAGCGAGGTACAGCAACGTAGAATTGCTGAAAGTGGTTTCAGCAATTGCAGAGAAAGCTGAAATTGCAACATTCTACTGGACACGAACTCATTCGTTTGGTTTTAAAAAACACTGAAGGTTGCCACAAGAAGCATTAGAAAACTCTGCAACAGCAGTAACAACAATCAGTGATGAATGGAAGTTTTTTATAAGTAATTAAATTTACTTTCAACCTTGTTAAAATGACCTGACTGAATTGTATTTAAGAAAACGAATTATTATAAAACTGCTGTAACAAGAAAATACATTAATTAAAATTACCTATATTTTTTATACAAAGATTATAATTTAATTGAAAAAGACACTTAACGCACATGAACTGAATTCTAAGAGACCAACGATTGACCCTTAAATAAAACAGTTGAGACAATAATCAGAACAAGTCAGGTCCAAACATCGCTATAAAAATTGCCTTTGACAAACTTTCTGTTTGCAGCGTTATTAAAAAATTTGGGAGGTGCCTATGCAATGCACCTAGTTGCCATTTTCGTTCTTTAAAACAATTTCATTTTTTTTTATTAATGGTGTACTTGTAGATTTTATTCTAGGACAACTTTGAAATCATCATCATCGATTTCATAAGCATTACCATCATCAACGTCATCATCATTATCATCATCATCATCACCATCATCATCATCGTCATCATCATCAGCATCATCATCATCATCACAATCATCATCAGTCCTACAGTCATAAACATTTTCACATTATATCCGATGACATCAATAAGTATCATCATTATCATCATTATTACTATCATAATCATCATTAACATTATCATCATTATCATCATTATCATCAGTATAAACAATTTCATCGTCATCACCATCATCATAATTGTCTACATTATCGTTACCGTCATTATTATTATCATCATTATTATCACTATTGATAATTTTATCGTCATCCTCATCATCATTATCATCATAACTATTATAAGTCACACAGTCATAATTATCTTTTGAATTATATTCGATGCCATTAATATTACCAGTACCATCGTCGTGTTAGTTATCATCATCATTATTACTATCATTACCATCATCGTCATGATTATTACCAGTCTCTCAATTCGAATTATGAATATTATTATTTTATCAGATAACACTAACACTTTTAGTATTATTTTTAGAATCAATAACGTTATTAACATTGTTACCATTATCAAAATCGCTATCATTATTATTACCATCAACAATATCATCATCATTATTATGATCATCATCATTATCGTCATCATCATTATCATCGTGAACATCATCATCATTATCTTAACTATTTCCATCATCATTATCACCATCATCGTCATTATCGTTACTATAATTGATATCATTAGTTCATTTTCATCATCATTATCATTATCTTCATCATCGTCATCATCATATACACCATCATCGTCATTTTCATCATAAGTCTCTTAAATCTAAATATTATTATAATTAAATTCGAAGCCATTATCACTTTTAGTATTTTTTTTAGGATCATCATTATTGTTATGATTATTATAACCATAATTGACATTATCATTATAAACATCTTGATTCATATCATCATCGTCATCGTTATCATCGTCACAATCATCATCAGTCTCACAGTCATAAATATTTTTGACATTATATCCAATGACATTAATATTACCAGTATCATCATCATCATTATCATTATGATTCTTATCATCGTTATCGTCATTATCATCATCATTATTATCACTATAATCAATTTCATCGTGATCAACATCATCACCATCATAATTATCATTATCATCAACATCATCATAATTATCATTATCATCATCCTCATCATCATCATCAGCATCGTCGTCATCTTAACCATCATCAGTCTAACAGTCGTGATTATTTTTTACATTATATCCAAAAACTTTAATATGACCAGTATCATCCTCATTATTATTATTATGTTTAAAATCATTATTGTTACTGTCATTATTATCATCAGAAAATCCATTTTATCGTTATTATAAGCATCATTATTGTCTACATTATCGGTATCGTCATTATTATTATTATCATTATTATCACTATAATTAAATTCATCGTCATCATCATCATCATCATCATCAGCATCATCATCATCATCAACGTAATCATCATCATCTTCATCATTATCATTACAATCATCATCAGTCCAACAGTCATAAGCATCTTCACATTATATCCAATGGCATTAATAAGTATCATCATCATCATCATTATTATTATCATAATCATCGTTGACATTATCATCATTATCATCATTATTATTAGTATACACAATTTCATCGTCATCACCATCATCATTATTGTCTACATTATCGTTATCTTCATCATCATTATTATTATTACTATCCCTGTAATTAAATTCATCGTCATCAACATCATCATCATTATCATTATAACTATCATTAGTCATAATTATTTTTCACGTTATATCTAATGACATTAATATTACCGAAAAATTCTCATCATCATTATCATAATCATCATTATCATATTTCTCGTCATCATCATCATTATCATTATTATTATCAGTCTCTCAATTCTAATTATTATTATTATCATATTCAATCACTTTTAGTATTCTTTTAAGGATCATCATTATCGTTATTATTATATTTACCATCATCAATATCATCGTCATTATTATTATCATCATCATTATCATCATCATCATCACAATCATCATTAGTTTTAAAGTCAAAAATATTCTTTACATTACATCCGATGACATTGATATTACCAGTATCATCATCATTATAATTATTTTAATAATCATTGTTATCGTCATTTTCATCATCATCATTATTACTATAATCCATTTTATCGTCATCATCTTTATCACCGTCATAATCATTATCATTATCATCAACATGATCATCAGTATCATCCTCATCATCATTATCATAATTATTATCATCGTTTTCGTCATCTTTATCATCATCTTTATTATCACTATAATCAATTATCATCATCATTGTCATCATAATTGTCTACATAATCGTTATCTTCATTATTATTATCACCATTATTATCACTAATTATAATTTAATTGTCATCATCGTCATCATTATCATCATAACTATTATGAGTCACACAGTCATAATTATCTTTTTAATTATATTCAATGCCATTAATATTAGCAGTACCATCGTCGTAATAGTTATCATCATCATTATTATTATCATTACCATCATCGTCATGATTATCATCAGGCTCTCAATTCGAATTATAAATATTATTATTCTATCGGGTAATACTAACACTTTTAGTATTATTTTCGAAATAAATTACGTTATTATCATTGTTACCATTATCAAAATCACAATCATTATTATTACCATTATCAATATCATCATTATTAATATGATCATCATCATTATCGTAATCATCATTATCATCGTGAATATCATCATCATTATCTTAACTATTTCCATCATCATTATTACCATCATCGTCATTATCGTTACTATGATTAATATTATTAGTTTATCTTTATCATTATTATCATTATCTTCATTATCATCATCATTATAATCACCATCATCGTCATTTTTATCATTAGTCTCTTAAATCTAAATATCATAATCAAATTTAAAGCCATTATCACTTTTAGTATTTTTTTAGGATCATCATTATCGTTATGACTATTATAACCATAATTGACATTATTATTGTAAACATCTTTATTCATATCATCATCGTCATCATTTTCATCATCACAATCATAATCAGTCTCACAGTCATAAATATTTTTGACATTGTATCCAATGACATTATTATTACCAGTATCATTATCATCATTATCATTATGATTCTCATCATCGTTATCGTTAATATCATTATCATTATTATCACTATAATCAATTTCATCGTTATCAACATCATCACCTTCATGATTATCAGTATCATCAACATCATCATAATTATTATTACCATCATCCTCATCATCATCATCATCATCGTCGTCATCCTAACCATCATCAATCTAACAGTCGTGATTATTTTTTACATTATATCCAACAGCTTTAATATTACCAGTATCATCCTTATTATTATTATTATATTTAAAATCATTATCGTTACCGTCATTATTATCATCAGAAAATTTATTTTATCGTTATTAAAAGCATTATTATTGTCTACATTATCGATATCGTCATCATTATTATTATCATTATTATTACTATTATTAATTTTATTGTTGTTATCATCATTATTATTATCATAACTATCATAAGTTTCACAGTTATAATTATTATTCTCAATATATTTGTTAACATGAATTTTACCAGTATCATCCTCATCACCATTATTATCATTGTCATCATAATTGTTTTTATCATCAACATCTATATGATCACTATAATTTATTTTATCGTCATCATCATCTTTATCGTCTACATCATCACTATCGTCAGTCTCATTATCATCATTCTTATTACTCTAATTAATTTCATCGTTATCATCGATATTATTATTATTGTCATAATCATCGTTATCATAATAATCATCATCATCATCTCATCACCATCATGAACATCATCATCATCATTATTATTATCATCATTATCAGTTCCATCATCGTCATTAATAAAACCAGTCTCTCAATACTTATTATAATTATTATTTTATTGGAAAATATTATTACTTCTAGTCACATATTTTAGATCATTATTATCGTAATTATAATTGATACTAATTTTAATATTATTATTATTATCATTATCAACATCATCATTATATTTTCTTTCATTATCATCATCATCATTGCTATCATCCTCATTATTACCATAAGTCTCACAATTCTCATTATTTTTAATAGTATATTCAATGACATTATGACTTTTAGTAATATTTTAAGGATCATCTTTATCGGTGTTATTATCATCACAATCATTAATATCATCATCATTATCATTGGCATAATCGTCATTATTGTTTTAATTATTATTATTATCATCATCCTTATCATCATTACCATCATCGTCATTTTAATTATCAGTGTTTCAATTCTAATCATTATTATTATTATAATATCAGATAACATTATTACTTTTAGTATTATTTTTAGCGTCATTATCAATATCATTAATGTTATCTACATTCAAATTGTTCTCATTATCATGACCATCATCAATATCACCATCATTATTATTATTATTATCAACATCATCGTCGTTATCATCATTATTGTCATCATCATCATTATCGTCATTATTATCATCATCACCATCTCCATCAACATCATCAACATCACTATGATTAGTATCATCATCATCATCATTATCATCATCTTTGTTATCATTAATTTTAATATTATAACCATCATCGACATTATTATTATCAGTCCCGCAATTTTAATTATTATTATTATTATTATAATTATTATTATATCAAATAACATAATAACATTTATTATTTTTAGCATCATTATTGTTATTATCATTGTTATCATCATTGAAATCTTTATCACTATTATTACCACCATCAATATCATCATCATTATTATCATCATTATCATGACCATCGTGGTTATCATTATTATCGTCATCATCATCATTTTCATTATTATTATTATTATCGTTATCGTCATCTTCATCATCATCATTCTTAATACTCTCATCAATTTCATCGTCATCATCATTATCACCATCATGATCATCATCATCATTATCATCATCATCATCATCATCATCATCATCATCATTTTATCATCAGTGTCTCAATTCTGAACATTATAATCAGTGTATTTCATAACATTATTAATATAAGAATTATTATGAGGATTATTATCAATATAATTATAATCATTATTATTATTATCATCATTATCATCATCGTCATTAATATCACTATAATCGATATCATCATCATTGTCACAATAATTATCATTATCATCATCATTATCATTATCATCATTATCGTCATTTTTATATCAGTTTTTCAATTCTGATTATTATAATAATTATTTTCAAAGACATTATCACTTTTAGTATTATTTTAAGGATCATCATCATTATCATCATCATAATCATTATCATCGTTATTGATATCATCAGTTTTTTAAATCTGATTATTATTATTATAATATTCGATGACATTATCTCTTCAAGCATTTTTTATAGGATCATCATCATCGTTCTGATTATTATAACTTTTATTAGTCTCACAGTAATGATTATTTACCACATTAAATTCAATGTCATCAATATAACCAATATTGTTATCATCATCATTACAATAATCATCATTATTAGAGTCTTTGTCATCATCATTATCATCATTTTTATAACTATAATCAATTTAATCGTATTCAGCATTATCTACATAAATTTTGTCAATATTATTATCATTATCAACATCATCATTATCATCGTTATCAGAAACACCACCATCGTTATTATTATTATCAGTCTCTAAATTCTTATTATTATTATTATTATTATTATTATTATTATGTCGGATAACATTATCACTTTAAGTATGATTTTGAGCATAATTATCGTTATCATCATTGTTATCATCATCTAATTTGTTATTATTATCATTACAATCATTATCAATATCATCGTCATCATCATCGTAATCACCATAATCATTATCAGTCTCACAGTCATAAATATTTTTCACATTATATCGAATGACAATAATATTACTAGTATCGTCATTATTAATATCTTATGTATTATCACTATCGTTATCGTCATTATCATCATCATCATTATTATCACTATAATCGATTCCATTGTGATCATCATTATCACCATCATGATCATCATAATCTTTATTATTATGATTATTATCATTATAATTATTATTATAATTATCATAATTATCATTATGATCATCATGATTATCATTATTATAATTATTATCGTTATTATCATCACAATCATCATCAGTCTCACAGTCATGACTACTCTCCACATAATATTTAAAAACTTAAATATTACCAGAATTATTCTTATTATTACTATCATAAACATCATCATTATTATTATTATCATTAATATCATCATCTTTATCAACACAAATGTTATTATCATTATCATTATCATCATAATTATCATCGTCATTACTATCATCAATATCATCATCATTATTGTCATCATGATCATGACTATATATCAATGTCATCAATATTCTCATCATCATTATGACCATTCTCATTATTTACATCAATATTATCATCACAATCGTCATCAGTCTCACAGTACTTAATATTCTTCACATTATATCCGATGACAATAAAATTACTAGTATCGTCATTGACATTATTATTATTATTATCATCATCGTTATCGTCATTATCATCATCATCATTATTTACACTATAATTAATTCTATCGTAATCATCATCATCACCATCATGATCATCGTAATAATCTTCATTTTCATTTTCGTCATCCATAGCATCATCATTAGTATTACTCAAATCAATGTTGAGTCATTATTATCATCATTATTATTATTATCATTACTATCACTTTTATTTATTTTATGGTCGTTATCATCATCATTATTTTTATTTACATTATTGTTATCGTCAACATTATTATCATTATTATCATCACTATAATCAATTTTATCGTTATTATCATTATCGTTATCAATATAATTATCATAATCATCATTATCATCATTATTATTATCATTATCACATCATCATTATCATTAACACATCATCATTATTATTATCATCATCTTCATCGTCATTAATATCACTATAATTAATATCATCATCTTAATCATAATCATCATTATCATTATCATTATTATCATCATCATTATCGTCATTATTTTCATCAGCCTTTTAATTCTAAATATGATAACTATTGCATTTTATGACATTATTGCTTTTATTATTTGTATAAGTTTTTTTATTAGTATCATCATCATCATAATTGTCAACATCATTATCATCATTACCATCATCGTTATTTATTTCATCACTTTTTTAATTCTAATTATTATTATTATTATATCAAATAACACTATAACTCTAAGTACTACTTTTTAGGATAATCATCATCGTTATTATTATTATAACTATTATCAATATAATTATCATTCTTTTTTTCAACATCATTATCATTGTTATCATTATTATCATTACTATCATCATTACTACTATTGTCATTATTGTCATCAGTCTCCTTATTCGTATTGTTATTATTATCATACCGGATAACATTATCAGTTTCAAAATTATATCAAAGATCAACATCATCGTTATCGTCTACATTATCGTTTATGACATTATCTTTATCAAGATTATAACCAATATAATCAATTTCATCTTCATCATCATCATCATCATCAATATCATCATTATTATTGTCATCATCATAATCATTATAATCATTATCATCATTAACATTATCATCATTACCATCATTATTTTTTTATTAGTCTCTTAATTCTGATCATTATAATAAGTATATTTAATAACATTATTAATATTAGAATTAGTATGAGGATCATTACCATTATAATTTTTATTATTATTATTATTTTTATCATCATGGTCATCAATATCCTTATAATCAATATCATCATCATTATTATAATCATCATCATTATCATCATTATCATGATCATTATCATGATCATCATCATGTTTAATATTTTTATCAGTCTTTTTATTCAAATTATTATTATTATTTTATCAGATAGCTTTATAATTTTTAGTATTATTTTTCAAATTAACATTATTGTTATTATTATTATTATAATAAACATCATATTTTTTATTTCTTATTACCATATAAATATTATCATCATTATTATTAACATTATCATTATCATCGTTATCATAATTATCTTTGTCCTCATCATCGTTATCTTTATCACAATCATCATCAGTCTCACAGTCATCAATATTTTTTACATTATATTGAATGACAATGATATTACCAGTATTATCATTATTATTATTATTTGTATTATCATCATCGTTATCGTCATTATCATCATCATCATCATTATTACTATGATCAATTTCATTTTTATCATCATCATCATCATCAATATCATCAATATTATTGTCATCATCATAATCATTATAATCATTATCATCATTAACATTATCATCATTACCATCATTATTTTTTTATTAGTCTCTTAATTCTGATCATTAAAATAAGTATATTTAATAACATTATCAATATTAGAATTAGTATGAGGATCATTACCATTATAATTTTTATTATTATTATTATTATCATCATGGTCATCAATATCCTTATAATCAATATCATCATCATTATTATAATCATCATCATTATCATCATTATCATGATCATTATCATGATCATCATCATGGTTAATATTTTTATCAGTCTTTTTATTCTAATTATTATTATTATTTTATCAGATAGCTTTATAGTTTTTAGTATTATTTTTCAAATTAACATTATTGTTATCATTGTTATTATAATAAACATCATCTTTTTTATTTCTTATTACCATAAAAATATTATCATCATTATTATTAACATCATCATTATAATCGTTATCATAATTATCTTTGTCCTCATCATCGTTATCTTTATCACAATCATCATTAGTCTCACAGTCATGAATATTTTTTACATTATATTGAATGACAATGATATTACCAGTATTATCATTATTATTATTATTTGTATTATCATCATCGTTATCGTCATTATCATTATCATCATTATTATTACTATGATCAATTTCATCGTTATCATCATCATCACCATCATGATCATCAGAATCATCATTATTATAATCATTATCATCATCATTATCATCATGATCATCATAATTATCATCATGATCATCATAATTATCATTAACATAATTATTATCGTTATCATCATCATCATCGCCATTAGCATAATCATCATCATCATCTAGATTATCGTCATTATTATCATCAACATTTTTACTATTATCGTCATTAACATCACTGATATTAATATCATTATTATATTGTTATCATTATCACAATCATCATCAGTCTCACAGTCATGAATATTTTTCCCATTATATGGAATGACAATAATATTACTAGTATCATCATTATCATGATCATTTGTATTATCATTATCGTTATTGTCACTATCATCATCATTATCATCACTATAATCAATTCCATCATTATTATGATCATCACCATCATGATCATCATAATTATTTTCATTATAATCATCATTATATTCATCATAATTATCATTATCATAATTATTATCGTCATCATCATCATTATCGTCATTATCATAATCATCATCAAGATTATCGTCATTATTATCAGCATCATCAACACTATCAGCGTCATTAACATCACTGATATTAATATTATCTTTATCATCGTTATCATCATCACAATCATTATCAGTCTCACAGTCATAATTATTCTCCACATAATATTGAATAACTTTAATATTACCAGTAGCATCCTCATTATTATTATCATTATCATCATCATTATCTTTTTCGTCATTTATATCATCATCAGAAGTATCACTTGAATTAATTATATGGTCATTATTATGATCATTATTATCTGTATTATCGTGATCGTCATTATTATTATTATCATCATTATCACCATTATTCATTTCATTGACGTTATCATCATAATCATCATATTTTTGTACATTATCGTTAGCGTCATCATCATTATCATAATTATTAGTATCATCATCATCATCATTACAATCGTCATCAGTCCCACAGTCATAAATTGTCTCTACATTCTATCCAATCATATAAATATTACCAGTATTATTATTATCATCATTAAAATTATTATTATCTTCGTTTTCGTCATCCTAATTATCACTACTATCCTAGTTATAACTATTATCAATTTCATCGTCATCATCAATTTCATTACCCTCATCGTTATTAATATTATAAGTAATTTCATTCCAACTATTATTATTATTCAGTTAAATAGCACAATAAGTCTCAGTAATATTTTTAGGATCATCGTTATTATTATTATTACCATTATCAATGTTATTATCATTCTTTTTATTATAATCATTATCATTGGTATCATTATCATCATTATAACCGTTATTACAATTATTATCATCCGTCTCTTGATTTTTATTATTAATATTATTATATCGGATAACTTTATTAGTTTCAAAATTATAACAAGGATCATCATCATCGTTATCATTATTATCCTTATCTTTATCATTGTTATCTTTATCATTACTATAATGAATATTATCATCATTATTATTATCTTCATTATCATCATTATCATTATCATCATCACAATTATTATCAGCCCAACAGTTACTTATATTTTTTACATTATATCCGATGACATTATTATTACTAGTATTATCATCATTATTATTATTAATATCAACATCATCGTTATCGTTATCATTGTCATCATCATCATTAGTACCATCATTGTCATGAATATCACCAGTCTCTAAATTCTAAATCTTTTTATTATAATATTTGTTGACAGTTTCTTTTGCAGTATTTTTTTATGATAATAATCATCCTTATCATTATTAATATATTAAACATTGACTTTTTTAACATCATCATCATTATATTAAATATCAGCATCATTATTACAATCATCATCAGTCTGACAGTCAGAAATATTTTGCACATTGTATCCGATGACATTAATATTATAGGGATCATAATTATCATTGTTATATTTTTATTATAATTTCTTTCGTCAGCTTTTTCATTAATATTATCATAACTTTTATTAATTTTATCGTCATTATTATCATCATTACCATTATCGACATTTATATCATCAGTCTCTTGATTCTAATTAATATTATTATTCTGTTAAATAACATTATAACTCTCAGTAATATTTTTAGGATCATCATTATCGTTATTTTTATTATTATCATTATAAATATTATAATTATTCTTCATATCATTATCATTATCATTGTTATCATCACTGTCATTATTATTATCATTTTCCATCATCGTCATCGTTATTATTACCATTATTGTTATTATTATTATCAGTCTCTTAATCCTGATTATCATTATTATCATATTGAAAAACAATCTCAGTTTAAGTACTACTTTTAGGATCATCATCATCGTTATCATTATTATTATTATAATCGCCATTGTTATGTTTATCGTAACCATATCAATATCATCATCATTATTATCATCATTATCATCGTCGTCATGATCATCACTATATTTAATATCATTATCATTATTATTATGAGCTTCAACATCATTATCATCATCATCTTTCTTATTACCATCGAACTCTCAATTGTAATTATTATTTTTATTATATTTAATGACATTATCACTTTGAGTTCTATTTTAAGGATCGTTATTATCGGAATTATTACTATTACCATCATCAATATTATTTTCATTAACATTATCATTATCATCATCGTCATTATTATCATAAGTTTCTTAATTCTGATCATTTTTATTTGTATGTTCAATGACATTACCATTTTGAGTATTATTTTGAGATTCGTCAATATCGTTATTATTAATATTACAATCATAATTATCATCATCATTATCATTATTAGCATCATCATCATCGTTATTATTATTATCATCGTTATCATCATCGTTATATTTATCATTACTATCATCAATATTGTCATTATAATTGTCATCATCATTATTGTCGTCATCATCATCATTGTCATTATCATTATCATTATTATCATAATTATCACTATCATCATAAGCGTCATTATCATAACTATAATTAATAATATTATCATTATTATCATCATTATCTTTATCATTATCATCATTATTATCTTTAATGTCTTTATCATCATCATCGTTATCTTTCTCATCATCATCATCATAACCATTATAGTTATCATCATCATCATCACCACCATCGTTATTATTACCATTAGTATCTCAGATCTAATTATCATTATTATAGTGGTTGATGACATTATTTTTTTTCGTATTCTTATGAGATCATTATCATCGTCATCATTATAATTACCACAATCAACATCATCATGATTTTCATCGTCATGATTAATATCATCATTATCATCATCATCACGATCATTATTAGTCTCTTAGTCATAAATACTCTGCACATTATATCTAATTAAACTAATTTTTTCAGTATCAATATTATAATTATCATAATTATTATTACTATCGTTTTCATTATCTTAATCACCATTTTATTATAACTTTTATCCATTCCATCGCCATCATCAATATCATTACCATCATCGTTATTTATATCATCAGTCTTTCAATTTTTATTATTATTATTATTCTGTTAAATAACATTATAACTCTTAGTATTTATCTTAGGATAATCATCTTCGTTATAATTATTATCACCGTCTTCATCATCGTTATAAAGATAAAGATCAATACACTCATCAATGTTGTCATTATTATTTTAATCATCATTAGCATCGTCATTGTAACCATCATGAGTCTTGCGTCCATGATTATTCTTCACGTTATCAGCGATAACTCTAATATTACCAAAATAATTCTTATTATTATATTTATTATTATTATTAATATTATAAGTCTCTTAATTCTAATTATTATAATTATTACATTTAATGACATTACTATAATTTTTTTTATAAGATTTATCATTAGTATCATCATCATCATCATCATTATAATTGTCATTATCATCATCATCATCATTATCATTATCATTGTCATCATCATTATCATCATCCACATTTTATTTTCAGTGTCTCAATTCTGAACAAAATAATCAGTGTAATTAATAACATTATCAATATTAGAATTATTACGGGAATTATTGTCATTAAAATTATGATCATTATTATTATTATTATTATCATCATCATCGACGTCTATAATATCACTATAATTAATATAATCAACATTATCATAATAATCATCATTATCATCATCATTATCATTATCATTATTATCGTGATTATCATTATTATCATCATCACTATCATCGTCATTACCATCGCTAATATAAGTATCATCATCATCATCGTTATCATCATCACAATCATTATCAGTCTATCAGTCATTAATATTTCTTACATTATGTTTAATAACAATAATATTAGCGGTATCATCATTATTATTATCATTTGTATTATAATTATCGTTATCGTCATTACCATCATTATCATTACAATCACTATAATCAATTCCATCGTTATTATCATCATCACAATCATAATTGTAATAATTATCATTATCATAATTGTTATCATCATTATCATCATGATTATCATAATTATCATTATCATAACTATTATCGACATCATCATCATCATCGTCATTATCATAATCATCGTCATCAAGATTATCGTCATTATTATCATCATTATCATCATCACTATTTTCGTCATTAACATCACTGATATTAATTTCATCTTTATCATTGTTATCATTATCACAATTATCATTAGTCTGATTGTTATAATTATTCTTTACATTATATTCAATAACCCTAATATTACTAGTATCATCCTCATTATTATAATCATAATCATCATCATAATTTTTTCCGTCATTAATATCAGCACCATTAGTATTACTCGAATCAATTATATAGTCATTACCATCTTCATTATCGTCTTTATTATCGTTATCGTCATTACTATTAACATCATTATTATCACTGCTATTAATTTTATTGTCGTTATCATCATCATTATTTTCTTCTACATTATCGTTATCATCATTATTATTATCATCATAGTTATCACTATTATTAATTTGATTATCGTTATCATCATCATCATTTTCTTCTACATTATTGTTAGCGTCATCATTATCATAATTATAATTACTATAATTAATTTTATTGTTATCATCATTATCATTTATAAAATCATCATCATTATCATAATCATTATTATCATCATCATCATCATAACAATCATCATCAGTCTCACAGTCATGAATTCTCTCCACATTTTATCCAATAAAATAAATATTACCAGTATCATAATTATCGTCATAACAATTATTATTATCATCGTTTTCGTCATCCTAATTATTACTACTGTTATAACTATCATTAATTTTATCGTCATCATCAATATTATTACCCTCATCGGTGTTAATATCATCAGTCTTTCAATTCTTATTATTATTATTATTCTGTTAAATAACACTATAACCTTTAGTAATATTTTTAGGATTATCATTGTTTTCATTATTTTTATTAACACCATCAATTTTATTATCATTATTCTAATTATTATCATTATTATTGTTATAATCATGTCATTATGATTATTATTACCATTATTGTTATTATTATTATTAGTTTCCTAATTTGGATTATTAATAGTATTACATTAGATAACGTTATCAGTTTCAGAATTATATCAAAGATCATCATCAATGTTATCATTATCATCTTTATTATCATCATTGTTATCTTTATTATTACCATCATGAATATTATTATCATTATTATTATCTCCATCATCATCATCATCATTATCATCATCACAATTATTATAAGCATCACAGTTACTTACATTTTTCACATTATATCCGATGACATTGTTATTACAAGTAGTATCATCATCATTATTATCATCATCATCATCATAACAATTATCATCAGTCTCACAGTCATAAATTCTCTCCACATTTTATCCAATAACATAAATATTACCAGTAACATTATTATCGTCATCACAATTATTATTATCATCGTTTTCGTCATCCTAATTATTACTACTGTTATAACTATCATCAATTTTATCGTCATCATCAATATTATTACCCTCATCGGTGTTAATATCATCAGTCTTTCAATTCTTATTATTATTATAATTCTGTTAAATAACACTATAACTTTTAGTGATATTTTTAGGATTATCATTGTTTTCATTATTTTTATTAACACCATAAATTTTATTATTATTCTTCTAATTATTATCATTTTTATTGTTATAATCATTGTCATTATGATTATTATTCCCATTATTGTTATTATTATTATTTGTTTCTTAATTTGAATGTTTAATAGTATTATATTAGATAACGTTATTAGTTTCAGAATTATATCAAAGATCATCATCAATGTTATCATTATCATCCTTATCATCATCATTGTTATCTTTATTATCACCATCATGAATATTATTATTATTATTATTATCTCCATCATCATCATCATTATCATCATCACAATTATTATAAGCATCACAGTTACTAATATTTATCACATTATATAAGATGACATTGTTATAACAAGTAGTATCATCATCATTATTATTATTATCAACATTATCGTCATCGTTATCATCATCAATATCATTGGTATTATTATTGTCATGAATATCATCAGTTTCTTAATTCTGATTTTTATTATTATAATATTCGTCAACATTTTCTTTAATAGTATCATCATAATCATATTCAATATCAACATCATTATCACAATCAACATCAGTCTTACAATTAAAAATATTATGCACATTGTATCCGATGACAATTATATTACAGGTATCTTTATCATCATTGTCATTTTTATATTATCACTTTATTCGTCATCTTTATCGTCAATATTATAACTCTTTTAATTTTATCGTGTTCATAATTATCATAACCATTATCGTCATCTATATTATCAGTCTTTGAATTCTAATTATTATTATTATTCTGTTAAATAACATTATAACTCTCAGTATTATTTTAAGGATCATCATTATCGTTATTTTTTTTATTACCGTCATCAATATTATTATCATTCTTCTTATCGTTATTATTATCATTATTATCATCATCGTCATCATTATTATCATTTCCATCATCGTCATCGTTGTTATTACCATTATTGTTCTCATTATTATCAGTTTTTTAAATCGTATTATTATTAATATAATCGTTTTCGTCATTCTAATTATCACTACTGTTAAAACTATCATCAATTTCATCGTCTTAATCAATTTTATTACCCTCATCGTTATTAAAATTAATAGTCTTACAATTCTAATTCTTATTATTATTCTGTTAAATAACACTATAACTCTCTGTTATATTATTAGAATCATCAATATCTTTATTATTATTATCACAATCAATTTTATTAACATTCTTCTTATCATCCTTATCCTCAGTATTCTCATCATCATCATTGTTATCCTTATCATTACCATCATAAATATTATTATCATTATTATTATCATCATCATCATTATTATTGTCATTAATATCACTCTAATCATTATCATCATTATTATCAAAATCATTATCATCATTGTCATCATCATAATCATCATCATCATAATCATCATTTTTCTTATCAGTCTCTTTATTTTGATTATTATTATCATTTTATCAGACAACTTTATTACTTTTAGTATTATTTTTCGAATTAACATCATTGTTATCATTATTATCATAATAATCACCATCGATTTTATTTATTATTACCATTTAAATACTATCATTATTATTATTATCATCATCATCATCGTCATGATTATGATAAGTTTTTTAATCCTAATTATTTTTATTAGTATGTTCAATAACATTATCATTTTTAAATTTATTATAAGAATCGTCAATAACGTTGTTATTAATATTACCATCATAAATATCATCAACATTATTATTATCAGCATCATTACTATCGTTATTATTTTTATCATCGTCATTTTCATCGTAATCTTCATCACAATCATCATCAGACTCACAGTCAAGAATATTTAATACATTATATCGAATGACAATTATGTTACCAGTATCATCATTATTATTTTCATATGTAATATCAACATCGTTATCGTCATTATGATGATCATAATTATAATCACTTTTATCAATTCCATCGTGATCATCATCATCACTATCATGATCATCATAATCATCATTATTATGATTATTATCATTATCATTATTATTATGATCATCATAATAATCATTATCATAATTATTATCGTCATCATCACCATCATCGTCGTTATCATTATCATCGTCATCATCAAGATGATCGTAATTATTATTATCAACATTATCACTATCATCGTTATTAACATCACTGATATTAATATTATCATGATTATCATTATCATCCCAATCATTACCATTTTTATTATCACTTTAATTAATTTTATTGCATCTATTATTATCATTCTTTAATATTATTATCTTTCTCATCATTATCATCATCATCATTATCATCATTACGATCGTCATAAGTCTCATAGTCATTAATATTCAGCACATTATATCTGATAATATTAATATTACCAGTATCATTATTATCATTATTACAATTATTATTATCATCGTTTTCGACATCTTAATCATCATTACTGTTATAACTATCATCAATTTCATTGTCATCATCAGAATCCTTACCATTATTGTTAATAACATCATCAGTTTTTTAATTCTAATTATTATTATTATTTAGGTAAATAGTACAATAACTCTCAGTAATATTTTTAGGATCATCGTTATTATGATTATAACCATTATCAATTTTTTCATCATTCTTCTTATCATTATCATTATCATTGTTATTATCATTATCATCATAAAAGTTAAGGATAAAGTTATCATTATTACCGTTATTGTTACTATCATCATCAGTCTCTTGAATTGGATACTTAATATTATTATATTGGATAACTTTATCAGTTTTAAAATTATATTAAGGATTATCATCATCGTTATGATCATTATCCTCATTTTTATCATCGTTATCTTTATCATTACTGTTATGAATATTATTATTATTATTATCATCCTAATCATTATCATCATCAATATCATCATCACATTCAGCCCCGCAGTTACTAACATTTTCGACATATCCGATAATATTATTATTACTAGTATGATCATCATCATTATTATTATTATTAACATCATTGTTATTGTTATTATCATCATCATCATCATCAGTATCATCATTGTCATAAATATCACCAGTCTCTCAATTCTGATTATTATTATCAAAATATTTCATTAAATATTATAAAATATGTCAACACAGTTTCTTTCAAAGTATTTTTTTATGATCTTCATCATCGTTATTATTATTATTACCATATTCAACTGTCTTCTTAACATCATCATCATTATATTTAATATCAGCATCATTATCACAATCATCATCAGTCTGACAGTCAAAAATATTTTGCACATTGTATCCTATGACATTAATATTACAGGTATTATAATTATTATGGTCATTTTTTATCATCATTTTTTTCGTCATCTTTATTATTAATATTATTATAAATCTTATTAATTTTATCGTCATCATAATCATCATTACCATTATCGTTATTTATATTACCAGTCCCTCGATTTTAATTATTATTATTATTATGTTAAATAACATTATAAAACCATCAGTAATGTTTTTAGGATCATCATTATAGTTATTTTCATTAATACCATAATAAATATTATTATTATTTTTCTTATCATTGTCATTATCATCATTATTATAATTATCATCATCATTCGCGTGTTTGTCTTATGATGTGATTATTCATCATCATTATTATTATCACTATAATCAATTGTATCGTCATTATCATTATCTACATAAATGTTATCATCATATTCATTATAAATATAATTGTTTTTATTTTTATCAGTCTCTTAATAATGTTTATTATTATTATTTTATTTGATAACATTATTACTTTTAGTATTATTTTTCGAATCATCATCAATATTATCATTATTACTATAGTAATTATCATCATTATTATTTATTATTACCATATAAATATTATAATCATTATTATTATCATTAAAATTATCGTCTCTATCATTTCTAGAATCAATATCATTATCATTGTCATCATCATCATCATCATCATCATTATCATCATCATCGTCGCCGTCGTCATCATTATGATCATCATAATCACTATCATTGTCATTATCATCATCAGTCGCTTAATTCTCATCATTATTATTATAATTATTATTATTATTGTTATTATTATTATTTTAGATGACATTGTCACTTATAGTATGCTTCATAGAATCTTCTTAATCGTAATTATTATTATTACCATCATTAATATTATTATCATTATCATTATCAACATTATCATTATCCTTCTTATTATCATCATAATTATCATTACTATTATTGTCTTTTTTATAATCAGTCTCTCAAATTTTATTATTATTCTTATAATATATGATGACAACATAGGTTCAAGTTTTTCGTTAGGATCTTCATCATCGTTATTATAATTATTACCATAATCAGCATTGTCATTTTTAACATCATCATCATTATATTTAATATCATTAAAATTATCACAATAATAATCAGTCTCAATCATAAATTTTCTGCACATTATAATCGATGACTTTAATATTACAAGTATCATAATCATTATAGTTATTTTTTACATTACCATTGTTTCCGTCATCTTTATTGTTATTATTATGATACCTTTTTTAATTTTATCGTCATTAGTATCATCATTACCATCATAGTAATTTATATCATCAGTCTCTCGATTCTGATTATTATTATTATTCCATAAGATAACATTATTACTTTTAGTAATATTTTGAGCATTATTATTATTGTTTTTATTATTATTACCGTTAACAACATTATTATTATCCTTTACATTATCATCTACATGGTTATCATTATCATCATTATTTTCATTTTCATCGTCAATATTATTATCAGTCTCTTAATTCTAATTAGTATTATCATATTAAGAAACATTCTCAGTTTTAGTATTATTTTTAAAATCATCATCATCGTTATCATTATTATTGTAATAATCATCATCAACATCATCATTATTTTTATATCAATATCATCATCATTATTATCATCTTCATTATCATTATCATAATCATCACCATAATGAATATTATCATTATCATCATCATTAGCTTTAACATTATTATCATCATCATTGTCATGATTATTATCAGATTCTCAATCCTGATTATTTTTATTATCATTTTAGATAACATAATTACTTTTAATATTATTTGTAGAATCATGATCATCGTTATTATTATGATTATAATCATGATAATTGTCATTATTATCACCATTAACGTGATTATTATTATCAGTCTCTTGGATCAGATTATGATTATTATAATATTCAATGACATATAAACTTTAAGTATTTTTTTCAGGTTCATTATCATTGTTATCATTATTATAACCACGATTATCTTTATCATTATTAACATCGTCATCATTATCATCATTTTTGTCATCACCATTATCATCATCATCATCATTATCATTATCATCATTATCATCACATCAGTATCGTCGTCATTATAACCATCATTAGTCTCACAACCCTAATCATTCTTCACATTATATAAGATAAATTTAATATAACCAATATAGTCCTTATTATTATTATCATCATTATTATTAATATCATAAGTTTCTTAATTCTACTTACTATATTTATTACATATGATGACATCATCACTATAAGTATTATTATAAGGTTAATCATCAGTATCATCATTATGATTATCATTATCATTGTCAACATTACCATCATCGTCATTAATATTATCAGTCTCTTAATTCTGAATATTATTATTATTATTCAATCCAATAACTTTATTACTATCAGTATTATTTTCAGTAAAATCATTCTTGTTATCATCATTAATATTATTATTATTATCGGTGTTTATCATCACCATCATAATCATTATCATCATTTTTATCATCATCATTATGATCGCCATCATTATCCTAATGGTCATCAACATCATCATAGTTGTCATCATTATCATCATTATCATTATCATTATAATTGTCATTATCATAACTATGATGAATATTATCATCATTCGTGTTATCATTATCTTCATCATCATCATCTTCATCATCATCATAATCATCATCATCATCATTATCATTATGGTCATAATTATTAATAGTTTCTTGAATCTAATAATCATTATTATAATAGTTTATAACATTATCTTTTTCAGTATTTTTATAGAATCATCATCATCGTAATCACTATTATAACTTTCATTAGTCTCACGCTCATGATTATTAACCACATTATATTTAATTTCATTCATGTAACCAGTATTAATATTATCATCATTATTATAATAATCATCATTATTAGCGTCTTTGTCATCATAAATATTATCATTATTAACACTATAATCAATTTTACGGTCATCATCATTATCTACATGTATGTAATCATTATTATAATTATTATCATCATTATCGTTATCATCAATATTATCATCATCATTATCATTATCTTTATCATTATCATCATGATCATAACCACCATTATCGTCATTATTCCTCAGTCCCTCAAATCTAAATATTATTATTATAATATTCGATGACATAATTACTTTTAATATTATTTTGGATTTATCAATAACGTTTAATTATTACTACAATCATAAATATCATCATCTTTATTATCTTTATCATTATCATCATTATCATCATCATTATCATCCCGAACATCATCAGGTTCACAGTACTAATTACTCTACACATTATATCCGATGACTCTAATATTACCAGTATCATCATTAACATTAATATTATTATTTTCATCAGCATCATCATTATTATCATCGTCATTATTATTTTGAGTCTCTAAATTCTTTTTAGGATCATTATAATCGTTTTTAATAAAATAAGCATCATTATTTCTATTTTCATTAACATAATCAACATCATCATCATCATTGTTATCATCATCAAATTAGTTATCATTATCTTTACCATCATGATTACTATTATCATCATCATTATTATCATTATCATTATTATAATTATCGTCATCATCATCATTATAGTCATTATTATTATCATCAACACTATCATCCTCGTTAACAACACTAATAAAATATCATCATCTTCATTGTTATCATCATCACAATGATCAACAGTCATAAATATTTTTCACATTATATCAAATGTCATTAATATTACTAGTTTTATCAATAACATTATTATTATCATTATCATCATCATCATCAACATCATCATCATCATCGTCATTATTATTATGAGTCTCTAAATTCTGATAAATATTATTATCACATTCGATAACATTATGCCTGTAAGTATTATTTTTAGGATAATTATTATCGTTTTTATTACCATAACCATCATTATTTTTATAATTATTATCATTATCAAAATTATTATCAACATCATCATCATCATCGTCAATCTTATCATCAGTCTCTCAAATCTGATTTGTATTATTGCAATATTAAATGACATTATCACTTTTAGTATTTTTTAAGATCGTCATCATCGTATTTAGTATTACCAGAATCGACAGCATCATTATTAATTTTATCATCATTATCAATATTATCATCATCTTCATCACAATCATTATCAGTCTCACGATCATAAAATATCTAAATATTTTGTCCGATGACATCACTATTACCAGTATCGTTATCATCATGATAATAATGAAAAGATTAATAATGATGATAATAACGATGTAATTAATTATATTATTAATAATGATGATAATGATAATGATGATAATGATAATGACGATAACAATAATAATTATACCAATAATAATAATGACAATTAAATTTATTGAGGTTAAAATAATTTGAATGATTAAATTAATAAAAAGAATAACAATAATCACAATGATAGTTACAATAATAATACTGTTAATATCACTGTCATCTGATATAATGTACAAAATATTTATGACTGTGAGACAGATGCTGATTGTGATATCGATAATGATGATCATGATGATAAAAGTGATGATTATAATAATGATGGTAATAATGATGAGAATAACGATAAAAATATTGATCAAGATGATGACAATTATGATGATAACGATGATGATAAACCTGAAAAAAATACTTAAAATAATAATGTTCTTTGATACATAAAAAAGAATAATCAAAATTAGGAAACAGATGATAATAATGACGATTATGGTGGTGTTGATAATGGATATGATTACGATGATCATAATGATAACCATGATAATGATGATAACGATGATGATGATGATAATAATAATTATAATATTAGTGATGGTAATAATAACGATATCAATAATGATTATTCTGAAAATAAATTAAAAAGTAATAGTGTTATCTGAGAGAATCATCATGATAATCAGGATTAAGAGACTGATAATATTAATTAAAATAATGATAATGATAATAATGATGATGATTATAATGATGATAATATTGATAATGATGATGTTAATAATAACGGTAATAATGACAATAACGATAATCATGATACTATGAAAAATACTTGAAGTTATTATGTCATTAAATATAATAATCACATAATTAGGATTAAGAGACTAATGATAATTGTGACGATGATAATAATAAAGATATTAATAATAATAATAATGATAATGATAATGATAACAATTAAGATAATAATGATAAAAGTACAAATAATAAAACTAATTGTAATGATAGAATTAAATAAAATAATGATAGTAATCAGAGCTAAGAGACTGATCACTGGTAGGACGATGATAAAGATGATAATAATGAAAATAGCGATGATAATAATAATGATGATAATGATGATGATAATGATATTAATTAAAGTGTTAATAATAACGATAATAATGATGGTACTGATAATGATAGTGAGGATAATGATGTTGATGATTACCATAACAATGATATTGATATTTATGTTGATGATAATGTGAATGGTAAGACTTATAGTGATAATAATATCGAATATTATAATAATATTGATCAGAATTGAGAGACTGATAATAATAATGACAATGACAATGATAATGATGATGATGACTAATATATTAATATATACTAATATATACTAATAATATCATCGCTATTAATATCATTATTATTATATTTATTACCATCACGAGAATCACTATCTTTGACTTAATCACTATTAATATAATCCTTAACTTTATCAACTTCATAATAAACATTATTATTATCATCATCATTATCGTCGTCAACACCATCATCGTTGTTATTATTATTGTCATAATTACTATCATCATTTCTTTTTTTTTTTTTTTAACTTCTTGGCAACATCGGCATCAGGAGTCGATTTCAGCCAATATCATTATCCCTAATATTATCATCGTCATTCTTTAAAATTATAATATATTATATTATAAATATTACATGTTATAACCTTTAGTATTATTAATATTATATTTATTATTAAAATTATTATTAACACAATTTATCATTTTTTAAATAGCAATATTATTATCATCATTATTGTCATTATTATTATCATTATTATCAATACCTTAATTACCAACATTTCTGACATCATCATAATTGCTAATATTTATCTCATCATTATCTCATAATCATCGAAAAATATTATTATCGTCTCGATTAACTTTATTATTTACGTAATTTTGATTAATATAATTATCATAATTATCATCATAATCATTATCATCATCATTATCATTATCATTATTACCATCATCGTATTATTATCATCAGTCGTTTTACCCTGATTATTATTATTATTATTATATTTGATGACATCACTTTAAGCATTATTCTTGGGATCAATATTATCGTTATCATTTTTTTTACTATCATCAATTTCAATATTTTTAACATCGTCATCATCATCATCATCACCATTATAATCATCATCATTATCATTATCATCATTATTATTTTTATTGTTTTATTCATTATCATTATCTTCATAATTATTATTATAATTCTTATTTGTAGCCACTTACTAAGTATTATCGTTAAAATTATATTTTTTAACGTTATCATTAACCAATATTTTTGCTTTTATCATCTTTAATTACTATATAGAACGCCATCATTAGAATCACTAAAGTTAACCTAATCACTATTATTATAATTATTAACTTTATCAACATCATGATAAAAATTATCATTATTATTATTATTATCACTATAATTAATTTTATTGTCATCATTATTATATTTATGAATGTTATCATTTTTATCATCATTATCATCACCATTATCTTCATCATCATAATTATCGTCATCATTATCATTACTATAATTAATGTCATTATCGTCGTCATTATTATAATCTTCTTTATCATCATAATCATCATTACTACAATTATCGTCATTATTATCATCAGTCTCTTTAATCTAAATATGATTATTATAATATTCGATAACATTATTACTTTCAGTATTCTTTTAGGATTATTATTATCGTTATAATTATTATAACCATAACGTACATCATCATTATGAACATCTTCATCATTTTCATCATGATCATCATTATCATCACTATCATCATCAGTTTTACATTCGTAAATATTCTTTACATTATATCCGATAACATTAGGATTGCCAGTATCAATTTTAACCATTATCAATAGTCACCATTATCATCATTATAATCACCATTATTATCATAATTATCATCAGTCTCTCAAATTTATTTATTATTCTCATAATATTCGATGACCATATATTTAAGTATTTTTTTTAGAATCATCATTGTAATCATTTTTTTCCCATGATCAACATTATCATGATTAACATCATTAACAATATCGTTATTCTTATCATCATCAATAACGTCATTATCATCATCATTATTGACACTATAATTAATTTTACTCTCATTATTGTCATCATCGTCATCATCAACATTATTATTATTACTATTATTATCATCATCATCACCGTCATTATTATCATCAGTTTCCTAATTCCAAATATTCTTATTAGTGTATTTAATGACATTACCGTTTTTAGTAATATTATTAGGATCATCGAAATCGTTATAAATAATAATATGACCATCATAAATATCATTATCCTTATCAGCATCATCATCATCGTTATCAGTACCATTATTGTCATAATTGTTATCATTATCGTCATTATCGTTATTATTATTATTATTATTACTACAGATACCTTCATCTTAATTATCAACATCATCATTTTTATCTTCATCATTATCATCATTATCGTCATCATCATCATTATTATTATTTCCACCACGTTTTATAATCATCTTCCTAATTATTATCATTATTATCATCAGTCTCTTAATTCTGATCATGATAATTATTTGTCACGTACAGTATGTATGGAACATACTACGTGGGATGAGCTTCAGCTATTAGTATTAGGAAGGAGCACAAGTGGGGGAAGAGAGAGCATAAAAAGGCCCGCAGCAGTGGCCACTGGGCTCTTGAACGTCGGGACTAGAAGGAGGTGAGTCGCGATAAGTCACCCGGGACCGCAAAGCGCCTTTCCTCAAGGAATATAGCAATAAAGTGATTGATTGAGTTTAACTGCCGCGTTGTTATTAAGCACCCCGAACCTTTAGAATCCTACGTAACAGTTTTGGTGCTAAGTGTGAGGTAGGTTTTGTTGCGAGATAAAATTTTTTTTTACACGTGATATTTCGGAATTTTCGGGCAACAATCGGGAAGCACACATAGTGCAGTGCAACAACAGGCGCAGAAAATTCAAGGCAGTCACCTGCAGCTACTATCGAGTAAGGAAGGACTAGGGTCAACATCCAGTTTTAAAAGGAACTATCGTAAAGAGGATGACTTGGAGTATATTGGCGTTCACCGTCTTGTGCCTTCTTTCAGAGTAAGTAATAATTCTATTTATCATCCCAAATATATATACTTATTGTCCCTCGGGTATTTAGCAAAGGAAACGACGTACAATATAAAATAATACTTAACCCGAATACGGCTAGTTCCGCTCGTTTTAGAAGCCAGTAAAATAGAAATACAGAATCGGAAATAAAATAAGGATCCTTTTTTTTCTATTATTTCTTCGTGCGTGGACTGAAAGCAACTAATATAATTAAGCTCACATCACTCTAATATATAAAAAAAAGGGGGAAGGAAATAATGATGTCCGACTACGGGGAGGAGATTGATAACGGTAGGAATGGTTTAAACGAAACTTTTTCCATGACACAGGAAGATTCAGATACAATAACGGTTATGCTTGAACACGACCCCGAATCGTATGCACTCTATGAGAAGATGGATAAGAAAAATCAAGTTCTTATGTTAAAGATATTTAAAAATATAAAACCAAAAATTTCATTTAAGAAAAATCCTAATACAAAATTAGCAGAGCCAACGAACGAAACAGCAGAAATAGAGATGTTGGAAATGGCACCAGAAAAATCAGAATTAAAAGAGAATGCGATTAAGGAGAACATAGGGGTAGACAGGAAACGTGATCAATTAGGCGTGGAAGGGCTAGGCAAAACGAGTTGGCAGGAAAAGTATACCAAACGGCAAGAACAAGAAAATACAAACAGTGAACAACCTTTTATACCATTCTGCGATTGGCCACCTCTGCATTCAAATGACAAAAATTATAACTACTATACATCAAACAATAGGACAGATAGGCTGAGGTTTGGATACGAAGAAAATCATAATGACGTGTATATAAATACAGAATACCTTTTTCCTGTGTGTGACCGACCAACCGAGCTGCCGATAAATAATCAGGCAGAATCTTTTCAAAGGACACAAAGTAACATACGCGATAACCCTCAGTATCAAACCATGCAATTTTTTCCTAGTAATAGGCAACAAACAGGGGTACCGTTAGCCTTAGGCTCGAATCTTAATATATTAGGCTACCTAAACAACGCAGTAAATGGTATACCACTGTATAATGAAGACCCCGTGCAGTTCCCCTTATTTGAGCAAATGGTAAGGATGATAAAGGGAACAATACCTGCCCAGTATGAAAAATATTTTATAGGACTTTTGGGAAATAAATTGCGAGGCATAGCGGACGATCAATTCTGCACGCGATTATCGTTATTTAATTCGATTGACGAGCTTCTGTCGGCTCTATCACGAAGATTCAATAAAATATGAGGAATAGACACTTGCAGCGGAGCTTAAAACTGTCACGCAATGGAATAACGAATTAATTATGGAATATTGCGGGCGAGTCCAGCGACTAAACAATGGAACATGATGGCACATGAGGCGAACCCATACTCGATGCGGGCCGAGAAAGACGCGTCGAAAAAGAGATCAGACAGTGAAGCAGTGAGGCAGTTTCTGTACGAATTAAAGGCACCGTATAACTGGAACGTCGCAGGGTTCCAACCAAAAACGCTAGAGGAGGCTATTGGAGCTGCCATTACTGTAGATAATGAATTAAGCCTCCGCCGCTCAATGATAGTGCAAAAGAGCAGATTGAGAGCAAATAACGCCGAGAGACGGTATGACGCCATGGTGGGCCTTATCGGTAGCGACGCACCCGTGGGGAAGTCAGATACGGACGAGTGGGACGGTGTGGCTGATGTAAAATACTGTTCGTATTGTCGAGAGCACGGCGCCCATTCTACTAGTGGATGTGAAAAATTGTGGCAAGATGCAAAAGAAGGAATAATAAAAAATCCTAACGTTGACGAAAAACCAAAAAAAGAAACAATAGAAGAAGGAGGATGGTATGATAGGAAGGTAGCGTATAATGATTATCACCGTCGGTATGGAAACGATAGGATTTTTGATAGACAACAAGGGAATAATGGTAAAAGGCCTTACAACCAAGGGAATCGCTACCAGGGAAGAAAATATAACTACGATAGTAATAATTATTATAACAATAATAATAACATTAATAATGATCATCATTATAATAATTATCATTATGAGCGTCTTTGTTATCATAAATATCATCATTATTATTTCTATAATCAATTTTATGGTCATCATCATTATCTACATGTATGTAATCATTTTTATAATTTTATCATCATCATCGTTATCATCAATATTATCATCATCATTATCATTCTCTTTATTATTATTATCATCATCATTGCCACCATTATCGTCATTATTTGTGAGTCCCTCAAATCTAAATATTATTATTATAATATTTGATGACATCATTACTTTTAGTATTATTCAAGAATTATCAATAACGTTTAATTATTATTACAATGATAAATATCATCATCTTTATCATCTTTATCATTATCATCATTATCATCATCATTATCATCCCAATCATCATCATCAGGTTCACAGTACTAATTATTCTACACTTTATATCCGATGACTTTAATATTACCAGTATCATCATTAATATTAATATTATTATTTTCATCAGCATCATCATTATTATCATCGTCATTATTATTATGAGTCTCTAAATTCTTTTTAGGATCATTATAATCGTTTTTATTAAAATAAGCATCATTATTTCTATTTTCATTATCATAATCAACATCATCATCATCATTGTTATCATCATCAAATTAGTTATCATTATCTTTACCATCATTATTACGATCATCATCATCATTATCATTATCATTATCATTATTATAATTATCGTCATCATCATCATTATAGTCATCATTATTATCATCATTAACACTATCATCGTCATTAACATCACTAATAAAATATCATCATCTTCATTGTTATCATCATCACAATGATCAACTGTCATAAATATTTTTCACATAATATCAAATGTCATTAATATTACTAGTTTTATCAATAACATTATTATTATCATTATCATCATCATCATCAACATCATCAACATCGTCATCATCATCGTCATTATTATTATGAGTCTCTAAATTCTGATAAATATTATTATCACATTCGATGACATTATGACTAAGTATTATTTTTAGGATAATTATTATCGTTTTTATTACTATAACCATCATAATTTTTATTATTATTATTATCAAAATTATTATTAACGTTATCATCATCTTCATCACCATTACCACCATCGTCATTATTATCATCAGTCTCTTAATTCTAATTGTTATTACTAATTTTATAACGAATAACATAATCACTTCCAGTATTATTTGTAACATTATTATCGTATCATCATTGTTATCATCATTAAAATTGTTATTTCTATCATTACTAACAATTATATCATCATCATTTATATCATCATAATCATCATCATTGTGGATTTCATTATTTCATTATTATTATCATTATTATCACTTTAATTAATTTTATCATAATATCATCATTATCATCATCATCATCATCATCACATTCAGCCCCGCAGTTACTAACATTTTCGACATATCCGATAATATTATTGTTACTAGTATGATCATCATCATTATTATCATTACTAACATCATTGTTATTGTTATTATTATCATCATCATCATCAGTATCATCATTGTCATGAATATCACCAGTCTCTCAATTCTGATGATTTTTATCATAATATATCATTAAATATTATAAAATATGTCAACACAGTTTCTTTCAAAGTATTTTTTTATGATCTTCATCATCGTTATTATTATTATTACCACATTCAACTGTCTTCTAACATCATCATCATTATATTTAATATCAGCATCATTATCACAATCATCGTCAGTCTGACAGTCAAAAATATTTTGCACATTGTATCCTATGACATTAATATTACAGGTATTATAATTATTATGGTCATTTTTTATCATCATTTTTTTCGTCATCTTTATCATTAATATTATTATAAATCTTATTAATTTTATCGTCATTATCATCATTACCATTATCGTTATTTATATTATCTGTCCCTCGATTTTAATTATTATTATTATTTTGTTAAATAACATTATAAAACCATCAGTAATGTTTTTAGGATCATCATTACAGTTATTTTTATTAATACCATAATAAATATTATTATTATTTTTCTTATCATCGTCATTATCATCATTATTATAATTATCATCATCATTCGCGTGTTTGTCTTATGATATGATTATTCATTATCATTATTATTATCACTATAATCAATTGTATCGTCATTATCATTATCTACATGAATGTTATCATCATATTCATTATTATTATAATTGTTTTTTATTTTTATCAGTCTCTTAATACTGTTTATTATTATTATTTTATTTAATAACATTATTAGTTTTAGTAATATTTTTCGAATCATCATCAATATTATCATTATTACTATAGTAATTATCATCGTTATTATTTATTATTACCATGTAAATATTATCATCATTATTATTATCATTAAAATTATCGTCTCCATCATTTCTAGAATCAATATCATTATCATTGTCATCATCATCATCATCATCATCATTATCATCATCATCGTCGTCGTCGTCATCATTATGATCATCATAATCACTATCATTGTCATTATCATCATCAGTCGCTTAATTCTCATCATTATTATTATAATTATTATTATTATTGTTATTATTATTAATTTAGATAACATTGTCACTTATAGTATGCTTCATAGAATCTTCTTAATTGTAATTATTATTATTACCATCATTAATATTATTATCATTATCATTATCAACATCATCATTATCCTTCTTATTATCATCATAATTATCATTACTATTATTGTCTTTTTTATAATCAGTCTCTCAAATTTTATTATTATTCTTATAATATATGATGACAACATAGGTTCAAGTTTTTCGTTAGGATCTTCATCATCGTTATTATAATTATTACTATAATTAGCATGGCATTTTTAACATCATCATCATTATATTTAATATCATTAAAATTATTACAATGATAATCAGTCTCAATCATAAATTTTCTGCACATTATAATCGATGACTATAATATTACAAGTATCATAATCATTATAGTTATTTTTTATAATACCATTGTTTCCGTTATTTTTATTATTATTATTATGATACCTTTTTTAATTTTATCGTCATTAGTATCATCATTACCATCATAGTAATTTATATCATCAATCTCTCAATTCTGATTATTATTATTATTCCATAAGATAACATTATTACTTTTAGTAATATTTTGAGCATTATTATTATTGTTTTTATTATTATTACCGTTAACAACATTATTATTATCCTTCACATTATCATCTACATGGTTATCATTATCATCATTATTGTCATTTTCACCATCGTCAATATTATTATCAGTCTCTTAATTCTAATTAGTATTATCATATTAAGAAACATTCTCAGTTTTAGTATTATTTTTAAAATCATCATCATCGTTATCATTATTATTGTAATAATCATCATCAACATCATTATTATTTTTATATTAATATCATCATCATTATTATCATCTTCATCATCATTATCATAATCATCACCATAATGAATATTATTATCATTATCATCATTAGCTTTAACATTATTATCATCATCATTGTCATAAGTATCATCAGATTCTCAATCCCGATTATTTTTATTATCATTTTAGTTAACATAATTACTTTTAATATTATTTGTAGAATCATAATCATCGTTATTATTATGATTATAATCATCATAATTGTCATTATTATCACCATTATCGTGATTATTATTATCAGTCTCTTGGATCAGATAATGATTATTATAATATTCAATGACATATAAACTTTAAGTATTTTTTTCAGGTTCATTATCATTGTTATCATTATTATTACCACGATTATCTTTATCATTATTAACATCGTCATCATTATCATCATTTTTGTCATCACCATTATCATCATCATCATCATTATCATTATCATCATTATCATCACATCAGTATCGTCGTCATTATAACCATCATTAGTCTCACATCCCTAATCATTCTTCACATTATATAAGATAACTTTAATATAACTAATATAGTCCTTATTATTATTATCATTATTATTATTAATATCATAAGTTTCTTAATTCTACTTACTATATTCATTACATATGATGACATCACAATAAGTATTATTATAAGGTTAATCATCAGTATCATCATTATGATTATCATTATCATTGTCATCATTACCATCATCGTCATTAATATTATCAGTCTTTTAATTCTGAATATTATTATTATTATTCAATCCAATAACTTTATTACTATCAGTATTACTTTCAGGAAAATCATTCTTGTTATCATCATTGATATTATTATCATTATCGGTGTTTATCATCATTATCATCTTCATCATCATCATAATCATCATCATCATCATTATCATTATGGTCATAATTATTAATAGTTTCTCGAATCTGATAATCATTATTATAATAGTTTATAACATTATCTTTTTCAGTATTTTTATAGAATCATCATCATCGTAATTACTATTATAACTTTCTTAGTCTCACGCTCATGATTATTAACCACATTATATTTAATTTCATTCATGTAACCAGTATTATTATTATCATCATTATTATAATAATCATCATTATTAGCGTCTTTGTCATCATAAATATTATCATTATTATCACTATAATCAATTTTACGGTCGTCATCATTATCTACATGTATGTAATCATTATTATAATTATTATCATCGTTATCGTTGTCATCAATATTATCATCATCATTATCATTATCTTTATCATTATCATCATGATCATAACCACCATTATCGTCATTATTTATCAGTCCCTCAAATCTAAATATTATTATTATAATATTCGATGACATTATTACTTTTGATATTATTTTGGAATTATTGATAACGTTTAATTATTACTACAATCATAAATATCATCATCTTTATTATCTTTATCATTATCATCATTATCATCATCATTATCATCCCAATCATCATCAGGTTCACAGTACTAATTACTCTACACATTATATCCGATGACTTTAATATTACCAGTATCATCATTAACATTAATATTATTATTTTCATCAGCATCATCATTATTATCATCGTCATTATTATTTTGAGTCTCTAAATTCTTTTTAGGATCATTATAATCGTTTTTAATAAAATAAGCATCATTATTTCTATTTTCATTAACATAATCAACATCATCATCATCATTGTTATCATCATCAAATTAGTTATCATTATCTTTACCATCATGATTACTATTATCATCATCATTATTATCATTATCATTATTATAATTATCGTCATCATCATCATTATAGTCATTATTATTATCATCAACACTATCATCCTCGTTAACAACACTAATAAAATATCATCATCTTCATTGTTATCATCATCACAATGATCAACAGTCATAAATATTTTTCACATTATATCAAATGTCATTAATATTACTAGTTTTATCAATAACATTATTATTATCATTATCATCATCATCATCAACATCATCATCATCATCGTCATTATTATTATGAGTCTCTAAATTCTGATAAATATTATTATCACATTCGATAACATTATGCCTGTAAGTATTATTTTTAGGATAATTATTATCGTTTTTATTACCATAACCATCATTATTTTTATAATTATTATCATTATCAAAATTATTATCAACATCATCATCATCATCGTCAATCTTATCATCAGTCTCTCAAATCTGATTTGTATTATTGCAATATTAAATGACATTATCACTTTTAGTATTTTTTAAGATCGTCATCATCGTATTTAGTATTACCAGAATCGACAGCATCATTATTAACTTTATCATCATTATCAATATTATCATCATCTTCATCACAATCATTATCAGTCTCACGATCATAAAATATCTAAATATTTTGTCCGATGACATCACTATTACCAGTATCGTTATCATCATGATAATAATGAAAAGATTAATAATGATGATAATAACGATGTAATTAATTATATTATTAATAATGATGATAATGATAATGATGATAATGATAATGACGATAACAATAATAATTATACCAATAATAATAATGACAATTAAATTTATTGAGGTTAAAATAATTTGAATGATTAAATTAATAAAAAGAATAACAATAATCACAATGATAGTTACAATAATAATACTGTTAATATCACTGTCATCTGATATAATGTACAAAATATTTATGACTGTGAGACAGATGCTGATTGTGATATCGATAATGATGATCATGATGATAAAAGTGATGATTATAATAATGATGGTAATAATGATGAGAATAACGATAAAAATATTGATCAAGATGATGACAATTATGATGATAACGATGATGATAAACCTGAAAAAAATACTTAAAATAATAATGTTCTTTGATACATAAAAAAGAATAATCAAAATTAGGAAACAGATGATAATAATGACGATTATGGTGGTGTTGATAATGGATATGATTACGATGATCATAATGATAACCATGATAATGATGATAACGATGATGATGATGATAATAATAATTATAATATTAGTGATGGTAATAATAACGATATCAATAATGATTATTCTGAAAATAAATTAAAAAGTAATAGTGTTATCTGAGAGAATCATCATGATAATCAGGATTAAGAGACTGATAATATTAATTAAAATAATGATAATGATAATAATGATGATGATTATAATGATGATAATATTGATAATGATGATGTTAATAATAACGGTAATAATGACAATAACGATAATCATGATACTATGAAAAATACTTGAAGTTATTATGTCATTAAATATAATAATCACATAATTAGGATTAAGAGACTAATGATAATTGTGACGATGATAATAATAAAGATATTAATAATAATAATAATGATAATGATAATGATAACAATTAAGATAATAATGATAAAAGTACAAATAATAAAACTAATTGTAATGATAGAATTAAATAAAATAGTGATAGTAATCAGAGCTAAGAGACTGATCACTGGTAGGACGATGATAAAGATGATAATAATGAAAATAGCGATGATAATAATAATGATGATAATGATGATGATAATGATATTAATTAAAGTGTTAATAATAACGATAATAATGATGGTACTGATAATGATAGTGAGGATAATGATGTTGATGATTACCATAACAATGATATTGATATTTATGTTGATGATAATGTGAATGGTAAGACTTATAGTGATAATAATATCGAATATTATAATAATATTGATCAGAATTGAGAGACTGATAATAATAATGACAATGACAATGATAATGATGATGATGACTAATATATTAATATATACTAATATATACTAATAATATCATCGCTATTAATATCATTATTATTATATTTATTACCATCACGAGAATCACTATCTTTGACTTAATCACTATTAATATAATCCTTAACTTTATCAACTTCATAATAAACATTATTATTATCATCATCATTATCGTCGTCAACACCATCATCGTTGTTATTATTATTGTCATAATTACTATCATCATTTCTTTTTTTTTTTTTTTAACTTCTTGGCAACATCGGCATCAGGAGTCGATTTCAGCCAATATCATTATCCCTAATATTATCATCGTCATTCTTTAAAATTATAATATATTATATTATAAATATTACATGTTATAACCTTTAGTATTATTAATATTATATTTATTATTAAAATTATTATTAACACAATTTATCATTTTTTAAATAGCAATATTATTATCATCATTATTGTCATTATTATTATCATTATTATCAATACCTTAATTACCAACATTTCTGACATCATCATAATTGCTAATATTTATCTCATCATTATCTCATAATCATCGAAAAATATTATTATCGTCTCGATTAACTTTATTATTTACGTAATTTTGATTAATATAATTATCATAATTATCATCATAATCATTATCATCATCATTATCATTATCATTATTACCATCATCGTATTATTATCATCAGTCGTTTTACCCTGATTATTATTATTATTATTATATTTGATGACATCACTTTAAGCATTATTCTTGGGATCAATATTATCGTTATCATTTTTTTTACTATCATCAATTTCAATATTTTTAACATCGTCATCATCATCATCATCACCATTATAATCATCATCATTATCATTATCATCATTATTATTTTTATTGTTTTATTCATTATCATTATCTTCATAATTATTATTATAATTCTTATTTGTAGCCACTTACTAAGTATTATCGTTAAAATTATATTTTTTAACGTTATCATTAACCAATATTTTTGCTTTTATCATCTTTAATTACTATATAGAACGCCATCATTAGAATCACTAAAGTTAACCTAATCACTATTATTATAATTATTAACTTTATCAACATCATGATAAAAATTATCATTATTATTATTATTATCACTATAATTAATTTTATTGTCATCATTATTATATTTATGAATGTTATCATTTTTATCATCATTATCATCACCATTATCTTCATCATCATAATTATCGTCATCATTATCATTACTATAATTAATGTCATTATCGTCGTCATTATTATAATCTTCTTTATCATCATAATCATCATTACTACAATTATCGTCATTATTATCATCAGTCTCTTTAATCTAAATATGATTATTATAATATTCGATAACATTATTACTTTCAGTATTCTTTTAGGATTATTATTATCGTTATAATTATTATAACCATAACGTACATCATCATTATGAACATCTTCATCATTTTCATCATGATCATCATTATCATCACTATCATCATCAGTTTTACATTCGTAAATATTCTTTACATTATATCCGATAACATTAGGATTGCCAGTATCAATTTTAACCATTATCAATAGTCACCATTATCATCATTATAATCACCATTATTATCATAATTATCATCAGTCTCTCAAATTTATTTATTATTCTCATAATATTCGATGACCATATATTTAAGTATTTTTTTTAGAATCATCATTGTAATCATTTTTTTCCCATGATCAACATTATCATGATTAACATCATTAACAATATCGTTATTCTTATCATCATCAATAACGTCATTATCATCATCATTATTGACACTATAATTAATTTTACTCTCATTATTGTCATCATCGTCATCATCAACATTATTATTATTACTATTATTATCATCATCATCACCGTCATTATTATCATCAGTTTCCTAATTCCAAATATTCTTATTAGTGTATTTAATGACATTACCGTTTTTAGTAATATTATTAGGATCATCGAAATCGTTATAAATAATAATATGACCATCATAAATATCATTATCCTTATCAGCATCATCATCATCGTTATCAGTACCATTATTGTCATAATTGTTATCATTATCGTCATTATCGTTATTATTATTATTATTATTACTACAGATACCTTCATCTTAATTATCAACATCATCATTTTTATCTTCATCATTATCATCATTATCGTCATCATCATCATTATTATTATTTCCACCACGTTTTATAATCATCTTCCTAATTATTATCATTATTATCATCAGTCTCTTAATTCTGATCATGATAATTATTTGTCACGTACAGTATGTATGGAACATACTACGTGGGATGAGCTTCAGCTATTAGTATTAGGAAGGAGCACAAGTGGGGGAAGAGAGAGCATAAAAAGGCCCGCAGCAGTGGCCACTGGGCTCTTGAACGTCGGGACTAGAAGGAGGTGAGTCGCGATAAGTCACCCGGGACCGCAAAGCGCCTTTCCTCAAGGAATATAGCAATAAAGTGATTGATTGAGTTTAACTGCCGCGTTGTTATTAAGCACCCCGAACCTTTAGAATCCTACGTAACAGTTTTGGTGCTAAGTGTGAGGTAGGTTTTGTTGCGAGATAAAATTTTTTTTTACACGTGATATTTCGGAATTTTCGGGCAACAATCGGGAAGCACACATAGTGCAGTGCAACAACAGGCGCAGAAAATTCAAGGCAGTCACCTGCAGCTACTATCGAGTAAGGAAGGACTAGGGTCAACATCCAGTTTTAAAAGGAACTATCGTAAAGAGGATGACTTGGAGTATATTGGCGTTCACCGTCTTGTGCCTTCTTTCAGAGTAAGTAATAATTCTATTTATCATCCCAAATATATATACTTATTGTCCCTCGGGTATTTAGCAAAGGAAACGACGTACAATATAAAATAATACTTAACCCGAATACGGCTAGTTCCGCTCGTTTTAGAAGCCAGTAAAATAGAAATACAGAATCGGAAATAAAATAAGGATCCTTTTTTTTCTATTATTTCTTCGTGCGTGGACTGAAAGCAACTAATATAATTAAGCTCACATCACTCTAATATATAAAAAAAAGGGGGAAGGAAATAATGATGTCCGACTACGGGGAGGAGATTGATAACGGTAGGAATGGTTTAAACGAAACTTTTTCCATGACACAGGAAGATTCAGATACAATAACGGTTATGCTTGAACACGACCCCGAATCGTATGCACTCTATGAGAAGATGGATAAGAAAAATCAAGTTCTTATGTTAAAGATATTTAAAAATATAAAACCAAAAATTTCATTTAAGAAAAATCCTAATACAAAATTAGCAGAGCCAACGAACGAAACAGCAGAAATAGAGATGTTGGAAATGGCACCAGAAAAATCAGAATTAAAAGAGAATGCGATTAAGGAGAACATAGGGGTAGACAGGAAACGTGATCAATTAGGCGTGGAAGGGCTAGGCAAAACGAGTTGGCAGGAAAAGTATACCAAACGGCAAGAACAAGAAAATACAAACAGTGAACAACCTTTTATACCATTCTGCGATTGGCCACCTCTGCATTCAAATGACAAAAATTATAACTACTATACATCAAACAATAGGACAGATAGGCTGAGGTTTGGATACGAAGAAAATCATAATGACGTGTATATAAATACAGAATACCTTTTTCCTGTGTGTGACCGACCAACCGAGCTGCCGATAAATAATCAGGCAGAATCTTTTCAAAGGACACAAAGTAACATACGCGATAACCCTCAGTATCAAACCATGCAATTTTTTCCTAGTAATAGGCAACAAACAGGGGTACCGTTAGCCTTAGGCTCGAATCTTAATATATTAGGCTACCTAAACAACGCAGTAAATGGTATACCACTGTATAATGAAGACCCCGTGCAGTTCCCCTTATTTGAGCAAATGGTAAGGATGATAAAGGGAACAATACCTGCCCAGTATGAAAAATATTTTATAGGACTTTTGGGAAATAAATTGCGAGGCATAGCGGACGATCAATTCTGCACGCGATTATCGTTATTTAATTCGATTGACGAGCTTCTGTCGGCTCTATCACGAAGATTCAATAAAATATGAGGAATAGACACTTGCAGCGGAGCTTAAAACTGTCACGCAATGGAATAACGAATTAATTATGGAATATTGCGGGCGAGTCCAGCGACTAAACAATGGAACATGATGGCACATGAGGCGAACCCATACTCGATGCGGGCCGAGAAAGACGCGTCGAAAAAGAGATCAGACAGTGAAGCAGTGAGGCAGTTTCTGTACGAATTAAAGGCACCGTATAACTGGAACGTCGCAGGGTTCCAACCAAAAACGCTAGAGGAGGCTATTGGAGCTGCCATTACTGTAGATAATGAATTAAGCCTCCGCCGCTCAATGATAGTGCAAAAGAGCAGATTGAGAGCAAATAACGCCGAGAGACGGTATGACGCCATGGTGGGCCTTATCGGTAGCGACGCACCCGTGGGGAAGTCAGATACGGACGAGTGGGACGGTGTGGCTGATGTAAAATACTGTTCGTATTGTCGAGAGCACGGCGCCCATTCTACTAGTGGATGTGAAAAATTGTGGCAAGATGCAAAAGAAGGAATAATAAAAAATCCTAACGTTGACGAAAAACCAAAAAAAGAAACAATAGAAGAAGGAGGATGGTATGATAGGAAGGTAGCGTATAATGATTATCACCGTCGGTATGGAAACGATAGGATTTTTGATAGACAACAAGGGAATAATGGTAAAAGGCCTTACAACCAAGGGAATCGCTACCAGGGAAGAAAATATAACTACGATAGTAATAATTATTATAACAATAATAATAACATTAATAATGATCATCATTATAATAATTATCATTATGAGCGTCTTTGTTATCATAAATATCATCATTATTATTTCTATAATCAATTTTATGGTCATCATCATTATCTACATGTATGTAATCATTTTTATAATTTTATCATCATCATCGTTATCATCAATATTATCATCATCATTATCATTCTCTTTATTATTATTATCATCATCATTGCCACCATTATCGTCATTATTTGTGAGTCCCTCAAATCTAAATATTATTATTATAATATTTGATGACATCATTACTTTTAGTATTATTCAAGAATTATCAATAACGTTTAATTATTATTACAATGATAAATATCATCATCTTTATCATCTTTATCATTATCATCATTATCATCATCATTATCATCCCAATCATCATCATCAGGTTCACAGTACTAATTATTCTACACTTTATATCCGATGACTTTAATATTACCAGTATCATCATTAATATTAATATTATTATTTTCATCAGCATCATCATTATTATCATCGTCATTATTATTATGAGTCTCTAAATTCTTTTTAGGATCATTATAATCGTTTTTATTAAAATAAGCATCATTATTTCTATTTTCATTATCATAATCAACATCATCATCATCATTGTTATCATCATCAAATTAGTTATCATTATCTTTACCATCATTATTACGATCATCATCATCATTATCATTATCATTATCATTATTATAATTATCGTCATCATCATCATTATAGTCATCATTATTATCATCATTAACACTATCATCGTCATTAACATCACTAATAAAATATCATCATCTTCATTGTTATCATCATCACAATGATCAACTGTCATAAATATTTTTCACATAATATCAAATGTCATTAATATTACTAGTTTTATCAATAACATTATTATTATCATTATCATCATCATCATCAACATCATCAACATCGTCATCATCATCGTCATTATTATTATGAGTCTCTAAATTCTGATAAATATTATTATCACATTCGATGACATTATGACTAAGTATTATTTTTAGGATAATTATTATCGTTTTTATTACTATAACCATCATAATTTTTATTATTATTATTATCAAAATTATTATTAACGTTATCATCATCTTCATCACCATTACCACCATCGTCATTATTATCATCAGTCTCTTAATTCTAATTGTTATTACTAATTTTATAACGAATAACATAATCACTTCCAGTATTATTTGTAACATTATTATCGTATCATCATTGTTATCATCATTAAAATTGTTATTTCTATCATTACTAACAATTATATCATCATCATTTATATCATCATAATCATCATCATTGTGGATTTCATTATTTCATTATTATTATCATTATTATCACTTTAATTAATTTTATCATAATATCATCATTATCATCATCATCATCATCATCACATTCAGCCCCGCAGTTACTAACATTTTCGACATATCCGATAATATTATTGTTACTAGTATGATCATCATCATTATTATCATTACTAACATCATTGTTATTGTTATTATTATCATCATCATCATCAGTATCATCATTGTCATGAATATCACCAGTCTCTCAATTCTGATGATTTTTATCATAATATATCATTAAATATTATAAAATATGTCAACACAGTTTCTTTCAAAGTATTTTTTTATGATCTTCATCATCGTTATTATTATTATTACCACATTCAACTGTCTTCTAACATCATCATCATTATATTTAATATCAGCATCATTATCACAATCATCGTCAGTCTGACAGTCAAAAATATTTTGCACATTGTATCCTATGACATTAATATTACAGGTATTATAATTATTATGGTCATTTTTTATCATCATTTTTTTCGTCATCTTTATCATTAATATTATTATAAATCTTATTAATTTTATCGTCATTATCATCATTACCATTATCGTTATTTATATTATCTGTCCCTCGATTTTAATTATTATTATTATTTTGTTAAATAACATTATAAAACCATCAGTAATGTTTTTAGGATCATCATTACAGTTATTTTTATTAATACCATAATAAATATTATTATTATTTTTCTTATCATCGTCATTATCATCATTATTATAATTATCATCATCATTCGCGTGTTTGTCTTATGATATGATTATTCATTATCATTATTATTATCACTATAATCAATTGTATCGTCATTATCATTATCTACATGAATGTTATCATCATATTCATTATTATTATAATTGTTTTTTATTTTTATCAGTCTCTTAATACTGTTTATTATTATTATTTTATTTAATAACATTATTAGTTTTAGTAATATTTTTCGAATCATCATCAATATTATCATTATTACTATAGTAATTATCATCGTTATTATTTATTATTACCATGTAAATATTATCATCATTATTATTATCATTAAAATTATCGTCTCCATCATTTCTAGAATCAATATCATTATCATTGTCATCATCATCATCATCATCATCATTATCATCATCATCGTCGTCGTCGTCATCATTATGATCATCATAATCACTATCATTGTCATTATCATCATCAGTCGCTTAATTCTCATCATTATTATTATAATTATTATTATTATTGTTATTATTATTAATTTAGATAACATTGTCACTTATAGTATGCTTCATAGAATCTTCTTAATTGTAATTATTATTATTACCATCATTAATATTATTATCATTATCATTATCAACATCATCATTATCCTTCTTATTATCATCATAATTATCATTACTATTATTGTCTTTTTTATAATCAGTCTCTCAAATTTTATTATTATTCTTATAATATATGATGACAACATAGGTTCAAGTTTTTCGTTAGGATCTTCATCATCGTTATTATAATTATTACTATAATTAGCATGGCATTTTTAACATCATCATCATTATATTTAATATCATTAAAATTATTACAATGATAATCAGTCTCAATCATAAATTTTCTGCACATTATAATCGATGACTATAATATTACAAGTATCATAATCATTATAGTTATTTTTTATAATACCATTGTTTCCGTTATTTTTATTATTATTATTATGATACCTTTTTTAATTTTATCGTCATTAGTATCATCATTACCATCATAGTAATTTATATCATCAATCTCTCAATTCTGATTATTATTATTATTCCATAAGATAACATTATTACTTTTAGTAATATTTTGAGCATTATTATTATTGTTTTTATTATTATTACCGTTAACAACATTATTATTATCCTTCACATTATCATCTACATGGTTATCATTATCATCATTATTGTCATTTTCACCATCGTCAATATTATTATCAGTCTCTTAATTCTAATTAGTATTATCATATTAAGAAACATTCTCAGTTTTAGTATTATTTTTAAAATCATCATCATCGTTATCATTATTATTGTAATAATCATCATCAACATCATTATTATTTTTATATTAATATCATCATCATTATTATCATCTTCATCATCATTATCATAATCATCACCATAATGAATATTATTATCATTATCATCATTAGCTTTAACATTATTATCATCATCATTGTCATAAGTATCATCAGATTCTCAATCCCGATTATTTTTATTATCATTTTAGTTAACATAATTACTTTTAATATTATTTGTAGAATCATAATCATCGTTATTATTATGATTATAATCATCATAATTGTCATTATTATCACCATTATCGTGATTATTATTATCAGTCTCTTGGATCAGATAATGATTATTATAATATTCAATGACATATAAACTTTAAGTATTTTTTTCAGGTTCATTATCATTGTTATCATTATTATTACCACGATTATCTTTATCATTATTAACATCGTCATCATTATCATCATTTTTGTCATCACCATTATCATCATCATCATCATTATCATTATCATCATTATCATCACATCAGTATCGTCGTCATTATAACCATCATTAGTCTCACATCCCTAATCATTCTTCACATTATATAAGATAACTTTAATATAACTAATATAGTCCTTATTATTATTATCATTATTATTATTAATATCATAAGTTTCTTAATTCTACTTACTATATTCATTACATATGATGACATCACAATAAGTATTATTATAAGGTTAATCATCAGTATCATCATTATGATTATCATTATCATTGTCATCATTACCATCATCGTCATTAATATTATCAGTCTTTTAATTCTGAATATTATTATTATTATTCAATCCAATAACTTTATTACTATCAGTATTACTTTCAGGAAAATCATTCTTGTTATCATCATTGATATTATTATCATTATCGGTGTTTATCATCATTATCATCTTCATCATCATCATAATCATCATCATCATCATTATCATTATGGTCATAATTATTAATAGTTTCTCGAATCTGATAATCATTATTATAATAGTTTATAACATTATCTTTTTCAGTATTTTTATAGAATCATCATCATCGTAATTACTATTATAACTTTCTTAGTCTCACGCTCATGATTATTAACCACATTATATTTAATTTCATTCATGTAACCAGTATTATTATTATCATCATTATTATAATAATCATCATTATTAGCGTCTTTGTCATCATAAATATTATCATTATTATCACTATAATCAATTTTACGGTCGTCATCATTATCTACATGTATGTAATCATTATTATAATTATTATCATCGTTATCGTTGTCATCAATATTATCATCATCATTATCATTATCTTTATCATTATCATCATGATCATAACCACCATTATCGTCATTATTCATCAGTCCCTCAAATCTAAATATTATTATTATAATATTCGATGACATTATTACTTTTGATATTATTTTGGAATTATTGATAACGTTTAATTATTACTACAATCATAAATATCATCATCTTTATTATCTTTATCATTATCATCATTATCATCATCATTATCATCCCAATCATCATCAGGTTCACAGTACTAATTACTCTACACATTATATCCGATGACTTTAATATTACCAGTATCATCATTAACATTAATATTATTATTTTCATCAGCATCATCATTATTATCATCGTCATTATTATTTTGAGTCTCTAAATTCTTTTTAGGATCATTATAATCGTTTTTAATAAAATAAGCATCATTATTTCTATTTTCATTAACATAATCAACATCATCATCATCATTGTTATCATCATCAAATTAGTTATCATTATCTTTACCATCATGATTACTATTATCATCATCATTATTATCATTATCATTATTATAATTATCGTCATCATCATCATTATAGTCATTATTATTATCATCAACACTATCATCCTCGTTAACAACACTAATAAAATATCATCATCTTCATTGTTATCATCATCACAATGATCAACAGTCATAAATATTTTTCACATTATATCAAATGTCATTAATATTACTAGTTTTATCAATAACATTATTATTATCATTATCATCATCATCATCAACATCATCATCATCATCGTCATTATTATTATGAGTCTCTAAATTCTGATAAATATTATTATCACATTCGATAACATTATGCCTGTAAGTATTATTTTTAGGATAATTATTATCGTTTTTATTACCATAACCATCATTATTTTTATAATTATTATCATTATCAAAATTATTATCAACATCATCATCATCATCGTCAATCTTATCATCAGTCTCTCAAATCTGATTTGTATTATTGCAATATTAAATGACATTATCACTTTTAGTATTTTTTAAGATCGTCATCATCGTATTTAGTATTACCAGAATCGACAGCATCATTATTAACTTTATCATCATTATCAATATTATCATCATCTTCATCACAATCATTATCAGTCTCACGATCATAAAATATCTAAATATTTTGTCCGATGACATCACTATTACCAGTATCGTTATCATCATGATAATAATGAAAAGATTAATAATGATGATAATAACGATGTAATTAATTATATTATTAATAATGATGATAATGATAATGATGATAATGATAATGACGATAACAATAATAATTATACCAATAATAATAATGACAATTAAATTTATTGAGGTTAAAATAATTTGAATGATTAAATTAATAAAAAGAATAACAATAATCACAATGATAGTTACAATAATAATACTGTTAATATCACTGTCATCTGATATAATGTACAAAATATTTATGACTGTGAGACAGATGCTGATTGTGATATCGATAATGATGATCATGATGATAAAAGTGATGATTATAATAATGATGGTAATAATGATGAGAATAACGATAAAAATATTGATCAAGATGATGACAATTATGATGATAACGATGATGATAAACCTGAAAAAAATACTTAAAATAATAATGTTCTTTGATACATAAAAAAGAATAATCAAAATTAGGAAACAGATGATAATAATGACGATTATGGTGGTGTTGATAATGGATATGATTACGATGATCATAATGATAACCATGATAATGATGATAACGATGATGATGATGATAATAATAATTATAATATTAGTGATGGTAATAATAACGATATCAATAATGATTATTCTGAAAATAAATTAAAAAGTAATAGTGTTATCTGAGAGAATCATCATGATAATCAGGATTAAGAGACTGATAATATTAATTAAAATAATGATAATGATAATAATGATGATGATTATAATGATGATAATATTGATAATGATGATGTTAATAATAACGGTAATAATGACAATAACGATAATCATGATACTATGAAAAATACTTGAAGTTATTATGTCATTAAATATAATAATCACATAATTAGGATTAAGAGACTAATGATAATTGTGACGATGATAATAATAAAGATATTAATAATAATAATAATGATAATGATAATGATAACAATTAAGATAATAATGATAAAAGTACAAATAATAAAACTAATTGTAATGATAGAATTAAATAAAATAATGATAGTAATCAGAGCTAAGAGACTGATCACTGGTAGGACGATGATAAAGATGATAATAATGAAAATAGCGATGATAATAATAATGATGATAATGATGATGATAATGATATTAATTAAAGTGTTAATAATAACGATAATAATGATGGTACTGATAATGATAGTGAGGATAATGATGTTGATGATTACCATAACAATGATATTGATATTTATGTTGATGATAATGTGAATGGTAAGACTTATAGTGATAATAATATCGAATATTATAATAATATTGATCAGAATTGAGAGACTGATAATAATAATGACAATGACAATGATAATGATGATGATGACTAATATATTAATATATACTAATATATACTAATAATATCATCGCTATTAATATCATTATTATTATATTTATTACCATCACGAGAATCACTATCTTTGACTTAATCACTATTAATATAATCCTTAACTTTATCAACTTCATAATAAACATTATTATTATCATCATCATTATCGTCGTCAACACCATCATCGTTGTTATTATTATTGTCATAATTACTATCATCATTTCTTTTTTTTTTTTTTTAACTTCTTGGCAACATCGGCATCAGGAGTCGATTTCAGCCAATATCATTATCCCTAATATTATCATCGTCATTCTTTAAAATTATAATATATTATATTATAAATATTACATGTTATAACCTTTAGTATTATTAATATTATATTTATTATTAAAATTATTATTAACACAATTTATCATTTTTTAAATAGCAATATTATTATCATCATTATTGTCATTATTATTATCATTATTATCAATACCTTAATTACCAACATTTCTGACATCATCATAATTGCTAATATTTATCTCATCATTATCTCATAATCATCGAAAAATATTATTATCGTCTCGATTAACTTTATTATTTACGTAATTTTGATTAATATAATTATCATAATTATCATCATAATCATTATCATCATCATTATCATTATCATTATTACCATCATCGTATTATTATCATCAGTCGTTTTACCCTGATTATTATTATTATTATTATATTTGATGACATCACTTTAAGCATTATTCTTGGGATCAATATTATCGTTATCATTTTTTTTACTATCATCAATTTCAATATTTTTAACATCGTCATCATCATCATCATCACCATTATAATCATCATCATTATCATTATCATCATTATTATTTTTATTGTTTTATTCATTATCATTATCTTCATAATTATTATTATAATTCTTATTTGTAGCCACTTACTAAGTATTATCGTTAAAATTATATTTTTTAACGTTATCATTAACCAATATTTTTGCTTTTATCATCTTTAATTACTATATAGAACGCCATCATTAGAATCACTAAAGTTAACCTAATCACTATTATTATAATTATTAACTTTATCAACATCATGATAAAAATTATCATTATTATTATTATTATCACTATAATTAATTTTATTGTCATCATTATTATATTTATGAATGTTATCATTTTTATCATCATTATCATCACCATTATCTTCATCATCATAATTATCGTCATCATTATCATTACTATAATTAATGTCATTATCGTCGTCATTATTATAATCTTCTTTATCATCATAATCATCATTACTACAATTATCGTCATTATTATCATCAGTCTCTTTAATCTAAATATGATTATTATAATATTCGATAACATTATTACTTTCAGTATTCTTTTAGGATTATTATTATCGTTATAATTATTATAACCATAACGTACATCATCATTATGAACATCTTCATCATTTTCATCATGATCATCATTATCATCACTATCATCATCAGTTTTACATTCGTAAATATTCTTTACATTATATCCGATAACATTAGGATTGCCAGTATCAATTTTAACCATTATCAATAGTCACCATTATCATCATTATAATCACCATTATTATCATAATTATCATCAGTCTCTCAAATTTATTTATTATTCTCATAATATTCGATGACCATATATTTAAGTATTTTTTTTAGAATCATCATTGTAATCATTTTTTTCCCATGATCAACATTATCATGATTAACATCATTAACAATATCGTTATTCTTATCATCATCAATAACGTCATTATCATCATCATTATTGACACTATAATTAATTTTACTCTCATTATTGTCATCATCGTCATCATCAACATTATTATTATTACTATTATTATCATCATCATCACCGTCATTATTATCATCAGTTTCCTAATTCCAAATATTCTTATTAGTGTATTTAATGACATTACCGTTTTTAGTAATATTATTAGGATCATCGAAATCGTTATAAATAATAATATGACCATCATAAATATCATTATCCTTATCAGCATCATCATCATCGTTATCAGTACCATTATTGTCATAATTGTTATCATTATCGTCATTATCGTTATTATTATTATTATTATTACTACAGATACCTTCATCTTAATTATCAACATCATCATTTTTATCTTCATCATTATCATCATTATCGTCATCATCATCATTATTATTATTTCCACCACGTTTTATAATCATCTTCCTAATTATTATCATTATTATCATCAGTCTCTTAATTCTGATCATGATAATTATTTGTCACGTACAGTATGTATGGAACATACTACGTGGGATGAGCTTCAGCTATTAGTATTAGGAAGGAGCACAAGTGGGGGAAGAGAGAGCATAAAAAGGCCCGCAGCAGTGGCCACTGGGCTCTTGAACGTCGGGACTAGAAGGAGGTGAGTCGCGATAAGTCACCCGGGACCGCAAAGCGCCTTTCCTCAAGGAATATAGCAATAAAGTGATTGATTGAGTTTAACTGCCGCGTTGTTATTAAGCACCCCGAACCTTTAGAATCCTACGTAACAGTTTTGGTGCTAAGTGTGAGGTAGGTTTTGTTGCGAGATAAAATTTTTTTTTACACGTGATATTTCGGAATTTTCGGGCAACAATCGGGAAGCACACATAGTGCAGTGCAACAACAGGCGCAGAAAATTCAAGGCAGTCACCTGCAGCTACTATCGAGTAAGGAAGGACTAGGGTCAACATCCAGTTTTAAAAGGAACTATCGTAAAGAGGATGACTTGGAGTATATTGGCGTTCACCGTCTTGTGCCTTCTTTCAGAGTAAGTAATAATTCTATTTATCATCCCAAATATATATACTTATTGTCCCTCGGGTATTTAGCAAAGGAAACGACGTACAATATAAAATAATACTTAACCCGAATACGGCTAGTTCCGCTCGTTTTAGAAGCCAGTAAAATAGAAATACAGAATCGGAAATAAAATAAGGATCCTTTTTTTTCTATTATTTCTTCGTGCGTGGACTGAAAGCAACTAATATAATTAAGCTCACATCACTCTAATATATAAAAAAAAGGGGGAAGGAAATAATGATGTCCGACTACGGGGAGGAGATTGATAACGGTAGGAATGGTTTAAACGAAACTTTTTCCATGACACAGGAAGATTCAGATACAATAACGGTTATGCTTGAACACGACCCCGAATCGTATGCACTCTATGAGAAGATGGATAAGAAAAATCAAGTTCTTATGTTAAAGATATTTAAAAATATAAAACCAAAAATTTCATTTAAGAAAAATCCTAATACAAAATTAGCAGAGCCAACGAACGAAACAGCAGAAATAGAGATGTTGGAAATGGCACCAGAAAAATCAGAATTAAAAGAGAATGCGATTAAGGAGAACATAGGGGTAGACAGGAAACGTGATCAATTAGGCGTGGAAGGGCTAGGCAAAACGAGTTGGCAGGAAAAGTATACCAAACGGCAAGAACAAGAAAATACAAACAGTGAACAACCTTTTATACCATTCTGCGATTGGCCACCTCTGCATTCAAATGACAAAAATTATAACTACTATACATCAAACAATAGGACAGATAGGCTGAGGTTTGGATACGAAGAAAATCATAATGACGTGTATATAAATACAGAATACCTTTTTCCTGTGTGTGACCGACCAACCGAGCTGCCGATAAATAATCAGGCAGAATCTTTTCAAAGGACACAAAGTAACATACGCGATAACCCTCAGTATCAAACCATGCAATTTTTTCCTAGTAATAGGCAACAAACAGGGGTACCGTTAGCCTTAGGCTCGAATCTTAATATATTAGGCTACCTAAACAACGCAGTAAATGGTATACCACTGTATAATGAAGACCCCGTGCAGTTCCCCTTATTTGAGCAAATGGTAAGGATGATAAAGGGAACAATACCTGCCCAGTATGAAAAATATTTTATAGGACTTTTGGGAAATAAATTGCGAGGCATAGCGGACGATCAATTCTGCACGCGATTATCGTTATTTAATTCGATTGACGAGCTTCTGTCGGCTCTATCACGAAGATTCAATAAAATATGAGGAATAGACACTTGCAGCGGAGCTTAAAACTGTCACGCAATGGAATAACGAATTAATTATGGAATATTGCGGGCGAGTCCAGCGACTAAACAATGGAACATGATGGCACATGAGGCGAACCCATACTCGATGCGGGCCGAGAAAGACGCGTCGAAAAAGAGATCAGACAGTGAAGCAGTGAGGCAGTTTCTGTACGAATTAAAGGCACCGTATAACTGGAACGTCGCAGGGTTCCAACCAAAAACGCTAGAGGAGGCTATTGGAGCTGCCATTACTGTAGATAATGAATTAAGCCTCCGCCGCTCAATGATAGTGCAAAAGAGCAGATTGAGAGCAAATAACGCCGAGAGACGGTATGACGCCATGGTGGGCCTTATCGGTAGCGACGCACCCGTGGGGAAGTCAGATACGGACGAGTGGGACGGTGTGGCTGATGTAAAATACTGTTCGTATTGTCGAGAGCACGGCGCCCATTCTACTAGTGGATGTGAAAAATTGTGGCAAGATGCAAAAGAAGGAATAATAAAAAATCCTAACGTTGACGAAAAACCAAAAAAAGAAACAATAGAAGAAGGAGGATGGTATGATAGGAAGGTAGCGTATAATGATTATCACCGTCGGTATGGAAACGATAGGATTTTTGATAGACAACAAGGGAATAATGGTAAAAGGCCTTACAACCAAGGGAATCGCTACCAGGGAAGAAAATATAACTACGATAGTAATAATTATTATAACAATAATAATAACATTAATAATGATCATCATTATAATAATTATCATTATGAGCGTCTTTGTTATCATAAATATCATCATTATTATTTCTATAATCAATTTTATGGTCATCATCATTATCTACATGTATGTAATCATTTTTATAATTTTATCATCATCATCGTTATCATCAATATTATCATCATCATTATCATTCTCTTTATTATTATTATCATCATCATTGCCACCATTATCGTCATTATTTGTGAGTCCCTCAAATCTAAATATTATTATTATAATATTTGATGACATCATTACTTTTAGTATTATTCAAGAATTATCAATAACGTTTAATTATTATTACAATGATAAATATCATCATCTTTATCATCTTTATCATTATCATCATTATCATCATCATTATCATCCCAATCATCATCATCAGGTTCACAGTACTAATTATTCTACACTTTATATCCGATGACTTTAATATTACCAGTATCATCATTAATATTAATATTATTATTTTCATCAGCATCATCATTATTATCATCGTCATTATTATTATGAGTCTCTAAATTCTTTTTAGGATCATTATAATCGTTTTTATTAAAATAAGCATCATTATTTCTATTTTCATTATCATAATCAACATCATCATCATCATTGTTATCATCATCAAATTAGTTATCATTATCTTTACCATCATTATTACGATCATCATCATCATTATCATTATCATTATCATTATTATAATTATCGTCATCATCATCATTATAGTCATCATTATTATCATCATTAACACTATCATCGTCATTAACATCACTAATAAAATATCATCATCTTCATTGTTATCATCATCACAATGATCAACTGTCATAAATATTTTTCACATAATATCAAATGTCATTAATATTACTAGTTTTATCAATAACATTATTATTATCATTATCATCATCATCATCAACATCATCAACATCGTCATCATCATCGTCATTATTATTATGAGTCTCTAAATTCTGATAAATATTATTATCACATTCGATGACATTATGACTAAGTATTATTTTTAGGATAATTATTATCGTTTTTATTACTATGACCATCATAATTTTTATTATTATTATTATCAAAATTATTATTAACGTTATCATCATCTTCATCACCATTACCACCATCGTCATTATTATCATCAGTCTCTTAATTCTAATTGTTATTACTAATTTTATAACGAATAACATAATCACTTCCAGTATTATTTGTAACATTATTATCGTATCATCATTGTTATCATCATTAAAATTGTTATTTCTATCATTACTAACAATTATATCATCATCATTTATATCATCATAATCATCATCATTGTGGATTTCATTATTTCATTATTATTATCATTATTATCACTTTAATTAATTTTATCATAATATCATCATTATCATCATCATCATCATCATCACATTCAGCCCCGCAGTTACTAACATTTTCGACATATCCGATAATATTATTGTTACTAGTATGATCATCATCATTATTATCATTACTAACATCATTGTTATTGTTATTATTATCATCATCATCATCAGTATCATCATTGTCATGAATATCACCAGTCTCTCAATTCTGATGATTTTTATCATAATATATCATTAAATATTATAAAATATGTCAACACAGTTTCTTTCAAAGTATTTTTTTATGATCTTCATCATCGTTATTATTATTATTACCACATTCAACTGTCTTCTAACATCATCATCATTATATTTAATATCAGCATCATTATCACAATCATCGTCAGTCTGACAGTCAAAAATATTTTGCACATTGTATCCTATGACATTAATATTACAGGTATTATAATTATTATGGTCATTTTTTATCATCATTTTTTTCGTCATCTTTATCATTAATATTATTATAAATCTTATTAATTTTATCGTCATTATCATCATTACCATTATCGTTATTTATATTATCTGTCCCTCGATTTTAATTATTATTATTATTTTGTTAAATAACATTATAAAACCATCAGTAATGTTTTTAGGATCATCATTACAGTTATTTTTATTAATACCATAATAAATATTATTATTATTTTTCTTATCATCGTCATTATCATCATTATTATAATTATCATCATCATTCGCGTGTTTGTCTTATGATATGATTATTCATTATCATTATTATTATCACTATAATCAATTGTATCGTCATTATCATTATCTACATGAATGTTATCATCATATTCATTATTATTATAATTGTTTTTTATTTTTATCAGTCTCTTAATACTGTTTATTATTATTATTTTATTTAATAACATTATTAGTTTTAGTAATATTTTTCGAATCATCATCAATATTATCATTATTACTATAGTAATTATCATCGTTATTATTTATTATTACCATGTAAATATTATCATCATTATTATTATCATTAAAATTATCGTCTCCATCATTTCTAGAATCAATATCATTATCATTGTCATCATCATCATCATCATCATCATTATCATCATCATCGTCGTCGTCGTCATCATTATGATCATCATAATCACTATCATTGTCATTATCATCATCAGTCGCTTAATTCTCATCATTATTATTATAATTATTATTATTATTGTTATTATTATTAATTTAGATAACATTGTCACTTATAGTATGCTTCATAGAATCTTCTTAATTGTAATTATTATTATTACCATCATTAATATTATTATCATTATCATTATCAACATCATCATTATCCTTCTTATTATCATCATAATTATCATTACTATTATTGTCTTTTTTATAATCAGTCTCTCAAATTTTATTATTATTCTTATAATATATGATGACAACATAGGTTCAAGTTTTTCGTTAGGATCTTCATCATCGTTATTATAATTATTACTATAATTAGCATGGCATTTTTAACATCATCATCATTATATTTAATATCATTAAAATTATTACAATGATAATCAGTCTCAATCATAAATTTTCTGCACATTATAATCGATGACTATAATATTACAAGTATCATAATCATTATAGTTATTTTTTATAATACCATTGTTTCCGTTATTTTTATTATTATTATTATGATACCTTTTTTAATTTTATCGTCATTAGTATCATCATTACCATCATAGTAATTTATATCATCAATCTCTCAATTCTGATTATTATTATTATTCCATAAGATAACATTATTACTTTTAGTAATATTTTGAGCATTATTATTATTGTTTTTATTATTATTACCGTTAACAACATTATTATTATCCTTCACATTATCATCTACATGGTTATCATTATCATCATTATTGTCATTTTCACCATCGTCAATATTATTATCAGTCTCTTAATTCTAATTAGTATTATCATATTAAGAAACATTCTCAGTTTTAGTATTATTTTTAAAATCATCATCATCGTTATCATTATTATTGTAATAATCATCATCAACATCATTATTATTTTTATATTAATATCATCATCATTATTATCATCTTCATCATCATTATCATAATCATCACCATAATGAATATTATTATCATTATCATCATTAGCTTTAACATTATTATCATCATCATTGTCATAAGTATCATCAGATTCTCAATCCCGATTATTTTTATTATCATTTTAGTTAACATAATTACTTTTAATATTATTTGTAGAATCATAATCATCGTTATTATTATGATTATAATCATCATAATTGTCATTATTATCACCATTATCGTGATTATTATTATCAGTCTCTTGGATCAGATAATGATTATTATAATATTCAATGACATATAAACTTTAAGTATTTTTTTCAGGTTCATTATCATTGTTATCATTATTATTACCACGATTATCTTTATCATTATTAACATCGTCATCATTATCATCATTTTTGTCATCACCATTATCATCATCATCATCATTATCATTATCATCATTATCATCACATCAGTATCGTCGTCATTATAACCATCATTAGTCTCACATCCCTAATCATTCTTCACATTATATAAGATAACTTTAATATAACTAATATAGTCCTTATTATTATTATCATTATTATTATTAATATCATAAGTTTCTTAATTCTACTTACTATATTCATTACATATGATGACATCACAATAAGTATTATTATAAGGTTAATCATCAGTATCATCATTATGATTATCATTATCATTGTCATCATTACCATCATCGTCATTAATATTATCAGTCTTTTAATTCTGAATATTATTATTATTATTCAATCCAATAACTTTATTACTATCAGTATTACTTTCAGGAAAATCATTCTTGTTATCATCATTGATATTATTATCATTATCGGTGTTTATCATCATTATCATCTTCATCATCATCATAATCATCATCATCATCATTATCATTATGGTCATAATTATTAATAGTTTCTCGAATCTGATAATCATTATTATAATAGTTTATAACATTATCTTTTTCAGTATTTTTATAGAATCATCATCATCGTAATTACTATTATAACTTTCTTAGTCTCACGCTCATGATTATTAACCACATTATATTTAATTTCATTCATGTAACCAGTATTATTATTATCATCATTATTATAATAATCATCATTATTAGCGTCTTTGTCATCATAAATATTATCATTATTATCACTATAATCAATTTTACGGTCGTCATCATTATCTACATGTATGTAATCATTATTATAATTATTATCATCGTTATCGTTGTCATCAATATTATCATCATCATTATCATTATCTTTATCATTATCATCATGATCATAACCACCATTATCGTCATTATTCATCAGTCCCTCAAATCTAAATATTATTATTATAATATTCGATGACATTATTACTTTTGATATTATTTTGGAATTATTGATAACGTTTAATTATTACTACAATCATAAATATCATCATCTTTATTATCTTTATCATTATCATCATTATCATCATCATTATCATCCCAATCATCATCAGGTTCACAGTACTAATTACTCTACACATTATATCCGATGACTTTAATATTACCAGTATCATCATTAACATTAATATTATTATTTTCTTCAGCATCATCATTATTATCATCGTCATTATTATTTTGAGTCTCTAAATTCTTTTTAGGATCATTATAATCGTTTTTATTAAAATAAGCATCATTATTTCTATTTTCATTAACATAATCAACATCATCATCATCATTGTTATCATCATCAAATTAGCTATCATTATCTTTACCATCATGATTACTATCATCATCATCATCATTATCATTATCATTATTATAATTATCGTCATCATCATCATTATAGTCATTATTATTATCATCAACACTATCATCCTCGTTAATATCACTAATAAAATATCATCATCTTCATTGTTATCATCATCACAATGATCATCAGTCATAAATATTTTTCACATTATATCAAATGTCATTAATATTACTAGTTTTATTAATAACATTATTATTATCATTATCATCATCAACATCATCATCATCATCGTCAATCTTATCATCAGTCTCTCAAATCTGATTTGTATTATTGCAATATTAAATGACATTATCACTTTTAGTATTTTTTAAGATCGTCATCATCGTATTTAGTATTACCAGAATCGACAGCATCAATATTAACTTTATCATCATTATCAATATGATCATCATCTTCATCACAATCATTATTAGTCTCACGATCATAAAGTATCTAAATATATTGTCCGATGACATCACTATTACCAGTATCGTTATCATTATGATAATAATGTTAAGAATATTGATGATGATGATAACGATGTAATTAATTATATTATTTATAATGATGATAATGATAATGAAGATAATGATAATGACGATTACGATAATAATTATACCAATAATAATACTAATGACAATTAAATTGAATTAATGTTTCTGAAATCAGTACTTAAAGTATTATGTTATCGAAAATGATAATAAAAATAATCAAGATTGAGAATCTGACAATAATAGGAACGATAATGATAATAATAATGTTAAAGCTGTTGATGATTTTGATAATAATGATAATAATAATAATATTTATGATGTCAATAATAATAATTCCGATAATGATTATTTTGAAAATAATACCAAAAGTGATAATGTCATCTAATATTACAAAAATAATTATTACAATTAAAAGTTTGATGATAATAATAAAGATGATGTGATGTGATGATAATTAATTTAAAGCTAATGATGATGATGATAATAATGATGATGATGATGATAATAATGATTATGATTAAGATAACAATGATGATGACGATAATAATAATAATAACAATGATGATTATCCTTCAAATAATACTTAAAGTGATAATGTCATCAAATACAATAATAAAAATAATCGTAATTACAAGAATGATGAAAATAATGACGATAATAAGAATGATAATAATGATAATGATGATGTTAATAATTATGCTAATGATAGTGATGACAAAGATGGTGATATTAATAATGATAATGATAATGACGATAACATTAATTATAGTTTTAAAATTAATGATAATGATGTGGACGATAACGATTATGTAGAAGAAAATGATGATAATATTAACGACGTCGAAATTAATAAAAGTTTTAATAATAATTATAATATTTATGCCGATAACGATAATGTAGACGATAATAAGGATAATAATAACTATAAAAGTAATTTGAGTGATAATCATAACGTAATAGATAACGAAAACGATAATAATAATGATTATGATAATATTGATGATGCTGATGAAAATAATAATATAAATGTTAATGATGATACTGGTAATATTAAAGTCATCGGATATAATGTGGAGAATAATTTGTACTCCGAACCTGATGATGATTTGGATGATAATGATGATGGAAATGATAATAATGATAAAGATGTTAAAGATGATGATATTTATCATTGTAATAATAATCAAACGTTATTGATAATCCTTAAATAATACTAAAAGTAATGATGTCATCAAATATTATAATAATAATATTTAGATTTGAGGGACTGATATATAATAACGATAATGGTGGGAATGATGATGATGATAATAATAAAGATAATGATAATGATGATGATAATATTGATGATAACGATGATGATGATAAAATTATAATAATGATTACATACATGTTGGTAATGATGATGACCATAAAATTAATTATAGAAATAATAATGATGATATTTATGATAACAAAGTCGCTCATAATGATGATTATTGTAATGATGATGATAATAATAATACTGGTATTAAAGACATTAAATATAATGAGGTAAATAATCATGACTGTGAGACTAATGATAGTTATAATAGTGATTACGATGATGATGATTCTATAAAAATACTGAAAAAGATAATGTTATCAACTATTATAATAATGATTATCAGATTTGAGAAACTGATAATAATTATGACCATGATGACAATGATGATGATGATTATGATGATACTGGTAGAGAAAATGTTATCAAATATAGCGTAAAAAATTTTTAAGTCTGTGGGGCTGATAATGATTGTAATGATAATAATGATAATTATGATTATTATAATGATGATGATATTAATGATAATAATATTGAATAATATAATTATAGTGATGAAAATGATGATAATAATAATTCTAAAAATCATACAAGTAATGAGGTAATCGGATGTAATAATAATAATAATTAAAATTACGAAACCGATAATAATAATGTTAGCGCTGGTGATGACAGTGATGGTGATAATAATGATGATGATAATGACAATAGCGATGATGATGATTGTTATATAAATTATTATGAGGATAATACTTTTAGTATTAATGTCTTTGGTGTAATGTGAAGTATAATCATGACTGTGAGACAGATGATGATGATGATAATAACTATGATGATGAAGATTCTTATTATGATAGTTATATTAATAATGTTATTAAATTCAATAGATGTAATGATTATAATAATGATGATGATGAAGATGACAATGATGCAGTAAATAATGATGTTAATAGTGATAAAGATGATGATAATAATCATGATGATAATAATATAAGATATTGATTATACTACTGGTAAAAGTTATGTAATTAAACACAATGTAAAGAATATTTCTTACTGTTAGACTGATGATGATTGTTATAATGATAATGTTCATGATGTTTATGCTGCTAAAGATAAAAATGATAATTATTATAATGAGGATGATGATGTTGATAATGATAATATTAAAAAATATAAGAATAGTGATTTTAATGATGATAATAATGACTATAATGATAATAATAATTCTAAAAATAATACTACAAGTAATAGGGTCATTGGATGTTACAATAATCTTAATCGAACTTGAGAGACTAATGATAATAATGTCGGTACTGGTAAGGACAATTACAATGATGATAAGGATGATAAAGATAATAACAAGAGCAATGCTAATGATGACAATAATATTAATGTTGATAAGGATAATTATAGTATAAATGTCATTGGATATAATGTGAAGAATTCATATAACTGTGAGACTAATGATGATGATGATGATGATGATAATGATAATACTAATGATAATGTTAATATTGAATAGATAAAAATTATAAGAAAAATACTAAAAGTGATAATGTGAACGAATAGAATAATAATATTATTGAACACAATTCAACGACTTATGAAAATAATGACAATGACTGTGATGATGATTATGATGATTATGATAATAATGTTGATGATAATGTTGATGATAATGATAATGATAATGATAATGATGATGATAATAATTATGATAATAATTATAAAGATAACGATTAAACTACTGGTAATAGTAATGTGATTGAATGTAATGTAAAGAATATTTATGAATGCTTAAGTAATGATAATTGTTATCATAATAATAATCATGATTATTGTGCTGATGATGATAATAATGATAAAGATGATAATTATTATGATGATGAAGATGATGATAATAATTTTGATAATATTGATTATAGTGATTACGATGAAGATGATAATGACAATAATGATGGGCATAATAATAATGATGATATTAATAATAACGATGATGATGATTCTAATGATAATAGTTATAGGAGTAATGGTCTAAAATATTATAATTATAATGATCAAGAATAAAATGCTGATGATAATAATGACAATAATGATGATGATGATGTTTATTGTGACGATGATGATTGTGATGATGATGATAATGACGATGTTAATAATGATGATAATAATGATAATCATCATGATAATAATGATTCTATTTATGATAGTTATAGTATTTTTGTTATTAAATATGATAACTATACTAATTAGAATTAAAATTCTGATGATAATAATGATGATCATGATAATATTGATAATATAGATTATAGTGATTATAATGATGATGATTATAATAATAATAATGGTAATAATAATAATGATGATAATGATGATTTTAATAATAATAGTTCTAGTAATGTTATCAAATATAATAATAATAATAATTACAATTGAAATGCTGGTGATTATAATAATGACAGTGACAATGATGATAATTATAATAATCCGGATGATGATAAAAATAATAATAATAAGTATACTACTGGTAATAGTGATGTAATTTAATGTAATGTTGAGATTATTTAAAACTGTAAGGCTCATAATGATTGTTATTATAATAATCATATTGATAAATATACCGATAAAGATTATGATAATAATAAGAATAATAATGATAATGATGATGATGATAAAGATAATATTAATAATATTCATGAAAGTAATTGTAATGATGATTATAATGATGATAACGGTAATGATGATCCTGAAAGTAAAAGGGTCATTGGATATAATAGTAATAAAAATGGGAATTAAAAGACTGATGATAATAATGGCGGTGATGGTGATGACAATGATGGTGATGATAATAATGATGATGACGAGAGCAATAATAATAATGATAATAATAATAATCATAATAAAGATAATACTATCAGTATCAATATCGTCAGATAGAATATGAAGAATAATTATAACTGTGAGGCTGATGATGATATTGATGATAATGATAATGATGATAATGTTGCCGATGATGATAATGATAATAATCATGATGGTAATAACAATGATCATAATTATCCTACTGGTAATAGTAATGTTATTAATGTAATATGAAGAATATTTATGAGTGTTGGACTGATCATGATTGTAATAGTGATAATAATGATGATGTTTATGCTGCTCATGATAATGATGATTATTTTAATTATGAAAATAATGAAGTTGATAATGATAAAAAGGATAACTATAATTATATGATTATAATAATGATAATAATCATGAAAATGATGATGATAGTGCTTATAATGTCACTGGAAATAAGAAAGTCATCGTTGATATTGTTGAGAAAAATCAGAATTAAGAGATTAATTATAAAAATGACGATGATTATATTACTAAAAATAATGATGATATTCATTATAACGATGATAATAATAATGATAAGGATATTATTGATGATGATGATATGGATAATAAGGATAATGATGTTGATGATAATAATGATCATGATAATGGTGGTGATGATGATGATGATGATTATGATAATGATGATGATAATAATTATATTTATGATGATTATAATGATTATTATGGCTATAATGATGATCACGATAAAATTTAATATGGAGATAATAATTTTAATGATAAAGATGACAAAAACGATGATGATGATAACGATAATAATGATCACCACGATGATAATGATAATGATGATGATATTGATGATAGTAATGATAATGATAACGATTTTGATAATGATAACAGTGATAATACGTTAATAATGCTAAGAATAAAACTTAAAGTGATTATGTTATCCGATTTAATAATAATAATAATAATTAGAATAAAGAGACTGGTGATAATAATGTCAATCATGATTATGATGACGAACATTATAACAATCAATAATTATAATATTAATGATGGTAATGATAATCATAAGAAATTTAATGATAGTAACAATGATGATAACGATAATGATGCTAAAAATAATACTTAAAGTGTTTATAATATCCGATATAAAAATACTAATAATAATTAGAATTTAGAGACTGATGATAATAATGACGATGATGGTTATGGTGATGATGATAATGATAACGATGATAATGATGTTAATAATGATAATAATGATAAAAGTCATGATGATTATGATAAAAAAAAAGATAATAAAGATCCTAAAAATAATACTAAAAGTGATAGTGTCATTGAATATAATAATAATGGTTATTAGAATTTAGAGACTCATAATAATGATGACAAAGATGATGATGATGATGATGATGATAATAATAATAAAAATAATGTTAAAATTGATACTGGCAATACTAATGTCATCGGATATAATGTAAAGAATATTTACGAATGTAAAACTGATGATGATAGTGATGATAATGATGATCATGATGAAAATGATGAAGATGTTCATAATGATGATGTACATTATGGTTATAATAATTATAACGATAATAATAATCCTACAAGAATACTGAAAGTAATAATGTTATCGGATATTGTAATAATCATATTTAGATTAAAGAGACTGATGATAATAATGACGATAATTGTAGTAATGATGATTATGATGATAAAGAAGATTATAATAATGTTGACGATAATGACATTAATTATAGTAATGATAATGATGACGATAATTATGATGATGAAGATAATGGTGATGATAATGATGATAAAGATGATAACATTTATAAATATAATGATGATGACAATAAAATTAATTATAGTGATAATAATAATAATAATGATAATTTTTATCATGATCTTGATAAAGTTAATAATTATAATAATAGTGATTAGATTAATTTTAGTGATGCTAATGATGGCGTTGTATATAATAATTAAAGATGATAAAAGCAAAAATATTGGTTAATAATAACGTTACAAAATATAATATTAACGATAATACTTATTAAGTGGCTACAAATAAGAATTATAATAATAATTATGTAGATAATGACAATGAATAAAACAATAAAAATAAAGAAATAAAAATAAAATAAGAAGGAAGGTAAAATTTTTCTCTCTCTCTCGTAGTTGTTCTCTCTTTCCTTAATCAAGGGTAACCTAGGAACCTAGGAGATTACGATAAATGGGAGTGAGAACGGGAAAAAAGGATAACAATTTCATGTTTTAGGGGTGAAATAGCGTTGGGGGCGGCTGTAGGATCGGTCGATATTTTTAAATGGGGGGCCCCACTTAAACTAAATTTATATAGAATGTTTGCAGAAAGAAGAACCAGAAACAATGTCGCAAGATATGATAATCCGGGGAATTCTATGGCACTACAGCCAATACTTATCCAAGTATGGGGTGAGCGGCGACAAGAAGATCAACCGACGGGCAGTAACAAACAGTTACCATAAGAAACAAACAAACCTCAGCTAAGTTAAAAGTAGAGCCTTAATACCTAAGCATTGACGATGTCTAGTAAAAAAAAAAAAGAATACGTATGTAATAATGATGATAATAAAATAAAAAATAAAAAGATTTTTGTCATGTTGTGTGGAAGACGCTGCGTTAAATGCAATGAATATAGTATAACACAAAAAAAAGGAAATAAAAAAAAAGGGAAATGAATACACAAAACAAAAGTTGTAAGTAAAATAAAACCGGAAGAAGGAAAACAATAATTATAATGAGGAAAATGAATATGTATGAAACAACTCAGAAAAAAAAATATGTAAGTAAATAAGTAAATATTAAATTAGGTAATAAGCAATAAATGGTAATTGAATAATCATCATTGAAAGTAAGACCCACAAGGGCATATTTATCAATTTATTATGTAAGAGGGAAGAGCGCAAACACGAACAATATATGTAATAACACAATTATAAACTTGCGGAAAACTAATCAAAGCCTGTAAAAGAAAAATTAACGAGGTTGTTCATAGGAACACCCCATTAATTTTTCTTATATGGTTAGTATACATTACAACACGAACAACATGGTACACACACTAATTAAACAATCATTCCCGAGGTGGTACAGAAAAGAACGTTGTCGAGGGCGAAAACGAAGCGGCCTCGGACGTGTCACGTACAGTATGTATGGAACATTCTACGTGGGATGAGCTTCAGCTATTAGTATTAGTAAGGAGCACAAGTGGGGGAAGAGAGAGCATAAAAAGGCCCGCAGCATTGGCCACAGGGCTCTTGAACGTCGGGACTAGAAGGAGGTGAGTCGCTATAAGTCACCCGGGACCGCAAAGCGCCTTCCCTCAAGGAATATAGCAATAAAGTGATTGATTGAGTTTAACTGCCGCGTTGTTATTAAGCACCCCGAACCTTTAGAATCCTACGTAACATATTATATTCGTTTACATTATTACTATTAGTAATATCATTAGGACTATTATCACCATCATCATCATCATTATCACCATCATCATCATCATCGTCAATCTTATCATCAGTCTCTCAAATCTGATTATTATTATTACAATATTAAATGACATTATCACTTTTAGTTTTTTTTTAAGATCGTCATCATCGTATTTATTATTACCAGAATCGACAGCATCATTATTAACTTTATCATCAATATCAATATCATCATCATATTCATCACAATCATTATCAGTCTCACGATCATAAAATATCTAAATATTTTGTCCGATGACATCACTATTACCAGTATCGTTATCATCATGATAATAATGATAAGAATAATGATGATGGTGATAACGATGTAATTAATTATATTATTAATAATGATGATAATGATAATGATGATATTGATAATGACGATAACAATAATAATTATACCAATAATAATAATGACAAATAAATTAATTGAGGTTAAAATAATATGAATAATTAAATTAATAAAAAGAATAACAATAATCACAATGATAGTTACAATAATAATACTGTTAATATCACTGTCATCTGATATGATGTGCAGAATATTTATGACTGTGAGACAGATGCTGATTGTGATATCGATAATGATGATCATGATGATAATAGTGATAATTATAATAATGATGGTAATAATGATAATAATAACGATAAAAATATTGATGAAGATGATGATAATTATGATGATAACGATGATGATAAACCTGAAAAAAATACTTAAAATAATAGTGTTCTTTGATACATAAAAAAGAATAATCAAAATTGGGAAACGGATGATAATAATGACGATTATGGTGGTGTTGATAATGGATATGATTACGATGATGATAATGATAACTATGATAATGATGATAACGATGATGATGATGATAATAATTATAATATTAGTGATGGTAAAAATAACGATATCAATAATGATTATTCTGAAAATAAATTAAAAAGTAATAGTGTTATCTGAGAGAATCATCATAATTATCAGGATTGAGAGACTGATAATATTAATTAAAATGATGGTAATGATAATAATGATGATAATTATAATGATGATAATGATAATATTGATAATGATGATGATAATAATAACAGTAATAATGACAATAACGATAATCATGATCCTAAGAAAAATACTTAAAATTATTATGTCATTAAATATAATAATCACAATAATTAGGATTGAGAGACTAATGATAATTGTGACGATGATGATAATAATGATATTAATAATGATAATAATGATAATGATAACGATAATAATTATTATAATAATGATAAAAGTATAAATATTAAAACTAATTATAATGATAGAATTAAATAAAATATTGATAGTAATCAGAGCTAAGAGACTGATCATTGGTACGACGATGAAAATAATAAAGATAATACTAATGATAATAGCGATGATGATAATTATGATGATAATGATGATGATGATGATATTAATTAAAGTATTGATAATAACGATAGTAACGATGTTACTGATAATGATAATGAGGATAATGATGTTGATGATTACCATAACAATGATATTGATATTTATGTTGATGATAATGTAAATGGTAAGACTATTAGTAATCATATTATCGAATATTATAATAATATTGATCAGAATTGAGAGACTGATAATAATAATGACGATGACAATGATGATGAAAATGATGATGATAATTAATATCATCACTATTAATATCATTATTATTATCATATTTATTACCATCACGAGAATCACTATTATTGACTTAATCACTATTATTATAATTTTTAACTTTATCAACTTCATAATAAACATTATTATTATCATCATCATTATCGTCGTCAACACCATTATCGTTATTATTATTATTGTCATAATTTATATCATCATCGCTTTTTTTTTTTTTTTTAACTTCTTGGCAACATCGGCATCAGGAGTCGATTTCAGCCAATATCATCATCCCTAATATTATCATCGTCATTCTTAAAAATTATAATATATATTATTATAAATATTACATGTTATAAACTTCAGTATTATTAATATTATATTTATTATTAAAATTATTATTAACATAATTTTTCATTTTTAAAACAGCAATATAATTATCATCATTATTGTCATTATTATTATCATTATTATCGATACGTTAATTACCAATATCTCTGACATCATCATCATTGCTAATATTTATATCATCATTATTCTCATAATCATCGAAAATTATTATTATTGTCTCGATTAACTTTATCATTTACGTCATTTTGTTGAATATAATTTTCATAATTATCATTATCATCATTATCATCATCATTATCATCATCATCATTAACATCATTATATTTATCTTCATCTTCATTAGCATCGGTATTCATATTATTATTATTATCATTTTTATCGTCGTGGTTATCAACATAATTAACCTTATTAATATCTATAACATTATCATAATCATAATCATCATTATCATCATGATTATCATTATAATCATCATCATCATTATTATTTATATAATTATCACCTTTTTTATTATTATTATCGCCAATATTATTATTATTATGATCATCACATCAACAAAATCATTATCATCATCGTAGATATCCCTATTATCAATTTTATCATCATCATTATCATCATTATCATTATCATTATTACCATCATCGTATTATTATCATCGGTCGTTTTACCCTAATTATTATTATTATTGTTATATTTGATGACATCACTTTAAGCATTATTCTTAGGATCAATATTATCGTTATCATATTTTTTACTATTATCAATATCAATATTTTTATCATCGTCATCATCATCATCACCATTATAATCATTATTATTATCATTATCATCATCATTATTTTTATTGTTTTATTCATTATCATTATCTACATAATTATTATTATAATTCTTATTTGTAGCCACTTAATAAGTATTATCGTTAATATTATATTTTGTAACGTTATCATTAACCAATATTTTTGCTTTTATCATCTTTAATTATTATATACAACGCCATCATTAGCATCACTAAAATTAATCTAATCACTATTATTATAATTTTAACTTTATCAACATCATGATAAAAATTATCATCATTATTATTATTATCACTATAATTAATTTTACTGTCATCATCATTATATTTATAAATGTTATCATCTTTATCATCATTATCATCACCATTATCATCATCATCATCATTATCGTCATCATTATCATTACTATAATTAATGTCACTATCGTCGTCATTATTATAATCTTCTTTATTATCATAATCATCATTACTACAATTATCGTCATTATTATCATCAGTCTCTTTAAACTAAATATGATTATTATAATATCCGATAACATTATTACTTTCAGTATTCTTGTAGGATTATTATTATCGTTATAATTATTATAACCATAATGTACATCATCATTATGAACATCTTCATCATTTTCATGATGATCATCATTATCATCACTATTATCATCAGTTTTACATTCGTAAATATTCATTACATTATATCCGATGACATTAGTATTGCCTTTAGTATTAATAGTATTAATTTTAACAATATTTTTATTATTATTATCATCATCATCATCATCATCATCTTTGTCATCATTATTATGAGTCTCTAAATTCTAATAACCATTATTATTATATTCAATGACACTATCACTTTTAGTATTATTTTTAGGATCTTTATATTATTATCTTTTTTTTTATCATAATCATCATGACTTTTATCATTATTATTATTATTAACATCATTATCATCGCTATCATTATCATCATCACCATAACCATCATCGTCATTATTATCATCAGTCTAAATTCTAATTATTATTAGTATTTTTATATCGGATATTATAAACACTTTAAGTATTATTTTTAGCATCATTATCGTTATCATCATTGTTACTATCATTGAATTTCTTATGATTATCATTACCATCATTAATATTATAATTATCTTGATTATTATAGTGTTCGTCATCATAATCATCATTGACATTATTATCACCAGTCTCTTTATTCTAATTATTATTATTATTATTGAATCGGATAACATAATCACTTCAAGTTTTATTCGTAGCATTATTATCGTATTATCACTGTTATCATTATCAAAATCGTTATCATTATCATTACTATCATCAATATCAGCATCATCATCATTATCATCGTGGTGATCATTATTATCGTTATCATCATCATCGTTTTTGTCATCTTTATCATTAAAATTATTATCTCCATATTAAATTTTATCGTGATCATCATTATCACCATAATAATCATTATAATCATCATAAATATAATTATTATCATCATCATTATCGTGATCATCATCATCACCATAATAATTATCATAATCATCATTAATATAATTATTATCATCATCATTATCATAATCATCATCATCATCATCACCACCATTATCATGATCATTATTATCATCAACATCATTATCCTTATTATCCATATCATCATCATCAATAATATCCTTATCATTATTATTATCATCGTTATAATGAATATCATCATTATTTTTAGTAATATAATCATCGTCATTTTTATAATTAATCTCTTAATTCTGATTTTTCTCAACAATATCAACGATGACTTTCTTATTTCCAGTGACATTTTAAGCACTATCATCATCATTTTCATGATTATTATCATTATTATAATCATATAATTATAGTTATCCTTTTTATTATTATCAACTTCATTATTATCATAATTAAAATAATCATCATTATCATGAGCAGCATAAACATCATCATTATTATCACTATTACAATCATGATCAGTCCAACACTCATAAATATTCTTCATATTACATTTAATAACATTACTATTACCAGTAGGATAATTATGATCATTGTTATTACCATCATGATTATCATTATCATCATCGGCAACATTATCATCATTATCATTATCATCAATATCATCATCAGCCTCACAGTTATAATTATTCTTCATATTCTATCTGACGATATTGATACTGATAGTATTATCCTTATTATGATTATTATTATTATTATTATTATTATTGCTCTCGTTATCATCATTATTATCATCACCATCATTGTCATCACCATCACCGCCATTATTATCATCAGTCTTTTAATTCCCATTTTTATTACTATTATATCCAATGACCCTTTTACTTTCAGGATCATCATTACCGTTATCATCATTTTAAGCATCATTACAATTACTTTCATGAATATTATCAATACTATCTTTATCATCATCATCATTATCATTATTATTCTTATTATTTACATTATCTTCATCAGTATATTTATCAATATGATTATTATAATAACAATCATTATGAGCCTTACAGTTTTAAATAATCTCAACATTACATTTAATTACATCACTATTACCAGTAGTATACTTATCATTATTATTTTTATCATCATCAGGATTATTATAATTATCATCATTGTCACTGACATTATTATAATCACCAGCATTTCAATTGTAATTATTATTATGATTATATTTGATAACATTACTAAAACTATTATTATTAAAATCATCATTATCATCATTATTATTATTACCATTATTATTATTATAATCATCATCATTATAATCACTATAACCTATATTATCAATATTATCATGATCATCATTATTATCATCAGAATTTTAATTCTAATCAGTATAGTTATCATATTTAATAACAAAAATACTATAACTATCATAAATAGAATCATTATTATCATGATGATTATCATTATTATCATCACTATTAACATCGTCATTATCATCATCATCACAATCATCATCGTCACAATAAACATCATCATCATCATTATTGTCATAATTATCATTAGCATTTTATTCTTGATCATTATAATTATAATATTTTAGACCATTACTACTATAACTATTATCATTAGAATCATCGTCATCGTTATTATTAATATCATCATTATTATTATGCCCATCATTAATGTCATTATCATCTTCATCGTAATCACTATAATCAATATTATCAAAATTATTATCATCTTCATCATCATAATAATTATCATCTTTATCATTATTATCATCATCAGAACAATAATCATGATTATTATCATGATAACAATTATCATTACTTAAGCATTCATAAATATTCTTTACAATACATTCAATCACATTACTATTACCAGTAGTTTAATCGTTATCTTTATAATTATTATCATAATTATTATCATCATCATTATCATTATCATTATCATTATCATCAACATTATCATCAACATTATTATCATAATCATCTTAATCATCATCACAGTCATTGTCATTATTTTCATAAGTCGTTGAATTGTGTTTAATAATATTATTATTCTATTCGTTCACATTATCACTTTTAGTATTTTTCTTATAATTTTTATCTATTCAATAGTAACATTATCATTAGTATTATCATTATCATCATCATCATCATCATCATCATTAGTCTCACAGTTATATGAATTCTTCACATTATATCCAATGACATTTATACTATAATTATCCTTATCAACATTAATATTATTGTCATCATTAGCATTGCTCTTGTTATTATCTTTATCATCCTTATCATCATTGTAATTGTCCTTACCAGTACCGACATTATTATCATTAGTCTCTCAAGTTCGATTAAGATTATTGTAACATCCAATGACCCTATTACTTGTAGTATTATTTTTAGAATTATTATTATCATTATAGTCATTATTATCATCATTAAAATCACTATTCTTATATTTTTTAATATTATCATTATTAACATCATTATCCTCATTATAATAATTATCATTATTATCTTTAGCAGCATAAACATCATAAACATTATCATTATAACAATCATCATCAGTCTAACAGTAAGAAATATTCTTTACATTGTGTTTAATTACATAACTTTTACCAGTAGTATAATCAATATCTAATATTATTATCATCATGATTATTATCATCATCTTTATCACTATTATCATCATTATTTACTGCATCATTATCATCATCATCATCATAATTATCATTATCATCATTATAATTTTTATTCTCATCATTGTTATTATCATTATTATCATTACAATCATCATCAGTCTAACAGTCATAAATATTCTTCACTTTACATTTAATAAAAATTTTTATTACCAATAGTATAATCATCCTCATTATTATTGTTATCATCATCATCACCATAATTATCATTATAATCGTCATCATTGTCGTCATATTCATCATTATCATCTTAATCATTATCATCAGTCTTTCAATTGTGTTCATTATTATTATTATTATTCTATTCGAACAAATTAATACTTTTGGTATTATTCTTATGATAATCATCATAATCATCATGATCATTATTATTATTGTCATCATTATCATGATTATTATCATCATCATTATTATCATCAAGATTATCATCATCATCATCTGTCTCACAGTCATGATTATTCTTCACATTACACCAAAGACTTTAATACTAAAAGTATTATCCTCATAATAATTTATATAATAATCGTCATCATCGCTATTGTCATTATCATTATCATTATTATCACCATCACTGTCATCACCAGCGCTAACATTATTATTATCGGTTTCGTAATTCTAATTATTATTATTATTACATCCGATGACCTCATTACTTGTATGATTTTTAGAATTATTATTATCATCATTTTCATCACTATAATTATATTATTCAATATTATTATCATTAATATCATCATCATTATAATAATCATAATTATCATTATTATCATTACAATCATTATCAGCCCCACAGACTTAAAAATTTTTCACGCTATATTTGATAACATTTTCTCTACCAGTATCATCATAATCATCATCATCATTATCATCATGGTCATAATTATTATCAGTTTCTCAAATCTGATAATCATTATTATAATAGTTGATAACATTATCTTTTTCAGTATTTATATAGAATCATCATCATCGTAATCACTATTATAACTATCATTAGTCTCACAGTCATGATTATTTACCTCATTATATTTAATGTCTTTAATGTAACCAGTATTATTATTATCATCATCATTACAATAATCATCATTATCTGCGTCTTTGTTATCATAAATATTACCATTATCATTTCTATAATCAATTTTATGGTCATCATCATTATCAACATGTATGTAATCATTATTATAATTTTATCATCATCATCGTTATCATCAATATTATCATCATCATTATCATTATCTTTATTATTATCATCATCATCATTGCCACCATTATCGTCATTATTTTTCAGTCCCTCAAATCTAAATATTATTATTATAATATTCGACGACATCATTACTTTTAGTATTATTTAAGGATTATCAATAACGTTTGATTATTATTACAATGATAAATATCATCATCTTTAACATCTTTATCATTATTATCATTTCCATCATCATTATCATCCAAATCATCATCAGGTTCGGAGTACAAATTATTCTCCACATTATATCCGATGACTTTAATATTACCAGTATCATCATTAACATTAATATTATTATTTTCATCAGCATCATCATTATTATCATCGTCATTATTATTATGAGTCTCTAAATTCTGATAATTATTCTTATTATATTCAATGACATTATAACTTTTAGAATTCTTCTTAGGATCATTATAATTGTTTTTATTAAAATTAGCATCATTATTTCTATTTTCATTATTATGATCAACATCATCATCATTGTTATCATCATCAAATTAGTTATCATTATTTTTACCATCATTTTTACAATCATCATCATCATCATTATCATTATCATTATCATAATTATCGTCATCATCATCATTATAGTCATTATTATTTACATCATTAGCACTATCATTGTCATTAACATCACTAATAAAATATCATCATTTTCATTGTTATCATTATCACAATCATCAACAGTCATAAATTTCTTTCACATTATATCGAATGACATCAATATTACTAGTTTTATCAATAACATTATTATTATTATTATCATCATCATCATCAACATCATCATCATCATCGTTATTATTATTATAAGTCTCTAAATTCTGATAAATATTATTATCACATTCGATGACATTATGACTTAAAGTAATATTTTTAGGATAATTATTATCGTTTTAATTACTATAACCATCATCATTTTTATTATTATCATCATTAACAACATCATTATAAACGTTATCATCATCTTCATCACCATTACCACCATCGTCATTATTATCATCAGTCTCTAAAATCTAATTGTTATTACTAATTTTATAACGAATAACATAATCACTTTCAGTATTATTTGTAACATTATTATCGTATCATCATTGTTATAATCATTAAAATCGTTATTATTAGTATTACTAACAATTATATCATCATAAATATCATAATAATCACCATTATTGTGGTAATCATTATTATCGACATCATTATCATCGTTCTCGTTAAATTACGATGTTTATCGTTATTATTTTTATCACTATGATTAGTTTTATCGTAATCATTATCAACACCATCATGATCATCATAATCATCATTATCATAATTATTACTATTATCATGATCATGATCATCATCATCATCCTAACTATTATCAGTCTCACGGTCTTAATTGTTTTACACATTATATTAGATAACTAAAATATTACCAGTTTCTTCCTCATCAATATTATCATAATCATTATTATTATCGTTTTCGTTATCTATTACGTTATGATTATCACTCAAATTACTTTTATAGTTATTATTATCCTTATTATCGTCTACATTATCGTTATCGGCATAATTATTATAATTATTATTAAAACTTTTATTAATTTCGACGTCGTTATTATTATCATCATTTTCTTTTACATAATCGTTATCGTCAACATCATTATCATTAATTTTAAAACTATAATTAATTTTATCGTCATTATGATTATCATTATTAATATCACCATCTTTGTCATCACTATCATTAGCATAATTATTAACATCATCATTATCATTATTATCATTCTTATTATCGTCATTATTTTCATCAGTCTTGTAATTACGATTATTTTTATTATTGTATTTGATGACATTATCACTTTAAGTATTATTTTAAGGATAATCATCATTGTTATTATTATTATTATCGTCATCATCATTGTTATCTTGATCATAATCATTATTATCATCATCATCATCATTATTATCATCATCATCATTAGCTTTAAATTAATTATCATCACATCACATCATCTTAATTATTATCATCAAACTTTTAATTGTAATAATTATTTTTGTAATATTAGATGACATTATCACTTTTGGTATTATTTTTAAAATAATCATTATCGGAATTATTATTATTGACATCATCAATATTATTATTATTATCATTATTATCAAAATCATCAACAGCTTTAACATTATTATTATCATTATCGTCCCTATTATCGTCAGATTCTCAATCCTGATTATTTTTATTATCATTTTCGATAACATAATACTTTTAGTACTGTTTTCAGAAACATTATCATCGTTATCATTCTGATTATAATCATCATCATTGTGATCATTATAACAATTATCGTGATTATTGACATCAGTCTCTTGGATGAGATTATGATTTTTTTTATATTCGATGACATAATTACTTTAAGTATTTTATTAAAGGTCATTTTTTTTTTTTTATCGTCACAATTATCATCAGCATCATCATCATCATAATTATCGTTATCATCATCATTATCGTCATTAATTTTATCAGGCTCCTTATTCTAATTATTATAATTATTATGTTCGATGACATCACTTTTAGTATTAATATTAGGTTTATCATCATCATCATCGTCACCATTATCATCTTTATAATCACCTTTATTATCATAATTATCATCAGTCTCTCAAATTTATTTATTATTCTCATAATGTTCGATGACCATATATTTAAGTATTTTTTTCAGAATCATCATTGTAATCATTTTTTTTCCCATGATCAACATTATTATGATAAACATCATTAACAATATCGTTATTCTTATCATCATCAATAACGTCATTATCATCATCATTATTGTCACTATAATTAATTTTACTCTCATTATTGTCATCATCGTCATCATCAACATTATTATTATCACTATTATTATTATCATCATCATCACCGTCATTATTATCATCAGTTTCTTAATTCCAAATATTCTTTTTAGTGTATTTAATGACATTACCATTTTTAGTAATATTTTTAGGATCATCGAAATCGTTATAAATAATATGACCATCATAAATATCATTATCCTTATCAGCATCATCATCATCGTTATCAGTACCATTATTGTCATAATTGTTATCATTATCGTCATTATCAATATTATTATTATTATTATTACTACAAATACCTTCATCTAAATTATTAACATCATCATTTTTATCTTTATCGTTATCATCATTATCGTCATTATCATTATTACTATTATTTTCACCACGTTTTATAATCATCTTTATAATTATTATCATTATTATCATCGGTCTCTTAATTCTGATCATGATGATTATTATATTCGTTAACATTATCACTATTAGTATTATCATTAGGATTATCATCATCATCATCATCATCATAAATATTACTAACATCATTATCATCATTATCATCATAATCATCATCATTATCATTATCATCATCATCATCATCATCGTCAATCTTATCATCAGTCTCTCAAATCTGATTATTATAACAATATTAAATGACATTATCACTTTAAGTATTTCTTAAAGATCGTCATCATCGTATTTATTATTACCAGAATCGACAGCATCATTATTAACTTGATCATCATTATCAATTATCATTATTATTATCTTTATTATTTTCATCGTCGTACCAATGATCAGTCTCTTAGCTCTGATTACTATCATTATTTTATTTAATTCTATCATTACAATTAGTTTTAATATTTATACTTTTATCATTATTATAATAATTATTATCGTTATCATTATCATTATTACCATCATCGTATTATTATCATCGGTCGTTTTACCCTAATTATTATTATTATTGTTATATTTGATGACATCACTTTAAGCATTATTCTTAGGATCAATATTATCGTTATCATATTTTTTACTATTATCAATATCAATATTTTTATCATCGTCATCATCATCATCACCATTATAATCATCATTATTATCATTATCATCATCATTATTTTTATTGTTTTATTCATCATCATTATCTACATAATTATTATTATAATTCTTATTTGTAGCCACTTAATAAGTATTATCGTTAATATTATATTTTGTAACGTTATCATTAACCAATATTTTTGCTTTTATCATCTTTAATTATTATATACAACGCCATCATTAGCATCACTAAAATTAATCTAATCACTATTATTATAATTTTAACTTTATCAACATCATGATAAAAATTATCATCATTATTATTATTATCACTATAATTAATTTTACTGTCATCATCATTATATTTATAAATGTTATCATCTTTATCATCATTATCATCACCATTATCATCATCATCATCATTATCGTCATCATTATCATTACTATAATTAATGTCACTATCGTCGTCATTATTATAATCTTCTTTATAATCATAATCATCATTACTACAATTATCGTCATTATTATCATCAGTCTCTTTAAACTAAATATGATTATTATAATATCCGATAACATTATTACTTTCAGTATTCTTGTAGGATTATTATTATCGTTATAATTATTATAACCATAATGTACATCATCATTATGAACATCTTCATCATTTTCATGATGATCATCATTATCATCACTATTATCATCAGTTTTACATTCGTAAATATTCATTACATTATATCCGATGACATTAGTATTGCCTTTAGTATTAATAGTATTAATTTTAACAATATTTTTATTATTATTATCATCATCATCATCATCATCATCTTTGTCATCATTATTATGAGTCTCTAAATTCTAATAACCATTATTATTATATTCAATGACACTATCACTTTTAGTATTATTTTTAGGATCTTTATATTATTATCTTTTTTTTTATCATAATCATCATGACTTTTATCATTATTATTATTATTAACATCATTATCATCGCTATCATTATCATCATCACCATAACCATCATCGTCATTATTATCATCAGTCTAAATTCTAATTATTATTAGTATTTTTATATCGGATATTATAAACACTTTAAGTATTATTTTTAGCATCATTATCGTTATCATCATTGTTACTATCATTGAATTTCTTATGATTATCATTACCATCATTAATATTATAATTATCTTGATTATTATAGTGTTCGTCATCATAATCATCATTGACATTATTATCACCAGTCTCTTTATTCTAATTATTATTATTATTATTGAATCGGATAACATAATCACTTCAAGTTTTATTCGTAGCATTATTATCGTATTATCACTGTTATCATTATCAAAATCGTTATCATTATCATTACTATCATCAATATCAGCATCATCATCATTATCATCGTGGTGATCATTATTATCGTTATCATCATCATCGTTTTTGTCATCTTTATCATTAAAATTATTATCTCCATATTAAATTTTATCGTGATCATCATTATCACCATAATAATCATTATAATCATCATAAATATAATTATTATCATCATCATTATCGTGATCATCATCATCACCATAATAATTATCATAATCATCATTAATATAATTATTATCATCATCATTATCATAATCATCATCATCATCATCACCACCATTATCATGATCATTATTATCATCAACATCATTATCCTTATTATCCATATCATCATCATCAATAATATCCTTATCATTATTATTATCATCGTTATAATGAATATCATCATTATTTTTAGTAATATAATCATCGTCATTTTTATAATTAATCTCTTAATTCTGATTTTTCTCAACAATGTCAACGATGACTTTCTTATTTCCAGTGACATTTTAAGCACTATCATCATCATTTTCATGATTATTATCATTATTATAATCATATAATTATAGTTATCCTTTTTATCATTATCAACTTCATTATTATCATAATTAAAATAATCATCATTATCATGAGCAGCATAAACATCATCATTATTATCACTATTACAATCATGATCAGTCCAACACTCATAAATATTCTTCATATTACATTTAATAACATTACTATTACCAGTAGGATAATTATGATCATTGTTATTACCATCATGATTATCATTATCATCATCGGCAACATTATCATCATTATCATTATCATCAATATCATCATCAGCCTCACAGTTATAATTATTCTTCATATTCTATCTGACGATATTGATACTGATAGTATTATCCATATTATGATTATTATTATTATTATTATTATTATTGCTCTCGTCATCATCATTATTATCATCACCATCATTGTCATCACCATCACCGCCATTATTATCATCAGTCTTTTAATTCCCATTTTTATTACTATTATATCCAATGACCCTTTTACTTTCAGGATCATCATTACCGTTATCATCATTATAAGCATCATTACAATTACTTTCATGAATATTATCAATACTATCTTTATCATCATCATCATTATCATTATTATTCTTATTATTTACATTATCCTCATCAGTATATTTATCAATATGATTATTATAATAACAATCATTATGAGCCTTACAGTTTTAAATAATCTCAACATTACATTTAATTACATCACTATTACCAGTAGTATACTTATCATTATTATTTTTATCATCATCAGGATTATTATAATTATCATCATTGTCACTGACATTATTATAATCACCAGCATTTCAATTGTAATTATTATTATGATTATATTTGATAACATTACTAAAACTATTATTATTAAAATCATCATTATCATCATTATTATTATTACCATTATTATTATTATAATCATCATCATTATAATCACTATAATCGTTATTATCAATATTATCATGATCATCATTATTATCATTAGAATTTTAATTCTAATCAGTATAGTTATCATATTTAATAACAAAAATACTATAACTATCATAAATAGAATCATTATTATCATGATGATTATCATTATTATCATCACTATTAACATCGTCATTATCATCATCATCACAATCATCATCGTCACAATAAACATCATCATCATCATTATTGTCATTATTATCATTAGCATTTTATTCTTGATCATTATAATTATAATATTTTAGACCATTACTACTATAACTATTATCATTAGAATCATCGTCATCGTTATTATTAATATCATCATTATTATTATGCCCATCATTAATGTCATTATCATCTTCATCGTAATCACTATAATCAATATTATCAAAATTATTATCATCATCTTCATCATCATAATAATTATCATCTTTATCATTATTATCATCATCAGAACAATAATCATGATTATTATCATGATAACAATTATCATTACTTAAGCATTCATAAATATTCTTTACATTACATTCAATCACATTACTATTACCAGTAGTTTAATCGTTATCTTTATAATTATTATCATAATTATTATCATCATCATTATCATTATCATTATCATTATCATAATTATCGTCATCATCATCATTATAGTCATTATTATTTACATCATTAGCACTATCATTGTCATTAACATCACTAATAAAATATCATCATTTTCATTGTTATCATTATCACAATCATCAACAGTCATAAATTTCTTTCACATTATATCGAATGACATCAATATTACTAGTTTTATCAATAACATTATTATTATTATTATCATCATCATCATCAACATCATCATCATCATCGTTATTATTATTATAAGTCTCTAAATTCTGATAAATATTATTATCACATTCGATGACATTATGACTTAAAGTAATATTTTTAGGATAATTATTATCGTTTTAATTACTATAACCATCATCATTTTTATTATTATCATCATTAACAACATCATTATAAACGTTATCATCATCTTCATCACCATTACCACCATCGTCATTATTATCATCAGTCTCTAAAATCTAATTGTTATTACTAATTTTATAACGAATAACATAATCACTTTCAGTATTATTTGTAACATTATTATCGTATCATCATTGTTATAATCATTAAAATCGTTATTATTAGTATTACTAACAATTATATCATCATAAATATCATAATAATCACCATTATTGTGGTAATCATTATTATCGACATCATTATCATCGTTCTCGTTAAATTACGATGTTTATCGTTATTATTTTTATCACTATGATTAGTTTTATCGTAATCATTATCAACACCATCATGATCATCATAATCATCATTATCATAATTATTACTATTATCATGATCATGATCATCATCATCATCCTAACTATTATCAGTCTCACGGTCTTAATTGTTTTACACATTATATTAGATAACTAAAATATTACCAGTTTCTTCCTCATCAATATTATCATAATCATTATTATTATCGTTTTCGTTATCTATTACGTTATGATTATCACTCAAATTACTTTTATAGTTATTATTATCCTTATTATCGTCTACATTATCGTTATCGGCATAATTATTATAATTATTATTAAAACTTTTATTAATTTCGACGTCGTTATTATTATCATCATTTTCTTTTACATAATCGTTATCGTCAACATCATTATCATTAATTTTAAAACTATAATTAATTTTATCGTCATTATGATTATCATTATTAATATCACCATCTTTGTCATCACTATCATTAGCATAATTATTAACATCATCATTATCATTATTATCATTCTTATTATCGTCATTATTTTCATCAGTCTTGTAATTACGATTATTTTTATTATTGTATTTGATGACATTATCACTTTAAGTATTATTTTAAGGATAATCGTCATTGTTATTATTATTATTATCGTCATCATCATTGTTATCTTGATCATAATCATTATTATCATCATCATCATCATTATTATCATCATCATCATTAGCTTTAAATTAATTATCATCACATCACATCATCTTAATTATTATCATCAAACTTTTAATTGTAATAATTATTTTTGTAATATTAGATGACATTATCACTTTTGGTATTATTTTTAAAATAATCATTATCGGAATTATTATTATTGACATCATCAATATTATTATTATTATCATTATTATCAAAATCATCAACAGCTTTAACATTATTATTATCATTATCGTCCCTATTATCGTCAGATTCTCAATCCTGATTATTTTTATTATCATTTTCGATAACATAATACTTTTAGTACTGTTTTCAGAAACATTATCATCGTTATCATTCTGATTATAATCATCATCATTGTGATCATTATAACAATTATCGTGATTATTGACATCAGTCTCTTGGATAAGATTATGATTTTTTTTATATTCGATGACATAATTACTTTAAGTATTTTATTAAAGGTCATTTTTTTTTTTTTATCGTCACAATTATCATCAGCATCATCATCATCATAATTATCGTTATCATCATCATTATCGTCATTAATTTTATCAGGCTCCTTATTCTAATTATTATAATTATTATGTTCGATGACATCACTTTTAGTATTAATATTAGGTTTATCATCATCATCATCGTCACCATTATCATCTTTATAATCACCTTTATTATCATAATTATCATCAGTCTCTCAAATTTATTTATTATTCTCATAATGTTCGATGACCATATATTTAAGTATTTTTTTTAGAATCATCATTGTAATCATTTTTTTTCCCATGATCAACATTATTATGATAAGCATCATTAACAATATCGTTATTCTTATCATCATCAATAACGTCATTATCATCATCATTATTGTCACTATAATTAATTTTACTCTCATTATTGTCATCATCGTCATCATCAACATTATTATTATCACTTTTATTATTATCATCATCATCACCGTCATTATTATCATCAGTTTCTTAATTCCAAATATTCTTTTTAGTGTATTTAATGACATTACCATTTTTAGTAATATTTTTAGGATCATCGAAATCGTTATAAATAATATGACCATCATAAATATCATTATCCTTATCAGCATCATTATCATCGTTATCAGTACCATTATTGTCATAATTGTTATCATTATCGTCATTATCAATATTATTATTATTATTATTACTACAAATACCTTCATCTAAATTATTAACATCATCATTTTTATCTTTATCGTTATCATCATTATCGTCATTATCATTATTACTATTATTTTCACCACGTTTTATAATCATCTTTATAATTATTATCATTATTATCATCGGTCTCTTAATTCTGATCATGATGATTATTATATTCGTTAACATTATCACTATTAGTATTATCATTAGGATTATCATCATCATCATCATCATCATAAATATTACTAACATCATTATCATCATTATCATCATAATCATCATCATTATCATTATCATCATCATCATCATCATCGTCAATCTTATCATCAGTCTCTCAAATCTGATTATTATAACAATATTAAATGACATTATCACTTTAAGTATTTCTTAAAGATCGTCATCATCGTATTTATTATTACCAGAATCGACAGCATCATTATTAACTTGATCATCATTATCAATTATCATTATTATTATCTTTATTATTTTCATCGTCGTACCAATGATCAGTCTCTTAGCTCTGATTACTATCATTATTTTATTTAATTCTATCATTACAATTAGTTTTAATATTTATACTTTTATCATTATTATAATAATTATTATCGTTATCATTATCATTATTACCATCATCGTATTATTATCATCGGTCGTTTTACCCTAATTATTATTATTATTGTTATATTTGATGACATCACTTTAAGCATTATTCTTAGGATCAATATTATCGTTATCATATTTTTTACTATTATCAATATCAATATTTTTATCATCGTCATCATCATCATCACCATTATAATCATCATTATTATCATTATTATCATCATTATTTTTATTGTTTTATTCATTATCATTATCTACATAATTATTATTATAATTCTTATTTGTAGCCACTTAATAAGTATTATCGTTAATATTATATTTTGTAACGTTATCATTAACCAATATTTTTGCTTTTATCATCTATAATTATTATATACAACGCCATCATTAGCATCACTAAAATTAATCTAATCACTATTATTATAATTTTAACTTTATCAACATCATGATAAAAATTATCATCATTATTATTATTATCACTATAATTAATTTTACTGTCATCATCATTATATTTATAAATGTTATCATCTTTATCATCATTATCATCACCATTATCATCATCATCATCATTATCGTCATCATTATCATTACTATAATTAATGTCACTATCGTCGTCATTATTATAATCTTCTTTATAATCATAATCATCATTACTACAATTATCGTCATTATTATCATCAGTCTCTTTAAACTAAATATGATTATTATAATATCCGATAACATTATTACTTTCAGTATTCTTGTAGGATTATTATTATCGTTATAATTATTATAACCATAATGTACATCATCATTATGAACATCTTCATCATTTTCATGATGATCATCATTATCATCACTATTATCATCAGTTTTACATTCGTAAATATTCATTACATTATATCCGATGACATTAGTATTGCCTTTAGTATTAATAGTATTAATTTTAACAATATTTTTATTATTATTATCATCATCATCATCATCATCATCTTTGTCATCATTATTATGAGTCTCTAAATTCTAATAACCATTATTATTATATTCAATGACACTATCACTTTTAGTATTATTTTTAGGATCTTTATATTATTATCTTTTTTTTTATCATAATCATCATGACTTTTATCATTATTATTATTATTAACATCATTATCATCGCTATCATTATCATCATCACCATAACCATCATCGTCATTATTATCATCAGTCTAAATTCTAATTATTATTAGTATTTTTATATCGGATATTATAAACACTTTAAGTATTATTTTTAGCATCATTATCGTTATCATCATTGTTACTATCATTGAATTTCTTATGATTATCATTACCATCATTAATATTATAATTATCTTGATTATTATAGTGTTCGTCATCATAATCATCATTGACATTATTATCACCAGTCTCTTTATTCTAATTATTATTATTATTATTGAATCGGATAACATAATCACTTCAAGTTTTATTCGTAGCATTATTATCGTATTATCACTGTTATCATTATCAAAATCGTTATCATTATCATTACTATCATCAATATCAGCATCATCATCATTATCATCGTGGTGATCATTATTATCGTTATCATCATCATCGTTTTTGTCATCTTTATCATTAAAATTATTATCTCCATATTAAATTTTATCGTGATCATCATTATCACCATAATAATCATTATAATCATCATAAATATAATTATTATCATCATCATTATCGTGATCATCATCATCACCATAATAATTATCATAATCATCATTAATATAATTATTATCATCATCATTATCATAATCATCATCATCATCATCACCACCATTATCATGATCATTATTATCATCAACATCATTATCCTTATTATCCATATCATCATCATCAATAATATCCTTATCATTATTATTATCATCGTTATAATGAATATCATCATTATTTTTAGTAATATAATCATCGTCATTTTTATAATTAATCTCTTAATTCTGATTTTTCTCAACAATGTCAACGATGACTTTCTTATTTCCAGTGACATTTTAAGCACTATCATCATCATTTTCATGATTATTATCATTATTATAATCATATAATTATAGTTATCCTTTTTATCATTATCAACTTCATTATTATCATAATTAAAATAATCATCATTATCATGAGCAGCATAAACATCATCATTATTATCACTATTACAATCATGATCAGTCCAACACTCATAAATATTCTTCATATTACATTTAATAACATTACTATTACCAGTAGGATAATTATGATCATTGTTATTACCATCATGATTATCATTATCATCATCGGCAACATTATCATCATTATCATTATCATCAATATCATCATCAGCCTCACAGTTATAATTATTCTTCATATTCTATCTGACGATATTGATACTGATAGTATTATCCTTATTATGATTATTATTATTATTATTATTATTATTGCTCTCGTCATCATCATTATTATCATCACCATCATTGTCATCACCATCACCGCCATTATTATCATCAGTCTTTTAATTCCCATTTTTATTACTATTATATCCAATGACCCTTTTACTTTCAGGATCATCATTACCGTTATCATCATTATAAGCATCATTACAATTACTTTCATGAATATTATCAATACTATCTTTATCATCATCATCATTATCATTATTATTCTTATTATTTACATTATCCTCATCAGTATATTTATCAATATGATTATTATAATAACAATCATTATGAGCCTTACAGTTTTAAATAATCTCAACATTACATTTAATTACATCACTATTACCAGTAGTATACTTATCATTATTATTTTTATCATCATCAGGATTATTATAATTATCATCATTGTGACTGACATTATTATAATCACCAGCATTTCAATTGTAATTATTATTATGATTATATTTGATAACATTACTAAAACTATTATTATTAAAATCATCATTATCATCATTATTATTATTACCATTATTATTATTATAATCATCATCATTATAATCACTATAATCTATATTATCAATATTATCATGATCATCATTATTATCATCAGAATTTTAATTCTAATCAGTATAGTTATCATATTTAATAACAAAAATACTATAACTATCATAAATAGAATCATTATTATCATGATGATTATCATTATTATCATCACTATTAACATCGTCATTATCATCATCATCACAATCATCATCGTCACAATAAACATCATCATCATCATTATTGTCATTATTATCATTAGCATTTTATTCTTGATCATTATAATTATAATATTTTAGACCATTACTACTATAACTATTATCATTAGAATCATCGTCATCGTTATTATTAATATCATCATTATTATTATGCCCATCATTAATGTCATTATCATCTTCATCGTAATCACTATAATCAATATTATCAAAATTATTATCATCATCTTCATCATCATAATAATTATCATCTTTATCATTATTATCATCATCAGAACAATAATCATGATTATTATCATGATAACAATTATCATTACTTAAGCATTCATAAATATTCTTTACATTACATTCAATCACATTACTATTACCAGTAGTTTAATCGTTATCTTTATAATTTTTATCATAATTATTATCATCATCATTATCATTATCATTATCATTATCATCAACACTATCATCAACATTATTATCATAATCATCTTAATCATCATCACAGTCATTGTCATTATTTTCATAAGTCGTTAAATTGTGTTTAATAATATTATTATTCTATTCGTTCACATTATCACTTTTAGTATTTTTCTTATAATTTTTATCTATTCAATAGTAACATTATCATTAGTATTATCATTATCATCATTATCATCATCATCATCATTAGTCTCACAGTTATATGAATTCTTCACATTATATCCAATGACATTTATACTATAATTATCCTTATCAACATTAATATTATTGTCATCATTAGCATTGCTCTTGTTATTATCTTTATCATCCTTATCATCATTGTAATTGTCCTTACCAGTACCGACATTATTATCATTAGTCTCTCAAGTTCGATTAAGATTATTGTAACATCCAATGACCCTATTACTTGTAGTATTATTTTTAGAATTATTATTATCATTATAGTCATTATTATCATCATTAAAATCACTATTCTTATATTTTTTAATATTATCATTATTAACATCATTATCCTCATTATAATAATTATCATTATTATCTTTAGCAGCATAAACATCATAAACATTATCATTATAACAATCATCATCAGTCTAACAGTAAGAAATATTCTTTACATTGTGTTTAATTACATAACTTTTACCAGTAGTATAATCAATATCTAATATTATTATCATCATGATTATTATCATCATCTTTATCACTATTATCATCATTATTTACTGCATCATTGTCATCTTCATCATCATCATTATTATTATCATTACATCTATTGAATTAAATAACATTATTAATATAACTATCATAATAAGAATCATCATCATCATAGTTATTATCATTATCATCATTATTATCATTATCATCATTATTCTAATCACAAAAATCATTTTCTTAAATACCGTCATTATCATCATCATCATCATAATTATCATTATCATCATCATAATTTTTATTCTCATCATTGTTATTATCATTATTATCATTACAATCATCATCAGTCTAACAGTCATAAATATTCTTCACTTTACATTTAATAAAAATTTTTATTACCAATAGTATAATCATCCTCATTATTATTGTTATCATCATCATCACCATAATTATCATTATAATCGTCATCATTGTCGTCATATTCATCATTATCATCTTAATCATTATCATCAGTCTTTCAATTGTGTTCATTATTATTATTATTATTCTATTCGAACAAATTAATACTTTTGGTATTATTCTTATGATAATCATCATAATTATCATGATCATTATTATTATTGTCATCATTATCATGATTATTATCATCATCATTATTATCATCAAGATTATCATCATCATCATCTGTCTCACAGTCATGATTATTCTTCACATTACACCAAAGACTTTAATACTAAAAGTATTATCCTCATAATAATTTATATAATAATCGTCATCATCGCTATTGTCATTATCATTATCATTATTATCACCATCACTGTCATCACCAGCGCTAACATTATTATTATCGGTTTCGTAATTCTAATTATTATTATTATTACATCCGATGACCTCATTACTTGTATGATTTTTAGAATTATTATTATCATCATTTTCATCACTATAATTATATTATTCAATATTATTATCATTAATATCATCATCATTATAATAATCATAATTATCATTATTATCATTACAATCATTATCAGCCCCACAGACTTAAAAATTTTTCACGCTATATTTGATAACATTTTCTCTACCAGTATCATCATAATCATCATCATCATTATCATCATGGTCATAATTATTATCAGTTTCTCAAATCTGATAATCATTATTATAATAGTTGATAACATTATCTTTTTCAGTATTTTTATAGAATCATCATCATCGTAATCACTATTATAACTATCATTAGTCTCACAGTCATGATTATTTACCTCATTATATTTAATGTCTTTAATGTAACCAGTATTATTATTATCATCATCATTACAATAATCATCATTATCTGCGTCTTTGTTATCATAAATATTACCATTATCATTTCTATAATCAATTTTATGGTCATCATCATTATCAACATGTATGTAATCATTATTATAATTTTATCATCATCATCGTTATTATCAATATTATCATCATCATTATCATTATCTTTATTATTATCATCATCATCATTGCCACCATTATCGTCATTATTTTTCAGTCCCTCAAATCTAAATATTATTATTATAATATTCGACGACATCATTACTTTTAGTATTATTTAAGGATTATCAATAACGTTTGATTATTATTACAATGATAAATATCATCATCTTTAACATCTTTATCATTATTATCATTTCCATCATCATTATCATCCAAATCATCATCAGGTTCGGAGTACAAATTATTCTCCACATTATATCCGATGACTTTAATATTACCAGTATCATCATTAACATTAATATTATTATTTTCATCAGCATCATCATTATTATCATCGTCATTATTATTATGAGTCTCTAAATTCTGATAATTATTCTTATTATATTCAATGACATTATAACTTTTAGAATTCTTCTTAGGATCATTATAATTGTTTTTATTAAAATTAGCATCATTATTTCTATTTTCATTATTATGATCAACATCATCATCATTGTTATCATCATCAAATTAGTTATCATTATTTTTACCATCATTTTTACTATCATCATCATCATCATTATCATCATCATTATCATAATTATCGTCATCATCATCATTATAGTCATTATTATTTACATCATTAGCACTATCATTGTCATTAACATCACTAATAAAATATCATCATTTTCATTGTTATCATTATCACAATCATCAACAGTCATAAATTTCTTTCACATTATATCGAATGACATCAATATTACTAGTTTTATCAATAACATTATTATTATTATTATCATCATCATCATCAACATCATCATCATCATCGTTATTATTATTATAAGTCTCTAAATTCTGATAAATATTATTATCACATTCGATGACATTATGACTTAAAGTAATATTTTTAGGATAATTATTATCGTTTTAATTACTATAACCATCATCATTTTTATTATTATCATCATTAACAACATCATTATAAACGTTATCATCATCTTCATCACCATTACCACCATCGTCATTATTATCATCAGTCTCTAAAATCTAATTGTTATTACTAATTTTATAACGAATAACATAATCACTTTCAGTATTATTTGTAACATTATTATCGTATCATCATTGTTATAATCATTAAAATCGTTATTATTAGTATTACTAACAATTATATCATCATAAATATCATAATAATCACCATTATTGTGGTAATCATTATTATCGACATCATTATCATCGTTCTCGTTAAATTACGATGTTTATCGTTATTATTTTTATCACTATGATTAGTTTTATCGTAATCATTATCAACACCATCATGATCATCATAATCATCATTATCATAATTATTACTATTATCATGATCATGATCATCATCATCATCCTAACTATTATCAGTCTCACGGTCTTAATTGTTTTACACATTATATTAGATAACTAAAATATTATTAGTTTCTTCCTCATCAATATTATCATAATCATTATTATTATCGTTTTCGTTATCTATTACGTTATGATTATCACTCAAATTACTTTTATAGTTATTATTATCCTTATTATCGTCTACATTATCGTTATCGGCATAATTATTATAATTATTATTAAAACTTTTATTAATTTCGACGTCGTTATTATTATCATCATTTTCTTTTACATAATCGTTATCGTCAACATCATTATCATTAATTTTAAAACTATAATTAATTTTATCGTCATTATGATTATCATTATTAATATCACCATCTTTGTCATCACTATCATTAGCATAATTATTAACATCATCATTATCATTATTATCATTCTTATTATCGTCATTATTTTCATCAGTCTTGTAATTACGATTATTTTTATTATTGTATTTGATGACATTATCACTTTAAGTATTATTTTAAGGATAATCATCATTGTTATTATTATTATTATCGTCATCATCATTGTTATCTTGATCATAATCATTATTATCATCATCATCATCATTATTATCATCATCATCATCAGCTTTAAATTAATTATCATCACATCACATCATCTTAATTATTATCATCAAACTTTTAATTGTAATAATTATTTTTGTAATATTAGATGACATTATCACTTTTGGTATTATTTTTAAAATAATCATTATCGGAATTATTATTATTGACATCATCAATATTATTATTATTATCATTATTATCAAAATCATCAACAGCTTTAACATTATTATTATCATTATCGTCCCTATTATCGTCAGATTCTCAATCCTGATTATTTTTATTATCATTTTCGATAACATAATACTTTTAGTACTGTTTTCAGAAACATTATCATCGTTATCATTCTGATTATAATCATCATCATTGTGATCATTATAACAATTATCGTGATTATTGACATCAGTCTCTTGGATGAGATTATGATTTTTTTTATATTCGATGACATAATTACTTTAAGTATTTTATTAAAGGTCATTTTTTTTTTTTTATCGTCACAATTATCATCAGCATCATCATCATCATAATTATCGTTATCATCATCATATCGTCATTAATTTTATCAGGCTCCTTATTCTAATTATTATAATTATTATGTTCGATGACATCACTTTTAGTATTAATATTAGGTTTATCATCATCATCATCGTCACCATTATCATCTTTATAATCACCTTTATTATCATAATTATCATCAGTCTCTCAAATTTATTTATTATTCTCATAATATTCGATGACCATATATTTAAGTATTTTTTTTAGAATCATCATTGTAATCATTTTTTTTCCCATGATCAACATTATTATGATAAACATCATTAACAATATCGTTATTCTTATCATCATCAATAACGTCATTATCATCATCATTATTGTCACTATAATTAATTTTACTCTCATTATTGTCATCATCGTCATCATCAACATTATTATTATCACTATTATTATTATCATCATCATCACCGTCATTATTATCATCAGTTTCTTAATTCCAAATATTCTTTTTAGTGTATTTAATGACATTACCATTTTTAGTAATATTTTTAGGATCATCGAAATCGTTATAAATAATATGACCATCATAAATATCATTATCCTTATCAGCATCATCATCATCGTTATCAGTACCATTATTGTCATAATTGTTATCATTATCGTCATTATCAATATTATTATTATTATTATTACTACAAATACCTTCATCTAAATTATTAACATCATCATTTTTATCTTTATCGTTATCATCATTATCGTCATTATCATTATTACTATTATTTTCACCACGTTTTATAATCATCTTTATAATTATTATCATTATTATCATCGGTCTCTTAATTCTGATCATGATGATTATTATATTCGTTAACATTATCACTATTAGTATTATCATTAGGATTATCATCATCATCATCATCATCATAAATATTACTAACATCATTATCATCATTATCATCATAATCATCATCATTATCATTATCATCATCATCATCATCATCGTCAATCTTATCATCAGTCTCTCAAATCTGATTATTATAACAATATTAAATGACATTATCACTTTAAGTATTTCTTAAAGATCGTCATCATCGTATTTATTATTACCAGAATCGACAGCATCATTATTAACTTGATCATCATTATCAATTATCATTATTATTATCTTTATTATTTTCATCGTCGTACCAATGATCAGTCTCTTAGCTCTGATTACTATCATTATTTTATTTAATTCTATCATTACAATTAGTTTTAATATTTATACTTTTATCATTATTATAATAATTATTATCGTTATCATTATCATTATTATCATTATTAATATCATTATTATCATCATCGTCACAATTATCATTAGTCTCTCAATCCTAATTATTGTGATTATTGTATTTAATGACATAATAATTTTAAGTATTTTCCTTAGGATCATGATTATCGTTATTGTCATTATTACCGTTATTATTATCATCATCATTATCAATATTATCATTATCATCATCATATTCATCATCATTATTATCATTACCATCATTTTAATTAATATTATCAGTCTCTCAATCCTGATAATTATGATGATTCTCTCAGATACCACTATTATTTTAAATTTATTTTCAGAATAATCATTATTGATATCGTTATTTTTACCATCACTAATATTATAATTATTATTATCATCATCATCATCGTTATCATCATTATCATAGTTATCATTATCATCATCGTAATCATATCCATTATCAACACCACCATAATCGTCATTATTATCATCCGTTTCCTAATTTTGAATATTTTTTTTTATGTATCTAAGAACATTATTATTTTAAGTATTTTTTCCAGGTTTATCATCATCGTTATCATCATAATTATCATCATCTTCATCAATATTTTTATCGTTATTATCATCATTATTATCATCATTATTATAATTATCACTATTATCATCATGATCATCATTATCGATATCACAATCAGCATCTGTCTCACAGTCATAAATATTCTGCACATTATATCAGATGACAGTGATATTAACAGTATTATTATTGTAACTATCATTGTGATTATTGTTATTCTTTTTATTAATTTAATTATTCATATTATTTTAACCTCAACCAATTTAATTGTCATTATTATTAGTATAATTATTATTGTTATCGTCATTATCATATAATGTTAACAAATATAATAATTATAATGATCAGAATTAAAATGCTGATGATAATAATGATAATAATAATGATGATAACGAAAAATTTAATTCGAAAATTAAATTAAAAAAAATAGGGTCAACGGATATAATAATAATAATAATTATAATTAAGAGACTGTTTATAATAATGATAATAACGATAAAGATATTATTTATAATTATAATGATAATGTTAATGATTATGATGATGATAATTGTAATAAAAATTATTATGATAATGCTGATGATAATGATGATAATAATAATGTCAATAATGAATATGATGATAAAGTTAATAATGTTAATGGTGATTAGAATGTTAAAGATGATGATGATGATAATTATGGTGATGATGATAATAATAATAATGATGGTCACTATAATAATTATTTTCAAAACAATACTAAAAGTAATAGGGTCATCTAAAATATTAATAATAATCCAAATTGAGAGGCTGATAAAAATAATGATGATAAGGAAAAAGATAATTATTATGATAATAAGGATGATGTTAATGATTATGATGATGATGACGATATCGATAATGATGATGATCATTATAATAATAATGGAAATAATAAGACTTTAAGTGATAATGTCATGAAATATGATAATAATAATAGTCAGATGTAAAAGACTGATGTTAATAATGACGATGATTATAAAGATAATGTTAAGAATGATAAAGATGATAATCTTGATAATGACGATAATAATGATGATAATAATAATAATCATAAAAGTCATGTTAATAATTTGGATGATAATGAGAATGATTATGAAGATAAAATCACTGAAAATAATAATGTCATCGTTGATATTGTTAAAAATAATTACAATTGAGAGAATAATAAAAATAATGAAGATGATGATAATAATGATGATTATGAGGATGATTATAATGATGATAATAAAAATGATAAGGATATTGCTGATGATGATGATAAGGATGATGAGGATGATAATGATGATAATAATGATGATAATAATGCTTAACATAATGGTATTGACGATAATGATAATAATAATGACGATAAAATTGATCATTGTATTAAAACTGATTATGATCATAATGACGATAACGATGATGGAGATAAAAATGATAATTATGATAAGGATGATGATGGCAATAATATTGCCGATGATGGTCAGGACGATAATGATAATAATGATGATTATAATGATGTTAATGATGATGATGATTCTAAAGATAATACTAAAAGTGATAATGTCATCAAATAGAATACTACTTATATCAAAAATAATAATTAAAATAATTTTAATAATCACAATTAAAAAACAAATGATAATAATGACAATAATTGTAATAATGATAACATGATATTACATTGTTCATAGTAATTACAATAATGATTATAATGATAATAATGATGATGACAATAAAGATGATGATAATAATGATGATTATAATAATGATGATAATAATTATATTAATGATGATTATGATAATCATTATGGTGATGATGATGATCACAATAATGATGAAGATAATAATTATATTTATGATGATTATAATGATCATTATGGTGATAATGATGATCACGATAAAATTGATAATAGTGATAATAATTACAATAATAACGATGACTAAAACGATGATGATAATAACGATAATGATGATCACCACGATGATAATGATGATGATGATGATATTAATCATAGTAATGATAATAATAACGATTTTGATGATGATAACAGTGATAGTACGATAATGATGCTACGAATAAATTATGTTATCCAATTTAATAATAATAATAATAATTAGAATAAAGAGACTGTTGATAATAATGTCGATAATAATTATGATGGCGAACATTATAATAATCACTATGATTATAATATTAATGATGGTAATGATAAAACAAATTTAATGATAGTAACAATGATGATAACGATAATGATACTAAAAATAATACTTAAAGTGATTATGATATCCAATATAAAAATACTAATAATAATTAGAATTTAGAGACTGATGATAATAATGACGATGGTGGTAATGGTGATGATAATAATGATAACGATGATGTTGATGTTTATAATAATAATAATAATAAAAATATTGATGATTATGATAAAAAAAACGATACTAAAGATCCTAAAAATAATACTTATAGTAACAGTGTCATTAAATATGATAATAATGGTTATTAGAATTTAGAGACTCATAATAATGATGACAAAGATGATGATGATGATAATAATAAAAATAATGTTAAAATTGATACTAGCAATACTAATGTCATCGGATATAATGTAAAGAATATTTACTAATGTAAGACTGATGATGATAATGATGATAATGATAATCATGAGAATTATATTATTTAAAATGACGTAAATGCTGAGTTAAACGAGACGATATTAATAATTTTTGATGATTATGAGAATAATAATGATATAAATTCTAGCAATTATGATGATGTTAGAGATGATGGTAATTAAGGTATTGATAATAATAATAATGACAATGATGATAGTCATATTACTATTTTAAAAATGAAAAATTATGTTAATAATAATTTTGATAATAAATATTATATTATTAATACTAAAGGTTATAACATGTAATATTTATAATATAATATATGATAATTTTAAAGAATGACGATGATAATATTAGGGATGATGATAGTTATAATAACAATAATAATAACAACGATGATGGTGTTGACGACGATAATGATGATGATAATAATAATGTTTATTATGAAGTTGATAAAGTTAAGGATTATAATAATAGTGATTGAGTCAAAGATAATAATAATCATGATGGTAATAAATATGATAATAATAATGATATTAATAGCGATGATAATAGTCATCATTATCATTTTCGTCATTATTGTCATCGTCATTATTATCATCAGTCACTTAATTCTGATCAATATTATTATAATATTCGATAATATTATCACTATTAGTCTTACCATTTACATCATCATCAACATAAATATCAATATCATTGTTATGGTGATCATCAACATCATTATCCTCATTGTCATTATCAGTAATTTCTTTATTATTGTTATTATGAACACTCTAATTAATATCATCATCATCATCATTATCATCATTATTATTATCATCGCTATTATCAGGATTATTATCTTAATTATTATCATCGTCCTACCAATGATCAGTCTCTTAGCTCTGATTATTATCATTAATTTATTTCATTTCATCATTACTATTAGTTTTATTATTATACTTTTATCATTATTACCATAATCATTATCATTATCATCATTATTAATATCATTATCATCATCATCGTCACAATTATCATTAGTCTCTCAATCCTTATTATTGTGATTATTATATTTAATGATATAATAACTTTAATTATTATTCTAAGGATTATTATTATCGTTATTGTCATTATTACCGTTATTATTAATAAAATTATCATATATTATATTATAAATATTACATGTTATAACCTTTAGTATTAATAATATAATATTTATTATCCAAATTATTATTAACATAATTTTTCATTTTTAAAATAGTAATATGACTATCATCATTGTCATTATTATTATTATCAATACCTTAATTACCATCATCTCTAACATCATCATAATTGCTAAAATTTATATCATTATTATTCTCATAATCATCAAAAATTATTAATATCGTCTCGTTTTACTCATCATTTACGTCATTTTAAATAATATAATTCTCATGATTATCATTATCATCATTATCATCATCAGTCTTACATAAGTAAATATTCTTTACATTATATCCGATGACATTAGTATTGCTAGTATCAAATTTAACATTATTTTTATTATTATCATCATCATCATCATCATCTTTGTCATCATTATTATGAGTCTCTAAATTCTAATAACCATTATTATCATATTTAATGACACTGTTACTATAAGTATTATTTTTAGGATCTTTAGTATCGTTTTTTTTATCATAATCATCAATATTTTTATTATTATTATTATTATAAACATCAACATCATCGTTATCATTATTATCATCACCATTACCACCATCGTCATTATTATCATCAGTCTCTAAATTCTAATTATTATTAGTATTTTTATATTGGATATCATAAACACTTTAAGTATTATTTTTAGTATCATTATCGTTATCATCATTGTTAGTATCATTAAATTTGTTATCATTATCATTACCATCATTAATATTATAATCATAGTAATTATTATAATGTTTGTCATCATAATTATTATCGACATTATTATCAACAGTCTCTTTATTCTAATTATCATTATTATTATTAAATTGGATAACATAATTTATTCGTAGCATCATTATCGTACTATCACTGTTATCATCATCAAAATCGTTATTATTATCATTACTATGATTAATATCATCATCATCATCATTATCATCGTGGTGATCATCATTATCGTTATTATCATCATCGTTTTAGTCATCGTTATTATTGTAATTATTATCACTATTATCAATTTTATCGTGATCATCATTATCACCATAATGATCATTATAATCATCATAAATATAATTATTATCTTCATCATTATTGTGATCATCATCATCACCATAATGATTATCATAATCATCATTAATATAATTATTATCATCATTATTATAATCATCATTATTATCATCATCTTTATTGTCATCATCATTATTATCATTATAATCATTAATGTAATTACTATGAACAATGTAATATCATGTTATCATTATTACATTTATTGTCATTATTATTATTAGTTTTTTAATTGTGATTATTATAATTATTTTAATTATTATTTTTGATATAAGTAGTATTCTATTTGATGACATTATCACTTTTAGTATTATCTTTAGAATCATCATCATCATTAACATCATTATAATCATCATTATTATCATTATCGTCCTGACCATCATCGGCAATATTATTGCCATCATCATCCTTATCATAATTATCATTTTTATCTCCATCATCGTTATCGTCATTATGATCATAATCAGTTTCAATACAATGATCAATTTTATCGTCATTATTATTATCATTATCGTCAATACCATTATGTTAAGCATTATTATCATCATTATTATCATCATTATCATCCTCATTATCCTTATCATCATCATCAGCAATATCCTTATCATTTTTATTATCATCATTATAATCAATCTCATAATCATCATTATTATCATCATCTTCATTATTTTTATTATTCTCTCAATTGTAATTATTTTTAACAATATCAACGATGACATTATTATTTTCAGTGATTTTATCTTCATAATCATTCTCATTATCATCCAAATTATTAACATGACTTTTATGATTATTATTATTATCATCATTATTATCGTCATTATCAAGATTATCATCTTTATCATTCTTAACATTATCTTTATAATCATCGTCATTATTAACATCAGTCTTTTACATCTGACTATTAGTATTATCATATTTCATGACATTATCACTTAAAGTCTTATTATTTCCATTATTATTATAATGATCATCATCATTATCGATATCGTCATCATCATCATAATCATTAACATCATCCTTATTATCATAATAATTATCTTTTATCTTATCATCATTATTTTTATCAGCCTCTCAATTTGGATTATTATTAATATTTTAGATGACCCTATTACTTTTAGTATTGTTTTAAAAATAATTATTATAGTGACCATCATTATTATTATTATCATCATCACCATAATTATCATCATCATCATCTTTAACATTCTAATCACCATTAACATTATTAACTTTATCATCATATTCATTATTGACATTATTATTATGATCATTATCAATATAATCATAATCTTAACCATTTTCGCTAATATTTTTGTATTAATTATGGTTATTATTATCATCATTATCATCAGCATTATCATAATAATTTTTATTACGATTATCATCATCATAATCATTAACATTATCATTATAATTATAAATAATATCTTTATCGCTATTATCATTATTATAAACAGTCTCTTAATTATAATTATTATTATTATTATATCCGTTGACCCTATTTTTTTTAATTTAATTTTCGAATTAAATTTTTCGTTATCATCATTATTATTATCATTATTATCATCAGCATTTTAATTCTGATCATTATAATTATTATATTTGTTAACATTATATGATAATGACGATAACAATAATAATTATACCAATAATAATGACAATTAAATTGATTGAGGTTAAAATAATATGAATAATTAAATTAATAAAAAGAATAACAATAATCACAATGATAGTTACAATAATAATACTGTTAATATCACTGTCATCTGATATAATGTGCAGAATATTTATGACTGTGAGACAGATGCTGATTGTGATATCGATAATGATGATCATGATGATAATAGTGATAATTATAATAATGATGGTAATAATGATGATAATAACGATAAAAATATTGATGAAGATGATGATAATTATGATGATAACGATGATGATAAACCTGAAAAAAAAACTTAAAATAATAATGTTCTTAGATACATAAAAAAAAATATTCAAAATTAGGAAACGGATGATAATAATGACGATTATGGTGGTGTTGATAATGGATATGATTACGATGATGATAATGATAACTATGATAATGATGATAACGATGATGATGATGATAATAATAATTATAATATTAGTGATGGTAAAAATAACGATATCAATAATGATTATTCTGAAAATAAATTTAAAATAATAGTGTTATCTGAGAGAATCATCATAATTATCAGGATTGAGAGACTGATAATATTAATTAAAATGATGGTAATGATAATAATGATGATGAATATAATGATGATAATGATAATATTGATAATGATGATGATAATAATAACGGTAATAATGACAATAACGATAATCATGATCCTAAGGAAAATACTTAAAATTATTATGTCATTAAATACAATAATCACAATAATTAGGATTGAGAGACTAATGATAATTGTGACGATGGTGATAATAATGATATTAATAATGATAATAATGATAATGATAACGATAATAATTATTATAATAATGATAAAAGTATAAATATTAAAACTAATTGTAATGATAGAATTATAATAAAATAATGATAGTAATCAGAGCTAAGAGACTGATCATTGGTACGACGATGAAAATAATAAAGATAATAATAATGGTAATTGATAATGATGATCAAGTTAATAATGATGCTGTCGATTCTGGTAATAATAAATACGATGATGACGATCATTAAGAAATACTAAAAGTGATAATGTCATTTAATATTGTTATAATAATCAGATTTGAGAGACTGATGATAAGATTGACGATGATGATGATGATGATGATAATGATAATGATGATGATTATGATGATTATGATGATAATGATGTTAGTAATATTTATGATGATGATGATGATGGTGATGATAATCCTAATGATAATACTAATAGTGATAATGTTAACGAATATAATAATCATCATGATCAGAATTAAGAGACCGATGATAATAATGATAATAATTATGAAGATGATTATAAAACGTGGTGAAAATAATAGTAATAATGATAATGACGATAATGATGATAACGATAAAGATAAAAATGATGATGTTAATAATTTAGATGAAGGTATCTGTAGTAATAATAATAATAATAATAATGATAATGACGATAATGATAACAATTATGACAATAATGGTACTGATAACGATGATGATGATGCTGATAAGGATAATGATATTTATGATGGTCATATTATTTATAACGATTTCGATGATCCTAAAAATATTACTAAAAATGGTAATGTCATTAAATACACTAAAAAGAATATTTGGAATTAAGAAACTGATGATAATAATGACGGTGATGATGATGATAATAATAATAGTGATAATAATAATGTTGATGATGACGATGATGACAATAATGAGAGTAAAATTAATTATAGTGACAATAATGATGATGATAATGACGTTATTGATGATGATAAGAATAACAATATTGTTAATGATGTTAATCATAATAATGTTGATCATGGGAAAAAAATGATTACAATGATGATTCTAAAAAAAATACTTAAATATATGGTCATCGAATATTATGAGAATAATAAATAAATTTGAGAGACTGATGATAATTATGATAATAAAGGTGATTATAATGTTGATAATGGTGACGATGATGATAATGATAAACCTAATATTAATACTAAAAGTGATGTCATCGAACATAATAATTATAATAATTAGAATAAGGAGCCTGATAAAATTAATGACGATAATGATGATGATAATGATGATTATGATGATGATGATGCTGATGATAATTGTGACGATAAAAAAAAAAAAATGACCTTTAATAAAATACTTAAAGTAATTATGTCATCGAATATAAAAAAAATCATAATCTCATCCAAGAGACTGATGTCAATAATAACGATAATTGTTATAATGATCACAATGATGATGATTATAATCAGAATGATAACGATGATAATGTTTCTGAAAACAGTACTAAAAGTATTATGTTATCGAAAATGATAATAAAAATAATCAGGATTGAGAATCTGACGATAATAGGAACGATAATGATAATAATAATGTTAAAGCTGTTGATGATTTTGATAATAATGATAATAATAACAATATTGATGATGTCAATAATAATAATTCCGATAATGATTATTTTGAAAATAATACCAAAAGTGATAATGTCATCTAATATTACAAAAATAATTATTACAATTAAAAGTTTGATGATAATAATTAAGATGATGTGATGTGATGATAATTAATTTAAAGCTAATGATGATGATAATAATGATGATGATGATGATAATAATGATTATGATCAAGATAACAATGATGATGACGATAATAATAATAATAACAATGATGATTATCCTTAAAATAATACTGAAAGTGATAATGTCATCAAATACAATAATAAAAATAATCGTAATTACAAGACTGATGAAAATAATGACGATAATAAGAACGATAATAATGATAATGATGATGTTAATAATTATGCTAATGATAGTGATGACAAAGATGGTGATATTAATAATGATAATCATAATGACGATAAAATTAATTATAGTTTTAAAATTAATGATAATGATGTTGACGATAACGATTATGTAAAAGAAAATGATGATAATAATAACGACGTCGAAATTAATAAAAGTTTTAATAATAATTATAATAATTATGCCGATAACGATAATGTAGACGATAATAAGGATAATAATAACTATAAAAGTAATTTGAGTGATAATCATAACGTAATAGATAACGAAAACGATAATAATAATGATTATGATAATATTGATGAGGAAGAAACTGGTAATATTTTAGTTATCTAATATAATGTGTAAAACAATTAAGACCGTGAGACTGATAATAGTTAGGATGATGATGATGATCATGATCATGATAATAGTAATAATTATGATAATGATGATTATGATGATCATGATGGTGTTGATAATGATTACGATAAAACTAATCATAGTGATAAAAATAATAACGATAAACATCGTAATTTAACGAGAACGATGATAATGATGTCGATAATAATGATTACCACAATAATGTGATTATAGTAATGATGATTATAACAATGTTAAAAATGGTGTTAACGAAGACGATAATTATGATAATAATGATAATAATTATAATGGCAATAATAATATTGTTGATAATATAGGCATGTGACTCTAATGCTTGTTGTTAAATTAGAATTTAATACGTCCAATAGGTATACAAGCGAACGTCGTACACTTTAATCATTGCATCAATAGGCGCATATGTATAGATGGCGGTACTCTTCATACAAGCACTCTCTATTATCATCCATACATGCCCTTTCTCAATATACAAGTTATAGATATAACTTGACAATACAAATCCACATAATTTGTTTTTCAAGAAATTCTCTTTGGAGAAAATAATTTAGAACGAGAAAAAATCCTCCCTGGGTGCGGATCGAACACACAACCTTCTGTTTACTAGACAGTTGCTCTACCACTTGAGCTACCGAGGAGCTGTGCATTCACTCGCACTGTAAGTTTAGATAAATCCTCGTTTTCAATATTTAAGCTGTCTTTCACCTAAGCTCGATAACGTAGGCATGTGACTCTAATGCTTGTTGGTAAATTAGAATTCAATACGTCCAATAGGTATACTAGCGAACGTCGACACACTTTAATCATTGCATCAATAGGCGCATATGTATAGATGGCGGTACTCTTCATACAAGCACTCTCTATTACCATCCATACATGCCCTTTCAGAATGTATAAGATATATAAGACAGCTTAAGAATTGAAAACAAGAACTTATCTAAACTTACGGTGCGAGTGAATGCACAGCTCCTCGGTAGCTCAAGTGGTTGAGCAACTGTCTAGTAAACAGGAGGTTGTGTGTTCGATCCACACCCGGGGAGGATTTTTTCTCGTTCTGAATTATTTTCTCCAATGGAAAATTTCTTGAAAAAGAAATTATGTGGATTTGTATTGTCAAGTTATTTCTATATCTTATATATTGAAAAAGGGCATGTATGGATAGTAATAGAGAGTTTTTGTATGAAGAGTACCGCCATATACACATATGCGCCTATTGATGCAATGATTAAAAAGTGTAGCGACGTTCGCTTGTATACCTATTGGACGTATTGAATTCTAATTTACCAACAAGCATACGAGTCACATGCCTATATTATTAACAACATCATCATTGCCATTATCATTATTATTATCATCATCATAATAATTGTCATCGTCATTATTGATACTGTCATTACCATTATTATTATCATTATCATTATTATTATCATCATGATAATTAATTTGATTACCATTATCTTTATATTTTAGTCATATTCAACACTATCATGGTCATGATCATTATCCTTGTCATCATTATCATTATTTTTATCAGTGTTATTATCAGTATTTTAATTATTATTATTAATATTATCATCATTATCACAATCTTTATTATCTCCATCGTTATCATTATTATTATTTTAATCAACAAGATTATCATTATAGTCATCGTCATCATCATCGTTATAATCACTATAATTATTACAATCGTTATCAGTCTTAGAATTATTTTTATCCTTAACAATATATCTGATGACACTACTATCACAAATATTATTAATATCATCATTATTATTATTATCATTATTATTCCTATGATAAACATCATCATACTTGCCGTTATCGACAGTATCACCATTATTATTATCATCACCGTCGTTATGAACACCATCATTAACATCAGAATTATCATCATCTTTATCATTTTTTTTTTTCATCATTCTCGGTATCATCTTAATTATCGTCGTTGTCAACACCATCATCAAAATAATTAACATTCTTATTGTCATAACTACAATGGTTTTTATCACTATTATTATTACTATAATTATCGTCATCATTACGGTTATTAATTATAATCATTGGTACATTTATTAATTTTATCATCATATCTATAATTATGATTTTTATTACTATTATATCTGATAACATCTTTTTTACTGATATCATTATCATCATTATGATCTTTATCATTATTATTGTTATAATTTTAATTGTCATTATCATTATTATCAACATTTCCATAATCATCATGTTCATATTCATTATCATCATTATTATCATTTCCATTGATATTATTATCACAACCATTAACATCATCATCATCTTCGTCGTCATCATGATCATTACCTTTATCAATATTATTATCTTATTCAAAATCATCTACATCACAATTATTATAGTCATCGTTATCTTCATCATGACCAATATTAACATCATTAACATTATCATTCTTATTATCATTGACATGATCATTATTATCACTTTCGCTATCTCCACAGTAATTATTACTATCATCAACATCATCATTATCTTTATTATCATCATCATCATTATCATTATCTTTCTCTTAATAATAACTCTTAGGAACATCATATTAAATGACATTATTACTACTAGTATAATCAGTATCATTATTTTTTTTATTATCTCCATTATCCTGACTATTATTATCATCATCGTCTTCATTAACACTATCATAAACATTATTTTTATTATTATTATTATTAGTATTACCGTTATCATCAGAATTTTTGTTATTATAATATTATTCTCATTATTATTCACATTATCATTATCATCATTATTATCATAATCGTCTTTATTAACACTATCATTAACAACATCATAATAATCATCATTATCATCGACATAATCATTATCGTCAACATTATTATGACCATTACTAATAATATCATCATCAACATCAACGTTATTTTTTGTATTTATAATTATTCTTATTATTATTATCATCGTATTCATAATTATTATTATTGTTATTATAATTATTTAATTTTAATATCATCATTATCACTATCTTCATCATCATAATCATTATCATTATCATCATCATCATGGTAATAACTGACATCAACATCAACAATACCATTACCATTATCATTTTTATCTATTTTTTCAGTATTTATTATTATTATTATTATTATTATTATTATTATTATTATCACTATTATCATCATCTTTATCATCATTATCATCATCAGTATTACAATCATAATAATTATTAACATTATATATAATGTCATTATTATAACCAGTATTGTCATTTTCATTTTCTTTATCGTTATTATCATTATATTCATGATCCGCATTATCATAATGACCATAATCATCAAAATCATCATCATAATGATTATAATAATTATTATTACCGTCTTCATCAACACCATATTTAAAATCTTTAGTATCACCATTATTCTCATCATTATCATCAGCACTATTATTATTATTATCATCATGATCATCATTATTATCCTCTTCAGTCTCTCAATCGTTGTTATCATCAACAATATATCTCACTATTCTCTCAACATTACTATCACCAGAATTATCATTATCATAATCCTTATCTTTATAATCATTATATCTATGATCAACATTATCATTATTGCCATTATTATTTTAATTATTATAATCATAATTAGTTTTTCAATAATGATTAATATTATTTTTATATTCAATGACATTACCATAACCAGTTTCATGATTATCACCATCATTATTATTACCATCATCATCACCATCATTACCATTATTATCATTTCTATTATCATTATCATATTGATCATTATTATTGTCATTTTTTTTTTACACCATCATTAACATCACTTTTATTATTATCATTAATATCATCATCAGTCTCAAAATTATGACTATTATTAACATTATATCTAAAGACATTACTATTGCCAGTATTATTATTCTTATAATTACTATCATTATTATTATTATTTTCATAATTATCATTATCATAATGGACAGTATCGTCATCAGAAGCATCACTATTACTAAAATCATTATTATTATCAATATAATTATCATCATTTTCGTTATCATCATCAACTACATCATCATCATCATTATTGTTATAATCAGTCTTACAATCATTCTTATAATCATTTTTACTATCATCATTTTCATTTGTATCATTATTATTATCATTTTATTATTATTACTATCATTTGTATCATCATTATCAATATAACCATTATTATTATTATTTTAATTATTATCATCATTAATATTATCATTATCATTATTATTATTTTTATCTTTAATTTCATCATTAGCATGATCATCTTTGTTATCATTTTTATGGTAATCATTATCATAATGATCTTTATTATTATAATTATTATCATTATTAATAGTGTTTATATCATCATCATTATGATTATTATTTTTATCATTATAAGCATTTTTACTATCATCATTAGTATTATTATCATTATTTTTACTAGTATTATTAATAAAATCATCGTTTTTATTATTATATTTATCTTCATCATTATTATTATCATTATCATTGTCATCATTATTATTATCATCATCATAAATATTCTTCTTATCTTCAGCATTATTATTATTATCATTTTTTTCATTATTATCATTCTTATAATTATTTTTATAATTTTAATTATCATTGTTATTATTGTCATTATTTTTACTATTATTATTTTTATTTAAATTATTATGAAAATCACAATGATCAATCTCTTTTTTTTTTTTTTTTTTTATATTAGAGTGCTCTACGTCCGGCTCCTTTGATAAGGGCACTACTATGGGCACTTAGCACTTTGGAGAAGGAAGGGAAGAGGGATGGGAGGCCTCCCATTACTGGGAGGGGGGTAGGGGGAATTAGGCAATTTTGCTGCGAGAAGGTCGCCTAAACCCTTCTCGAGGAGCATTGCGTGGTGAAAAAGCACATGTGAAAAATCACAGAGGTACTTGCCCGAAAAGTCGCACTGGCCAGGAATCGAACCACGGTCTCCCGCGTGCCAATCCACGACCTAGCCGACTGAGCCACCGCGCGCTCATATGATCAATCTCATTATTAACATCAACTTTATTATTATTATTATTATTGTTTTTATAGTAATCATTACTCTTATCATCGTCATCATCATTTCAATGATTAATATCATCATTACTATTACCATCATAATAACCATCTATATTTTTATTTTAATTGTCAGCACTATCTTCATCATGATCTTAAGCATTGTAAGCATTTTTACTAACGACATTTTTAGTATCTTTATAATCATTAAAATTGTCATATTTTTTATCCTTATCATTATTATAATATTTACCGTCATAATTGCAATGACGATCATAGTTATTATTACTAGTATCGACATAATTAGTATCATTTTTATTTGTATTGTCATTATTATTTTCAGCATCATTATCGTTATTATCATCATCATCATAATCTATCATTATCTATAATTATCATTATCTTCAAGACTAAAATTTCTAATATCGCCATTGATGTCATAATAATAATTATTATAATTATTATTATCGCTATTAACAACATTAGTTTAAATAATGTCATCATCAATGGAAGTATAATAATTATTGTACTTATTATCATAATTGTCATCAACGTCATAATCGTTATAATTATTATGATCATCAATATTTGTATTGACATTGTTATCATCATCATTATTCGTATTATCGCCAGCATTATCATCATTATTATCAGCACTATTTTCATCTTGAACATAATTATCATTATTATAATCATTATTAGTATTATCAGCACCATTAGAAGTTTTATTTTTATTATTGTTACTTTCATAAAGAGTATAATTATTATTATCATTATTATGCTCATCATTACCGTCATCACAATTTTTACATTGTTCGTCATTTTCATCATCCATATGGTAATCATTTTTATTATCGTCATTATTATAACCATCATTACCCTTATAATGATCATTACCATTGTCATTATTATAATCATAACTACTGTTACTATTATTATTATCATTATTATTATTATTATTATAATTATCTCTATCATGGTCATTATCGTCAAAACTAAAATTATTAATATTGCCAATAGTATCATAATAAACATCATCATAAGTATTATTATCGCTATTGACAACATTATTTTTTTTTATTTTTAACCATAAGAGTATAATGATAATTATGATAATTATTGTTACTATCATTAACGTCATAATAATCATCGTTTTTTAACATTGATTTGTATTATTTTTAACTTCATTATCATTATCGTTATTATAGTCATCTGCATCACTATAATTGTTATTATTATTATTAATATTATTATTACCATTGAGACTTTCATCATCATCATTATTATTATTATTATTATTATCATAGTTATCATAAACATTATTATTATTATCGTTATCAGTCATATCAACATCGTTATTATTACTGTTATCATAATTATCGAAATTATTCTTTTCTTCTTTATTATCATAATCATTATCATAACCATTATTATCATCATCGTCGTCATCATTCATATTCTCGTCATCATTTGTGACGTGGCTAATCAAAGGTGTGTATAAGCACGTCATAGAGCCCTTATCACCGCTAATAAATGGCGAGAGTCTCAAAGATAGCTCTCTCTTTCTCGTGCATGTGGCTTACTAAGTGTAGCACGCGGAATTCCGATACAGGCCATAATAATACAAACAATCTAAGAGCTCGGCTTGACTCTTCCCCCCTCATTGTCCTACAAAGGTACCTTAGTAATGTGTATATAAGAGGTATCATGAAAGTAGGCTGTAGGTCCGTGAGCGATAGCTGTCAGTGTATTGGGAGGTAGCTTGGTAACGGTGGTCGTCCGGTGAGGCCGTGTCGGGTAGTGTGTGTGGCAGATCATAGAGAGTACATTGCGCCTGCGCAGCGAGACAAGGATAGACACTTGGGCTCACTTCGAGGCTGATACTGGTTCTGCACGACGTTGCAACGTTAGAATCTCGCCTGCCGAGCCATTAAGTAGCCGCAACACTGCAAGCTAGTGCCAACACACAACCTCGTACGCTCGACGACGTTAACCACGTCGCCCAAGCTCTCCACTGCCCGTGACGCACGCAGCATCGCCGGGAACAAGACGATTAGTCCGGCCGAAATACTGTACAGGTAGGTGACGTGAGGTTATCTTAGTGCTGTGCATGCAGTGAGTGAAAGTGGTCCTTCCATAACTATCTATCCCTAAATATATAAATAGAGTTAACCCGAAGCCCCCCTACGGAAGGTTGCGTATATAGTTATTATTAAAGTATAGCAACAAATGGATTAGTAAGCCACATCATAGGGAGCGTCCTTGTGGTGTGCCACTAGAAACTTATATTTCAGTAATTACGTAGATTCTAATAAACACTCAGTACATTACTATATGCAAAGTGTTATTTTAATTGGTAGTGCGCAGTGCTGATTGTAGTGGCAGCAGACTAGTGCCGTTACGTAGGTCATAAAAAGCTAGTCCACGATACTTGCTATGTTGCACTACGTGCTGCTGCAATCGACACTGTACACTGTCAGCTGAATTCCGGTCCCTTTTCCTAACAAAATTTAAATACAGTATTGTACTTAGTGTTACTATGGAGGAGTTCCGTTGTGCATGCGAGAGAGTGCGGACGTGTCGAGAGAGCGCTCCGTAGGAAAGAGTAATTAAAAAGTAATGAAAGTGAAAATTAAAAGAAATAAAAGTACGAGGAAGTGTAAAAAGTGAAGAAGCAGCAGAGAAAAAAGTGTAAAGTGAATAATTATGAAAGTTTGAAAGGATGAAGTGAGATTAGTGTGGTAGTGTCTGGGTAAAGAGAACACGTGTAAGGCAAGTAAGGAGTGGGTAGTAAGAATAGGGGATAATAAAGAAAGGTATTAGTGAGCGGAAAAACGAGAGACAAGAGGACAGGAAAACAGGTGAAAGTGGTGATAGTAAAAGAAAAAGTGCAGTGAAGTTCGAAAGAAAGTGAGGTTAGAAAAGATATTACAGGAAGAAAGAAGCGGCAATTGGAGAAAGAGGTCGATAAAAGGGGTAATCTGAGAGGTAGATAAGGAAGGTCCCTGAAAAAAACAACAAAAAAAACAATTGTGAGATCGGTAAGGAAGATCACTACTTTGTTGAGTAAGGCCGGTAAATAGAATTTTTGACAGATAGAAGTAGGTTGTCGGTAAAGAAGAAAACTGCACTATCGGCAAAATTTTAAAAATGACAGGAAAGCCGCCTGCAGCAAGTATGAATACAAGAAATAATACAAGTACAAAATTAAAGGAACAGACTCTATTGAATTTTACAAAAGAAAATCAGGAGAATAAAGAATTAGACGAGAAGATGAGCAGGTTGGAAAGGAAGTTGGACAGCATGATTAGTAGTCTAGAAAGAAGAGAAGAAGATTGGAAAGAGGAAAAACAGATGTGGATAAAAGAAAGGCAACAGTGGAAAGAAGAAAAGAAGGCGTTAGAAGAAAGAATAAGCAAGTTGGAATGGGAAACAGAAAAAGCTGAGAGAGAGAAAAGGAGACCGAACATTGTTATAAAAGGAGCAAATATTGAAGGAGAGAATCTGGAGAAGAAGGTCGAAGAGTATATTGAACAAAAGATAAAAATAAAAGTCAAGATAGAAAAGGCCAAAGTGATAAGTGTAAACGCTGGGCAAAATGTGAGGAAGTTGGTGGTAGTAAGACTGGCAAGTAAAGAAATGAAAGAAGAAGTAATGAGAAATAAAAAACATCTGGAGAGAGGAGTTTACATAGAAAACGATTTAACAGAGAGAGAAAGAGAGATCCAAAGATTTATTTTAAACAAGTCAAAAGAGCAGAGGAACAAAGGAAAAAATACAAAAGTTGGATATATGAAGATTTTGATCGATGGTAAATGGCTTAGATTTGATGAAAGGAAAGGAGATTTTACAGAGGAAAGAAGAAGGAGCCAAGAATGAAGAGAACAAGAAGATGTAGAGGAGGAGGGAGTGAGAAGAAGAAATGTTAGTGTTTGTGCGTGGAACATTGCGGGAGTGCTAAATAAGGACAGTGAAGTGTGGAAGTATTTAAGTGAGTTTGATGTGATAATGTTAGTAGAGACATGGTTGGAAAAGGACAAGTGGACTAATGTAGAAAGTGAGTTGCCAAAAAGCTATGAGTGGAAGTGTATAGCAGCGACTAGAGAGCATAAAAAAGGTAGAGCGAAAGGAGGAGTAATATTAGGAATAAGCAAAAAATTGGAGAGTATAAATCATGAAGTATGGAGCGATAATATAGTAATGCAGGAGATTAAACACGGAAATCAGAACTGGAAAATCATAGGAGTATATAGTCAAAATGTAGCAGAGACGATGGGAATTATAAAAGAAAAAGTAAAAACGAAGGAAAGTGGATGCGTACTTATACTAGGAGACTGGAATGCAAGAACTGGGAGAGAAGGAGGTTGGATTAATGAAAGTGATAGTGAGAGTGATAGTGACGACAAGGACGTAAGGTTAAGAAAGTCGAAAGACGAAAAGATCAATGAGGAAGGTAGAAGACTAATAAAAGAAATAACAGAAGAAGGATGGTGTATAGTAAATGGGCAAAAAGGAGAAGAAGGAGAATTCACATACGTTGGTAGCAGAGGAGAGTCGGTAATAGATTACGCAATAGGATGTCAAGAAGCGTTAGATCAGATTAAGGAAATGAAGATAGGACAAAGAACGGAATCAGATCATATGCCGCTAGAAGTATACCTAGAAAAGGAAGTAGAGGTAGGAATTGTAGAGAAAGAAGAGAGAACAAAGGCAAGGAGGGATTGGACTCAAGAATTGATTGATCAGTATGGAGAACGGTGTAAAGACTGGGAGAGAAAGGGAAAAGAGATTGAAGAAAGATGGAGTGAATTGAAAGAAAAAATAGATAGTGCAGTACCTAAGGGGGAAAAACAGTGTAGAGTGTGGAAGATGGGGGATAAAAAATGGCACGATAAAGAATGGAAGGAGAAGAAGAAGGATTTAAGAAGAATAATGAAAAGGTGGAGGAAAAAGAAAATAGAAAGAAGTTATTACATAGATAAAAAAAGAGAGTATAGGAACTGGTGTGAGGCAAAAAGGAAAAGGTTTGAAAGATTAGAAGAAGAAGAGATAAAAAAGGCAACATCGGAAGGCGAAGTGTGGAAATATATAAACAAGTACAGGAAAAAACGAAGGAGAGAAATATCCAAAAAGTTCACAGTAGAAGAGTGGAGAAGGTATTTTATGGAAAAGTTAGATGGGAAGAATGAAGAAGGAATTGTGAGGGAAGAGACAAGAAAGGATGAGGCAAGAACAAATGCAGAGGATCAGGAAGAAATGAGCAAGGAAGAGTTCGAGAGGCAGATAGCCAGATTAAAAGTAGGAAAAGCACCAGGAGAAGATAAGCTGGAAAATGAAGTATGGAAGTACATGCCAGGAGAAGTGGATGCAGCTCTGTGGGAATTGCTGAAAAAAGTTTGGGAAAAAGGAGAATTACCGGATCAGTGGAGACAAGGTACGATTTGTTTGATTCACAAAAAAGGTGATAAAGATAGGTTAGAAAATTATAGAGGAGTTACATTGACATGTACAGCTTATAAGATTTATGCGAGTATGTTAAATGAGATGTTAAAAAAGGAAATCGAAGGTAAATTATCAGAAAGTCAGTTTGGTTTTAGAGAAAAGAGAGGAGTAATAGAAGCTATATATACATTGAAACACATTGTTGAGGAAAAATTAAGCAAAAAAAGAGGAAAATTATTTACATGTTTTATTGATTTAAAGGAAGCATTTGATCGAGTGGATAGGAAAGTTTTAAAAGAAAGATTAATAGAAATGGAAGTGAGTGAAAAGCTAAGAAATAGGATTATGGATATTTATAAAGAAACGAGAAATGTAGTTAAAGTTGGAGAAGAAGAATCCAAGGAATTTTGGACAGAGAAAGGTGTGAGGCAAGGCTGCCCACTGAGCCCGACGCTGTTTAACGTGTACTTAGCGGATCTGGAGCAGGAATTAAAGAAAGGGCAGGTGGGAGGATGCAGAGTTGGTAATGAAAAAGTATGGAGTCTATCTTACGCGGATGACATAGTATTAATAGCAGATAGAGAAGAAGAATTGAAAGAGATGTTAAAAAGATTCAAAAAGTACACAAATAAAAAGAAGATGATTTTAAGTGAGGAAAAAACGAAAATTTTAGTGTTCGAAAAAAGAAAGAGGAATGATAGAAGATGGAAGTGGGGGAGTAAGGAATTAGAAGAAGTAAATGAAATAAGATATTTAGGATATATACTACAGAAGAATGGGAGAAACGATAGGCATATAGAAGAAAGGAAAAGAAAAGCAGTGATAGCTATGAAAAATGCATGGAGCATAGGAGAAAGAATATTTAAGAATAGCTACAAAAGAAGAAGAAAATTATTTACAGCCCTAGTAGAAAGTATAGCGCTATTTGGTGCGGAAGTGTGGGGCTGGGAAGAAGAAGAAAGACTAGAAAGTATACAGAGAAGATATATGAAATGGATATTAGGATTAGACAGCAATACACCAAATTATATAGTGGAAGAGGAGTGCAGATTAGAAAGGATGAGTATAAAAGCGTTAAGGAGAGCGTTAAAGTTTGAAGAGAAAATTAGGGAGTCAGACATAAAATTAGTAAAAGAATGCATAAGAGAAAAGGACAAGGACAAGGAAAGAGAGAGAATAGGAAAGGATTCAAAAAAGAGAGCTGAATTACTACGGGAAGAGAAAGTAAAAGAAACAAGATTTATGAAAGGAGTAGAATTTAGGGAGGAAGTAAGAGAAAAAATATTAATGAACAAGGAAAGAAAAGAAAAAGAGAAGAGAATGGAAAAGATAGAGAATTCACGGTACAACAGAACATATAAAGGTATAAGAACAGAAGAGGAACCAGAATACTTGAAAAAGGATATGCCATTAAAGGATAGAAAGTTAGTAGCAAGGTTTAGATGCGGAAATGAATGCAGAAGTAGAGAATACTGGAAAGGAGAGGAGGATAAAAAGTGTAGATTATGCAAGGAGGAGGAAGAAGATCTTAGACACATACTAAATATTTGCGGAGATACGAGAAATGAAGAAGAAATGGAAAAAATACTAAGCCACGATGCAAAAGAGATAGAAGTGCTAAGAAAAGTAATCAGAAAAAGGAAGGAGTCAGAAAAGATTTAAAAGATAAAAGAAAGTATGCAGAAAGTTAAGGTAGTAAAGAGAGAAGAAGGATTAGTAGGACAAGAAAGAAGAGAGAAAATGAAATGCAAGGAAGAATGAAGAATACAAAAATATATGGACAATTTAAAGAAAAGAGTTGTTAATTTTTGAAATTTTTGATAGTTAAGTAGTATTAGAAAATTTGTTTACTGAATTAAATATAGGAAATTTTGATAATTTTTGATAATGTAAGTCGTAAATTGTTGAATTTTTGATAGGCATGTGTTTAATTTTGAAGTTTGAGAATTGAGTTTTGTAGAATTGGAATTGTAGTGATATTAAATTTGTTTTATTTCAATTTTATTATAAAAAAGACAAAGTAGATATTAAGAACAGTTAAAGTAAAAATGAATGCAGTATATAGCGTAGATTAAGTATATAATAAATGTACAAAATGTTACGGAACCCCTCCAAACCCGTAAGGGACGGAGTATGAAATAAATAAAAAAAAAATAAAAAAAAATACTTAGTGTTACTATGAATAACTAAAAAGATTAAGGGAAAAACACACACACACGCTAGTCGTTATCCCCGGCTAGCGTGTCACTAAATGGCGCTCGACTCTGTTCTCTACGTATACGGATTTAGCAGAGAGACGCGGGAAGACCACTTTCACTGCAGCTAGACGGCCATTGTTGGTACACAACGCTGCTACTGCACGTGTGTTTTTGTTTACACATTTTTACATACACACAGTATACAATAAATACATAATTTATAAATATACACGTTCAATTTCACGTAACAATGACAATTTTATTTTTTAGATAGTTAAAATATTCATTTGAAAACAGATTCATTGTACCATAAATCTACTTTAGTACACGTTATATATACTGTTTTTTCTCTTTTCTGCTCTTTACAAAAGTAGAATTTTATTTCAGTTACCGCGTTATATATTTTACTTTGAGTACAGATATTTATACATATATATCTATATATATATATATATATATAATCGTTATCTATCACCACTACCGACAAACCCTTGCCGTCATTCGTAATTAAATAAATAATAAAAAAAAAAAAATGTTTTTTTGTGTTCTCTCTCTTTTCTTTCTCTTTTTTCTCTCCTACTCTCTCTCGTTCTTCTTTACTGATATACCTTACAGAATTAAATATCCTACAAGCACAGAACAATGGAATTCAAAAACAGCGATTTGAATTTTAGTTTTGATAATAGTTTTGAATTAGGAGACGAATTAGCGTCACGAGACCTAACAACAGGGAGGCAAATAATTAAACGAAGAGTAAATGCATTATCGGAAGAACACGTTAAAGAGTATCTAAAAAATGTTAACCTAATGTATCTAGGACCGTTCTTAGATGTCAGAGATAGACTTGTACGATATTTCGCGAAACGTTATTACAACAGTCCGATGACTAGATGGTCTCACTTAGAGAATCAACTGTACCCTACAAGTAGGCTCGAATTACCTCGCCCACCCTTACCATAAATAACTAGCAGTAATAGAAGAAGAGCTATATTCCAATTAAATACGAATAATGAACGTGAAGAGATAAACACTTTAAATAGGGACAGGAATACTTTTGAAGATGTAGTCAGACAACAAGTTGAAAGGAGCTTACAGAACCGGATGTCACTAATGAGATTGTTTGAGGACCCATAAGATGAGCAAGCAGAGTCAAATGGAAGTAATAATTCTAATAGTTTGTACAACAGAAACCAACAAGATTTGCTTACCGATAACATCCAGACTAGAAGAGCACACGTGGAACGACGTGAACAGGTAGGATTAAGTCAGTTGTTGGAAGAGGGGAGAAGAAGACAAACTGCCATCATAGGAGATGCAGGTATGGAGGGAAATGACGACTTAGAAGGACGTAGAGAGGATGTGTATATGGAAGATATAGAAAGAGGGAATCGATTAAGAAGCAAGTTGGACCCACAAGCCCAATCGACGATACACCAACTAAGAAGGACACAACAACAGTCGCTTTGCCCAGATACACACCAACAAGAGTTACACGAGGCTTCTAGAAGAGCGTACGGATGGAATCCAAGTCTGTTATTACCGTCAATAAACCTCGAGAAACCGATGAATCTAGGCAGAACGTTAATATAGACTACACTTCAGATAGAATACGACAACGTCCTCCCACGCATGAGTTAGAAACGTCCAGGAATTACACAACAAATCATGGACAAAATCAGCAAATGTACAGACTGCCAAGTCTGTACCAAGTAGATAACTTGCATAATAAAAAAAAGCAGGCAACGGTGCAGTACAGATTTCAGAGAGAAATTTTTGTGGCGGTCGATTTGGGAACTGGCGGATGCCTTTCGACTACAAATTGGGGTCGGGGAGTTACAGGAGAGACTATTGAGAGATATCGATAGGCGCACACAAGAGCCAAACGAAGAAGTAGCAGCCTACGTGTCATAAATTCGAATTCTCTTGGATCAAGTCAACCCACCCTCTTACCCTAGAGCAGCAAGTAAACAGAGCGTATCGGAATCTACATCCTAGCTATCGAGGCAGAATCAACAGGGCCCATATTAGAAATTTTACAGATTTCTTAATTGTAGGTAAAGAAGTAGAGTTGATCAAAAGCCGAGATAAAGATTATAGACCCCCTCCCAGACCCAAAGAATCTCTCTTTCCCTTTACTGCAACCAGCCCCGCCGACAAATAACAACCAGGAAAGTCACAGCGGTAGATTTCATAATAAGTAATAATAATGCACTTAGTGCTATCCAAAACGTAGAATCAAGGACCAAAATTAGTACTAACGATCAATCAAATCAGGCATGCACACGAACAAACCCTACGGCAGAGCAGGGTCTCAACGGAAACACCTCCAGAAGAGAAGGGCAAAAGAGCACGAAGTCAAGCGCATGCTTTATTTGCAAGCAAGGTGGACACTGGTGCAGGGATTGCCCGGAAGCCATCTACTGCTGGAAGTGTGGTAAGATTGGCAGCAAGAGAGTCAAATGTAGGAATTGTGATGCTCCTAGGCCGGAAAACCCGTAGGAGGGGACGCATTAGGAGTCGGTGCTACCTCTTCGAACCGACAAAAGGCTCAAATACTACATAAGGCTAAGTTACCAATCGATGTTCAGTATAATGTAAATAGTTTAGTTGATAAGTTTTCTTTAGTATGCGCTAGATATACGCCCATAATTGGAAAGTTATGGTGGTTCATCATACAAATCTTCTGGGGTATACGTTAGGCAACTTAACGATAAAAGGATTCGTAGGGAGAGCATATAATGTCGTCCCCAAAAGAATAATGGAAATTGACAAAACCTGCGCGAGTCTTGTTAATTTAGGTAAAAGTATTAGCACACAGATAAAAAGGATGCATTCGACTGGCTTAGAAATATGCGGTGGCAGAATATCCCCTATATTGTGAAGCAGGCGTTTGGGGTGGCAGTTATTAGGTAATAGGAGCCCTACGTTTATACATACATGGACGATATCATAATCGTGACGGAAAACTTCCAGGATCATGAGAAATGGCTTAAAATTGTCTTGAACGCTTTAAAAGATGCCAACTTAATAATAAATGGTGAAAAATCAGAATTTGGCTGTGCCGAAGTTAAATACTTGGGATACAAAGTAGATAAATATGGACTGAGGGTAGACTCAGAGAAACTCACGCCAATTGTTGATTACCCAGTGCCAGTAAACTTAAAACAACTGAAGCAGTTTATTGGTATGGTTGGTTGGTACTCGCGTTTTATTAAAGGACTTGCTGATCTTAAAACACCCCTAACGAAGCTAATGGCTAAGGATATTAAATGGGAGTGGTCCAGCGAACAAGAGCAAGCATTCGAAAACCTAAAGAAAGCACTAACCGAAGCGCCAGTACTGGCTAGACCGGACTTCTCTAAGCCGTTTGTGTTACAAACAGACGCCAGTGACTACGCCATTGCTGGTGTAGTGACTCAGGAAGTCGATGGAGACGAGCATCCTATTTGCTATGTAAGCAGGAATTATACGGTGACGGAGAAAGAATGTCTAGCAGTACTTTGGTCGGTAGATCGTCTTAGAGGGTATCTGCAAGGAGAAAGTTTTACGGTAATCATGGACCACAGTAGCCTATTATGGTTAAACAAGCTCAAGGATCCAGTAGGTAGGTAAGCTCGATGGAATACTGCACTGCAGGCATATGACGTGAAATTCATGCACAGCAGGCTGGATCAATCTTTGATTTTTTTTTTAATTTAGACAGTTTTAAATTATCAACTGATTCATCTTCGTCATTATACTTATGAATGCTCATTTCTTCATCCATTTAGGCCTTAAACAAGAATCGTTACTTCTACTTAATTTCTGGATTCAGTTAATTCAGAGGATCAATTTTATCGGAGTGACCAGGATGGTTACCCACTTGGAGATGCAAGATATCATCTGTCGAAGATTAATGACAACTTCTAGAGTCATCCTAATGAATAATAAGTCGCATGGAGAAGAACCAACACCATCTATGAAATTATGACTTGGTTTTTTCGAAATATGCATCAAAGCATTTATTAGCGGGACTGATTAAAAATTGCTCATTACTTAAGCTAAAGTGCAATTAATAATAAGCTTATTAGTTTTTTGCACTAGCTGTTGTACTGAATATCAACCAAATTTAAAAGTTCTCAATTAAGCTAGAAGTTTTCTCAAACTTGAAGTCAAGCTATAAATATCTTTGGGCCATTTTTAAATGTAGTGATATTTTTATTGTTGACTGATAAATCTCTGAAATTACAACTAGAAATGCTCTTTTTTTCCTTATCCACTTGAGCGTTGAATGTGGTTTGTGATTTCTTGTAAATACTAAAATTCTGCATTCAATTTATTCAGAGGATCAATTTCATCAGAGTGATAGGGTCTTCTAAATAACCTGACAATGCAAGATGTCACCTGTGGATGAATAAATAATGCTTCTAGACTAATTTTAGTTAATCAAGAGTTGGATGCAGATGAAAATAATCAATTATAAAATTGTGACAATTTTTTCCACAATACAGCCTTAAAGTATTTTAAAGTAAAATAAACATAAAAATTTTTTTTTTATTCTTGAGCAAAATAACAATGAATGATAAGTTCTTAGTTGTACTAGCTTTTATTTTGAACAGCAATCAAATCAAAAACATTTACAACAAGTTTAAAATGTTAATAAGCAATTAAGCTGGCTAGAGACATTTTTGGCTTCTTTTTTAATGGATATTGAATAAGTTATTTTTTGTCGTTGGCTGACTAATCTCTGATATTAGAACTAGTTATGCTTCTAGTTACAACTAATTAGAACTAGTTATTTTTTCCATTAATTTTATTCTGAAATTTGATTTATGACTTAGTTCATATGACAGGTCTGGATTCAAGGTATCCATTTCATCGGAAGAAGTGAGAAAGAGATCAGAGAGACTGCTTAATACTTCGAGATGCAAGATGTCATCAAGCATAGAATATTTGCCTTTATAACATTTAGGACCCTGTGATCTTTTATTATTTTACAGGAATACTTAGAACTTTTTATATTAGTTGAATCTTCTAGCTTTGAACTTAATTCGTGGTCGATGTTATTGCTTTTTTTGCAATACATTGAAGCTTGGGTTAGCAAGCGTTAGAGTTGAAGAGCTCTACTCTCTTTAAGCGTAAGAAAAAATAATTTCATTTTCAGGAAACAAGCGCAGACAGTCAAAAGCTTAATTATATTTAAGTTATAAATCATAATTAAATTAATTTTAATTAATGGTTGGTCGAGCCAGCGTCGCAGATGAAAAGGGAACTCTCCTTATGTTATAAATAACAACTCAATTCATTTTTCCGAAAACAAGCTCAGGTAATAATGAAGCTCAACTGTTTTTTAATCATGAATAATAATAAAATTAATTTTTAAGAACGTGACCGGTATTATGACGATAAATAAACTTTCTGTAATGATAAATAACAAATAAATTAATGCTTGGGTGAGCAAGCTCCGCAGAAGAGAATCTTAACTCTCTTTGAGTTATAAATAATAACTCAATTCATGGGAACAAGCTCAGGTAATAAGATGCTTAACTGTTTTTCATTTATATATAATTATTAAAATAATTTTTAAGAAAGTAAGCGCTGATGATGACTAGATAATTATTTTTCTTATTATGAATATTTAACAAATGAATGCCTTGGCGAGCAAGCGCTGTGGATGAGGAGTCCAACTTTCTTTGAGTTATAAATAATAACTAAATTTATTTTTTGGGGAACAAGCGCAGATAATGAGAAGCTTTACGGTTTTTAATCATGAACAATAACTAAAGTTATTTTTAAAAAAGTAAGCGCTGGGGATGACTGAATAAATTTTTTCTAGTCATAAATAATAAAAAAATCAACGCTTGGGCAATCAAGTGCCATAGATGAGGAGTCTGACTTTTTTTCTTATAAATAATAACGACATTAGTTTTTTGGGAAACAAGGGCAGGTGATAAGCTTAACTATTCTTCATTTATGAATATTAATTCAATGAATTTTTAAGAAAGTAAGTGCTAGTGACGACTAAAAAAACTTTTTTTTGTTTTGTTAAAAATTATTAATTAATAAATGCTAACGCAAGCACGCGTCGCAGAAATGATGTTTAACTTTTATTGAGTTATAAGTAATAAATAAATTCATTTTTCGAAGATCGAGCTTAGGTAATAATAAGAAGCTTAACTTGTTTCATTTATAAACAATTATTAAATAAATTTTTACGGAAGCAAGTGCTGGTGATGATTAAATAAATTTTTTTCTAATTATAAATAACAAGCAAATTAATGCTCGGGCGAGAAAGTGCCGTAGATGTGGAGAAGCTCAATTCTCTTTTACTTTTGAATAATCACTTCTTTAATTTTTCGGACAATAAGATCAGGTGATGAGCAGATTAACTGTTTTCATTTATGAATAATTATTAAAATAATTTTTAAGACAGTAAGCGCTGGTGTTGACTACACACTTATGTTTCTTATTATAAATATTTAATAAATTAATGCTTTGGCGAGCAAGCGCCGTGGATGAGGAGCTTAACTATCTTTTACTATCGATTTATCACTACATTAGTTTTTTGGGAAACAAGGGCAGGTGACGAGAAGTTTAACTGTCTTTCATTTATGAATACCTATTAAAAGAATTTTTAAGCAAGAACGCGCTAGTATGGCGACTACATGAACTTTCTCTAATATGATAAATAATAAATAAATTAATGCTTGGGTGAGCAAGCTCCGCAGAAGAGAATCTCAACTCTCTTTGAGTTACAAGTCATAACTACATTAATTTTTCGGGGAACGCGCTTAGGCGATGAGAACTGTTTTTTATTTATAAATAATAATTGAACGAATTTTTAAGAAAGTAAGCGCTTGCGACAACTAAATAATCAACTTAATTATTTTCATTATAAGTTATTAACAAATTAATAATGAAGGGAGCAAGTGCCACATGAGAAGTGCTCCAATCTGTTATAGTCATAAATAATAACTAAATTAGTTTTTGGAAAATAAGTGCAAACGAAGATCAGTTATATAATTTAAATAATTAATTGCTTATGCAAGTAAGTACGTGGATAAATAAATGAACTGTTTATTTATTATAAATGATATATATTTAATGCTCAGACAAGCTACTACCGCAGATGAGGATCTCAACTATCTTTTATTATAAATAAAAGTTGAATTTATTTACTGAGGAACAAGCGCAGATGCGGTGGAAGCTGAGCTGTTTTTCAGTTACAAATTATAATAAAAGTAATTTTTAAGAAAGTAAGCGCTGGTGGTGACCACATATTATTTTTCTTATTAAAAATATTTAAAAAATTAATGCTTTGGTGAGCAAGCGCCGTGGATGAGAAGTCTAACTCTCTTTGAAATATAAATAATAACTAAATTTATTTCTTGAAGAACAAGCGTAGATAATGAGAAGCTTCACGGTTTTTTAATTCTGAATAATAATTAAATTGATTCTTAAGAAAGTCAGATCTGGTGACAACTGCATAGATTTTTTTAAGTTATAAATAATAAACAAGTTTAAGCTTGGGCAAGCAAGCGCCGCCATAGATAAGGAGTCTAACTGTTTTTGAGTTATATATAGTATCTCAATTTATTTTTCGAGGAACAAGCTCAGGTAGTGAGAAGCTTATCTGTTTTTTTATTTATAAATAGTAAATAAATGAATTTTTTTTAAAGTAAGTGACAGTGACGACTGAATTAAATTTTTATTTTGCGATAAATATCAAATTAATAAATGCTTGGGCGAGCAAGTGCCACAACAAAAGAGCTTAACTTTCTTTGATTCATAAATAATAACTATAAGAACAAAATCAATATTTAGAGATACAGGCAAAGGTTATAATAAATTTTACTGTTTTTCAGTTATGTATGATAAATAAATTAATTTTATCTTGGTTCTAATCGATATTATTGCATTTTTAGCTATAAATACATGTTTTCGTTATAAATATCAAACTAAATTTGTTCATCCAGGTAACAAGTGTAGGCGAGGAAAAGCTTAACTGTTTCTTAGTAAAAAATAATAATCATTTTAATTGTAAGGTAAATATTTTCTTGGAATGACTAGATAAAATTTGTTTTTATCATAAATAGTAAAAAAATTAATGTTTCACTGAGCATCTGCCGTATGCAAAAAGTTCAACTTTCATTTAGTTATAACTAATATCTGAATTCATTTTTCGGGATAGAAGTGCAGGTGAGATGAAGCTGAACTGTTTTTTACTTATGAATGATAACTATATTAATTTTTGGGGAAGTAAGCGCTAGTGGTGAGAATCTTAACTGAGTTTTACTTATACAAATTTTTACAATTAATTGTTATACAAAGAAAGTGAACAGTTTTATTTTTTATAAACCATTACCAAATAGATGATTTGTCGAGCAAGCGCCGCAGAAGAGAATATCAATTCTCTTTGAGTTATAAGTAATAACTACATTTATTTTTTCTGGAAATAAGCGTAGGCGATTAAAAGCCTAATTGTTTTTAGTTTTATACGTTTTTAGTTTTAAATATTCGTCACCAGCACTTACTTGTCCTAGAATTCTTTGAATTATCATTTATAACTATAAATCAGTTGAGTTTCTTATTGCCTGCGCTTTCTTTCCAAAAAATGAATTTAGTTACTATTTAAAAATAAAAGAGAGTTTAGCTTCTTATCTACGGCACTAACAAGCCCAAGCATGAATAAAAATTAGTTAATTTTCATTCATAACTAACAGACACTAACCTTCTTCTCATCTGCGCACATTTACCGAAAAATTAATTTAGTTTTTATTAATAAGTAAAAGAGAGTTCAACTACTCATTACAGACACTTGCTGCAAGAAAAATTAATATATTTATTATTTACAACTAAAAGAGAATTAAGCTACTTATCTACAGCGCTTTCTCGACCATGCAAAAATCAAAATTAATTAATTTCTATTGATGACTAATAAACAGTCAGCTTATTCTTATTTACGCTTGTTCTCCGAAAAATTAATTTAGTTATTATTTATAACTCAAACCTTATTTACGGCGCTTGCTCGCCGAATCATCAATTTGGCAATTCTTTATAATAAAACAAATAAATTTCTATTAGTCCATAGCGTTTTCTTTTATAACAATTAATTTAGTAATTTTTTTATAACTAAAAAAAAGTTAAGGTTTTCACCACTGACGCTTATTTCCTCACAAATTAATTCAGTTGTTGAAAACTTAAAAAGAAGTTGAGCTCCTTGTTTACAGCGGTTGCTTGCTCAAATACTTTTTTACTATTTATAATAAAAAAAATTCATTCAGTCATCCCAATCACATATTTGTCTACAAATTAAAATAATTATCTTTTCTTACTAATAAACAGTTAAGCTTCTCCTCACCTGCATTTGTTTCCCGATAAATGAATTTAGTTTAATGATTATACCTAAAGAATTGTGGAGCTCTCCAAGCGAGGCCCTCGCCAGTGCCCTCGCTGACCTAAGCATTACTTTATACAAAAAATGCAATAACAACGACATCAATAAAGTTACAAATGGTTAATTTATTATGCGTACCAAAAAACAAGTAAATCTGTTTATCACCTACACATGTTTTCCTAAAAATTGATTTAGTTATAATAATTAATATTTAGAACGCAAAGACAGTTGAGTTCTTATTGTGCAGCGCTTGCTAGCCCGAACGTTCATTAGTTTATTATTTATAACAAAAATTAAAAAAAAAAAATTAGTTTCTTATCACCTGTGTCTGATATCCGAAAAATTGATGTTATTATTCATAAGAAAAAGAGAGGTAGATTCCTTATTAACATCGCTTGCTCGCCCAAGCATTAATTTGTTAAGTATTTATAATAAGAAAAAAAATATATAGTCGTTACCAGCGCTTAATTGCTTAAGAATTGCTATTATCATTATTCATGATTAAAAAACGGTTAAGCTCCTCATTGCCTGCGCTTGTTACCTGGAAAATTAATTTAGTATCATTTATAAGAAAAAGACAGTTGAGATATTCGTCTGCGGTACTGATGTAAAAGAGCATTAAATTTTTGTTATCTATAGTAAATAAAAAGTTTATTCATTCATCCAAGCACGCACTTGCAAAAACAATCAGTTAATTATGATTTATAATTAAAAATCAGTGAAGCATCTTATCGCCTGCACTTATTTTCCAGAAATTGATTTCGTTGTCATTTATATCTTAAAGAGACTTAAGCTTTTTTTTTGCGGTGCTTTCTCGTCCAAGCGTGAATTTATTTATTTGTTGTAACTAGAAAAATGTTTTTCAGTCATCACCAGATCTTACTTTCGTAAGAATCAATTGAATTATTATTTTTATTATTCATAATTAAAAAATCGTAAAGCTTCTCATCACCTGAGCTTGTTCCCCAAAAAATTAAAGAAAAGAGAGTTGAGCTCTTTTACGGCACTTGATCGTCCAAGCATTAACTTATTTGTTATTAAAAATAAAAAACATTTAGTCGTCACTATGGCTCACTTTCTTAAAAATTCTTCAACTATTATTTATGAACAAAAAACAGTTAAGCTTAACACTTGCGCTTTTTCCACAAAAATTAATTCAGTTATTATTTATAAGAAAAACAGAGTTAAGATCCTCATTTGTGGCGCTAGTTTGCCTGAGCATTAAATATTTACTATTTACAGTTACAAAAAAGTTTATTAATTCATCCAAGTACTCACTTGCATGAGCAATCAATTACTTAAGATTTATAACTAAAAAATAGTGAAGCATCTCATCGCCTGCGCTTATTTCCCGAAAATTAATTTAGTTATCACTTATAATTTAAAGAAAGTTAAGCTTCAATTTTACAGCGCTTGCTCACCCAAACATTAATTTGTTAATTACTTATTATATGAGAAAAACATGTATTCAGTTGTTGCAAGCGTTTAATTCCTTAAAAGATTATATATTTAATTCTTATTTATAAATAAAATGAGCTTGTCATCACTTGCTCATCTTCCCCAAAAATGAATTTAGTTATTACTTATAACGCAACGAGACTTAAGGGCCTTTTTTGCGGTGCTTACTCAACCAAGCATCAAATTGTTCATTATTTACTATTAAAAAAAAGTAATTTAGTCGTTAGACTTATTTTTTAAAATATTATTTTAATAATTATCGATGAATGAAAAACGGTAAAGCTTCTCATCGCCTGATCTTGCTCATCCAAGCATTAACGTGTTAATTAATTTCACTATAAAAAGTACATGTAGTCGTTACGATACTACCGTTTACGGTAGTCAAAAATAATTTAGTTGATATTAATCAATGAAAATTGGTTAAAGTTTCCTGAGAAATAAATTGAGTTTTTATTTATGACATAAAGAGATTTCGCTTTTCATCTACGGTGCTTGCTCGCCCAACCATTAACTATAACTAATTGGATTATTATTTATAACTAAAAAGTAATTAAGCTTTTGAGTGCCTGCGCTTGATTCTTGAAAATGGATTTAGTTGTTATTTATAACTGAAAGAGAGTGGAGCTGTTTAATGCTAGCGCTTGCTCACCCAAGCTCCACTTTATTGCAAAAAGATCGACATGAATTAAGTTCAAAGTAAGAAGATTAAAGTAATGTAAAAAAATTTAAATACTCCCGTAAAATAATAAAAAAACGGTGACCTCTTGTATCTCGAAGTATTAAGCAGTCCCTCTGATCTCTTTCTTGCTTGTTCCAATGAAATGGATACCATTCATATGAACTAAAAGTCATAAATTAAATATCAGAATAAAATTAACGAAAAACATTAATAACTCTAGTTTTAATATTGGAGATAAATCAGTTGACAATAAAAAATAACTTATTTAATATCCATTTAAAAAGAAGCCCAAAAATGTTACTAGCCTGTCTAATCGTTTGTTAACATTTAAAACTTGTAAATTTTTTGATTTGATTACTGTTCAAAATGAAAGCTAGTACAACGAAGAACTTATTGTTCATTGTACTTTTACTTAAGAATAAAACGAAAACATGAAGTTCATTTGTCACAATTTTATAATTAAAAGTTTTCTTCTGCATCCTGCTCTCAATTGACTAAATTTAGTATAGAAGCAATATTCATTTATCGATAGTTGACATCTTGCATCTCCAGGTATGTAGCAGACCCTGTCAATCCACTGAAACTGATCATCTGAATAAACTGAACTCAGACTTTCAGTATTAATAAAAAACCACGAACCACATATACGGCTTAAGTAGATGAGAAAAAAAAAGAGCATTTCTAGTTTTAATGCCAGAGATTTATCAGTCAACATTAATAAATAACAAACACTACATCTAACAATGTCCCAAAGATATGTATAGCCTGAGTGAATGTTTAAGAAAACTTCAAGCTTAATGTAGAATTTTAAGAATCGGTTGCTATTCAATACAACAGCTTGTACAAAAAACTAATAACTTTATGATTTATTGTACTTAAGCTAACGTGCAAACCAATTTTTAATCCATCCCACTAGAAAATACTTTGATGCATAATTGGGCAAAACAAAGTCATAATTTCATTGATAGTGTCCCTTCTCCATCCAGTTTATGATTTATAAGGATGACTCTAGAAGTTGCCAATACTCTTCGACAGGTGACATCTTGCATCTCCAGATGGTTAACAGTCCCTGCCCTTCCAAAAAAGTAGATCCTCTAAATAAACTTAATCCTGAGTACTAGTTTACTGAAGTCAAAGTCACCATCAACATTTGAGGCCTAAGTGGATAAACAGAGGATTTTTGGGTATAGTGACAGATGAATAAGTTATTAAGTGAAAAGTATCTAAATTAAAAGAAAAATTATTAATTTATCCAGCCTAGTTGCTTGTTTACAAAAACACTTAATAATCCATTCCAATGAAAATTACATAGATGCAAAATTGAGGGAAAAAGTAACAGTTTCGTAGGTGATATTTCTTCTCCATTCAACTAATGATTCATTAGAATCAGTCCAGAAGTTGCCAATACTCTTCGACAGATGACATCTTGCATTTCCAAGTGGTTAGCAGTTCCAGTCCTTCCGATAAAGTTGATCCTCTGAATAAACTGAATCCAGAGTTTTAGTATAAAGCAGTAGAAGTCACGATCAATATTTGAGGCCTTAGTGGATAAAAAAAATTAGCATTTTTAGATGTAATGACAGATTAATCAATTGATAATTGAAAACTGTCTTAATTAAAAAACAAACTTAAAGATTTGTCTAGCCTACCTGCTTGTTTATGAACACTTTACACTTAATATATGATTTTCAGATTTGTTTGTCATTGAGTTTAAAAGCTAGTACTTTTGCACTTTTGCTCAGGAAAAAAGAATTCAGAATTGGCTTTCTTGGAAAATACTGTGATACAATGTTGTGGAAAAAAAACGTCACAATTTCCTTGGATGATGTTGTTTCTTTTTCAATCAGCTCTTGATTGATTAAGAAGCTGCAATTATCCTTCAATAGGTGACATCTTGCATCTCCAGGTATTTGACATTCTCTCTTTCTTGCTTGCCTGAAATTTACTTTTTAATTGAAGAACTAAGTCCATAATTTCAGCGCAAATAGTTTGAGCATTCCCTTGAGAAAACTGCAGTTGATGTGGAAAGTACTGTTGCACATTACACCTGAAATGATAATTTTGAACAAAGTAAATAGATCTTAAAATGAAAAGATGACTTGTCTTTTAAGAAAATATAATGTTTATTGTGTAAAGCAATGTTTTTACTTATCTGACATACTATAGGTTAATCCATATTAACCCTGTCAAGCATCGAGTATACAAGGCACTAACTCTTCGATGACCGTATGAAACTAATTAGTTTTTATTCTCATATTATATTTAATATAAATGAGTACAAATCAAAAGATTCGGTTTTAATACCGCAACACTTGCCGAAAACGTAAATAAACGTAAAGCGCGTTTTCCACTGCCCTACTTCAGCTGTCTGCTGGCTTGAGAGATGCTGCCAATTTTCAAGCAGCAAAATTGATGTATCACATATATAGATATACTCTAGTACATGTTTTGTATGAGCATGAAATCTTGCAATATAACATTAATTTATTAATAAATAAATCATACCTTTGATCACCATGATGTTCAATAGTGATGTTAGAAACTTATTATAACTCGGCTAGGTCCTAGCTTACTCGTATATAGGGAAAATATTCGTTTACCTGAGGTAACATTAAATTGCCATTTATTGCTTAAATAATGGCTTAAAAATCATTTTATTACTGTAATTATGCTTATTCTAGTTTATTATGATTTTTAAATGCCTACATTAAATTTTTTTTTAATATTACTTTTTTCCACTTTTTTGTAATTTTGAATTTCGCAGCTAATTTTCTGCCACAATGTACAACACTGCTTATCACTGCTAATGAACGGCGAGAGTCTCAAAGATAGCTCTCTCTTTCTCGTGCATGTGGCTTACTAAGTGTAGCATGCAGAATTCCGATACAAAGCCCGGAGGCCGTAATAATACAAACAATCTAAGAGCTCGGCTTGATTCTTCCCCCCCCCCCCCCCATGGTCCTACAAAGGCACCTTAGTAATGTGTATATAAGAGGTATCATGAAAGTAGGCTGTAGGTCCGTGAGCGATAGCTGTCAGTGTATTGGGAGATAGCTTGGTAGCGGTGGTCGTCCGGTGAGGCCGTGTCGGGTAGTGTGTGTGGCATACCGTAGAGAGTACATTGCGCCTGCGCACCGAGACATGGATAGACACTTAGGCTCACTTCGAGGCTGGTACTGGTGCTGCACGACGTTGCAACGTTAGACTCTCGCCTGCCGAGCCATTAAGTAGCCGCAACACTGCAAGCTAGTGCCAACACTCAACCTCGTACACTCGACGACGTTAACCAGGTCGCCCAAGCTCTCCACTGCCCGTGACGCACGCAGCATCGCCGGGAACAAGACGATTAGTCCGGCCGGAATATTGTACAGGTAGGTGACGTGAGGTTATCTTAGTGCTGTGCATGCAGTGAGTGAAAGTGGTCCTCCCATAACTACCTATCCCTAAATATACAAATAGAGTTAACCCGAGGCCCCCCTACGGAAGGTTGCGTATACAGTTATTAAAGTATAGCAACAAATGGATGAGTAAGCCACATCATAGGGAGCGTCCTTGTGGTGTGCCGCTAGAATCTTATATTTCAGTAATTACGTAGATTCTAATAAACACTTAGTACATAACTATATGCAAAGTGTTATTTTAATTGGTAGTGCGCAGTGCTGATTGTAGTGGCAGCAAACTAGTGCCATTACGTAGGTCATAAAAAGCTAGTCCACGATACTTGCTATATTGCACTACGTACTGCTGCAATCGACACTGTACACTGCCAGCTGAATCCCGGTTCTTTTCCTAACAAAATTCAAATACAGTATTGTAGTTAGAGTTACTATAATTAACTAAAAAGATTAAGGTAAATACACACACACACGCTAGTCGTAATTCCCGGCTAGCGTGTCACACATTATCATCATTTTTTTTATCATTCTTATCATTGTGATCATTATCTTTATCATTATCATTAACATTATCATTACTATCACTATTATTGTCATAATCCTTATTATTGTTATCATTATGTCCATCACTTACATTAATATTAAAATGATTATTATTAATATTATTATTTTATTGTTTAAAAACTTTATCATCGTTATCATTACCATCTGTGTTATCATTATTGACAACGATATTATTATTTTCACTACTATGTTGTCATCACTATTATTATCAATATTATCATTATCATTATTTGTATTGACACTATTATTATTTTTAATATGAGTATCGACATCATCATTTTTTTTTTTTTTTAATTATTCCGTACTTTGCCCCTTCCGGGTTTGAAGGGGTTACGTTACACATTTAACATTTTTTTTACATAATTATTTATGAATTTTTAATTTATCTCACATTTATTTTAATTTCTATACTTGCATACTTTAAATTTTTCTTAACCTTTATATTAAATATTCATTAATATTAACAAACAAGATTAAATAATATTCTTAAAAAATTTAAGAACCAAAAATTAAAAAACAAAAAACTTAGAAAAATTAAAAAAAAAAAAAGTGAAAAAATTAAAATACTTATCTGCTTACTTGAATTTGTCCTTTTAATTTTTCAAATACTTTTTTCTTTACTGCACTTTTTTTTCTTCTTTTCATCTTTATGCTGCAATTTATCCATTTCTCTTTTTTACTATAAGCTTTCTTTATTTTTTTTGTCTCTTATTTATTATACGCTCTCTTTTTTCTTTTGGATAACACGTCTAAGTGACTATCTCTTTTGCATCATGTCTTAGTACTTTCTCTATTACTTTCTTATTTTCCGTATCCCTACAATTCTTTTACATGTGTCTATAATCTTTTTCTTCTTCTTTGCATTATTTGCACTTTCTATCCAGCTATCTCCTCTTCAATATCCCTACATTCATTTCCGCACCTAAATCTTACTACTAGTTTCCTATTCTTTAATGGCATATCTTTTTTTTAATATCCTGGTTTTTTCTCTGTTCTAATATCTTTATACACCTTGTTGAGCCGAGACTTCTTTATTTTTTCCGTTCTCTTTCCTTTTTCTTTCCTTTCCTCGCTCTTTAATATTTTTTTTTCACTTCTTTAAATTTCATCCTTTTCATAAATCTTGTTTCTTTAATTTTTTCTTTACGTAGCATTTCCTATCTTTTTCTGATTTTTTTCCTATTTTTCATCTTTCTTTGTCCTTATCTTTTTTTTCTTATACATTTCTTAACTAATTTTATGTCTAAATCCCTAATTTTCTCTCCAAATTCAAACGCTCTCCTAAGCGCTTTTGTACTTATCTTTTCTGATCTACACTTCTCCTGCACTATGTAATTTGGTGTATTGCTATTGAGCCCTGATATCCATTTCATATATATCTTCTGTGTACACTTTTCAGCCTTTCTTCTCCTTCCCAATCCCATACTTTTCCAACAAACAACGCTATACTTTTTACTAGTGCTGTGAATAATTTTCTTTTTCTATTGTAGCTATTCTTACATATTCTCTTACCTACGCTCCATGCATTTTTTATGGAAATCACTGATTTCCTCTTCCTTTTTTCTATATGTCTATCATTCCTCCCATTTTTCTGTAGTATATATTCTAAATACCTTATTTCATCTACTCTTCTATATCTTCTTATTCCTCACTTTCTTTTTTCAAATACTAAAATTTTTGTTTTTTCCTCACTTAAAACTATCTTCTTTTTACAGGTGTACCTCTAAAATCTTTTGAGCATCTCTTTTAATTCTTCTTCTCTATCTGCTACTAATATTTTATCATCTGCGTAAGATACACTCCATATTTTTTCATTACCAACTGTGCATCCTCCCACTTGCCCTCTCTTTAATTCCTCCTCCAAGTCTGCTAGATATATATTTAACAGCGATGGGCTCAGTGTACATCCTTGACTCACACCTGTCTTTTTCCGGAATTCTTTTGATTCCTCCTCACCTACTTTAACTACATTTCTAGTTTCTTTATAGATATCTACAGTCCTATTTCTTAATTTTTCTTTCACCTTTATCTCTATCAATCTTTTCTTTAAAACCTGCCTATCCACTCCATCAAATGCTTCCTTTAAGTCTATAAAACAGGCAAATATTTTTCCTCTTGCTTTGCTTAATTTTTCATCCACAATGTGTTTGAGTGTGTATATCACTTCTATTACTCCTCTCTTTTCTCTAAATCCAAACTGACTTTCTGCTAATTTACCTTCAATTTCCTTCTTTAACATCTCATTCAACAAACTTGCATAAATTTTGTATCCTGTGCACGTTAATGTAACTCCTCTATAATTTTCTCTCTTACTTTTATCACCTTTTTGTAAATCAGGCATATCACTTATTGTTTCCATTGCTCCGGTAATTCTCCTTGTTCCCATACTTTCTTAACAAGTTCTCAGAGGGCTGCGTTTACTTTACTAGGCATGTACTTTCATACATCGTTTTCTAGCTTATCTTTTCCTGGTGCTTTTCCTATTTTTAACCTTGCAATCTATCTCTCAAATTTTTCCTTGTTTAACTCTTCCTGATCCTCTGTATTCGTCTTTTCTTCTTCTTTCTTTCTTTTTCTTTTCTTGTATCTTCATTCCCAATTTCATCTTCATCCTTCCCATCTAACTTTTCCATAAAATACCTTCCACTATAATCTTTTTATCTATTTCATTCCTTCATTTTTTTTTGAACCTATTTATGTATTTTCACACTTTACCTTACGATGTTGTGTTTTTTATCGTTTTTTCTTCTAATTTTTCAAACCTTTTTCTTTTTTTTGCTTTGCACCAGTTTCTATACTCTTTTTTTTTCTTTTTATAATAACCGAATAAGTCTTTTCTATTTTTTTCTTTCTCCACATCTTTATTATTCTTCTTAAATCTCTCTTTTTCTCTTTCTATTCTTTATCGTTCCATTTTCTATCTCCCAATTTCCACACTTTAAACTGTTTTTCTGCCTTAGGTACCGCACTCTCTATTCTTTCTTGCAAATTTCTTCTATCTTCCTTCCACCTCTTCTTCTCTCCACTTCCAGTCTTTACATCCTTCTCCATACTGATTAATTAATTCTTGAGTCCCATCCCTCCTTGCTGTTATCCTCTCCTCTTTTTCTATAATTCCTACGTCTACTTCCTTTTCTAAATACACCTCCAAAGGCATATGATCCAATTCTGTTCTTTGTCCTATCTTTATTTCTTTTACCTGAATGAAGGCTTCTTGATTCCCAATTGCATAATCTATTACAGATTCCCCTCTGCGGCCAACGTATGTGAATTCTCCTTCTTCTCCTGTTTGCCCATTTATTAAACACCATCCTTTATCTGTTATTTCTTTTATTAGTCTTCTCCCTTCCTTATTTATTTTATCGTCTTTTGACTTTCTTACCTTTCTTTTCTTGTTGCCATCCGTTTTATTAATCCATCCTCCTTCTCTTCCGGTTCTGGCATTCCAATCTCCTAGTATTAGTACACCTCCTTTTTGATTCGTTTCTACTTTCTTTTTTGTAATTTCCATCGTCCCTTCTTCGTTTTGACCATATACTTCTATGATTCTCCACTCCTGGTTTCCGTATTCTATCTCCTGTATTATTATATTATCGCTCAATATTTCGTATTTTCTGCTTTCCTTTTTTTTAACTTATTCCTAATATTATCTTTTGCCGCTGCTATACACTTCCACTCAAAACTTTTCGACAGTTCACTTTCTACACTAGTCCACTTGTCCTGCTCTAACCACGTTTCTACTAACACTATTATATCAAAATCACTCAAGTACTTCCACACCTCACTGTATTCATTTAACACTTCCACGAACAAATACTGACATTCCTTCTTCTTACTCTCTCCTCCTCTCTATCTTCTTGTTCTTTTCATTCTTGCGTCCTGCTTATTTCTTCAGTGAACCCTTCTTTTCGTTCAGCATACTTAAACCACTTACCATCGACCATCATCTTCATATACCCAATTTTTGTATTCTTTCTTTACTCCTCTGCTCTTTTGACTTGTTTAAAATGGTTCTTTGAATCCCTCTTTTTGTCTAATAAATCGCTATCAATGTAAGCTCCTCTCTCCATACGTTTTTTTTTGACTCATTACTTCTTCTTTTATTTCTTTGTTTAGCAACCTTACTACAACTATCTTTCTCACATTTTGCCCAGCGTCTACACTTACTTTTTTAGCTTTCTCTACCTTTACTTTCAATTTGATTTTTTGTTCAATGAATTCTTCCACATTCTTCTCCAGATTCTCTCTTTCACAATATTTGCTCCTTTAATCACAATACTCGGTCTCCTTTTTTCTCTCTTATACTTTTCTTCTTCCCATTCCAACTTGCTTATTCTTTTTTTTAAGTGCCTTCTTTTCTTCTGTCCACGGTTGTTTCTTTTTTATCCACATCTGTTTTTCCTTTTTCCAATCTTCTTCTCTTCTTTCTAGAATACAAATCATACTGACAAACTTATTTTCCAATCTGCTCAACTTATCGTTTAAATCTTTATTCTCTTTATTCAAATAAAACGTCCAATGACAGTTGGTAAATAATTAAAAACAACGTCCAATGGTGGTACTGTCAAATTTTGAATTTATTAAAAAACAAAACGACGTTTCGGCCGTTTGGACAACGTCCCGGCCCTCATCAGGTACAAAAATCTATGAGTAATAAAATTCTTTGCAATACAAATTTAAGTAAAATATAATAAACGCAAATTAAGTTACATGTATAACATACCTCTGACTCTTACGAAAGGGATGTAAAATCGTAATGTAGTCAGAGTTTCAAGCTAAGTTGCTTTTATACCCTGCACATACACAAATGACATAGTACACGCACGTAATACAATCGAATAAGAATCGCAAGCAGTTCCTTGAGACGCACATAAACAGTTCATGTTTTCTTAATACTATGAATGAAAGGGGTCCTCGAATCATGTATATAAAGTTAGTCACCTTTCTTAATTGACATAACGAGAGACCTATAACAATCTTTCAATTTTTCTGTATCTTGTTGTCTGTTAATATTATTATTAAAGTAATGTATATTTAGCATTTCGGAAAAAAGGCGCTTTTTGTAATTTTGTTCTATGTCTAAAATTTTAATATTATCAAAATTAAAATTATGTGTGAATTCAATGCTGTGTTGTGATAGTACCGATGTATTCTTTTTTTTCTCGATGTCTCTTTTGTGTTCTGTCATTCTTAACTTTACAGCTCTCGATGTTTGACCAACATAACAGCGGTTGCAATTCGCACATGGTATGTGGTAAACAACATTTTTTTTATCGAGTGGCTCAGTTACATCTTTTCCAAGTGAAAAGATCGATTTTAATTTATTGTTTAAACTGTATATAAGACCAATGTGAAGCTTCTTACAATAATATTTAATATGACTATGCAAGTGGGGAATATACGGTAATGATAAGATTAATTTATAATTATTTTTATTTCTGTTGCTATTGTCAATCGTATTCATGTTTTTCAAGGTATTTAATCTTTTATTCACAAATTTGTCAATAAATCTTTGAGGATAGTTGTTAGCTAATAAAAATTTATTAATCAATTTTAAATTATTATTATGAAATTGTGTGTCTGCTAATTTAATAGAAAAGTCTACAAGTGTGTAAATGATACCTATTTTATGTTGTATTGGATGGTGGGAAAGAAAATTCAAGTATCGGCCTGAGTGTGTAGGTTTTTGGTACCAATTAGTTAGTACTGTGTTATTTTTTTGAATAATAATCTCCAAATCTAAGAAACTGATGCTGTTGTTATTGTTACATGTCTCAACAGTGAATTGTAATTCAGGACAATAGCTATTAAAAATGTTTTTGGTATAGTAGATATATTTAGTAGGCACGCATATGAGGATATCATCCACATACCGTACGTACAATGGAACATCAAAACATAACTTATCTAAACATGAAATTTCAAGTAAACGCATTACGAGATCACACATTACTGGACTACAGGGACTGCCCATTGGAGAGCCGAAAACTTGTTTGTAAAATTTTTTGTTAAATTGAAAAAAAGTTGAATTCAAAACCAATGACACTCCTGCGCAAAATTCATTTAAAGAAACATTGATCTTATTATTCAAGAATTTCCAAAAATGTTTTATTGCATTTGTGATTAAGGTTTCACTAGTATTAGTGAATAGACTAACTACATCTAGACTAATAAGAGTGTAACCAGGTGGAATGATAACTTCTTTTAATTTATTTTTTAATTCATAGCTATTTTTTATGTGTGATTTTGCCAGCGGAATATTCTTAATCAAAAAATCAGAAAGAAATTTAGAAAAACTATATGTGGGTGAATTCAATGTTGAGACAATGATACGGATAGGAAAGTCTTTTGTGTATTTTTATCAGTCCATAGCATTTAGATAAGTCTTTTTTATGAATATCTTTATCAAATTTACTTAATTCATCAAATTCATCAAAAACACCGTATTTATCCCACTTGCTTACAAAATTCTTAGTATCTTTTATTAATTGGTATAAAGGATTTTTCTCTATTTGTAAATGATATTTATCATCACTTAACAATTCTTCTACTTTATTAATGTAAGTTTCTTTTTCAATGACAACAGTGGCATTACCTTTGTCTGCTTTAGTAATTAAAATGTGTTCATTATTTTTAAGGAAGGCTCGTGTTCGCTTTAAATTGTCTTGGAGAACTCCATCATTTAAAGAAAGACGAGTAGATACATTATGTTTATTGTTATTGATAATGTTATGAAGTTCCTTTCTAACAGTCTCAAATTCTCCAGAATATTTAAGTGAATGTTCAACATTCTTAAAAAGATGAAAATAATCAGATTTTTTAATATTAGAAACAAAATTAAATTTATCGCCTAATTCTAATATGCTTGATACACAATCTGGCAGCGGTGTATTAGAAAGGTTACATAGCCAGTTTTCTTTTATTTCACTTGTGCCTTCATTGTTGACAATTTCAGGGCACCGAACCGGGCCAGGGTCACTGACACTTGTAGCTGGAAGTGTTTCGTATACCCCTTCGCGCTCGGATTCTTCGTGTGACAAAAGGGCATCAAACTTTCTATCCAACTTACAACGATATTCGCGAAAAATGCTGTTCAACTTTAATTCATAATAATCAATAAATAAATTCATTACAACAGATTCACAGCCATTACTTAAAATCTTATTTCGTATTAGTTGAATTTTATTTCTTAAATAATTAGTTTTTGTGTAAGAGTCCGAAATTTCATTATTCAAAATTGATTTATGTAATTTAGATATAGTTGATTTATGTTTTATGTTCGATCGGAAGTTAAAGAAGGTAATATATTTAAGCTTGTTAGTACTTTGTGTAATATGTTTTGGGAAAACGCCATAAGCCCTACATTTAATTAAAAATTTGCACTTCAACTCACTGCTCTTCAATTCCCTCTGAACACAACTAAGCTTATAAAAAATAAAACTTACATTTCTACCAAAGCGTGTACTTATAGAGTCCAGCACCCTTGAAAGAGATTCGAACTTTCTACTCGTAAGGATGGTTAGTAGTTGTTGCATTCTGGTGTTCTCCATAGTAGCGTAGTGCAGATGCAGATGTAGATTGAAAGGACGTACAGCTTCCACCAGCGTCCAAAAATATTCAAATAAAACGTCCAATGACAGAACACAAAAGAGACATCGAGAAAAAAAAGAATACATCGGTACTATCACAACACAGCATTGAATTCACACATAATTTTAATTTTGATAATATTAAAATTTTAGACATAGAACAAAATTACAAAAAGCGCCTTTTTTCCGAAATGCTAAATATACATTACTTTAATAATAATATTAACAGACAACAAGATACAGAAAAATTGAAAGATTGTTATAGGTCTCTCGTTATGTCAATTAAGAAAGGTGACTAACTTTATATACATGATTCGAGGACCCCTTTCATTCATAGTATTAAGAAAACATGAACTGTTTATGTGCGTCTCAAGGAACTGCTTGCGATTCTTATTCGATTGTATTACGTGCGTGTACTATGTCATTTGTGTATGTGCAGGGTATAAAAGCAACTTAGCTTGAAACTCTGACTACATTACGATTTTACATCCCTTTCGTAAGAGTCAGAGGTATGTTATACATGTAACTTAATTTGCGTTTATTATATTTTACTTAAATTTGTATTGCAAAGAATTTTATTACTCATAGATTTTTGTACCTGATGAGGGCCGGGACGTTGTCCAAACGGCCGAAACGTCGTTTTGTTTTTTAATAAATTCAAAATTTGACAGTACCACCATTGGACGTTGTTTTTAATTATTTACCAACTGTCATTGGACGTTTTATTTGAATATTTTTGGACGCTGGTGGAAGCTGTACGTCCTTTCAATCTACATCTGCATCTTTCCTATCCGTATCATTGTCTCAACATTGAATTCACCCACATATAGTTTTTCTAAATTTCTTTCTGATTTTTTGATTAAGAATATTCCGCTGGCAAAATCACACATAAAAAATAGCTATGAATTAAAAAATAAATTAAAAGAAGTTATCATTCCACCTGGTTACACTCTTATTAGTCTAGATGTAGTTAGTCTATTCACTAATACTAGTGAAACCTTAATCACAAATGCAATAAAACATTTTTGGAAATTCTTGAATAATAAGATCAATGTTTCTTTAAATGAATTTTGCGCAGGAGTGTCATTGGTTTTGAATTCAACTTTTTTTCAATTTAACAAAAAATTTTACAAACAAGTTTTCGGCTCTCCAATGGGCAGTCCCTGTAGTCCAGTAATGTGTGATCTCGTAATGCGTTTACTTGAAATTTCATGTTTAGATAAGTTATGTTTTGATGTTCCATTGTACGTACGGTATGTGGATGATATCCTCATATGCGTGCCTACTAAATATATCTACTATACCAAAAACATTTTTAATAGCTATTGTCCTGAATTACAATTCACTGTTGAGACATGTAACAATAACAACAGCATCAGTTTCTTAGATTTGGAGATTATTATTCAAAAAAATAACACAGTACTAACTAATTGGTACCAAAAACCTACACACTCAGGCCGATACTTGAATTTTCTTTCCCACCATCCAATACAACATAAAATAGGTATCATTTACACACTTGTAGACTTTTCTATTAAATTAGCAGACACACAATTTCATAATAATAATTTAAAATTGATTAATAAATTTTTATTAGCTAACAACTATCCTCAAAGATTTATTGACAAATTTGTGAATAAAAGATTAAATACCTTGAAAAACATGAATACGATTGACAATAGCAACAGAAATAAAAATAATTATAAATTAATCTTATCATTACCGTATATTCCCCACTTGCATAGTCATATTAAATATTATTGTAAGAAGCTTCACATTGGTCTTATATACAGTTTAAACAATAAATTAAAATCGATCTTTTCACTTGGAAAAGATGTAACTGAGCCACTCGATAAAAAAAATGTTGTTTACCACATACCATGTGCGAATTGCAACCGCTGTTATGTTGGTCAAACATCGAGAGCTGTAAAGTTAAGAATGACAGAACACAAAAGAGACATCGAGAAAAAAAAGAATACATCGGTACTATCACAACACAGCATTGAATTCACACATAATTTTAATTTTGATAATATTAAAATTTTAGACATAGAACAAAATTACAAAAAGCGCCTTTTTTCCGAAATGCTAAATATACATTACTTTAATAATAATATTAACAGACAACAAGATACAGAAAAATTGAAAGATTGTTATAGGTCTCTCGTTATGTCAATTAAGAAAGGTGACTAACTTTATATACATGATTCGAGGACCCCTTTCATTCATAGTATTAAGAAAACATGAACTGTTTATGTGCGTCTCAAGGAACTGCTTGCGATTCTTATTCGATTGTATTACGTGCGTGTACTATGTCATTTGTGTATGTGCAGGGTATAAAAGCAACTTAGCTTGAAACTCTGACTACATTACGATTTTACATCCCTTTCGTAAGAGTCAGAGGTATGTTATACATGTAACTTAATTTGCGTTTATTATATTTTACTTAAATTTGTATTGCAAAGAATTTTATTACTCATAGATTTTTGTACCTGATGAGGGCCGGGACGTTGTCCAAACGGCCGAAACGTCGTTTTGTTTTTTAATAAATTCAAAATTTGACAGTACCACCATTGGACGTTGTTTTTAATTATTTATTCTCTTTACTTTCTTCGTAAAGTTTAATGAAGACTGCTCCTCCTTTTATTTTACATTTTCATTACCTCTTATGTTTACATGTACACCCGACACTTTCCCGGTCATTTTCAGGTTCTTGTCGATACCACAATTTTCTTCTAGATTGGCTTATCCACGTCAATCCATCAGAAATCCTCTTTGATGACCTTAATCGATAATGTAGAAATCTTTCTTATCGATCACATTAGGAATCTATCCTTTTATCTAGTGTCAGTATTCCAGAAATCTTCATTATCAACCCCAATCTTTGTTAACCTCTCATTTTTTTTTATTAACCACTATTTTATTTGGCCAGGGACATTCCTTATCTACCTCTCAGCTTGCCACTTTTTATCAACCTCTTCCTCAAGTTGTCACTTTCTCTTTCCTATACTTTACTAATCTCACTTTTCTCTTGCTCTGCATTGCACTTTTTACTTTTTCTCATCTTATCACCACTACTTTAACACTGTTTCCCTGTCCTTTTGTCACTGGTTCTTCCACTCACTATCGTCTTCTTTAATTATCCACCATCATCTCTACTCACTACTCTTTATCTTTCATGTGTACCGTTTTCTTTCCACTGACACGACCTCACTAATCTCACGACATCCTATCAATTTCATATATATTTTCATCTTACACTTTCTCCTCTGCTATTTTTCCTCTTTCTACACTTATTGGTTCATTTATTTTCTTTTATTTTTGTTTGAATACCTTCTTAATATTCTATTCTCCAGAGTGCTTACTCGACACATTCACTCGCTCTCTCTTGCATCTAAAACCGAAATCATACATTATCACTACTATCATCATCATCATCGTCATCATTAATACTATCACTCTCATTCCTGTATTTATTAACCTTATTGTCATTAACATTGTTTTCGTTATCATCATCATTATAAAAGTCATTATTATTATTATCAGTATTACAAGCATGACTATTATCATCATTGTTATTATCATCATTATTATCATTATCATCATCAACATCATTATTATTATTATTATGATCATAATCATCAAAATTTTTCTAATCTTCGTCATCATCATTATCATCATCATAATCATCATGATTTTCATCCTTCTAACTTTTTTTATCATTATCGTTGCTGTCATCATCATCATCATCGTCAATATGATAATCGTTATTATTTTCATCATCATCATCATCATATGTATAATCAGTATCATTGAAAATATCGTAGTTATTATGATTAGCATTATCATAATCGTTGTACGTATTAATATCATCATTATTATCATCATCATTTATATCATTATTGTTATCATTATCACCATTAACATAATCATTACTAATACTATCATTGTCATCATCCTTATTACTATCATTGTCACGTCTTTCTTTGTCATTTATATCTAAATTATAATGATCAATCTCATCATTATTATCTTTATAAAAATCATAATCGTAACTTTCTACATCCGTATCATTATTATCGACATCATCATTAAAATTATCATTTACATAATTATCAGCTTTTATAATTGTTATGATCATTATGATTATTATTATTTGTATTGACATAACCATTATTTTTGTTATTTGTTTTGACATAATCATCATTATAATCATCATCGTCATCAGTGATACTATTACTTTTATTTCTATAATTATTAACCTTACAATCATTATCATTATTTTTGTCATCATTATTACCATTAATATCACAATTATCATTATTATCTGTATTACCATCATAACCTTTGTCATTGGTTTAATTATTAGCATTATATTATTCATTAGCATCATTACTACTATTAACATTATTATTATCGTCATTGTTATCGTTGTTATTATTTAAATTATCAGCATTGACATTATTATTACTTACATTTCCGTTCTCATCATAATCATCAAAATTATTATCTTTGTTATATTATTATTATTATCATTGTTACCATTATCGTCATTTTTATTGCTTTGTCATTATTATCATTATCTTCAGCATTATCATTGACTTTATCACTATTATAATAAACATTACTAAAATTTTAATTGTTATTATCATCATCATCATTACCACTATCATTTCCATTATCGTCATCATCATCACCATCATCATAATTATTATTATTACCATGATTCCCTTTATTATCACTATTAATATCGTTACTATTATCATTACCATCATTATTATCAGAACGATCATCATTAAAATCAACATCATCATAAATATTATCAGCATCACTATCCTTATTATTTCCGTTGATATTGTTACTATCATTAGTACCATCATTATCATCATCAGTATTCTCTTTATTATTATCATAATTATTATTTATATCATCATTAATATTATAATAATTTTTATTTTTTCTATTAATGCTATCACCAATAATATTATGATTATTATAATCATCATTATTACTATTATTATCGTCATTATCGGCATTATTATAATACATATTATTACTCTTATAAATATTTTCAATATAATTGTTCTTATCATAACCAATATTGACATCAATATTATCATAATAATTATAGTCAAAATCATCATTATTATCTTTATTGTTATCAACCAAATTATAATCATCATTATGATTATTTTTATCGTTATCATCATTATTATTTTAATCGACATTTACTTCATTCTTTTGACTATCATAACTATTATAATCTTTATCATTATTGTCATCATTATTACCTTTTTTATTATTATTAACATCATCATTATCATCGATGTTATTATCATCATTATCAAAATCATTCATATAATCAATGTTTTTATCATCATTAATATCATCATTATCATTACTATTATTACTTTAATCATCCTTGTCGTTGTTATCATATATTCTACTGTCATTATTATCATTATCGTTTTTATCATAATTATTATTAATATCATGATTAATATTATTATTATCGATATTGTTTTTTGCTTTATCATAGTTCATATTATAATCATTGTTGTTATTTGTTAAATAACGTTTAATGTTATTTAAGTTTGTTTTTAGCTTCAAATCAAAAACTAAAAACTGTGGACTACAGTCTCACGCTCCTTCACAGGCTGCGGGACAGCAGATAGTCCAACTATTTGTTTGTTTTAGAAAAATTAAAAGGAAGGAAGAAGTAGAGTGTTGAATATAATATCCAGATTAACTTACTTTTCTTTCCGCTAATTATTGATTCTGATGGCCTGCACTTCCTCTTTCCGTCGATTTATAATTATTTAATTATTTTATTTATTTATCTGTTATTTATTATTTTATAAAAATTTAAATTCCTTTATCAATTAGTTTTATATCACTTTATTTTATATTACTAGTATACATATAAAATAAAACAGAAAAGGAAGAAATAGACAGAATGTCTGGTTAATCTTATAAAATTAATTATTACGTCTGCACTTGATGAGCGGCAGCGGGCTACTAACTAAAACGCCGCGCAAAAAAATGCACCTTGCACGAAGTTTTAGTTAAACTTCTTTGTCTTACTTGCTAAGGGGCCGGTACTTGCTGACTTCATGTGTTTAGGCTTCATGGCTCGCTTCGGTTTTCACTTGACACTTCCAAGAGCCACGAAGTTCACAGTCAGCTTTGTTAGGCGACGACTCTCGTTGAGTATGACTCTGTAAAGAGTCTTAAAATTTTATCATTGGGAATGAAATATAACAGAATAAAATAGAATAAAAATAAAAATTTATTAATTTACGCAAGTCGTCACCTAACAGCCTCCCCTTCTCAAAACTATCACCGTCCTCGGTGAATATATTATATTATATTATTTTGTTGGTTTTTTTTTTTTTTTTTTTTTTTTTTGCTATATTTACATCTTGTAAGTAAACATTTATGAGTTACATAACATTAACATTTTACAATAGACCTTATAGTAATGTAATAAAGTATTAATTTACAGAATTATTACATTTGTTTATTCAGGACTGAGAGTAAGGGAAGGAATTGACTCGTGAATATTACGTCTTCTTCTTCTCCTTGGCCCTTGATTTTGTGTTTTTAATTACTAGTTTATTAAGTGCATCAAGATTTGCTGACACTCCCATCTCAAGGCATAGTTTATAGTGCCAGTCGTATTTTACCAAGTTTTTCCTGGCATGATGGGCAGATCTTTTTTAATTTCATTTGTGTTTTGCACAGAAGACTGTGCACCTCAAGATAGCATTTGGATATTAAATTTCCACACGATGAATGTGTTATTATTTCACGGTTTTTTGGTGAGTCTTTTTGAGAGTAATTCGCCCCATACATTTTGAGTCCTTTGAGGGCCCTTTCCGTCGATTCTTCGTTACAGTATGTAGCGAAGCTTAGGTATAACTACCTTCCATTGTCGCGTTTGACATCTAATGGGTTGTAGTTTAAATGGCTCAATTGGCCAAAGGTCATTAACAACCGGGTGTATTCATCCGGATTCATAATGGCCGGTACCTTAGATACTACTTTTCGTGGAAGTGAGTCATTGTCTTTTGGATCGTTATTTATTTTGATCGTGTTTTCTGTTTTTGGGTTTTTCGTGATTACATTTATTGGCTGCTGAGTTATGCAATACACTACTATCTGGCGCATGTTTTCTGCCCACTCAGTGGATCCATACGTTATATGAACGGGAACAATATCTTCCTGTGTTTGTTTTTTGGTTGAAAAATGAATATCTTCTATTGGATATTTGTTTTCGAAAAATTCAATAATATAATTTGTGTTAATAGGTTTTTTTAAAATGACGCTTATTTTAGTCCCGGTACGATTTACTCTTACAAATCGTAATATTGGACTAAGCTCTTCTTAATTAATTTTTTTAAAGGTTTTGACTTCCGTCGTTGATTCTACATTCTTAGCTAGTGCTTCGATGTTTCGTGAAGATGATTTGTCTTCTATTTCTATGGTTGTTGTATTATTTAAGGTTGCTGCAGCAACTGCTGCATCACATAGTTGGTAATATTCGACTTCGTAGCTGGTGTATGGGGCCGAACATGGCTGTTCTTCTAATGATAACATCGGACCAAATTTGTTAAGTGATGTTTCCAATTGGCGCTTGTCAATGGGTTCTTCGGTCATTATGATTAACCAACGTCCATTTTCCGATATATTGTGGACCTTGACTTGTCTTTTATTTGGCATGGGGACAGGTGCCGTTGACTCTGCCCAATTCCTCTCGTCCGATACATTCGACAATGAGTCGAATAGCTCCTGTATCGTTGGCGCTGCATTTAGGTTATCAGCCGCTAACGCTGCCTCCCGTGGTGAAAGGAATGCCACTTCGTAACTTGAGTACCCCATAGCACAGGGTTCCCGTTCGATAAACCTCACTATCCCGAAGTTTTCCAGAATTTTTTTTTAGCATCAGCCTACTATAATCCCCCTGCAGCAGTATGCTAAGCTGGGATCCATCAGCCATTGCTTCTATGATATTAGCGTTGTGTTTGTCCATTGTGTGTGTAATTCTGCAAGCGTTAATATGATGGATGTTGTGAGGATCATCACTTGATACTGTACATGTATGAGTGTTCTTTTAGTGTATTTCGTGTTGTTATTGTTCGTAAGTGATGTATGGAATGCAGATATGCATTATATAATAAAATTAGGTTTATGAAACTATTGGATAATGGGTAGGGAATACATGGATAGATACAATTATTACTTATCATGCTATGCCAAAATATTTGCGTATTTGTAATACAATTGAATAAGTAGTTTTAATACATGGTAAAGCCTAATATTACAAAAGAGAGAAAAAAAATTTTGACAATAGAGTAACATGCAGCTAAAATAGAATACAACATGCGCTTTTAAATTTAAAGCCTAATTATGATTATTTTTATAATCATTATATTTATTTATTTATGTTTATATATATATATATATATAAGTATTTTTTTTTTTGAGTTTTACTAATAATAAACGTACTTTATTTAAATCCTACAGATAAAATTAAATAAGTAAAGTGAAGTTAAGAAGAAGGAATACGTGAAAGAAAAAAAATTGATCTTACAAAGCTTAAAGTTAAGATCTTAGAACTAAGTGATGTGTGTTCGACGTAGAAGGTGGCTAGTTGAATGGTAGGGTTCAAGTATTGGGTTCATTTTCTGCTACTTGTGATCTTTTCTCGTAGATCAATGGTTTTGGTAAGGATTGACTTCGTTTCTGTAGTTTGTGTACAGCGTTGTCTTTTGCATGTAATCACATGTCTGTGGTAGGTCATTAACTCAACTTGTTGTTGACATAATTGGTGAGTCAATTTTCGGTTCATTTTGTATTTTGTACTCCTTTTAATGGGTTCAGCATATTTCGTGCGATATTCGGGTTCATCGTTCTGCAATGCTAATATAGCGCTTTTAGGATCCATGTATTTTACATATCCTTGGGATAATCTTCCCCGCCGATCTTTAACGGCATAACAATATTCTAGGGTGCCAAATTGAGAGAAATGATTAAAGAAATCTCTTTCCCTTTTCTTTTCTTCTATATCCCATGGCAGAAGACACATAAGTCTTTTTGGATCAATGTTTAGTGTATCATTGTCGTTTCTTGATGGTGTTGGTGAAGAGATTTTTTCTGCTTGACAAATAGTGGATTTCATCTTAAAAGGAGAAGATGGTTGAACTTCTTCTCCTGTATTTAGTGTTTCATCAGTTACTTTAGTAAATGAATCACTATTGTATTTGGCGGTTATAGTTCGATGTTCATAACTATGTAAATCCGTAAGTATGTGCATTTCCTTAATATTTCCTTTATTTTTTAATTGTTCGATAACTTCATGTAAAGGTTGGTTTATGTTAACTCTAGTCTTTATTGTTATTTCATATTCGGGGTTCATTGTTCTACCTGGAAGGAAAATAATATCAAATTACTATTGATTTATGAGTCCATTTCCAGTTTTAGGGGTGAATGGCGTGGGAGTATCAAACTCCGTGTATTCATTATAGGTCTAGCTTTAGATGATTTAGGTATTTTTTGTTTTTCTTCAATTTCAACATACAGTTCAGTTGGTTCGTGTTTATTTGGTTCTTGTTTTATGGTTACTCGGGGTTCTGCGTTCAGTGGGTTGATGGTACGTTTTATAAATTTTTCCGAGACACTACGTTTCATAATCTTCTTGAAACAGCTTCTTGCTTTGCTGATGAGTATTGCTATTATAATCATAATAATAATAGCTTCAATGACATTTCGTATTAAAGAAAAAAGAGAAGTTTGTTTTTTCTCCAACTTTCGGGTCCGTATTTTCTCCATTTGATTTATTATATTTTGTTCATTTAATTCTTCATCTGTCCATGCTTGTTCATTAAAGTTTAATTCTCCAATCGATTTTATAGCGTCATGGAAGTCATCAGTGTCTTTCAAGGGTTCATGTAGTACTGTTAAGTTTAAGTTCACTTTTACCTGATAGATATATTGTATTTGAGTGATAATCTTAAGTTCACTGGTTAAGGTTAATCTGTGAGTTTTTTCCGTACATCCATCATTTATTCGTAGAAGACCTATACATTTTACTCTTTCTTGTTGATCCATTTTATTACTACAGATAATGTTTAATTATTCTTCATTGGGTGTTGAGAATAACCATGAACTATCAGCTGGTAAATAAATCCATTGGCTTTCAGTTTTCAGCGTAAACATAATCACACAGTATTTAAATACTTCTGGTCCAGGTCGTAATAACATAAGAATTTCACATTCGTTCATAGAATAGGGTTCCTTCAGCGGTTCCATAGCCGAGCATATATAACCATATACCGTCTTATCGCATTGGTTAAATGTAACTTCGTTAAGTCGTAAATACGAATTATGATCTGCTGCTACTGCTAGGTAAGGGTACGACGGTTTTATGTAGGCAGATCCATTTTGTCCAGATTGGGGTATCATAACTGGATGCAGTCTATAAAGATTGTAAGGGGTTCGATCTACGAGTGGCAAATGTAATATCACCATGGTTCTATTTTCTTGATGTACAACATCGAATTTGCTTAGGGTACTTATTTCGCCAGCATAAAGGTTTTCTATTGGTGCTACAAATTGTAGATTTCCCGCAAGGTTCTTTACATCCCGGGCTACTGTTCTAAATATATTTGGAGAAAATAGCTTTGGATGTGCTTGACCTCTTTGTAAATCATGCAAGATGTCAATCAGATCTTCATGGGAACGAATAACATGATCTAAGGTAGCCTCAGTTCTTCTAAGGTATGCTGACAAATGAATCAGATATCTGTCAAGAGTAAAATCCTGTCCTGAAGTCAATATATCAGCAACTTGTTTTAAAATATGCTCATGGCGTTTCGTGGTATTGTATAGTTCTATGAATGCGGCTGCAGAAATATGGCTATTTTGTTCGTACAATTTAATATATTCTCTTTGATTGGTATCCAATTTGTTGATGTTAGTGTTTATAACGTTAATATCATCTTTTGTGACTAAGCCGTAAAAACCTTTAGCAATACTCCAAACAATTCCAAAAGGTATCAGTCTTTTTGCTCGTATGCTGAGGGGTGGAATAATGTTATCTCCTGCATGAATTCCCACAGTATTTATTATGATCAATAGTGTTGCTTTGAGGTTTGTCAATCGCTTTATTTTTAAATTCAAGAGGTCCATTTCCATATAGCGAGTGCAATTAGAATACCCAAACTGTACAATACAATATCGAAAAGTTTCGTTTGATCCTTGAGTAGGTGTTTGTTCCAATATGAATTTGTTAACATCCAGCCATATCACAATCTTCCAATCGGCTCTCTTAATTTTTCTTATACCGATTCGTTCGTGGTATATTCCAGGGTTTGTTTCAAGTAGTTCTATGCTATAGTTGCCATGATTAGCATAGTTTAAATCTGCGTGGCCTTCGAACGCTATGGTCATTAAGCTGGCCAATATAATCTGCATCGTTGTGTTTTTTCTCTGGAAGACATGTAGAATATGTTTCTTACAAGATATTATTATCGGGGAACTAGCTTTAATTTATCTGTATGTTTGCGTATGGTTTCACCATTGGTTTTTTCAAGTAACACATTATTTCTCTCTAAAACTGTTCTAACCTTTAGGGGTTTATTATAAAAGCGATCAAATTCATGGGAACGCACTTCTTTCTTTACCCAACGTAATCTCCTGGTTTAACATTTGAAGCTTTAATTTCTTATCATATCTTGTTTTTGCTTGTACTTTCATCTTTATTTGTTGATTTCCTGCCGCTATTTGCATTTCTTGAAGTCGCCTTATAAGATCTTGTAAATATAGTGGGTATGTTCGTAATCTTTCATCTTTAGGTATCTTTAAGGGCAACCTCGCTACTCTCCCAAATACTAGTTTATAAGGCGTAAAATTTGTTGCTGTATGTACACTCGTGTTATACGTGAAAGCTGCAAACTTTGCTAAGTTGTCCCAGTCATCATATGTTTCAGAGTAAGTTCGTATAAAGTCAGCTAGGGCAAAAGATTTCGCTCTAGTGATCCGTTTGTTTGAGGGTGGTGTGCTGATGTAGTTAGATGATTGGTTTTGAGGGTTCTCATGAGCTGTTTCAATAAATTAGACATAAATGTAGCATGTCTATCTGATAGAATTGCTCTAGGCGCACCATAAACTAATATTAGATTTTAAACAAGTGCATCGGCAAGAGTGCTTGATCTTAAGTCTGGTACAGGGACTAATATGATATATTTAGTCAAATAACACTGTATGGTCAGCAAATGGCAATTACCATTTGGTGTTATTCTTAATTTACCAACGGTATCGATGGAAACCTTATCGAAAGCTTCAATAGGTGTATCTGTAAGTACGAAGGGTTCTCTTGTTTTTAGTCGTTCAATTTTTTTCTCTTGACACTTGCTGCATTTACGTACATAATTGAGAATATCATTTGTCATTCCAGGCCAATAAAACCGTTCTCTTATTTTCCGGTAAGTTTGGTTTATTCCCTTATGTCCTCCAACAGGGCTGTCATGTAATGTTCGTATTATTTCATTACGTTCTTGGATTTTCAGAAAATCAACCTTACCGTAACAGACAGTAATCTGTATGGGTGTTTTATCAAAAATTGTTAATAACGTTTCTGTTATTAATCCAGGTTCTAATTTGTCTGTAAGATCTCCCCTTCTTGAAATTCGGAAGGTTTTAAGATTTCGTCTCAATACAATTTTTTTAAGCGATTTAAAAGCTTTTGTAAGACTTTCTGAAGATACTAAATCAGTCGACGTTTTATTAATAACGATTGATAGTATATTATATGCTTCATAAGGTGTTATTAAAATTTGGCCAACTCTTGGTTTCTTCGATTTTAAATAGCTAAAGTCCAGTGCACCTATCGATCTCAACAGCCTTGAGACAGATGTGACTGGTTGACAATCCTTGCTAATAAAATGAACTATATTGTCTCTTTTGTATGTAAGGCAATATCTGGTGGTAATAAAATTGTTTACTAGATTAGCTCCATTTTCGTTCTTATAATTATCAGTACTACTGCTACTATCACTAAGACTTATATACACTTTACCGTGCTGTTGCTTGTATCGATTAATGGGTTGAAAAGAGTATAAGTCTGATAGTAACATGAAATCAGGTGCAATAGTTCAATTCCTTGATTTATTTTCATTGCAGTTTATTTGTTTGTTGTTTTCATTTAAGTTATCCGGGGTTTCTTCTGTTATTTGTTGCAAGTCCGGCGCTTTAGATCGTCTGTTTTCTGCAGTAGCAAAAGCACTCGTTTGTGTTGGTGTGCTAGAACTTAAGGGTATGTTTTCCTGAATACGTGGGGTAATTGATAATTTTCCACTTGTCCTATATTTTCTTAAAATTTCTTTTCCATCGAATAGGGGTTCAAGACCTGTTGTACGTCTTAATATATCAGCAATTCTTTTATCTAATACAGAATCATCAAAATTATCAGGATCGTAGGTGTCTATTTCGGTTAATATGTCTTGAATTTCGGGATCCGGTTTATCTCCATCAGAAAATCTAGTTACTTATAAAAAATCGGCCTGTTCGGGCTCGTCATCGTTGTTAGACTTGTCCAAATATTCTTGAAGGCTTTGGTTGAATCTCTTTGTTAACTCTTCTATTTCTTGATAAGTAACTTTATCAGTATTATTTATCGTAGTTTTAGGTTGGTCTTCAAAAACGTCATCATTTGAACTTTCGCTAAGTGAAATTGGTGTAACGGAAATTTGAGTATTTGTCATGTCTGAGTCTGAATCAGTATCCGTATTTAAGTCTATTTCTAATCCAGTCATTTCTTGCCGTAATCCACTTTGTCTAGGGTCATATACTGGTATTTGAGTATCTTCTCTTGACGATTCTTCAGTATCACTTGGGTCATTTTCGGGGAACATACTTGTTCTTGACGATGCACCAAGGTTAATCAAATCTCTTACTGGTAATTGTGTCATTTTCTCATTTTTTGAACTATTATGTTTTATTTCTGTAGTTTCTAAATTCGTATCGCTAGCGTGTGATGTTGAGGCTACTGATTCTGAAAAATTCACTTTTAATGAGCTAGAATCTTTTGATGTATTTTTAGTGACATTTCTTAATATATTCGGTTGAGATGTAGCTGATTTCTGTGGCTGTGAAAATGTTTTTGTTCGGGTTCTTCGAGCAATCATACTATGATCTAATTTCAGCCGTTCTTTGTTTGTCTTTGAACCAAGAGGTCGTCCAGGGCCCTTGATCAACTTAGGTACATCTGGTTCTGATTTGGTCATGCTTCTTAGTTTTGTTACTCCTATTATTTCTTTCGAGGTTGTTGGCAATGCTTTAGGTTTGACCGTCGTTAATTTGGGTGCTCTTACTATTCCTTTCCTCTGACTTTGTAATTCTGTTTTCTTCTTTTCCTCTATTTTCTTTCGACCCATCATCATAACTCTTAGTAATGGTAATCCATTGTTTATATTATTTTCTGCATAACGAAATGGTCCTACTGGGTTTCTAGGTAATGCATCAGCGTTAGTATTGAGTCTTCCTGGTTTGTATTTAAAAGTGTATTCATAGTTGGTGAATTTAAACATCCAGCGCATCAAACGCTGACCTGGGTCTTTTCTTGTATGCATCCAATTCAATATCTCATGATCGGCTACGAGAACGAATTTATTTCCTAATAAATACGAACGAAAGTGATGCATTGCATATAGTGCGGCTAGACATTCCTTTTCAGTCGTGAAATAATTTATATCGGCTTTATTTAAAGTTCTTGAAAGGTAAGCGACAGGATGGTCAAACGCACCTTTTTCTTGACTTAATACCGCTCCAATTGCATAGTCAGATGCATATGTTGTTAACTTGAATGATTTACTAAAGTTGGGGAATTGTACAATAGGCTCTTGGCATAGGTGATCCTTTAGTATTTCAAAACTCTTTTCCTGCACTTCAGTCCATTCAAATTTCTTTCCCTTTTTTAATAAATCTGATAATGGTTTAGCTATTTTTGAAAAATCTTTAATAAAGCGTCTATAGTATCCTGCTAGTCCTAAAAATTGTCTAATATTTTTTATAGTTTTTGGTTGGGGAAATTCTCTAACGGCTTGTATCTTTTTAGGGTCTGGTTCAATCCCTCGTTGACTCACTATATGCCCAAGAAATATTACTTTTTTTCGCAAAAATTCAACTTTATCTGGTTGGAGTACCATGTTCGCTGATCTCAACCGATCGAAAAGTAACCTAACTTTACCCTCGTGATCTACTAGATTTTTTGCGTAAATAATAATATCATCTAAATACACTAGCATTTTAACATTCAATAAACCTCTCAATATGAGATCCATTAGTTGTTGGAACGTGGCAGGTGCGTTTTTCAGGCCTTCGGGCATTTGTTTATATTGGTAATGTCCATGGGGTGTCGTAAATGCTGTTTTATACTTATCATGTTCATCCATGGGAATTTGTTGGAATCCACTTGCCAAATCAAAAACTGAAAAATATACGGCTCCTCCCAACTGGTTCATAATATCTGCGATATTAGGCAATGGATATGCATCACCAATGGTCTTTTTATTAAGTTCTCGGAAATCAATTACTACCCTCCATCTTGGGTTTCCCTGGCTATCAGGTTTTTTAGGGACAATCCAAAGAGGTGAATTATACGGTGATGACGAAGGTTCAATTATTCCATCGTTAAGTTTCTTTGCTACGTGTTCCTCTAAAACTTTTCTATGTACTGGTGGGTGACGATATTGTTTAGTGTTGATAGGGATGTTATTTTCCGTCGGAATTTCGTGTGCGACGAGGTAAGTACACGGTAAAATGTCTCCTGGTAACAAGAAGATTTCTGAGAATTCATAAAACAATTGATATATTTGGTCTTGTTCTTCCAAGTTTAAATGACCAGTCCGCACGAGTCCTTTTAGGTCGTTTATTCTATCTCGTTTATTTTTAACAATTGGTCTTTCATGTTCGCTGCTAGTATCGGGATCAAATTCAGGTGCAATGTATTCGAAAGGTAGGATTTCTCTTGGGTCTATTTCAATCGTAATATCATCCTTATTAGTATTTATTGCCATAATATTACATTGACCGTTCTTATTTTTTACTATTCCTTCTCCTAAATGTATGTTATCACACCCTACATCTATTCGTGGTTAGTATCCTTCAGTTAAATTAGTATTAATTAAATTAATTCTTACTATTTGACGTGTTCGAGCGTTAATCGTATATTTAGTTGCTTTACTGGTGTTTTTTTGTTCCTCATTAGTGCAATGTTCTACACTAGGAGTATTTTTATTCTGTTCAATGGCATGGGGTTGGTCGACTAATTCATTATTTTCACTGTATATCCCACTTTTATCAGTTTTATTATCAGTGGCCTTCATAAGATTTTCACCTCTTTCTGATAAGATTAATTTATCAAACTCATCTCGAAAATGAAAATCAGCTTTTATGTCTCCAAATTTTTCGTACTTAGGTATATTTGACCTTTCGGGTGGGCCTACGATTTTTTCGTCATAAAATTTCTGTTGGTTAATTTTATCCTTAAAGCATTCCGTCACTTTGTTAGTATCAAGGGTTGTAGCTAAAATTTGATTTTCCTGTGCTTGTTTTTTAAGTTTTATGGTTTTTTGTTCTTTTTCATCTCTTTCCAATTGCTCTATTTTCTCAAGAGTTTTTAAAAAAGGGATGGGGTTCATTACGTTATCATCTAGTACTATAGCATCATGATAATATGATAATGTGGCTCGTCGTTTCTTACAAAAGTTTTGACCCAATAAACCGCCATCTTTGATCGGAAAATCGTTAGGGATCACATGAAAAATTGTAGGTTTTCCTTGTATGGTCATATACGTTGTTCCTTTAGTTAAAACTGGGTGAGGTGTGATTCCAGTAAGGTTAATAATTTCACTAGTCTCTACTCGTAAATATGTGTGCAACTGATTTAATTTAATTAGATTTGTGGCAGCGCCATTATCGAGTATGAGTGTTATAAAGTGATTTTTCCCTTCTGGGATTGATAACCTTATGCTTGTAGGCTCGTCGTCTACGCCAAGTCCCTGGCAGGTACCAATGTGGACGGTTTTAATTCTGTTGCTATTTTCATTACCTGCGCTGAAACATTCAGTGTAGGGGTTGAATTCTGTCTTTGGGGGCTCACCTCCGAACGACGATTAAGGTGAGCCGCCTGAGAATTTAAATGATGCGGCAAACGGTCGCCTTCTGGTTGGTATTGATTTTGAAAGTTCTAATTCTGATAGTTAGGATGAAAACTTTGTTGGTTATAACTATTATAATTATTATTTTGGGAATACCTATTGTAATTCTGACATCTGCCTCGGTATCCTTGATTATTACCAGGATTAAAATTAGCATTCGTTTGAGTGTAATAATCATTAGGATTTTCGTTATTATATCGTACGAAATTATTCTGACAATAATTAGAGTTTCTCGATTGATTTTGAAAATTCCAATTTCTTCCCTGATTCTGATAATTTTTACAGTAATTCTGTCCATTATTTTGTTGTTGATATTGTCTATTACAATTTTGATAATTATTATACTGCCTATCAGCGTGATTATTCTCATTGTCGATCTGTTGTTGATTAACTTGTGCCACTTGATGTGATGAGAATGGCTGATCGGGATACCTATTCTGCTGTTTATATGAGTTGTTTAAATTATTTATAAAGTCACTACGAGGTAGTCCTTGATATCGCGTATCCGGAATTATACCTGCTCTCATTCGGCTCTCCAATCTCAACGCGTAATCGAAGGCGTCGGCTAGAGAATCAGGTTCTTTCGCATCTACCTGCTGGCTTATCATAGGTGCTAGTCCTTTTATGAAAATGTCTACCGCCATGTCTTTTATAGGGGTCATCATATGTGCGTTGTATGTATTGCCTTTATCTTCCATCAAGGCTTTTTCAGCACCGCTTAGCAGTAGGTTTACATAATCATAATATTCACCAACCGATTGGCCTTGTCGTTGGCGCTCTTTCTGTAGCTGAGTTTGATAGTAAGCAACGGTTTTTTCTGTTGCAAATCTTTTTTTTAAATGGGTTATAAATGCTTCAAGGTTTTCGAAATCTTTGCCACTTACGCTTACGCGTGCGTTACCTCGTAGATTTTGCAATACTGCTCTTTTATATAAATCTTTTTGATCATCTCTGATCCAGCTTTCTCCATTTCTAACATCTGGTATATAATCCTTCAGTGGAATATTTCTCCCATCAAATATAGGGATGGATTTAATCGCATGCTGAAATAAGAAGTTGGCATTGAGAGACTCTATCAGCGCTTCGACTACTGTGATATCGGCATCATCGTTTCCATTGACCATTTTTTTAGTTGTATACTACCTTACGTGCGGTTTTTTTTTCTTCTCCTTTTTTATTTTTTATTTTTATTTTTAAACCTTTTTTATTTTAGTTTTTTTTTTATTCTTTATGTGTGTAATACTAACAAAAAATAAATTATACTACTATTTTGTTTTGTTTCTTTGTTTTAGAAAAATATTCCATCAATTTCTTGACATTTATCGCAGAAGACATAAGAAATAAAGAAACAATTGTATGTATATCTATACATATATATGTATATATATCTGTGTATTTATTCGTGTGTGGATGTGTATGTGTTTAATGTGAGCGTTTGCTTAACGCATGCAAGTGCAATAAGTTTGCTTTAATTTTTATAGGTATACGATAAGTGTACTATGTGTATGCCCAAAAACTAAAGTGATAGAGTGTAATCGAGCACGCTTATATGATATCATCTGCTTTAAGCAAGGGAGTATACGGCACAGGGATTTCTAATGAGGCATGTGTAGCTATACATACAAATTGCTACGCGAGCATCAGCTAGTGCGCGGTGTAATATTGAAGGGCTCTTTCTGTACAAGAGTATCCGACTTAACTTAACACTTTTTCCTCTTTAAGCAACAATAGGCTCGACGGTCACGGTTTAAATACCGTATTAATGATTTTTTTTGTATATTCGTATGTACATGAGTAATCTCCTGCCTATGCGTTTATATGTTCTTGAGTGCCTTTCAGAAACTCTTTTTTCGCGAAAGCAATTAATTCATCAAATTGTGTATTTAATCGAATTTTAAAATTATCGCTTTTCCGCTGAACATTAATTTCTGAATTATAAAAATTATTTTTCTGAAACGTACGTACTACTTGTTTTTCGATTTTTTTGTTTTTGATAAATTACCGTTTAATGTATTACAGTTATAGTAATTTTGTAACTGATTATTAATAAAATCTATTTTTTTTTCTAGAACGTTTTTCTCTCTTACAAGCTCCTGTATAAACAATTTTCTGACACTTCTGTTACCTTTTTTATTACTCGCAAAATTGTTCGTTGGAGGTTTCATGAAATATTATTTTATAAACAATTGGGGGTATATAAGTGAAATCATTAATTATATTAAATATTTACTCCGTTTTTTTAAGAATTCTTCTTTTACTAACACTATTACGTGCAAATATGTCTGTGTGTATGTATTTGTTATTTTGATAGACCGCTTTAAGTAGCAGATCTAGGGTAAAGAGTGTCCGCTATTTCAGCAGGACTAATGGGGATGAACCGCTCTGGTTAGCAGATTCAGGGTAGGAACAGTGTATTTGTTCTGTCTTGTAAGCGTGTAGTATAAGAGGTCACTATTTTCTTATTTTTCTGTTATCATTTAAAACACATTATTATATTATAACTTATTTATTTCTTTGTTATTTTTACGACAGTTAACTCTTATTTATTTTTCCGTTTATTTATTAATGTAGTATTATATTTATTATTTTCTTTTTTTACTTTTTTTATTTATTGATTTTTCTTTTTTTTTAGTTATAACGAAATATCGCGTATACCACGCTATCCGCAAAAGCACAGCATATACGATTCCGCGCACAGTGTACTATATGGGGTATTACGCGTCATTTATTAACATGCTTCATTAATGGTGTTTGGTGTTTCTTAAGAGAAAGATAGGAAGAAGAGAATATATAATAAACAAACAAATAGCTAGAGACCATAAACCACGCTCTGCTACCAATTTTGTTAAATAACGTTTTATGTCATTTAAGTTTTTTTTCAGCTTCAAATCAAAAACTTAAAACTGTGGACTACAATCTCACGCTCCTTCACAGGCTGCGGGACAGCAGATAGTCCAACTATTTGTTTGTCTTAGAAAAATTAAAAGGAAGGAAGAAGTAGAGTGTTGAATATAATATCCAGATTAACTTACCTTTCTTTCCGCTAATTATTGATTCTGATGGCCTGCACTTCCTCTTTGCGTCAATGTATAATTATTTATTTTTTTTATTTATTTATTTGATATTTATTATTTCATAATAATTTAAAGTCCTTTATCAATTAGTTTTATATCACTTTATTTTATATTACTAGTATACATATAAAATAAAACAGAAAAGGAAAAAATAGACGGAATGTCTGGTTAATCTTATAAAATTTATTATTACGTCTGCACTTGATGAGCAGCAGCGGGCTACTAACTAAAACGCCACGCAAAGAAATGCACCTTGCACGAAGTTTTAGTTAAACTTCTTTGTCTTACTTGCTATGGGGCCGGTAATTGCTGACTTCATGTGTTTAGGCTTCATGGCTCGCTTCGGTTGTCACTTGACACTTCCAAGAGCCACGAAGTTCACAGTCAGCTTTGTTAGGCGACGACTCTCGTTGAGTACGACTCTGTAAAGAGTCTTAAAATTTTATCATTGGGAATAAAATATAACAGGATAAAATAGAATAAAAATAAAAATTTATTAATTTACGCAAGTCGTCACCTAACATTATCATTATTATTATTATTATTATTATTATTATTATTATTATTATTATTTTTAGTATTCTTATTATTATTATTATTACTATTGTTATTAAAATCATTATTATCATCATCATTATCACTATTATGCCCATCGCATCTGCATTATTATCAATATCATCATTTTAACTATTATCATCATCACTGTTATTATCATTTCCATCATTATCATCATCATATTCATCATTATTATGATTATCTCTATTATTATAAGTATTTTATAACTACTATTATAAATATCCATATCATAACTCTCGTTATTTTTAATATTATTATTGATGACAAAAACGACATTATAAGTATCACCATAATTACTGATAACATTATTCTTATAATTATTATTATTGTCATTATAATCATCATTATTATCATATTTACCATCGTCCTTATTATTGTTGTTATCAGCAACGTCACCATTAATGTTGTTATTATCATTATCATTCTTATTGTTTTAGTTATCATTGCTATTGTTATCGTCTTTATTAACATCATCGTAAACATCATTAATATTATTCATGATGATAATAATGAAGATAATATTCAAAAGGCTTATAATGTTGATGAGAAATATATAAAAAATAATAATAATCAAGAAATACATATTTATAATAATAAAAGTATTGATAGGAATGCTATTAGAAAGAAAACGATATTAATCGTCATGATGATGATTAAAAAAAAATAATTGTAAGAATAATAATCATAATGATAACGATGTTCATGATAATAAGGATGATTTTAATGATGATATTGATTATAATGATGAGAATAACGATAATAATGACAGTAACTATGGTTATTTCAGCAATACTTCTTATAATTATCATACTTATTGCAATTATTATACTTTTTATAATTATGATGATTCTGTATTATCAATAATGTTAATAGTGTCAATGATATCCAGAAAGATTACAACGATTATCTGGATAACAATAATGAAATAAGTAATAATATCACTTGTGTATTATTATAATAATGTCAATAATTATGATAATGATAATGATAATCATAATTATTAAGATGATAATCATGATGATGTTATGATGATGATGTTGATGATACTAATGATAAGAGTGACTATAATGCTGACAATTAGAAGAATAATGATATTGATAATGTAAAGTAAGATGATAATGATGATAAGAAGGAAAAAAATTTTTTAAATTTTTATGATAAATATAGATGAAGATTCTTTTCATAATAATGATAATCATGATCATAATGATGACAATGAAAATGATAATAATCACGATAAAGTCAATTATTGAGATGACGATTATAATGATGACAATAAAAATCATAATAATGATAATAAAGTTAACTCTGATAATGACGATGATAAAAATGATTTTAATGATAATGTCGATAATAATGATGCTAATCATGATGATGATGATGATGGTGACAGTAATAATGATAATAATAATCGTGACAATATCGATAACGATAGTTATGTTGATGGTTACGTTGATAACGACGATTATTACGTCAATTGTTCGGGTTTTCTTACCGACCAAGCGGGGACCCACACCCTGCCATGCAACGTCGGTCGCTGAGCTCTCTCCCGGCCTCCCACCTCGTGCGTCACCGCGCTCGGCAGGTGGCACTCACTCGTGTACGAGGGCTCAGCGAGGACAGTCGCACGCCACGCCAGAGAAGGAGAGAAGAAGAAGACGACGATTACACGCCGAAGCGACTATCCTTTGTGTCTTTCTTTTATTTAAAGCGTTGAAAGCATTTTGTAATCCCCTGCGAAACAAATAAAGCAGTAAAAACATTCATTTGGTCCTTCGAGCCAGATTCCGAGGAGAAGAGCAGCCAACGCCGCAGCTAGGGTGGTCACAGTCTGCGATTCGACTTACACAGCGTAATGTAAGTACAGTTTAAAGAAATGTTGTGTAATGGAGGTCGTCGTGGTCGACACAGTTCCCACGATTTGACACAGGTGTTGGCCGCGACGAAGTCGTGCCGCGATTAACGCTTGCCTTGCAGGCACTCGCGTTATCAACAGCGTGCACACGGTGGCTACCGCGGTCGCCACAGAGCCCGTGGTCCAGCAGCTGTGCTCAGCCACGGCAGAGATAAGGCCGTACGGTTGTCGATGCGACGCTTTGTTCGACGCCATTCGAACGTCGGAAAGCGAGGCTTTCGCGGCCGCCATTGTTAGCCGCGATTAAGCGCTCGCGGTGTCCTCATCGGCCGTGGCCGCCATGTTGGCCTCGTGTCGCGCGCGTCCGCCTCGCGCGACGGAGCTGTTGCGCTTCGCTGGCGCGGGGGGTCGACGCCGAGGGACAGGCTTCGAAGCTTGTGTAGCTTGCGTGCGCGTTGGCACGCGCGTGGTCTACGCACGTCCCTTCTGGCATCCTCGCCCTTTCGTGTTCTCTCTCACACTCTTTCTCTTTCACTCTCCTTCTATCTGTTTTGTCTGCCGTCGATGCACCGCGCGTCGACAGCTGTGTCGAGTCTGACGATGACATGGCCCCGACGCTCGTGGCCCGGAGGCAAGACATGCTTCGTGCAAACGTCAAGCTAGTGATCGTTTTTTCAGGTCGAACGACGACTGGACGAGCTTGCTTGGCTCCCAGAGCGCCCTCGCCGGCGTCATCAGCCGGTTCGCACGGGACGTCGAGAAGATCGACCCTCCCAACTGGAGCCTGGGTCTCGTGGAAGTAAGGCTCGAGCTGCTGGACGGCTACTGGAACACTTTCCAGGCCAATCACGTGAGTCTCCTGGAGTCACCGCCGCCCGAGAAGCTGGAGTCTCTTGACCAGATGTACTCGACGGCAGAGTCGGACTATATCGCCTCTCGATCACGCCTTTACAACGCAAGAAACACCCTCACGCCTCTCCCTGGCCCGGGCGGCGCCGACCTGGACCGTCATAACTCGAGACACGGAGCCCGCTTGCCCAAGATCAGCATCCCTTCCTTCTCGGGGAAGCGAGAGGATTGGGAAAGTTTCCGGGACCTCTTCCGCGCGCTCGTCCACGACGATAAACAGCTCACCGACGTGGAGAGGCTGTTTTATTTGAAATCCTTGGTGGACGGAGACGCCAAGGCAGCTCTCGACACCGTTCAGACCATCGGTGCCAATTACCCAACGGCTTGGGCCTTACTCGAAGCACGTTTCGAGCACCGCCGTCTTCTCATTCATGATCATATCACGGCGCTCCGTAACATCAAGTCTCTGAAGGAAGAGTCAGCTCGAGGGCTTCAGGGTCTCCTCGACACCCTGGGAAAACATCGAGATCAGCTGGAAGCTCTGGGTCGTCCTGTGTCTCAGTGGGACGACTGGATTGTCTCCTGCGCGATGACTGGCATGGATCCGACGACCCGGCGCGCGTGGGAGGACGAGATCGAGCGACTGGAGAGCGCTGGCACGGACACCACGGCGGATGTTGCCACTTTTGCTGCCTTGACGACTTTCCTTCGTCGACAGTGCCGCGCGCTCAGCTCCGTCGAGGCCTCTCGCCCTGCTCGACCAGCCAACACGGCCAGCATGCGCTCTCCGGCCCCCCCGTTTCCTGGACGAAACTTTAGAGCCCTTGCCACCAGTAGCTCGCTGCCGCCATGCCCGTCGTGCAGAGAGTCGCACTACCTGGGTCACTGCGCGCAATTTCAAGGCCTTGACGCGCAGGCCCGGCGACGCATGGTCTATCAAGGGCAGTTATGTTTTAACTGCCTGAGACCAGGTCACGCAGTAAAGTTCTGCCCTTCACGGTCCGTCTGCCAGCAGTGCAGGGAGCCCCACCACAGTCTGCTGCACGAGAGCAACCATCGGCGCAAGCCTGAATCGGATCAGCGTCCCTCTTCGCCCAAGAAGCCAAAAGTCGACCCCGCGGGCCCGTCCGCCACCGACTCACAGCATCAGGGGCCTCCATCGTCCTGACTAGCCGTACTTCCGACCGCTCTTGTCCAGCTAACCGGTCCCACCGGCCGACGTGTCGCTGGTCGAGCTCTCCTTGATGCGTGCTCTGAGGTTACACTCATCTCCATCCGGTTGGCCCAGCAGCTCGGCGCAGCGCTAGAAGTCAACGAGGCGAGCATTCATGGGGTTGGGGGAGGGTCGACCATCCCTTCGAGAACCCGAGCGCATCTACGCCTTGAAACTGGAGAGCATGCACCGCCAATCCACCTGACAGCGCTCTGCTTACCGCGGCTCGGGCTCACCTCTCCGTCTGCCCCCTTGCACCCAGCCGTGATGAGACAGTGGCTCGATCTTGAGCCTCTGGCCGATCCAGCGTTTGGCACACCTCGCCGTGTAGACATTCTGCTCGGAGTCGACGTTTACCACCGCCTCATCGAACCAGGTTACGTTCAGCGTGACGAGCTCGTCGGACAGCGCACGGCTCTTGGCTGGACTCTCGTCGGCCGGGCCCCTGGCCTGGGCTCGAACGCCCTCATCGCAGGCACAACTCTGCACACGAACACTCAGTCGCCCTGGGATCAAGAGCTGGCTGCGCAGCTCCAGCGATTCTGGGAGATCGAGGAGGTGCCACATGTCAGCCGCCGAGCGCCTGAGGATGTGAAATGCGAGCGAATCTTCGCCGATTATCATCGCGCTGACGACGGGCGTTACATTGTGCGACTTCCGCTGAAACATGACGCTGTGCGCCTCCTTGGTGACAGTCTGCAGGGCGCCACCGCGGGTTTGCGCTCGTTGCATCGTCGGCTGCAGCGGACTCCTGAGATGGCTTCTGAGTACGCCCGGTTCATGGCAGAGTACATTGCCCTCGGTCATATGAACCCCCTTACTGATGACCAACTCGCTGCATCGCACCGTCCAGTGCACTATATCCAACATCACGGCATTTGGCAGCACGGCGACCAAGGTCGCAAACTGCGCGTTGTTTTCAACGCGTCGAGCCCGACTTCCAGTGGCTATAGCCTAAACGACGTGCTCCATGCTGGTCCTCGGCTCGAGACGGCTCTTCCCAGTATGCTCCTGCGTTGGCGTCGTCACCGGATTGCGTTCTGTACTGACGTTCGCATGATGTTCCGCCAGATTCTGATTGATGAACGCGATGTCGACCTGTAGCGCATTCTGTGGAGCTCCGACCCAAAGCAGCCACCTACGCACTACCAACTGCTCACCGTTACCTACGGTGCCTCGTGCTCCCCGTACCTGTCACTACGGGTCGTACAGCAGCTGTGTGAGGATGACGGCCGCCGCTGGCCCGAGGCCGTCCCAGTGGTGATGAACGATCGCTACGTTGATGACATCCTCTCCGGCGCTGATGACATCGGCTCGGCCAAGCGTCTGCGCGACCAGCTGATCGGACTTCTTCAAGCGGGCGGTTTCCCTCTGCGAAAGTGGGTTGCCAGCACGCCCGAGCTTCTTGAAGACCTTCCCGAAGACGTCCGCCTCCGTCCTACTTGGGATCAGCTCAGTGTTGAAGGCCTCGTCAGCGAACTGGGCGTAGGCTGGGACCCGCCCTCGAATTTCTTCCATTTGACGCCGCCCGTTGTCGAATCTCAAACCACAAAGAGATCCATGCTCGCCGCGCTCGCAGGCTTGTTCGATCCGTGCGGCTAGCTTGCCCCGATCGTGTTGAACGCCAAGCTTTTACTGCAAGACCTGTGGCGCGCGCGCTTGGACTGGGACGAGAACGTACCGTCCTCCATGACTCGCCGCTGGACCGCTTTCACCGCCGAGCTGCAGGCCATTTCCGGGTTTTCTCTGCCTCGTTGGATTGGTATGTCTCCGTCGTCGAATGTCCAGCTGCACGTGTTTTCTGACGCCAGTCGCCGTGCTATGGCCGCTGTTGTATATTCGCGGCTGCGGTCCTCAGATGGGCCCGCTCTCTGCCACATGCTTCTCGCTCGTACTAAGCTTGCGCCCATCCGCGCGCTCAAGCCGATGACCGAGCCCGCCGCTCGCATGACCATCCCACGTCTAGAATTGCGAGCGGCCCTCATCGCCGCCAAGCTTCTTCGCTCAGCAGCCAGCGAGTTGGGAGTCGCGATCGAGCACTGCCACGCTTAGTGCGACTCTCAAATTGTGCTCCACTGGATACGCTCCGATCAGCCGGCCAACAACGTGCTCGTCGACAACTACGTCGCTCAGATCCAGGAGGTCCTGCCACCCAGTGCCTGGCGATACGTGCCGTCGCAATCGAATCCGGCCGACCTAGCCACCAGAAGTGCCGACATGAGTGGTCTCCGACAGCAGCCCCTGTGGTGGAGAGGCCCCACGTGGCTGGCCCAGGACGACAAGTCTTGGCCCCAGGAGACACTGCCTCCACCCACGCCCACGCTCTCACTCTGCTGCGCCTTCCGCGCGCCTGAATCGGACCTGCTGCAGCTCTTCTTGAGCTTGCGCGCTGTATTGGGCCTCCTCGTGCGCGTTCGTCGATGGGTGCGACACCGCTTGCGGCGCATGCCCACCCGTTCTGTGCTTTCGCCGTTGACGCCGTCTGAGATTCAGGACGCTTTTCTGGCCTGCGTTCGGTTGAGTCAATCGATGACGTTTGGGGATGAGTTGGCACTCCTGCGGAAGCGTGAACGTCTTCCGAAACGGAGCTTTTTGACCTCTCTTGCCGCCTTTCTCGATGCCGACGGAGTTCTGCGTGTTGGCGGGCGGCTCGATCACTCATCGCTGTCTTACGAAGAGAAGCACTCTCCCATCCTCAGCGGAACATCGCCGCTCGCTCGACTCGTGGTCTCTTGGGCTCACGCACGCGCCCTCCACGGTGGATATCGCGTTACCAGCGCATACGTCTCCAGGCGTGCCTGGATTCTCGGCGGGCCACGCAGAACCAAGGCTCACATTAGAGGGTGCGTCATCTGTGCCCGGTTACAGGCGCGCTCTTTAAGCCAGTTGATGGCTCCACTGCCCGCGTCTCGCGTCACGCCGTCTCGCGCTTTTGGTCGCACCGGAGTCGATTACGCCGGGCCCTTCTCCGTGCTTACATCGAAGGGACGGGGGATCCGGACCACAAAGGGCTACATCGCTGTCTTCGTGTGCATGACCACCAAAGCCGTGCATCTGGAGCTTGTCGGCGACCTTTCCGCGGCCACCTTCTTGGGTGCTCTCACCCGTTTCACCGGTCGTCGAGGCCGACCATCCGAGCTTTGGAGCGACAACGCCACCTGCTTCCGTCGAGCTGATTTGGAGCTCCGCGAGGCGTTGCAGGGCGCAGAATTTGACTGGGACCTAGTCGCCGGGACTCTTGCCTCCCAGGGGGTTTCCTGGCAGTTCATTCCTCCTGGTGCGCCACATTTTGGAGGACTCTGGGAGGCCGCGGTCAAGTCGACCAAGAGCCATCTACGCCGTGTGCTCGGCTCTCGTCATCTAACGTATGAAGAGTTCTCTACGGTTCTCGTTGGAATTGAGGCCGTGTTGAATAGCCGCCCGTTGACGCCCTTGTCTGGCGATCCCTCTGACCTCGAAGTGCTCACGCCTGGACATTTCCTCATCGGGGCTCCCGTCGATTCCATCATCGAAGCTACCCCCGCTGCAGAGAATTTGGACCCGCTCACGCACTGGGAGCTTGTCAAGGCCGTTCGCGCCCAATTCTGGACGCGCTGGGGCCGTGAGTATCTAAATACTCTCCAACAGAGACCGAAATGGAGCGCTGTCCGTCGGAACTTCGCGGTGGGGGACTTGGTGGTTCTTCTTGACCCTACGCTGCTACAGTCCAGCGGACGCTGGCCTCTGGGCCGTATCACCCGCATACACCCTGGATCCGATGGACTAGTCCGGGCTGCTGCCGTCAAGACAGCCACCGGCGAATACGTGCGGCCCATTGTCAAGCTTGCGCGTCTCCCTGTGGCATCTGCTGACTCTAGCCTCCCTGCGACGGACGATCGAGGGACTCCCCCCGCTTCGGCGGGCGGTGACTAGGGTTTCGCTCTTGGATCGAGGCGGGCAGGATGTTCGGGTTTTCTTACCGACCAAGCGGGGACCCACACCCTGCCATGCAACGTCGGTCGCTGCGCTCTCTCCCGGCCTCCCACCTCGTGCGTCACCGCGCTCGGCAGGTGGCACTCACTCGTGTACGAGGGCTCAGCGAGGACAGTCGCACGCCACGCCAGAGAAGGAGAGAAGAAGAAGACGACGATTACACGCCGAAGCGACTATCCTTTGTGTCTTTCTTTTATTTAAAGCGTTGAAAGCATTTTGTAATCCCCTGCGAAACAAATAAAGCAGTAAAAACATTCATCAATTGTGATGATAAAAAAGATAATGACGGTGTTAATGATGATAATATTGATAATGATGATAATAATGATGACGACAAAAAAGAAAACGATAATGATAATGCGAATAATTGTGGTGTTAATAATACCAAAGTTAATGATCAGGATAATACTGATAACTATACTGATGATCTCTATGATGAGGATGATCATGATGCCAACGATGATGATGATGGTGATGATGATAATGATAATGATGATGGTGACAATAATGATTATGATGATGATGATGATAATTACCATGATGATAATAATAATGATGATTATAACGATGATGATGGTCATGACGATGATAATGATGATGACGACGACGATGATATTGATGATTATGATGTCTATGACCGTAACTATAATGATCATAATGATGATATTAATAATAAAGATAATTATGATGACGATAATGTTGAAAACGATAATATCGATGCTGATGATAGTGATGACGGTAACGATCGAGCAGCAGCAGCAAATAACTGGAATGTTTAGATTTACATAGACAATTATTAAACTAGCAAGGAACGTTAGGTTATCGCATTTTATTATTATGATTTATATCGATATTGTTCCTTTGGCTAAGCGTGTAGTTGGAGTTTTTTCGTTATTTTCATACCAAAGTTTGTTTTAATGTATCTTTTTAGATTTTTAATTAGTTTTGCGGGTAGTTTCATAGCTAAGTTGACCCTTGCAGTACGATTTTGGAGGCTTGGAAAAGTAATCAGGACATGTTCAGTAAAGAAAAAACTTAGATTTAGTGTAAAAAACTTGAATTAGATTTAAATCACAGTGAACTTTGAATCACGATAGGTGCGGGGGGGGGGTACGCATAATTTTTAATTAACTCTTGAAGAACTGCGCTTGCGATTATTAGTCGAGCAAAGAAAAAAAAAATGAAAACTATTTCACGTACTTTTGAGATTTGAAGCAGAATACTAAACTGTAGGAATGTTGATATGGACGTTATGACTATACCTGCCCCAGAGGAGACAAAATCAGTGGCATCCATACTTGAGCATAACTCGAAGTCTTAGGCTCTTTGAAATAAGTTGATAGTAAACATCGGTTACTTTTGATAAAAGTTTCTAAAAACGTGAAAGCCAAAATTTCAGATACACAGTAAATCTGGCTACAAAATACAATGACAGCGAATGAAGCTATAGAAAACAAGAATTTAGAAACCGACTTGAAATTTTTTAAATGGGGTATTTATTACGGAAATCCTGGAGAAGCATTGAGGACATAATGAGTCAGGAAACCAAAAATAACATCGACAAAATATCTAGAATAGCAAAGCACAGTGAGGTACACGGATGTTAATAAGCAAGATAAGCGTCAGAACAGTGAGAGAATACTTTCAATCCTTAAAGTGGAAACGTAACAGAGGACTAACAGGAAGAAATCCCACAAGACATGCTTGTAAATACTAGAGCAAAATAAGCAGATGACGGAGGGTCCTTTCGCATGAGCATTAATGATCTTTCTGAGGTTTACTTGAGAAAGCATGAAAAAGCAAATAGAAATTTGTGACAAATATATAATACGGCTTGAGACTGGTATTCCCAACCCCTATACTACAATGTAGATAGCCAATAGGATCCAGATGTGACTGAAAACAGTTGAACTTAAAAGGTACCCAATGTTAACCGCAACAATTTCTCGGTTCCAATTAACTGAACCTTAGGTGAGCAGAAAAACAAGCAATCAAGCCTAATGTAAGATTGGGAAAATAATAATTACTATATTAGCGAACAGCTAGGCGAGCACTCTAATCTGTGGTCAAGTTAACGGAAGTCTAATTTTAACGTGCCTAATTTAATTTTAGCAGTGGAATACTACTGTTAAATGGGAATCCTATACAAATACTAATATTTGAACTAATGATAAGAACGCTGAAATCGATAATAGCCCCACAATACGAGGATTATTTTATAGGTATGTTGGCCAATAGGTGAATGGGTATAGTGGCTGAAAAACTTTGTGCGCGTCTTTTTCTCTCTCCTCAATACGGTAAACAAGTTTTTGTTCGCACTTTAACGGCAGTTCTAAGGTAGGGGAGGCACAGATACACTGCCTGCGCCTCTTAACCTGCAAACTTAGGAAAGCGACAAGATTTTCATTCAGTACTATAGTCGGACGCAAGGATTACATTATAGGATAATGATGTCACATGACGCTCACCCACACTTGTCATCAATTCAAAAAATTACGTTAAAAGAAGCTGCCGATAAAGAAGCAGCAAAAAAGTTCGTATTCCGCTCCATATAGCTGGAATGTGGTGAGTCTTAAAATTACAACGTTGAAAGAAGCCATTAAGGCGGCTTTAGACATAGATAACGAGCTGAGTTTACGCCAAGTTATACAGCAAAGATACGGGACATTTACTATAAAATAGAAGTGTTTAAAAAAGAAGGGTACAAGAATAGGCATAGTAGCAACCTGTGATGCGCTAGTGCAGAGCGCTGACACAGAAATCAAATGAAGTGGGTTGGATGAAGATAAAAAATAGTGTTCATATTGTAAAAAACACTAAAAACACTTCACTAATAAATACAAAAAGCTGTATGAAGAGGTCTAGACTGAAAAGCTAACAAATCCCGATAAACCGAGCGATGAACCGTGTGAGGAATCTGCTGGAAGGATGGGTAAAAACAGACACACGTATGATAACTTATCTTGTGTCACGCGGCTAAATAGACCGAACTTCAATAATAGTAATGATTACTATCAACAGCAGAAAAAATATAAGCACGTTGATAACATCGGCCCGAATAATAACTTTAATAACAATTACAATAATATCGATCCTTATATTAGTCCACGGTCCCAAAATTATTATGGTAGGAATAGTTATTAAAACAAGAAAGGAGGTTAATAATTAAAATAGATATAATAACAGAAAAGATGATTAGTGTGTCAGACAAAATAATTAGCACTCCTGCTATGATAACTGCATGGAAGATAACAGGGGAAATCATTTTAACAAACAAAAGGCGGGGATAAAAAACTTGAAAACCGAGCATTTAAACTCACAGGATGTTTATTGCGATCTCCAATCGTCCTGCATGAACCATTAATAAGAGAGAGTTGTAACAATAATTAAGAAACACTAAAAAAGATATTTCCAAATACAATTATGGGTCAATGTGGCCTACTGTAAATCAGTGTAATTATTAGATTCTAAAGGATTTGGAATTTGCAAATTGCTTAAAAAAAAAATTTATACTATGATCAAAATTATCAAAAAATACAGTGCTATTTGGAATTTTTTATTGATTATTCGTTGAACTACAATCCCCTAATTAGTTTATGAAGGTTCCTAAACTCTGGTTATTGTTTAACTTAAAGAATCGTTTGCTTGCAATGACAGAGAAAAAGTTATGATTGCGTAATTGATCATGATGTTTAATTGAACAATGTTTGACAAACAACAAATACTTAGATTTTTGAATAAAAATTTCGTATTATACAATGAGACTAGAAAAATCTAAACAAAGACATATATGTATACATACATACTTTTCTGTATATATAAGATAGTACTCAAGAAAATAGTACATCTGTCTCATAAACAATGTCAGAACATTCTAAAAGGAGAGACAACTGCAGTGAAGTTCCAAAAAATCTGTAGCGACAATAAGCTGAAAATTTTGGAGTAATATAGGGAGCCTACCATTGAAACAACAACCCCATGGTCGGTGAATGTAAGTCCAACCATGGCAAATAGTTAAGCATACATAACAGTGAAAAGAAAAACAAATCGTTAAAGAATAACCTAAAAGTAGATCAAGAACCTCAGTATTGAAGTATCATTTAACAAGTGAAAGAAGATGCCAAATATTAATTTTTATTCTAAAAAAGAAATCAACAAGTTTTTGATCAAGAATCCCAACGAACTGCCTATGAATTTCCTATCTAAAAATACACTTAAATGCAAGTTGATAAGAAAAACTTTTTAAAATAGCTACAATAGCACTGTAAATTTGTATCTGGCAAAAAAAGGCACACTTTAACATAATTTTACCACTCTAGCAAAGACGCATCCTTAATAGTCCACTAATATAACGTAAATAGTAACGTTACGATAACGTTTTGTATCGATGTGTACTCACTTACGGCTCTGAAAATCACTAAGGAATGCAAGGAGTGCTCTGATCAGGGCTGTGTTTTTCGGATACCTTTGGAGATAAAATCACGTTACAACGTGGAAAACGAGTATATTTTTCCTTGCTCTCGTCTTCTTGCTGAGGGGCCAGCTCAGCTCTGGCTTAACTAAGCATACTCGTGCGTAAGTGTTTACGCGCAAGCCCGCGGAGGCGGCAAGATAAAGCTGATACTTGGCTTAAGACTCCCTTTTGGACGTCGCGATCTCTAAATAAAATCCGTAAATAAAGAGTAGCCGGAAGGGCTTCGTGCAGGGAAAGACTTACGCAAAGCAAGACACAAACATTTAGTGATTATAAGAACGGAAACTATATTAAATGCACTGGTACAAAAGCATCTGTGGGTAAGTGTGTGTGTGTTTTTCGCTTAATTGCCTCAACAGCAAGGTATGTATGGCCGGGGAAGGCTTTCCTCTCGCAGCCGATGGCACGCGATAATTTGACCGTGCACAAAGGGAGATTACGCGGCTATCGTGATTTTCACGCACGCACTGTACTTACCTGGCTTTTCGTAGCCTCGTGTTTACGCTTGTCAGCCAAGCAGATGATCTTTTCACGAGAATTCTTGGCCAGGTATCTTGCTGGTAAGTCGCTTGTTCGCAGGCGTAAGGTGTCAGGCACTGGCAAGGCAATGGCAAGGCTGTCCCTTGGTGACTTAATGTGCTTTTCGGGTAAGAGACACACGTCTGTACATTACCGACACCTAATCTCTTCTGGCCTGATGGCCAAGAGCGTCCCGCACTAATATACATTGCAAGACGCTTACTCCTCCTTTGTCTCACTCTCTCTCTCTCTCTCTCTCTCTCTCTCTCTTGTACACATTATGACATCCCCCTCTCTCTCCAGCCTTTCTTCCTCGCGCAGTCTAGGTGAGCGTAAACGGAGTTCATGTATTAATTGCCCGTTACAATGTAAATGAGAAAACTAATATAAGCATTTTATAAATAAAAAAATCAGCTTTCAAAAAATAAGAAATAAATAGAGGTCAAGCATCAACATGATGCTGTGTTAAAGGACAGGGGGCATTAATACTAAGCTTGGCCAGAATGTTAGCAAATAGTGAAAGCAGACACATTGTCGCAAGAAGCAAGAGTGCAATAAATTCTACAAAGCTGCAGCCATTTGTCATCCAAATGCAAAGTAGCCAGCCACGAGAAAACTAGCCAGATTACAGTAACTTACAATAAAGACCAGCATAGGTGATAAGAATGTGTTAGTTAAATTGAGTACTAGAATCTAACACTTCAGCACAAGTTAAAATCATGTATACGAAACACAAAAATATGTGTCTTTTTTAACAAAATATTTAAACATTTATAATGAATATAATGAAAGATTGGTACAAGAAAAAAGAATGTTTCGCACAAAAATCTATGCACAAATATTATTCTAGCAGAAGAAACATTAAAAGCAACAAAAAAGAAAAAAGAATAAGTAATTAAGAGAACTAATCTTACAAAAAAATGAATAATTAGCAAAGACATATGTAACGAATAACCATGTCACAATAGTCATAAATTTTGTTTACAACTATGTACTAAGGTTTAATATATAATTCTAATATTTCTACCTTCTAAGAGAAGATTCTATCAATAGAAATTTTCTGACAGTAAGCCACTATTGATATATTTATTAAAAAGTAAGATATTTAACCCGAAAAAAAGTTATAAATCGTGAAAAATAAAGAAAATTCGTAGTTTAACTATAACTAGCTGTAACAAAATATTACCATACGATACACAATAAATAAAGGGTAGTTAAAATATTAATAATTCAAAGATTTTTCTTCGTTATTTTTTCTTTTTTTGTCTGTTTCTTGTTTTTTTTTTTTTTTTTTTTTTTTTTTAACAGCTGATAGTTGTCTTATAGAATCGGATCTCACCATTCATACGTATGCTCATGAAATGGATTAGAGCATGGCTTATCAACGGGTAAGTCAGTGACCCTGGTTTGTATCTTCATTACGTCTTTATCTGTGTTAACAATCTCACTGTATACCTGTAAAGTAAAAATCGTTATTACAATACAAGTCTTCTTGTTTAAAACATTATAACTTAACACTATTTTACACTTTTAACGTTATAAATTATTATTTAGTCATATTAAAAAAAATGGACATAAAAAAATTTTTGTTAATATTTGTAAAGTATTTTTTACGTGTCCTATTTTATAAGGTGTTTACACTTTTGCATGTATCTCAAATTTTATCTGCAGAAGCAGCAAGATCACAAAGAATGTACTTGTAAAATTAATCTTAATTCGTAAAACGTCTATTATTACCCCATTTACACACAGGCATACTTAAAAATTCTTAGAAACGTATATTACTGTACTGTTCAGTCATTTTGATGAGTAATGCAGTACTCTCTCTTTACTACTTTCTGCATTTCTTGAGTTTATCTCCACAAGATAGGACAAAAATTGTTACATTTCCCAGTTTTTTTTTAGCGTATAGACTTTCTTACCTCCTGATACTTTTTCAAAAGACATTTTATTTCTCTACCTTTTTTATGAGATAGCAATTATTTTTTACTACAGCCCTGACAAATTTTTTTCATTCCCAGCACTCATACAAAATACAATAATTTATTTATAAAGGACTGCCAATAAAATATAGGGTTAATTTGGGAGGAGGGAGGGGGTATATCTAGAAGCTACGCATTGCTACGTGAAAGTAGGATGTGTTCTATGACTAAGCTACCTAGCTCATATTTGTCGTAAGACGTTTTAAAAGGTATTTAATGAATTGCTGTTCTTCTAAAATTCCACATGATACACATTATAAAGTGTGAGATCAGCAGTGATGCGGCAGACCATCACCACTCCCTCCCACTTAACAAGTCGCACAGTGTTTTATTTTAATAAATCATAGTAAAACAAGCTGTGAATTATCAGATGTGTACGATTAATTCTTAAAACATCGCTGTAGTTCATAGGCAAGCGTGACATCGACACCTCTAGAAAGTCTCTTAGAAAGAGAAGTAAGTGATCATAACAGTCCTAATGGTTAAATTAAATGGTTTCTAACGTTTTCAAGATAACTAAGAAAAAATCCGATGTTTTTTTTGCTAAAATAGGGCATCAAAGTCTGTTAAACATTAAGACGAGGTTTTTTATTAAGACGAGGTCCCCTACTTGCATTGGTTGTCGAGTAGAGACCTATTTGCCAAGGGTTTGAAGCGAGCTAAGGTACTCCGCTGACCACCTGCACCAAAAGCACTGTATGGTTTGAGACAGGAGCTTCCACTTGTGCGCTGGCAACAACTATTATTGTATCTAGTAGCGGTCGACACATGGCCCTACGTGGCCACTAATCACTGCGCTTGTCACTCACTACCACTGGACACGTTTTGCGTGTGGTCTTCTCGCTCACTTTCTTCCACGCAACGTTGGTACAAGCAAGTCACTCTGCATGACTCCAAGTTACACTGCATTATATTTTTACTACCTTGTTTATTGTCGTTATATATTCAACCACTGTGTAATTATTTCATAGATTCTGTGACTCTTTTTCTTAGACATTTAAGATTTATAAACAGTTAAATACAAGTGTGTGGGTGTTTCTATTGTGTGAACCAGTATGCCTATACCAAAGAACTCCAACCTCCCTCCTTGCTGTCGTCTGGCTCACATTAATACAGTCCACTCCACGGCAGTATCGAACATCGTTCTTTGAGCCGGATTAAGAGCGGGAGAGGAGTTGAGTTATTGGGCAGCGGAAAGGCCACGTGCTTACTGAAAAGTCGACCATTTTGGCCCTGCTCCTCAACAAGTTGAAGAAGACGAAGAACGATCGGAGCAGGACGCAGGCGCGTCGCCCGACCCTCTCTCTCTCTCTTCTGCTGTAGGTGAGTGATCAGATAGGACGTGTTTTGTGTGGTCCGTGATCCTGACTCAAAACTAGAGTATTCACACCTCCTGTTAGAGTTCTCTTTGCAGGTGAGCCTAAGCCGGAGCTCGGGTTGGCGTTAGCCTTGTGAGCTGGGCTTTTCTTGCCTCCTGAAGCCCGGAATTCAAAGTCTTTCTATTTGCTGCGTCACTTTAACCTTAATCAGGGGAACGGTGTTGCTCACTGCGAGGCCTAGCACTGTTGCCAATCCTAAGTTCCTGGAGTTAAGAGCACACGCCTGGTGCCATTCAGTAGCCTTGGAAGCACCTTAATCTACTCCAAGCACCCGTGCTCTTAGTGCTATAAAGACGTCTTCTTCAAGGCTGCTTACATTGAGGTGACAGTGAGATCTACCTTATCGACAACCAAATGGAACACACTCCAATACCTACCGAAGACGCTCACCATTGCCAATTTCTGCTGCAAGGGACCCAAGCACTATTTGCTGCCACCGCATAACTACAGTTTGCTGTCTTATTTATAATTATTTTAGCGTGTTTGCTACAGTGTTACTTAAAATCAAATAGTGTACCTATACACACACAACACCTAACTCATTAACCACAGTTCACACACTTTAGTGCATATTACAGATCTACAATCACTCATATCACTGAATGAGCCAATTAACAACATTCTTCAGCAACATCTTACATCATACAATTGAGACAGCAGGCACATACTGACGCTCACACATAAGCATACCTTGTACATGTCAAGCACATAGCACGTACACTCTCCTTCGTGGCAAGTGCATGACGACGCGAACTAGCTGTGCTGGTTGTAAACGCACACTGAGAAACAACCAAAGGCCCGACTCATGCTGTATTACCTGTCAGAGGCCCTACCACAGTAACTGCTATCCAACTACCACAACCAATCTCGATCACATCTGCACCCCCACATCAACTGTCACTACCAGCTCCAATTCACCACCTGTTTTCACTTTCTCAATCGGTCAACCAATAGCAGATGCTTCAAATATCACAAGCACGGTCAAAGCACTCATGGATCGAGTAATACACCAGGAAGCAGACCTTGCTGCTATGTCCAGTCGCCTTCAAGTAGTTAAAAGTGTCATTAATAATACTCCAAACGTCGAAGCAGCTACCATGGTAGCAATGAATAGCAATTCTGCAATTGTTGACGATTGTGAAGTGTTGTTCTCAGGCATCTCTCAAACCGTTACCCTATCCAACGATAACATTATAACTAAACTTTTAGAAGCACTCGACGTTCCGAAGCTCGAATCTCAAGTTATATTCATTCGCAACTGGAACCCAGCAGGGAAAAATATCGGCTCATCGACGGCTCAACGAGCGCAAACACGCAGGCACAAGCACCAAAAACCAAGGCTATCATGCTCCAACTAGCGTCAGTTCAGTCACGCAATAGACTTATGGCCTCTGCAGTAAAGCTCTCGCAAAAAACTAACGACATTTTTGGTAGTGGTGGATCTGGCACTTTATCACTCCAGGCATTCTGGCCCAAGCCAACATACGATCTACTGCGCAAAGCAACAATCAGAGCCAAAGAGCTCAATTACGCACGCTCGATAGTTAGAAATTACAAAGTGTATATGCGTCAAACAAAGAGTTCCCAGCTTATCCACATACCAAGTGACCAAGCACTACTATCTTTGCAGATCTACCATCGACCAGAAACCACTACAGACACGACAAACTTACAACATACTAACACATCGCAATCCTCAACATCTCGCTCAGCGATTCACTCTGTACGCAGAGACAGACTTACGGCACTCAACTAGACAACCAAGTGACATAATGTATTTTCCCCCCTGTCACACCAAATTATGATATGTCAGGACTCTTTCATCATCTCAACGTCCAAGCTAATAAACTCTCTTCACACCCTCTTATTTGATAGCGATCACCTACACACCTACAAAAAACTTGTACTTCGCTCTCTTCTTCAACGTGAAACCGACCAAACTCCGCACCATCTACATACAATTTAGTTACAACTAGTAATAACTTCTAGTAGTTATCCACTTAAAGAGCTTTTGGTCAGTACATAGCAAACAATGTCATCATTATGCATCCAACACTCCACATTACACACTGCTTACTTTCATAACACCATAATTGTTAAACTAAACACATTTCTCTTATATATAATAATAAATGTACACAACTGTATTTAGTTGGCCACATAGAGTATTACCCCATGGCCCAAACAATAAATAAATCTTAATCTAAATCTAAATCTGTGGTGCACGCACACGCATCGAGTTAACTGCTGCTGGTGTTATGGCCGTCCACAGGCCACACACTCACATAAAGCACTTGGCCTGCTCTCAGCTAGGCTTTGTTGCCGCTCTCTGTGCTGCACCCACACACATACATACTACTGTCATCGCCACTGCTACAGTCCACTACGAGCTAGCCCCGTTACCGCTATCATCGCCACTGCTGCGGTCCACTACGAGCTAGCCCCATCCCCACTGTCATCGCTACTGCTGCATACCCCGTTGGTTCTTCATCGCTTCGCTGCTGCCAATTTTCCTAGCTTAGTAAGGTATTCGTACTAATTGATTATTATTATTATCGACAATTTTATTATTATTGTTGTTGATAATTCGTGAAACGCGATTGAAGTGCTTACTAGCGTTTACTTGTACTAAACGCGTCTGTACGTGCCACCTGATTCGATCTCGCGTTTCTGTTCTACTTAAATTTCCCCTAAATGGCTGAAATGGAAACCCTTTACACACAGCAACTAGCGCTTTATCGAAAGATAAAAAATGCCTTTGACAAGTTTAGGTTGTTAGGCGAGGCTAAAATGAAGTAAAGTAGTCAAAGATTCGTACGATCAAATCTTAGCGGTTCACCAGAATATTCTCGGTCTTGGTGAAGACCTTAGCCAGCATGATTACTTTGCAAAAAACATGATTGACGTATTTGAAGAGACTTATTGCTCGGTAGCGGGCGACTTAGAAGAGTACGCGTCTCGCTTCGACTCCCCGGCCCCTCTGACAACTATAACCGGATTCGCTTGAACTCTTGCTCTTCATAATCTGTCATCTTTACCTTCCGTCAACATTCCAACGTTTTCCGGTGATTTTGATAATTGGGAAAGCTTCCGCAAAGTTTTAAGAGCTTTAGTTCACTTTAAAACCGAGCTCCCGACTATTATCAAGTATCAGCATTTACGGACCCATGTCACCGGAGACGCAGCCGACCCGATAAAAAATATTTTCCTCTCGGGTGATAACTACACTCAGGCCTGGGATGCTCTCGTTAGGTTCTATGATAATAAGTGACGCCTGGTTACTTCATACACTAGCACGATTCTTAATTGTCTCAATATGAAGTCCCATTCGTGCATGGAGATGAAACGCTTGTCAAAGGAGATGCTAGGCCTCCAAGATTCACTCGTCGCTCTGGGCAGAGAAAACGGCAGTGAAGACATCTCATCTATCACCCTCATTGTCAGTAGGTTCAATCACTTTTCCAACAGAGAATGGCAGAAGCACTTAGATAGTAGTGAAGAACCTCCAACCCTCGCTCGTTTGCGAGAGTTTATCGCTGCTCAAATCATTACGCTAGAGACTTTGTAGTCGACAAAGCGGAAGTCGGCCCCCGGTATTCATTCTGACTCGACAAAGTCCCAACCAAAATCCTCGTCTGTTTATCAGAGCACTGCTTCATCTGATGATTCGGGATCACCAGGACGTCTTGTCTGCGGCAAGTCCCACCGCCTACACTCGTGTCCATCGTTTCACAGCATACCACTGATCGAACGGAGGCAGCTCGTGAACGACAGGCAACTTTGTCTTGATTGCTTTGGACAGCATACTGCCAAGCAGTGTAAGAGCAAGTACACTTGCTTGGTCTGTCAGCGAAAGCACCACACCTTGCTTCATAAGAACGAGGGTAAATCTAATCCCACGAAAAGCTCTACGCTTTCGGATAAACACACCAAAGGCAAAGGGGCGTCTTCTCTAGACAAGTCCTCCCAAGGTAATCGGGATGATTTTAACAAGCAGAGTAAGTCTCTGTACGGTCAAAGTTTCTGCACCACTACAAGTCTGCTACGCAATCTCAGCCACTCCTCGGGACCCAAGGTCTTGCTGGCTACAGCGCGCATTCATATTTGCAGTCCCAACGGCGCTCGAATACTTGTGACAGCGCTGGCCAACCAGGGCTCTCAAAGTTCGCTGATAACCCGCTCCCTCTGCAACGTGCTATAACTCAAAACCAAATCAGTCAGTATCTCATTGACTGGCGTGGGTGAGTCTCATATACCCTCCGTTCGGAGAAAGGCCTTCATAACCTTCCAGCCTCACTTCGATTCCAGCTATCAGTGCAGTGCTGAAGCTCTAGTCGTTCCAAAGATTTCGTCGTACTCGCCCCCCGCTTGCAAGAGTTTTCAAAGTCTTCCTCACATTCGAGGGCTTCAACTTGCGGATCCTGAGTTTTATGCTCTGAATAAAATAGATGCTCTGTTAAAAGCCTTGGTCCACGCTTACATAATATTAAATTCGGTTTGACGGGACACCTTCAACTTACCCATCGCGACCGCATCTCGGATCGTATGGCTCTTATCTGGGCCCGTTCCCCACTCGTCGTAAGATCTCCCCTCTTCATCCCAACGGTTGAGTCACGTGTAATCACCGCACAACCCGAGGAGGTCATAGTAATGCACCTCCACGAAGATCCGGATCTCAGTGAGCTTATGAAACGATTCTGGTCGAAGAGCCCCTCTCCACGCCTAAGCTCAAGGGAGAGTATCTCCATTGCGAGGAGCATTTCATTCACTTGCACTCGCGGTCCTCTGACGGTTGATTCATGGTTAAACTCCCGTTCGAAGATCAAGCCAGGATACTTTTTCGCTCCGGGAAAGCTCTCATAAAACGGCGCTCTTTATGTTTTGTCAACAGGAGAAAAAGTTTAAGGATGACCCCCACTTGTTGGAGTCATATGAGGCCTTTATGGCTGAGTACTTAGCTCTTGGTCACATGCGTGAGATATCGAATTCAAGCCTTGCGAAGTGCTTTCTCACCATGGAGTCTTGAGGGCCAACAGGTCCTCGCTTAAGCTGCGAGTCGTCTTCAACGGCTCTGCTGGGAGAAGAAACGGGCTGTCTTTGAACTCTCTACTCCACGTAGGCCCAAATATCCTCATGACCCTCTTCGGATTAATTCTCAGGTAGCAGTTTTAGTGGTTCATCTTTACCAGTGACGTGGAGAAGATGTTTGGACAGATCCAAGTCCATGAAGACGATCAAGCCTTCCAAGCGATCGTCTGGAGGCACGACGTTTCCTCTCCGATCAAGACTTACTTTTTGACTACTGTCACTTACGATCTTACGATCTCACGTGCTCTCCTCTCCTAGTGACTGGTGTCTTACGCCAACTTGCCTCAAAACATGCTGAATTGCACCTCCGGGCCTCCAAAATTCTACACGAGGAATTCTACGTAGATGACTGCTTGTCTGGCGGTCACTTGGCAGAGGAGATATTAGAAAAGTGTGAAGAGCTCGTGGACTTGGCACGATTAGGTGAATTTCCTGTGCGCAAATGGTCCTCTTATTTGCCGCAGGCCTTAGTTAGTATCCCTCCTGATTATTGCGTCGATCAACCAAAGACCCTGCAGGAAAGTGTAGAGACCGTTCCTGTGCTTGGAATATCTTGGGACCCCAAAACCGATGAATTTACGTTCAAGTTCTTTATTAATAAGTCTTCTAATTTCTGGACAAAAAGAGACTTATTTGATTAAACGGCCAGGTTCTTCGATCCTTTGGGCTGGTTCTCACCGGCGGTAATAGTCCCTAAGATGTTGCTTTAGTCCCTGTGGCTGATCATGATTTCATGAGACAACCCCCTTCCACCATAAGTGGTCGAGACCTGGATAAAGTGGCTGGGCGAGGTTCCAGAACTGGATAAAGTAAGGATTCCTTGATGGAATTTTTACTCTCCTAGCGTACAACTTGAAATTCATGGGTTTGCAGACGCGTTCAAGCAGGCTTATGCCACGGTCATTTACACCCGCGTCGTTTTTGACGATCCCATTTATGTGAATCTTCAAGTAGCCAAGACCCATGTCGCGCCCTTAAAAGTGCTTAGCATTCCGTGACTTGAGCTATGCGCAACTCATTTACTGTCTAAAATCTTCAGACATTTTATAGATAATGGCCTTCGTGAGGAAGCACCAGTCCACTTGTGCACAGACTCTCTTAACGCTCTCCATTGGTTCAATGTCTTACCTTAAAAGTGGCCGGTTTTCGTTGCAAACAGGTGCTCTGAAATTCACAGTCTAGCTTTGGGCGAAAAATGGCACCACATTTCTTCAAAGCAGAACCCAGCAGACTTGGCTTCTCGAGGCATTTTGCCAGGCTAGCTTTCTGCCAAGCGGTTATGGTTCCACGGTCCTGACGTCTTACATTTGTCTAGTCCTCAATACCCAGACTTGAAGGTTGAAGTCACTGATTTAAATTCAGTGTTCAACGTCGCTACTAGTTGCTCGGAGACGGAGCCTAACTCCTTCAGTCGCATCCTCTTTCGTCGTTGCTCGAGTTGGCCTAGGCTGGTACGAGCACTGGCTTATGTGTTGCGTGTCACCTATCGGTGTCTCGGTAGACTGAGGAGACCCCCATTAGACTCGCCAAGATCGAATGACCGGTTCCCTTATCTGGGCTTTGTTCACTGTGAAGTTTTCGTGCAACCTGCTTCTCTGAGCTTGACCACCGCAGAGGTAGAGGTAGTCACTTTGTTTATGATACATGATCATCAACAGCGCTGTTTTGCATCGGACCTTGCCGTTATCAAACACAACTTGACCCTCCCCATTGATCAACATAAGCCTCTCCCTGCCTCAAGTCGTTTGCGCAAGTTGGCTCCCTTTCTGTCTGACGGATTGTTGCGAGTAGGAGGCAGGGTAAGTAACGCTCGGCTAGACTCTGACATCCAACATCCATTGATACTGTTTGGTAAATATAGCCTCTCCCTGTTAATTATTGACCACTACCACCGACTCTCTTCATGGTGGCACTTAAATGACATTCGCGGCTCTTCGTCGAAAGTACTGGGTGATAAATGGTCGCCAGCTGGTACGTTCCAAGCTGACTCATTGCTTGGTCTGTCGCCGTTACGCTACTCGACCTCAGACACAGATGATGGCCAATCTACCGAGTGTCAGAGTGACTCCCTCCCCTGCATTTCAAAGAGCTGGTGTAGATTACACTAGGCCTTTTTCCGTGTGTCTTGCAAAGTGCCGAGGTAGAGGCACACCTAAAGGTTACGTCACCTTGTTTTTTGCATGGTCACCAGAGCCGTGCATCTAGAGATCATGGAGGATTACACTACCGGCTCCTTCATAACGGCTTACCAACGTTTCACGTCTCGTCATGGTCGTTGCTCCGACCTGTATAGTGATCAGGGTACCAATTTTGTAGGAGCAGATCTCGAGCTGAGGAGAATGCTAGAAAATCGTTACAAAAATGAATCCTTTGCAGATTCCCTCTGTACCCTTTGCACACAATGGCACTTTAATCCTCCATCAGCACCTCACTTTGGAGGTTTATGGGAAGCCGCTGTTAAGTCGATTAAATTCGTTTTAAAAGAGTAGTCGCAGCACAGATTCTTACCTTCATCAAATTTTCCACATTGTTATGCAGGATCGAGTCCTGCCTGAACTCGAGACCCTTGGCTCCCTCAATCGACGACTCTGAGAATTTGAATCCTCTTACCCCTTCTCATTTTTTGATTTTTAAACCATCGTATTCGATCCCAGAGCCAGTCTTTGCCTCTGAAAAGTTGTCACCACTGCACAGGTGGAAGCTCCTGTCTCAAACCATGCAGTGCTTTTGGCTCCGATGGTCATCAGAGTATCTTAGTTCGCTTCAAACCCGTGGCAAATGGGTCTCTCCTTGATGACCAATGCAAGTAGGGGACCTCATCTTCATAAAAAACAAGTTCACTCTCCCGGTAAGTGGCTATTTGCTAGAATTCAAGGAGTTTTTACAGACCCTAAAGCGCTAGTGCGAGTTGTAAGGGTTAAGACTCAGGGCACTTCTTTGATTAGACCTATCAATAAACTGATTTCACTACGCACCGTCTCTGAGATCGAATCAATCGGCACTCGTTAAATTACTAAAATGTTGAATCAAATTAGCTCCTTAAGAGGTTGTAGCGCACTCACGGTTCTACCTCACCGTGCCTTTCTTTAATTAGTTGATAAGAATAACTTCTGCATTTTTAGTTCAATGAAATCAAATGTCCTCCCTAGATTTTCTACAAATTTTTTTTTTAAAATGAAGTGTATCAAGTAGCTTATCTTTACTGTAAGTAAAAAGCTTTCCACGTTTAGTTCTTAACATGCATTTTTTCTTGATATCCATTCGTAGTGACTGCTGTCTATCAACCTGTGGAGCATGTACAACATCAAGCTTCCCTGTCGGTAAATTTAATGTTTAACAGTAACTACGTAACAGATAATTATGATTATCGCTTGTATGTACGCGAACTGGCAACAACTATTATTGTATCCAATAGTAATCCTTCCACGCAACGTTGGTACAAGCAAGTCGCTCTGCACGACTCCAAGTTACACTGCGTTATATTTTTACTACATTGTTCATTCTCGTTGTATATTCAACCACTGTGTAATTATTTCATAGATTCTGTGACTCTTTTTCTTAGACATTGAAGATTTACAAACAGTTAAATACAAGTGTGTGTGTATTTCTATCGTGTGAACCAGTACGTCCATACAAAAGAACTCCAATCATCATCCTTGCTTTCGTCCAGCTCACATTAATATTGTCCACTCAACACCACTATCGAACAAAGTCTAAAATACATTTTTAGTGAAAATTCGAAAAATAATTTTTTCATGCTTTCCTACATTCATTTCGTTTTTCCCTTGGAAGTTTAAAAAATCTTGTCTTAGAATTTTATCCACTTATTTTTTAAGGCATCTTTTTGGGAACAAATCAGATAGGAAACCTCAGGAATGTTTATACATTACATAGTGAATTTTTCAATTTTCTGTGTTCAAATCCACAAGTGCTTATATTTTTTTGAAAAAGCTGTGAAGTTCTTATAAATGCTTACTGAAAATGAAAAATATTATGTTAGAAAGATTTCCTTAAGGTGTTTGCTTTCTGTCTTTCATGAAAAAAGTGTTTGCTAGTTTGAAGCTTAGTGTTGTGTGCGTACTGGTCAATTAAGCGGCATATACATAAGTATTCAAAAGACAGTTATAATTTTTACCTATTTTTTACTACATATTGTGAATGTACGTGAACTCATTTGATGTATGTATAAACAAGCAAATTTGAATATACATATATGTATGAATTTATGAGTCATTTTACCAAAACACGGTCTATTTTTTGTCCCAGCTGATTGTCACGCCATGTGAGGAGATATAGATCTGAAGACTTTTTTAAACAATCCAGGATATTTAAAAGAGTTTTTCTGTGAAGAGTTTAACAGAATTTTAATTATCAAAAAGTATTAATATGGTTGCAAATAGAAAAAAGAGCTAAGTAAGCATAACGGGCTCGTGTTTCACGCCAAAATTTGTAGTTATGCCGACGGCTGGAACAAAAATACCTATTTGTCTGTTCTATGGCATGAAATTTTAAAATAATGAATATGAAGAATATTGTTATGCATTTTGCAGAACCAAAAAAGTTGTATCCAAGTCTTAGATAGTGTGTAAGTTGTTGGACCAAAATCTGAAAAATTCAAGACGTTCACGGAAAATGGTCTCAGAAGTGTACGCAATTCAATTGTGTCACTCTAATTTGGATGTTTTGTACTCTATGGACGTTAAGCATAGTGCAGAAACTTTTACCAACTTTCGATTCTGATGAGCTTGTAATACAGTATTGTGAATTAGAAATTTTGATCTTTCCAAAATAAAAAATTTTATTTAAGTTTAATGCGTTATAATCTCGATTTTTAACGAATTTATAAAATATCGTAACGATCCTATTTTTCCATAATGCTGTCCCATACACTTGTATCTTTATTTAATGTTGAATTGTCGACTTAGATAGTAACTTTTACAAGTAGTTATGTGTAATAATTTGAAATAAGTACATAATATTACTGTGAGAATAAAGTCAAATTTTTATGGAGAGTACTGTTATTTCGGTTGCAATGAGATTTTCAAAGAGCCCGTAACGACTTCTCTTATTTTATTTTTCTAAAATAAAATAAGAAAATCATTAAAATTTGTCTCTAGCAGATGCATTAGGGGCCAAATAATTTTAGCTTATTTTGACCACAGATAATACGAAATAAATATTTCCAGAATTAACTACCCATTCGTCTATTCAAGCTCTTGAAATATACCAGTTGCCGTAGAATAATCCGTATATAAATGTTCAAAGATAGAGATAACATTCATACATTAATTATAAACAGTAAAAAAAATTTTTGTTTGTAATGTTTGGGAAGCCATGAGTAAAAAAACTGTCTTTTGCATAGTTATGCAGATGCCGTTAAATTGATTAGCACACGCACAACACTAAAATTTGAACATTCATAAATCTTTTTTTATTAAAAATAGATAGCTAAATCTTTTTAAAGTCCCCTTCAACGTTTTATACGATCATTAGGTTATTATTTCTAAGAACTTCAAAGCTTTATCACTCAGCTTCCTTAAAAATATGTAACCAGTTGTGAAATCGAACAAAAAGAATTAAAAAATTGGCCACTTAATTCATAAACATTTCTGGAATTTCAGATCATGTTTGTCATAAGGTATGTAGCTTATAGATAAGTAAATAATATTTTAAAACAAAACTTTGAAAACTACCCAAGTAATAGTGATTTAAATGTGAAAAAGTATAAAAAACATTTTTTCGAATTTTTACTTACAATGCACTTTAGACATAGATGTCCCAGTTGAAGCAAAAAAAATATCAGATATGCTTTTAACTACTTGAAAAAAAAAAAAAAAAAAAAACAGCTAAACTAGCAACTAGAACTGTTATGGTCTTTAGAGGGTCGTGTTAAGGGTGGCTTTCGCTCACCTTTGAAGTTAACGTGTTGAAGAACGTCCGTATGCATTATATCGTACATTTTGATGCCCAACAGAAGTATTACACAAGGAATTTTTTAATAAAAAAAATATAGAATGATATTTATAAGCTGTAAAAAGAGTTTGAAACTGATAAACAGGCGTTTTTTCACAATATTGAGTGAAAAATAAAGGAGCGGTTGCAAAAAAGACAGAAAAAAGCTGCACGTAACTATTTCTTTACACAGCAGGTTAGGTTAATGAACAATATTTATTGAAAACAAGCTTAGTAAATTTTAATTATTAACATGTATATATTGAAACATACTATCATATTGGTAATATTGATTTTTCTTGGTGTATTTATTTTATAAACCGCTAAAGTGTCGTCAAATCCACACTTCCGAGAATTCAGAAACTTCCAAAGACTCTAAATGTGATTATGTCGTTTGTTGAACAAGTCGTTCTGCTCTCAGTTGTTTCGATGATAATTTGAGGGTCAGTGCCTAAGCACACGATCAGTAAGAGCTAATTTTAGGAGTACTAATGAAAACTCCAAGAAATCAGGTGTTACTTTGAGCAACGTTTTGTTGGTCTTAACGCCAACCTCATCAGGCTCAGTCTATTTCGATAAGACGATCGTTACAGACTTTGTGGTCTGTCAAGAGTCAGAACGAAAGTTTAGAGTCTGTAACGATTGTCTTAACGATATTGACTGAGCCTGATGAGGTTGGCGTTAAGACCAACGAAACGTTGCTCGAACTAACACCTGACTTTTTGGAGTTTTCATTCGTACTCCCAAAATTAGCTCTTACTGATCGTGTGCTTAGGCACTGACCCTCAGAATTTAAATGTGTGTCTCCCACAACAACAACTTCGAAAAAAGTGACTTGTTCAAATACCAATTTACATATGTCTTTACAATATGATAGCCCTATAAATGGTTATCCAATCAAGTCAGATTCAGGAAGTTATCCTGAATGTCTTCGCAAAGATAAACTTCAAATAAATCAATGATTTACACGATTTGCTAGTTTCCTCCTTTAGCAACTTTCATAATGTACAAAAATAAGAGTTTGCTTAAAAAAAATTAAACTTTTTCACAAGAGAAATCGTAAAAGCTACTTTTTTTACGAAAGTGGAAGTGACATTTGATTTTTTTAACCTTATAGAAAGCCTTAACAAGAACCTTAAATATTTTTGTTGTATAACAATCGTTAAATGATAAGGTATTCGAAAGAAAAGTTATCCTAATTTTTAACATTCTTGGGTTCTTTCAAGAACATCTAAGGCTTTCTGGAAGTATCAAGAACTTTCACGAATTTCTTTACTTTTCAGAAAACCTCGAATACATTATTTATTCAGAGTTAATTTAATGAATAAAGTTTACTTTTTCTTTATAGCTGTTGGGTATGCCCAGGACCAGACTTCGGAGAGGATGAGTGCTTTCTGGTTAAATGCTAAGAGTAAAGAGAGTAGTGTAATGCAAGGTCGTTGGTGGCCAGAGTTTCCAGCCTTGAAACCAACAACTTGGTTCGTGACGTCTGCCAGTAAAGGACTAACTAAACTTAATAGTGGCTGGCTTTATATAGTCTATAAGTCGAAGAATTGTTGCCAAAAATAGAAGTAAAAATGTATTTTTTGGCAAGGTAGTTTAAGTTAGACAGCTCTTCGAAACCTGATTATATTGATGGTTAAGTAGGGAATGTAAATACTTATAATGGTCCTGAAAAGGGTCAGAAGTAAAACTTGCAGCTGTTCCTTACTATTATTCTTGATGGCGAAGAGCTGGCTGTGGAAGCTTGACCTTTACCCTTAAAGTCTCTGTGTAGTTAGACTATGCTGGAAGGAGGCACGCCACTGACCAAAAAATATCTCGTCTTCGGGTCGTATGCCAGATAACTAACCGCTTATTGGTAGTCGGGAGAGTGGGCCTGGAAAATAACATCTCTGTTGACATACCGTTCCTACGAAGCACTAAAAGGCTGTTGTGGTTATCCAAACTCGGGATTATTCTCCAGGTTGGTTGGAAGAATGGCCATAAGACCCCAAATTTCTAGAGCTGATTGTGCTCTGACTAGACGTCTCCTGGTATATCGCCGGAGAAGTTTGCGTTCAGAACACCTTTGCATTGGTGGTACTCATCGAGCATGGTGGTTCAAGATAAAGTTCAACGTAAGTTGCTTGTCCATGAGAGAACAGTGTCGTTGGTATCCAGGATACCCAGTTGCACGACCTCCAGATGTAGGCTTTATGCACTGTCAGGGAATGACTATGTATTGGGTCTATTGCTCGGGCCTATTACAACTGCACTCATTTAATTCCGTTTAAAGTTGTTCAGAGTTTACTTCGATGCCACCTTGTAGATTTAACTGAACTAAAGCGCTAAACTTTAAGCTAATTTTTTGCTTTTGTTATTAATTTTTTTAAGATAAAAACTATAATGAAACCATCTAGGAAGTGTCAAGAATCGAAAGAAATTTTTCCTTAAACTGAGTTGAGGGCTGAGTAGTAATTGGAGTAGCTTAACTAGTTTATTTATCTCTGGCTGATGATGTACACTGATTTATCACTGGAGTTAAAGTGCCCACCCGTGAATTTAATTACCTCGTAGCCGTGTAACTAGGGGTTAAGAGAATTTTGTTTATTACTGTATTTTTTAAAGAGCAAATAAACATTTAAATTATAGATTTACAATATAAATTAAATACTGCAACGAGGCCCACTTAGTTGTCTCAGTTAAATCTGAGCTAGCAATACTACCGATGGATTTGGAGGCAACAATATCATTTTCAGTGAACATCTCAGGGCTTATACTACCTACTAATACTACAAATACTACCTAGTTTTTTAAAAGAAGCTTTGAAAAATTCTGGAGTAGAAACAGGAAAAATATTCTTTAATCTTATGGTACACTGGGGGTGAGGTCTCATCCACTGATTTGTCTCAGCAGTATAAAAATTTCTTAATGGATTCATGTATAAGTTATCCAGTGGTTGGATTCAGGTGGTACAGTGCAGATAAAAATATATCATAACGACAACATTAGGTAGAGCCAGTTTTATTGCATTGAGATTTTTGACGTGAGTTGTGTGTCCATCAAAAAAAAAACGGTACTGGATTGCTGGTACTTGCATTGGAAGATAGTATAACTTACTGTTATCATTTTGTGAACACTAGCTCCTCCATTCAACCGCTTGGATTAAATTTAGCCTATGCATCTGGTTGTTTGCCTTCTAAATATCTAGGATTCTCCTTTTTTCAAGGGAATTCTGATATCAGTGACATCTATTTACCTGAGGCTGAGAAACAAATGCAAGCAGTCACAGTTGTACTTATTTTCGCTGAGACCTTAGATCTAACTTTCCTCTTGCATTTTAATGCTACAAGTTTTCCTTGGTTTTTGGGTTGCAAGAAACATCTGTCTCGTTTTCATTGTTGATGTTCCAAACCACACAGTTTTACTGATCATAGGCACTTTTCAGTATTGTAAGAATTTAATTAATGCTTTTCTGTTTAAAACCTGTTGCCCTAGCCACAGATGCTGACTCAGGTTTTCTAAGCGAGAAGTGAGGGTTTCATTTGAGAAAAAATTTTTAAACCAATCTCCTCTAGCTGAATAGGTATCCTTACGAAATAATTTTGGTATTTATAAACTTTTAAGAAAGGTGTACGTCAGCTTTGAACTTCTTAACTAGTAAAACCATGCAATCTGGCCTTATTCTCCAAAATTTTGTTGCAAATATACTTTTTTACTCAACACTAAAGATAGATTTGAACCCTACAACTGAAAAATTTTCACAATAATGAATTTAATTTCACGTAACCTCCAAATAAATATTACCACTTAAATCATAAACCTTTTAGTTTTATAAGTTAAATTGTCTAAAGATCGTTTTTTAGAGCTCTTCAAGAGCTTCTTTCGTAATTTCTAGCAAGATATTTTAAGCTCTTCTGATATGACTCCAAATTCTTCTCCTTCTCCCAACGCATCCAACACATGACCCGTTTTTTCCCCAAAGTCATTTTTGTTTCAAGTAATAATAATTACTATATTTCTTGAAGTGTTAAAAAAAAAGCTCACTATTTTTACAAAGAAGAACAACTACATTTTTGATTGAAATAGTTGTAAGCCTTCAGAATATTACTGTTAGTTATTTTTTGGTTGATGGAGCCGTTTAAATCATTATTACTAAACAATTGTAAATACCTTTATTTTTTGATACACATTTGGTCCCGGTCTTCTTTATAATTGCTTGTACAGAGAGACATAAAAAATAACGACAGTATTGGCGTCAGATGGGTAAGGGGGGTCAGTGCGAGGAGTAGAGGTGTTACGCTTGAAATATGCGTCGAGGAGAAAGCCCTAAATGAGAAGGAAGTGTGGGGAAAGACAGAAATGACAGAATGATGGTGCAATATTTGACCATTTTCTAGATTTGAAGAAGCGGGGTTAGGTCAGGATAACGATAAAAATATGCGTAAGTGCCTCTCTTATGTTACAGAAGAAGATTGGAAAAATGAGGAGAGGAAGAGGAATGTTTTTTAATTAATTTCATTCCTCAAACAGAAAAAAAAACTTCTTTAGTGCTATGTCTGATGACCTCTTGCACACCATCTAAGCATGGTATCCCCTTAACCCTGAGCTATTTCTGACGAAAGATTACCTTTTACTTCTTATATAGTGTGGTTCTTCTATAGTGTGGTCCAAGCTTATAGGTTATTAAAGTACCTGTAAGCCACTCAAAAATTCATGTATCATTTAGTATACTTATTAACAAATTATTTACAACATTTGATAATTTTTTCAAAACTACAAAAAAACGTTCTTTAGTAAAAGATTTCTTATCCAATAAACAGCAATCATCAATCTAATTTTTTTTTTTTTGAACCACAACATCAATAAGTTACTTAGCGTTTGTAAAATATTTTAAATTATTTTTAAAACGTTTTCAAGCAGTTTTGCTACTACAAAAGTTTTTTTTCATCACTGAATGATTACTACGAGGTTTTTTAAGAACATTCATTGACTTTTATTCCATTTTACTTTTAAATAAATTTTTTATTTGTAACTAATATGATTTTGTAATTTAATCCATGACAGTTAGCATGGGGAAAGTACAAAGGGATAATGGGAGCGCAAATATGTAGCAATGCTGGTAATTATGTGGTTTATACAAATGGATCTCAATGTACGCTTTCGCAAACTGTGGACCCTATTTTATAATTTTGTCACAGTCAAACTTGCGAATCCATTTATGAATCTTATATGTTTATTGAATAGTAGCCATCATATGAAAAAATTCAAAGATTTCTACGGATCATTTTCCAACAAATGCAGTTTTACGTTGTTTTTTCATAAAGTGACATGTTCAGTTGTGAGGTTTATATCAATAAAACACGAAAGATGTTATATCATTAATTTTATTTTTAATTATTTCTAATGCATACATTATCACTTAGTTTACAATGTATTTCATTTAAATCTTAGTAATCCTCTAAAATAGAGATTTTACATGACTTAATAAAAACTAATGAATAAAATGTATTATTATTGATATATAAACGGTAAAACAAATATATGATTTTAATTTTCATCAAGCTCACATACTTTTCAAATTTTGAAAGCCTACTAAAATTTTCAAAGTTTTCTTGTCATCTCTTTTGGGTTATCAAACCATCGTTGTAAATGCGTTTGCTCTACCTTTTTAATCCATACATCATTGTGAACGATGCATAATTTAAAATTTCCTGGACCAAATGTACAAGACTTTATCAAAAGGTCCTTGAAAATGATTTAAAATGATATAAAATAAAAAAATTTTTTTACCATGGGCCAAAAGTGGAACTTCCGCGTTGCACTCTTGGATCACACTTGGCACACTGGTAATTAAAGACCGGGACCGAATGTGTATCCAAGAATATGGGTATTCACATTTGTTTAGTAACAATGACTTAAACAGCTCTTGTTTTTTTGTTATTGCATCTTAAAAGGGAACGCAGTAATTGATAATACAAAGCTTTGATCTACATCTATGTGAAATTAAATTTATTATTGTGGAAATTTTTCAGTTGTAGGGTTAAAATCTATCTTTAGTGTTAAGTAAAAAAGTATATTTGCAACAAAATTTTAGAGAATAAGGCCAGATTGCATGGTTTTACTAGTTTAGAAGTTCAAAGCTGACGTACACCTTTCTTAAAAGTTTATAAATACCAATATTATTTCGTAAGGATACCTATTTAGCTAGAGGAGATTGGTTTAAAAATTTTTTCTCAAATGAAACCCTCACTTCTCGCTTAGAAAACCTGAGTCAGCATCTGCGGCTAGGGCAACAGGTTTTAAACAGAAAAGCATCAATTAAATTCTTACAATACTGAAAAGTGCCTATGATCAGTAAAACTGTGTGGTTTGGAACATCAACAATGAAAACGAGACAGATGTTTCTTGCAACCCAAAAACCAAGGAAAACTTGTAGCATTAAAATGCAAGAAGAAAGTTGGATCTAAGGTCTCAGCGGAAATAAGTACAACTGTAACTGCTTGCATTTGTTTCTCAGCCTCAGGTTAATAGATGTCACTGATATCAGAATTCCCTTGCAAAAAGGAGAATCCTAGATATTTAGAAGGCAAACAACCAGATGCATAGGCTAAATTTGATCCAAGCGGTTGAATGGAGGAGCCAGTGTTCACAAAATGATAACAGTAAGTTATACTATCTTCCAATGCAAGTACCAGCAATCCAGTACCGGTTTTTTTTGATGGACACACAACTCACGTCAAAAATCTGAATGCAATAAAACTGGCTCTACCGAATGTTGTCGTTATGATATATTTTTATCTGCACTGTACCACCTGAATCCAACCACTGGATAACTTATACATGAATCCATTAAGAAATTTTTATACTGCTGAGATAAATCAGTGGATGAGACCTCACCCCCAGTGTACCATAAGATTGAAGAATATTTTTCCTGTTTCTACTCCAGAATTTTTCAAAGCTTCTTTAAAAAAACTAGGTAGTCTTTGTAGTATTAGTAGGTAGTATAAGCCCTGAGATGTTCACTGAAAATGATATTGTTGCCTCCAAATCCATCGGTAGTATTGCTAGCTCAGATTTAACTGAGACAACTAAGTGGGCCTCGTTGCAGTATTTGATTTATATTGTAAATCTATAATTTAAATGTTTATTTGCTCTTTAAAAAATACAGTAATAAACAAAATTCTCTTAACCCCTAGTTACACGGCTACGAGGTAATTAAATTCACGGGTGGGCACTTTAACTCCAGTGATAAATCAGTGTACATCATCAGCCAGAGATAAATCAACTAGTTAAGCTACTCCAATTACTACTCAGCCCTCAACTCAGTTTAAGGAAAAATTTCTTTCGATTCTTGACACTTCCTAGATGGTTTCATTATAGTTTTTATCTTAAAAAAATTAATAACGAAAGCAAAAATTCAGCTTAAAGTTTAGCGCTTTAGTTTAGTTAAATCTACAAGGTGGCATCGAAGTAAACTCTGAACAACTTTAAACGGAATTAAATGAGTGCAGTTGTAATAGGCCCGAGCAATAGACCCAATACATAGTCATTCCCTGACAGTGCATAAAGCCTACATCTGGAGGTCATGCAACTGGGTATCCTGGATACCAACGACACTGTTCTCTAATGGACAAGCAACTTACGTTGAACTTTATCTTGAACCACCATGCTTGATGAGTACCACCAATGCAAAGGTGTTCTGAACGCAAACTTCTTCGGCGATATACCAGGAGACGTCTAGTCAGAGCACAATCAGCTCTAGAAATTTGGGGTCTTATGGCCATTCTTCTAACCAACCTGGAGAATAATCCCGAGTTTGGATAACCACAACAGCCTTTTAGTGCTTCGTAGGAACGGTATGTCCACAGAGATGTTATTTTCCAGGCCCACTCTCCCGACTGCCAATAAGCGGTTAGTTATCTGGCATACGACCCGAAGACGAGATATTTTTTGGTCAGTGGCGTGCCTCCTTCCAGCAAAGTCTAACTACACAGAGACTTTAAGGGTAAAGGTCAAGCTTCTACAGCCAGCTCTTCGCCATCAAGAATAATAGTAAGGAACAGCTGCAAGTTTTACTTCTGACCCTTTTCAGGACCATTATAAGTATTTACATTCCCTACTTTACCATCAATATAATCAGGTTTCGAAGAGCTGTCTAACTTAAACTACCTTGCCAAAAAATACATTTTTACTTTTATTTTTGGCAACAATTCTTCGACTTATAGACTATATAAAGCCAGCCACTATTAAGTTTAGTTAGTCCTTCACTGGCAGACGTCACGAACCAAGTTGTTGGTTTCAAGGCTGGGAACTCTGGCCACCAACGACCTTGCATTACACTACTCTCTTTACTCTTAGCATTTAACCAGAAGTTACTCATCCTCTCCGAAGTCTGGTCCTGGGCATACCCAACAGCTATAAAGAAAAAGTAAACTTCAGCAAGCGGGATAATTTCCTACGGGCAAGCATCACGAACCAATCTCCCCAACTCAGATCACTAAAACAACTGATCTCTATAAAAAAAGAAGGTGCTTGAGTTACGAACGTCTTCCACGTAATATCAGAAGACGTTGGAAAAGAGCTCCAAAAATAGCTCTAACGCTCTAGACGTAGTAGTATTCTTCCTGATCAGTTTGGTGCTACAACGGCAGGCCAGGAAAGATTATCCTATGATATTCAAGTAGTCACGTTTGCTAAAAACTTTAGTTGAAAAAGTGTTTAGCTCACCAGTCTTTTTTAGAGCCATTGGATATCGAACTACTTTGCTGTCAAATACATTACTTTCTCACAAAGTTGACAAAAAACAGGCTCAGGGCTCACAAAAGTTTGAACCATACTCATAGTCACAAGAGAGCGTATTGGACGAAAAGCTTTAAATGCTTCAAATGTTTAAAACTTTTGGCGTCAAGAAACTGACAGAATATTTTTTGAGATTTAAACAGCAGCATCAAAATTGACAAATAAAGAGCTAATTATGTGAGGGATCAGATTTCCATTATAACCCTGGCTGTAGTAATCACTTTAATATTCTAGATCTTAAATGTATGATAATGTGTATTTGTATTTATTTTGGCAAAAAAAAATGGATAGATTAAGCTCCAGGGCTTCGTAATTATATATTTTTTGTCAGTTTTAAATGTTTATAGTTTCGACAAATAGCCCTTTTTATTCATGAGATCTTGAGGAATTTCAAATTTATGGCCCTGTAGGGCCATGAATTATCGTGTGGCGTAAAGAGCGCACGGTACTTCTCAGCATAATTGAATTTTTTTACTTTTCATAGCTTATTATTTGACAAAATAAGCTGCATTGATTCCGAATAAATACGATAAAATTAGATAAAAAGATTTTTGTTTTTAAAAGTGTCAGGAATACATGTAAAGCTTAAAACTAAATACGTTTTACATTACGTGTCACCACACTCCATTGTTATATTCAGTAAATCTCGGGCGAAGTCAAAATGGAGGGGGGGGGGCTTGTACAATAATATACCCAAAAATATTTTTCGTGACCATGAGTATATAATTTTTTAGGAGCATTTAAAAACATCTGCCAGAGCAAAAGCTGCTACCATAATATCCTTAGAATTTAAAGATTGTCTTAGCATAAGTAAAAATAACTGAAAAGCTGGTAGTTGCTACTTGAAACCTACATCAAAAAAACGAAAAATTGGACAAGATATCACTAATACTGTTTAATTAATTTAGTCAATACCAAGTGCTGAATACTAACTTAAAATATTGTAAACCAGCAGGAGGTAATTCAGTTTGACGAAATTGTTTTACGTCAAGCTTATCCCATGATTTAGAAGTTAAAGCTACAGTCAGTTTTTTACTGTGACAGTCAGTATTATTTCTTCCCTATTTGCTAAAATAAAAAAAGGATTACCTTTTTTCTTTACTCGCTTGTCATTTTATTTGTAGAACCACTGTAATTTTATCCTTACTTTCTTTGTAAGTAAATTATTGTTACTATAAATTGTAAGATAAATGTATGATAAGACTAAAGGCTCACGTGCAACTAAAATTTGAAAATGTATACGTAATTTATTGCTAAATAAACATTTAAAAATATATGACTATTAGTCCTAATAAGATAATGAAGTTTTTTTATGTATTCGAGCCATACTTTGCAATACAAATTACATCTTCAAGAAAAGGCTAGCCCCCATTTACAATGAATGAGCCCATATTTCCTCAGTGCTGAACCCATACCACCCCAGTTGGAGGGCAGTATGGGTATATTAGATTAGCTACGCTTTCGATGGCTTTTTTCAAAAATTAATTGTTTTTACGATTTAAACGACTGTACACGGAATTTTTAAACTTTGTAAAATGTTATCTAACTCTAAAAATATGGAAAACTTTCAAAAATGCATTGGTCTTAGTCTTTTTAAAAATTTTTTACCCATTCTGACCCGGTCTTCACTACTACCGATAAGCTGTGACGCTCCTTATTTTGAGACATTACAGACTTACTTTATACATGATGCTGTTAAATTTGATTCGTACAAAATGGAATTCTGTAAAAGAAAAGTTGAAATCATTAGACAACTATTTTAATGACTTGATAACCTCAGTAGTTCCAGTATATACAGACCTAGGTTTATCAAAATTTTTTTACATGAAAAGAAGCTAGTTTTAGTAACATTTCGTTGTTGATGATATTGATTTATGTTGCTTATGAAATTAATTTAATGTTATAGCTTTTTAAAAATATTTATTAAACAAATAACTTTTTTGACAAAGAGGAGAAACCAACGCCCAATCTTGACACTTGGTATATAAAGAATAACTAAAGCCTAAGTTTGCTAAACTACGTGTAAAAAGAGACAAATAAAACCTTACGTGTTTAAGATATGATTTGATTTATTGTATTTATTTGTCATGCGATAGAAATTTTATTAAAATAAAGCTTTTTTGATTTGTTATGGATTGAAAAATGTGCAACAATTTTTTTTTATTTTATTTTTTATTTTATTCAAAAAAGTTACTTCAAAAACGATATCTTACTAAAGTACCGCGTAAGATTTTTCACGATTGTATAAGTTATGTATCCTACTACATATAGTTGAAATGCTATTTGTTTGAATAATATTTTTATACACCAAAGACTTTTACTCTCTCTGAACTGCTCTTAACAATTATAAAAAACAAAGAAGTGATTATAATCTTTTAATATGTTGGATGCTTACGTCTTGTCCTCATTAGGTTAAAAGTCACTTACGAATATATATAAAACTCATCAAGTCAAATAATGAACCTTAAATAACTAAAGTTACCAGTGAAATTTTCGTATTAAATGATACTTATTTAGTAATATTTTATGGAAACAGAATCATTGTCTGGTGTTTAGGATGACCATTGGACGTAGTAAACTTTTTAACCTAAAAATTTGTTCAAAAAAGCTTTGAAAACTTTCATAGATTAATAATTCACTTTTACCTGGAAACTTTTGCGTATTAAATCATCATCTCTCTCACAAGTTGAGAAGGAATTATACCGTCCTTGAATATTGGCGTTGAGAAATGGGTTATGAGGATTTATAGCACCTGAAAAGTAAGTTATAGAAATTAAGCATATGTACAAGAAAAGTTATTCAGGTAAATATACACACTTTTTTAAATTTAAAATTTTATGTAATAATATTAAAGTGACCTTAAATTAACGTCTTTTTTTTTATTTCATCAACAGCTCAAATATATTATCAGTTAAGAAAAAACACAAAAAATGATGAAACCTCGCACTAATGAAAACAAATAATAACGTGCTAGGTTTCTATGATCAAGGATATCCTACATAAGTGCCACAGTAACAGTTCTGAGATCCGGTCATTTTTCCGATGATTCGAGTTACCAAAATCTAAACACCGAATATCGTAAAACCGAAATTTATTTTGAAGAAATTTTATTTTCCTCGTGTGTAACTAACCGATGACCGTATAATCGAACGTTAAATTAGTCGAAAATCATTTAAACGACTATACATTTATCCGAAAATTCATTTTATCTGAAGGTTAATTTATAGAATGCATATTTTTCCGAAGATTCGCTTTACCGAAAATCAGTTTAGCGAAAGATACATTATCCAAATACCATTCTGCCGAAGATGCAATTATCCGAAAACTTAAAAAACTACTTATTAACGTTGAAAATGACGTAGTACAACAAATAAAACAAGTTACAGAGCATAAAAGTTGTTTAAAGGCAGATAATTATTGATATCTGAGTGAGACAGTTACTTTTGTGGGGAAGGAGCACCACTGTATACTATTTCAGCCTCGGTGCGCACTTTACTATGAATAAAAGGTAAGACAATTAATAACCTTGTCTGCAGTAATTTATTCTAAACTAGCATCATTATTTCTCAAAATAACTGTTTCATCATGCTTACTCAGCTCTAAAAAATCTTTTTGTGAAATACACACAAAGTGAAAAACAGCTAAAATCACATTATTGTTCTCCCAAACATGCTTAACGATATTGGAATTAAGTTTATGTATATACTGTTTTTAATAAAAATTTACAGTTTTTTAAAATCAAATGTACGCTTTTTTACGTTAACGTGTGATACTAAAATGGAGACATTTCTACAGTTGTTAAGCTGGAGTCTGCATACTCCGCGCTGGATAACTTGTTCTACAGAAATACATGATTCAAAGAGACGACTTCGACGCATCAGCTGTTTCCTTCCTAGGTCATACGACGAATGGCTCTGTATCTGAGATAAGCTCTTGTCAATAGAACTATGACCGAAGTGTCCACACACACACACACACACATATCCTCATCAAGGGGGAAAAATTGGAGAATGTCTAAGATCGCGGGCAATTGACGCGGCTTATGTCGAATTGGGTCTCAAACCAAGAAAAATTACCGCGTTGGGTCAGTGCTGAGTTAGGGCCCGGGGCTAGTTACTTTTTTATTTGTTTAGTTGCAAAATAGGTATAGAATATACTATGAAACAAACACTTTTTTGTTACGTATAGTAAGCACATTAACCCGTGATAAACTCTTATGATAACAACAATCAATTTCCTTACGTAGCAAACACTACAGTTTGTAAATATGTATACTACATATGCGATATAATAACTTGGTTGGCGATTATTTGATTCTCATGTTTGTCGTCAATGTTGCTTTGAATCGTCTTTACATCGTGCAATTTGCATGTAACGATGGAATTTTATGCCATTAAAAAAGGTAAAACGTAGATAAAATATATTTACAATAGATAAAAGTAGAAAACTTTTCGTACAGATTTCATCAAAATTCAAGATACAGTGCACGCAGAACAGAATCACAGAAATTTTCACCGTAAAAGCAACGGTAATCCTGTGATAATTTATCATTACGTAAATTTTTACAGCAGTGGTACATGTATTTTTACCGTAGTTTACAGTAATTTTTATGGTAACTATAAAATTAATCCCAAATTCACTATAGGTTTTACTGTATGGCAACGGTAAAATTTCCCCTGAAAGAGCATATAGCTATAGGCTGCAGCGTCACGTTGGCTGGAGGGAAAAGCCGAGCACCTGATCAGTTGTGTACTAAAGCGCGGACTTACCTACAAATTGTAGACCTGTGCGGATATTTGCATTTATACAACTGATATTGTTGGAACGTATTGTTGGAAATATGATGCAGTTCTCTTTCGCTTAAAGCCATTCATAAAAGATACCCTATAAGTTGATTTCTGTAATACAGATATTACGTTTATCTCTTTCTCTCAGCAAACATCTGGTTGGCCCTTCTCTCCAGACCATGTGACCCTGCAGCCTATAGCTATTCGCTGTGTGTAAGTTATTGGAGGGGGTAAAAAAAACGACAGCAGAGCCCATGGTGAAAAAAACTTGCAGACTCGCAGGACATTTGAGGACTCAATGCACAATTGGCCATACGTTATTAAGTTTTTCAACTACTTTGAGTTGTCAGACAAAGTGATAACGATAACTATCGTGAACGTAAGCTTCACAGTTTTTTCACTTCAAGAAATTAAGGTTTATAGTTTTATATTTGAGTAAGAGTTAATAAAACAAAGCCAGTGAATAGTATATTTACGGTCACTAACGTCATACTCGCGTCACTTTACGGATAAGCTCAGATCGTCTGCTTCGAGACTACAAAACAAAGGTTATGTTACCAGATTTGGTGTCGTCTTTACTTCGTTAACATGAATGTTGGCATTATTCTTTGCTTCTGCACTTTACGCTATTGGGATTTCAAAATGTTTTGTGACTCTCGCGATATATATAGTCACTTGGAAGAAAAATAACAGAGGCCTTGTAGGTGCAATTATATTTTTATTTTTTTTTACACGTTCAACGATTGTAATTCGATAAAAACCTCTCGATAACATATTTTTGAGGAGATGATAATACCTTACCTATTTTTTCCCAACTTAAGAGTCTTTTGCAGCTTAAAACTTTTCTTTGAAAGTGCGAAAACTCACATTTAACCTGTACAAAGTTCTCCCGCTCCTGACTATATATAGGAAAACAAGCGGGATTTTGGTAAGGTTGAATGTGCGTTTTCGCACTTTCAAAGGAAAGTTTTAACCTGCAAAAGACTAATTGAGTTGGGAAAAAATAGCTAAGGTATTGTCATCTCCTCAAAAATATGTTATCGAAAGGATTTTATCGTATTACAATCGTTGAACGTGTAAAAAAAATGAAAATAGAATTGCACCTGTAAGGCCTGTGTTATTTTTCCCTCAAATGACTATACATACTGCGGGAGTCATGTGACCTTTTATAATCCCAATGTGTAACTAGAATAATATTAGTTGTTGGGATTCTTATAGTTTTTATGCGTACTATTGTAATAAGTCTGCAATCTTGAGTTATTCGTGGTTGACAATGCAGTGAGCCCTCAATCGTCCTGAGAGTCCGCGCTATTCTGGCATAGATGGCGCCAATAGACTTGCACACAGCGAATATGTTCTTTCAGGGAAAATTTTACCGTAGCCTTACAGTAAAACCTATAGTGAATTTGGGATAAATTTTACAGTTACCATAAAAATTACTGTAAACTACGGTAAAAATACATGTACCACTGCTGTAAAAATTTACGTAATGACAAATTATCACAGGATTACCGTTGCTTTTACGAAGTTGCCTTCGTAATATTAAAAGCCTTTTTTTAACGTATTTTTTATTTCGACTACTTAGACTTATTTCAAATAAGTGTTAGTTAAAATACGTTTGTCTTTATTACATAATTGATAATACTTATTATTCCATTACGCAAATGATATCATACCAGTATACAATATAACCTGAAATTATTCTGGTACTCAACATATACTTAATATATTATTAAAATTTTTGCAATTATTTTTTCAGACTTTCTACACAAAACTTTAAATGCAAATCTTACAGATATTTTTTATCAGTTTAAAAAAAAAATCTATCATTTAAAAACCATGGGGTGTGTCATCACACCGTAGAAGTGAAAACTCCGAAGATAGTTGGTACATGTTTGTATTAACAGAGATAGTGAGAGTTTGTGTAAACATTTTTTCATGGATAATTTCTGCACAAGTAAAATAATTTTCTAAACATACACTAATTTTTTGTAACCTATGGTGATTATTACACGACTTTAAAGCTCATTTTTTCGAAATGACAGTTATTTTTAATATTAACTGCCACCTCTGCATTCGCGTGCAGCAATTGCTACTTAAATTATAAAACCCATTATTATTGTTATTTTTGATCTATTCATCCACCCATCATAGATTTAAAGCATGCTTAATAATTTTGAGATTACATGTTATCAAAAAACTAATAGTTTTTGCACATTAGTATTGATTTTTCAAACAAGATACAATTTTTCCTACAATTTTTCTGCTCCATTCCGTGACAATACATCAACAACTCTGTAAATTTAGGTTATACACCAACCAACTTTTCTCAATCGATGCACCGCTATTTTCTTTCACCACTGGAAAACCCATAAAAATTTTTATTTTTGGCCTATCTTGTTTCCTTTTCAAAAGAAGGCGTATTTTTAAATATTTTGAGGTTAAGTCAGTATAAAAAAAAAGTGTTTAACAAATATTGGGCTTCTACGTCAATTTGATGAGTATGCAATAATGTTTTGGTAATAGTTTGCTTTGTATAAAAAAAATAGTAACTAGTATTTTTAAGTGTGTTATATCCACACATGCATAATTGCGCACAGTACATGCTATTAAGCTTATGCGATACCTACTTCGAGACGAGATGAGACAAGACGGTCTCGATAAAAAAAATATCGAGACCAAGACCAAACGAGACGAGACCTCCCAAAGTAATTTTTCGTCATTTTCTTTTTTGGAGATTGTAGAGGAAGGTTGATAGTCATTGATAACTGAAAATTTTATTTTCATACTTTAGCAAGGCTCTTCGAAAATCAGAAAAACGCATTTTTGTAAACTTTGGGAATTTTTTTACTTGAATACTATGAGGTTTAGGTATTGTTATGTACGATATGCATACAAATCTTAATTGGTTTTTTGTTCTAATTGTGCCAACGAACAGGAAAAAAATTCTTTGAAATATAAAACGTAATTTTGAAATTTGTTTCTAAAAATTATTATTAACTTTTTTTGCACGGTTTTTAGAGGTTCCACCCTCGAAATTTCAATTAAGGAGACAAAACCTTGGTGGAGCCATAGACCACAAAAGGCTACGGGAATCTCCCTGGCACCTGGACATTGACCATATCCAAATGTTGCTCAACTTCCAAGTTGTAGTATACGCATAGGTATGGAGGTATATAAGTTTTTGCCGTGTTATTTCCCAATCAAGGCGCGTCTAAAAAAGTTTTCATTTCAAAGAGCTAATTTTCTGCTAAAAAATTACGTACGACATATTTAAAAATTAAACTTACATTACACGGTGATAACGATTTCAATCTTGGCCCTATTCGTAATATTTGTCAAAGTTGTCAAATAACCGGCAATTAAAATCGCTGACCCTATTTTATAGAATTATGATTTTTTTCAAAAGCTTGTTTTTTAGCAATCCATCGATTTTAGATAATCGAAGACACTTAGGTTATAGATGAAATAATTTTCTCTTCATCTTATTTATGCTAACTGATTTAAAATAAGACTATCCTTTAAAGCGTATTATTATGTTATACGCTAGGTAACTAGCACTGAAAACGCCATCTGTTGGCAGTCAATTTAAAATGAAATGTGGTGTCGCACATGCGAGTACGCTGATGCATAGCCACGCTAAATAGACCATTTGATTTTTAAGTTTCGTAATGAATTAGGTATTTATAACCTCAAAAAATGTATTTTTTATACAAAAATAGACTCTTGAGAAGCGGGACTACACATTTAAAAGAGAAAAATCTAGTTTCAACTATTTGGATGTACGATTGTTTCATGCGCTGTTTCAGGTAAGTATTTCTCGTGGAAAAAGGTGGGAAAGAAGAAAAGTCTATTGTCTGCATCAGGAATGATTCTGTTGTTGTTACAGTTTTAAAATATTGATGGATGCAATGTCGTATAAAAAAACAAAAAAGACCAGATTGTTACTGTTATGTGTTGTTAGTTGTTCAAATTACAAAATTCAACTGACGTAAGGAGATAGGGTATCTTAAGTTGCACGATATAAAAAAAAAAACATGAAAATAACTTTTTATCTGTAGTAATGTAAAGAACACAAAAACATCATCAGCACTTTTTAAAAAAAAATTAAAAACAATCTCAAATGTGTCGTTTGAACTTCATCGCTGATAAATGCCAAAAACAAATATATTTGACACAGCTATGCATGCACCAATCCCCGCACAACCCAGAGCGCTTACTGGCCGCTTTGTTTATTAATTGAATAAATAAAATAACACAAGCGCCAATCCCTACGCAACCCGGGGTGCTTACTGGTTGCATTATTTGTTTGAAGAAAGCATTAAATGATAAAAAAAGTCAATCGCAACTAGAAAGTGCTCTTTATTGTTTGGTGATGGGCATTTGTGTTATTACTTTATAAATTTTATTAATTTTCAAAATCATCATCTAGCGCTCCAGAATGTGTGGTGATTGGCACTTGCGTTAACTATTTTTTTAATTAATAAATGGAGTGGCCAGTAAGCGGCCGGGGTTGTGTGGGGATTGGCGCTTCTGTTATTTCATTTATTATATTAAAAAACAAAGCGGCCAGTAAGCGCCCCAGGTTGTGTAGGGATTGGCACTTGTGTTTTTTTATTTATTCAATTAATAAACGAAGCAGCCAGTAAGTGCTCCGGGTTGATTGGTGATTAGTGCTTTTGTTATTTTATTTATCATTTTAATTATTAAAGCGGCCAGTAAGCGCCCCGGGTTGTTTCAATAGTAGAAGTTTTCCAATAATCGTTGGCCTTACAAAACAATTCAAAATGATTAAAAAATATACACAAACTTTTTTCTGTTTTAACTTTAAAATAGAAGCAACAGTTTATATAAAATAAAGTCTAAATGACAATGATTTTTTTAATAATTACGACTAAGACCGCATTATTAACTATATACAATATATTTCAAAGTTCAACAATGTATGCTATAGGTTCTCCATGCAAGCATATAAAATCGAAATATAATAAAATAAAGTTTTACCTTGTTAAGACAACATTCATTATGTTTGCGTGTCTAATTATTTCAATCATTTAAAAAAATATCATAATACAGTTAACAAATGTTAGCAGTATGAATGTGTGGGTATGTGATCGGGCAATAAAATGTACAACACTGTCGTTTTTATTATAAAACACGGACACGTTTATTCTCACTATCTTCAGTGTATGCTATCTTTAGTCTTTACAATCAAGGATACAATCGTGAGCTGAACTGAAATAAAGCAAGATCAAATCAAAGGGAAACTACGATAAGCAGGGAGTGCGTGTCGACAAACTGACTGACCGCGCGAGAGTGAGTAAACTATAGGTATTAGACGCTGAAGTGCCGCGTCACGGCGTCTCGTCTTCTTGTTATTGCGCATGCGTTAGAATTCAGTTACGAGCGCCAAATGTACATCTAACACTCCCTTCCGTTCGTATCTGAATTTAACAAAACAGTATGAAATAAAAAAAATGGGAAGACATATTGGATTATTAAAACTGAGTAATCATATTTAAATGAATAAGTAATCAGCTGAAGATGTGGAACACGTTGGCCTCTTGATCACTCCTTGGGGATTGGTTGTGACGAGCTTAAACATACACAGAGAGATACATTAATTGGCATGTCTACTATCATTATCTATCTATTATCAATTTATCAATTTTACTATCTCAAGTTCAAGTTTAATTATCATGCAATTCACACTGATTAACATTCAAAATTTCTTTCGTTAGTCTTTTATGTAGTTCAAACGGCAGGGGTTTTGTGAAAATGTCTACTAGTTGTTCCTTGAATGGAATCCATTTAACGATTATTTTTTCTCTAGATACACATTCCTTAACGTAGTGAGCCTTGATCTCGGTCATGTGTCTCAGTCTTTTGCCACCATCTGTCTTAGCACTTGCTCCAGTGGCTTTGTTGTCACACCAAAGGTCCGCAGGCAGCAGAATGTATGACAGAATTAAGCTGATTGACTGTTCCAATCCTATCAGCTCCTGCCTTACATCTCACATCACCACGTCTTCTGCCTCGCAGGTTGAGATTGCAACGTAACTCTGTTTTCTCGTCTTCCAAGCAACTATATCGCAATATAATCTTATGAGGTATCCACCTGTCATAATTGAGCCTTTACAGTCTGCCAAACTCGCATCTGAAAAGACTGACAGCTTATTTTTCCGGCCTCTGTAGGTTAATCCCAGAGTTCTGGTGTGTTGCAGATATCGAAGGACTCGTTTGACCATTCTCTAATCATCAGTTGGGCAGATTTGGTGTCTGCTTAATACGTTCACAGAGTGTGAGATGTCTGGTCTGACTGTGTTAGCTAGATACAGCAGGCTTTCGACTTCTTCTCTGTGAGGTACATTTTCTTCAGTTTTAGTTTTGTTCAGTTCTCCAGTTTCTTCCGATTCTTCTCTGTCTTTTCTTTGCCGATTCAGGGCTTGATTAGTCACCATTGGTGTTCTTTGTGGTTTTGAGTCGGTAAATCCAAATTTTTCCAGAACTTTGTCGAAGTATGGTGTTTGCGTAAGTGAAATTGAATTATGTCTTCTATCTCTTTTTACTGTGATAACTAGGAAAGTGCCAACCTCGTCAAGATCTGATATCTCAAGGTCAGACTGTAGACCAATCTTAATTTCTTTTGGTTTACTCACCAATTTCTTGCTATCATGATATCATCTTTATATGGAATCAAGATTAAAAGGCTAACTTTTTCTTTCCATGCGTAAAGGCAAGTTTCACTGGTGTGCGTTTGTGATACTAGTTTCAGTGCAGCCACACGAAAACACTCGTTCCATTTCTTCAAGCTGATCTTGAGTCTATAAAGGGCTTTTTCTAGATTACATACTTTATTTTTCTTAAGTTAATCTTCGTCAAGCAGACCTTCAGGAAACACTATATTTATTTCTTTCTTGACTGAAACATTCATTAATGCTGTCTTGACATCCAGCAGACAAGTTTCTTGATTAAATTTATTAAAAGTGGAAATATCGGTTATAACCGATCTCACAAGAGCCAACCGAAATACAGGGGCATAAGTTTCTTGCAAGTCGTACTTATTCCTATCTTTAAACCCACGAATCACCAACCTTACTTTCAATGTCGTGGTTCCCATCTTCGTCTATCTTCTTCTTTAGGACTCGTCTGGAATCTATGATGTTTGGCTTGCTTCCTTCAACATTCATAGTTGGTCTATCTACAATTTTCCATACTTGATTTTATGCGTCGATTCCAATTCTTCGTAAATTGCTTTGAAGTTTTCTTGAACAAGCTCTTTATTCTTTCTCGGTCGTCCTCATTTTACCTTGACTCCTTGTTCTCCCTCCGTTTCTAATAATACTTCAAGACTAGCTTTACCAAACTTAATGAACCATTCATCTTATTTAATGTCTGTCTTATGATTATTTCAGTTTGCTATTTTATCACTTCCCCAGACATTTTTAAATACAAGTCTTTCATAAAATCTTGCACCCGGAACCTTATAAAATTTGCATCCTTTGGTCTGAGAAAAATGTAGCTGGTAGTAGTATAGCCAACCAGTACTACTCGTATACCTTGTGGGCTGTATTTGGTTCCAGTGTTTCTGTGTATCTTAATAAAAGCCACACGACCAAATCTTATTTGATTTATTTCTATCTTTAGATTGGGGGTAAAATTTTCTAAGAGAGCTGTTCTTTTGTTAGACAGGTGTGGTGTGCGATTGATTCGTTCTAAAACGCCATTGTATTGAAGATTGTCTGGAGAAACCAGTTGAGACTCAGGTCCCAATCTCTGGAGAATTTCTACTGTTCGACCTCCTGCAAACTCTGTGCCTTGGCCAGTTCCATAATAGCACATCTTCGCATTAAAGTCCAGTAGATTTCGTGCGCTGGTCGCAAATTTGTCCATACAATTTCTTGCTTTACTTTTCACTTTCACAGGGTATGCCATCGTCAATATTAAGTAGTCGTCTGTGTATACTATCATTAATTTGTATCTTTTAGGATCAGTTGTTTCGATGCCCTCTCTCTTCTAGTGTAGATTTCGTGCGCTTTGTATAAGAGTGTTAACAATAAATGTTATAGATATGATAAATATGACAGTAGATAGGATTTGTAAAGTGTTTAATTGAGCTAGTACTCAGTAATTTGCAAAGGTCAAGAGTCGGCACGTGTTTTTCCTCGCGTGAGGCAGGCTTGCATTGGTGTACGAGGATTTTCATTTAGCTGCTACAGTTATAAACTTTGAAAGGCATTCTTTAAATTTTAGCAATATAACACACCTTGCATAATGCAATGAAGTGATCGAACACAGTCTTATTCAAATCTTTATTGTCCAAAAACTTTCTCTGCAATCCTTAAGATATTCCAACGATAAATGCCTAAATCTCGCGTCTTAGAGCATGGCTCTGCTAGTTCTTTTAAGTATTTTATACCTTTATATAAAGGGACTTTAAGTCTCTGAAATCTCACCGATCATTAGTTTTTTACTATCATTAATTTTTCTATCTTTAATGGTTTTCTCAAACTCATTTTGTTGAGCGATATCCAAACAATCATTTTCAGATCCATTGTTTGGGATTATAGGTCAGCTCTTACTATAATTGGTACTGACTTCCTGAACTTTCTCAGCCATTGCCACAGAGGCACATTCTATCATTGAGCAATCTATAATTTCTTTACGCTTCTTGTTGTTGCTTGTACCCTGACCATCTTGCACTAGTTCCACTATCCAATGAAGACTCTGTAGGCATCGGAAGTTAACGTCTCGTTAGAGCGTGGGTCAAATATATCTATCTTAAGGTTGTCTAAATAGATGCATATGCATCTATTAACAAGCTGACGAAGCGACAGCAAGTTTCCAGCGAGCATATTGGCGCATGTCACTCTATCTAGAACCATTTTGTATTTGTTATTACTACCTGAAACCCACCTTTCTCCCTTCGCTCTCAAAATCACGGAGGAATTTTTATTCACGCATTTAACCAATTTTCTTTCATGAATTTTTGGTTTCCTCCGTGCGCGTAGAGAGCAAAGTTTCGGGTCCAACAACAAACATACTACTCGATGCATTAGATCTAAGCAATTCTATATTATTTTAACCTTCTTTACACTTCACTCAAATATTTATAGGACAAGAAATTCTCGCTTTTAAACAGTCTTTTAGAATCTGCAATTTTCACATCTGGTACTTTATTGACAATCTTATGGTAAAAGCCATCCCTTTTCTCATCTTCAAGAAAGCTCTAAATTTTACAAGAAAGTTTGAAATCTATCAAAATCCATTCATAATCCATCTTAGTCCATCGAGGAATTCACAAAATTGAGTATCACTTTGCTTTGCGGGATCAAATCTAACAGTGTAAATTTTGTTGTATATTTGATACGCCTTCATCTGTGTATAACTTCTTTTCATATCATTAATTTTTGCACTCTTACCGTAGGATAAGTAAAAAAAAACCTCTGTTTTAATAATCCAAGGATAATCTATCTAGTATTAAATTTAAAGTCTGCTCTCTATCTTCAATCAACTTTTGAATCCCCTAAATATCTTTCTTGTGGGCTCCTCGCTCCTTTAGTCAATTCTATCTTAAGATCATTATTTCTGCCTGCCGTTTTCTTATGCAAATTATCTATCTGTTTCTTTAAAATATTTTTTCTGTCGTTCAGATCCTTCAACATGCTATTTATAGTTTATGTATTAATCGAATCATTTTTTTATTTTTTTATTTTTTTTTATTATTTTCTATCACTTATTCTTGTTTATTAATCAAAATCAAATCTAATTTTTTTTTTTTTTTTTTTTTTTAACGTTTAATTTGCTTTCTTGATAAAATAATCTGGTATCAATCAAGTCTATCTTTCTATTTTTCAAAGTTTTCAGCAGCTTTCCTATTGAAATAATCTTGTATCAATTAAGTCTATCTTTCTATTTTCTAATCTGCTACTTCTAGTTAAGGTTTCATCAAAACTATTTTTTTATTTTTATATCATTAATTTGCTATCTTCATAAGGTATCAATCAAATTTATTTCTCTATCTCTCAAATCTTCATTTTTGTCTTTAGATTAGGTATCAATCAAACTAATTTCTCTTTCTCTCAGTCTTTATTCTTGTCTTCAGATGAGGTATCAATCAAATTTATTTTTCTATCGCTTAAATCTTTATTCTTGTCTTTGGATGAGGTATCAATCAAATTTATTTTTCTATCGCTTAAATCTTTATTCTTGTCTTTGGATGAGGTATCAATCAAATTTATTTTTCTATCGCTCAAATTTTTATTCTTGTCTTTAGATGAGGTATCAATCAAATTTATTTTTCTATCTCTCAAATCTTTATTCTTGTCTTTAGATGAGGCATCAATCAAATCTATTTTTCTATTGCTCAAATATTTATTCTTGTCTTTGGATGAGGTATCAATCAAATTTATTTTTCTATCGCTCAAATTTTTATTCTTGTTCACACTATTTCTAAACACAAGCAGCACAATCCGATTAATGGTTCTTTAGATAGACTAAAGATAAAAGATTTAAATACAATAAGTCACGTGCAAGCAAAATTTTCCATAAACATAAGCAAAGTAAACCTTTAACAAGATAGAAAATTAAAGATTTGAAAGACAGAAAAATAAATTTAATTAATACCTCATCTAAACAGAAACATAAAGATTTGAAGGATAGAAAAATGAATTTGATTGATGTCTCATCTAAAGACAAGAATAAAAATTTGAGCGATAGAAAAATAAATTTGATTGATACCTCATCCAAAGACAAGAATAAAGATTTGAGCAATAGAAAAATAGATTTGATTGATGCCTCATCTAAAGACAAGAATAAAGATTTGAGAGATAGAAAAATAAATTTATTTGATACCTCATCTAAAGACAAGAATAAAAATTTGAGCGATAGATAAATAAATTCGATTGATACCTCATCTAAAGACAAGAAAAAAGATTTGAGAGATAGAAGAATAAAGTTGATTGTTGTCTCATCTAAAGACAAGAATAAAAATTTGAGCGATAGAAAAATAAATTTGATTGATACCTCATCCAAAGACAAGAATAAAGATTTAAGCGATAGAAAAATAAATTTGATTGATACCTCATCTGAAGACAAGAATAAAGACTGAGAGAAAGAGAAATTAGTTTGATTGATACCTAATCTAAAGACAAAAATGAAGATTTGAGAGATAGAGAAATAAATTTGATTGATACCTTATGAAGATAGCAAATTAATGATATAAAAATAAAAAAATAGTTTTGATGAAACCTTAACTAGAAGTAGCAGATTAGAAAATAGAAAGATAGACTTAATTGATACAAGATTATTTCAATAGGAAAGCTGCTGAAAACTTTGAAAAATAGAAAGATAGACTTGATTGATACCAGATTATTTTATCAAGAAAGCAAATTAAACGTTAAAAAAAAAAAAAAAAAAAAAAATTAGATTTGATTTTGATTAATAAACAAGAATAAGTGATAGAAAATAATAAAAAAAAATAAAAAAATAAAAAAATGATTCGATTAATACATAAACTATAAATAGCATGTTGAAGGATCTGAACGACAGAAAAAATATTTTAAAGAAACAGATAGATAATTTGCATAAGAAAACGGCAGGCAGAAATAATGATCTTAAGATAGAATTGACTAAAGGAGCGAGGAGCCCACAAGAAAGATATTTAGGGGATTCAAAAGTTGATTGAAGATAGAGAGCAGACTTTAAATTTAATACTAGATAGATTATCCTTGGATTATTAAAACAGAGGTTTTTTTTTACTTATCCTACGGTAAGAGTGCAAAAATTAATGATATGAAAAGAAGTTATACACAGATGAAGGCGTATCAAATATACAACAAAATTTACACTGTTAGATTTGATCCCGCAAAGCAAAGTGATACTCAATTTTGTGAATTCCTCGATGGACTAAGATGGATTATGAATGGATTTTGATAGATTTCAAACTTTCTTGTAAAATTTAGAGCTTTCTTGAAGATGAGAAAAGGGATGGCTTTTACCATAAGATTGTCAATAAAGTACCAGATGTGAAAATTGCAGATTCTAAAAGACTGTTTAAAAGCGAGAATTTCTTGTCCTATAAATATTTGAGTGAAGTGTAAAGAAGGTTAAAATAATATAGAATTGCTTAGATCTAATGCATCGAGTAGTATGTTTGTTGTTGGACCCGAAACTTTGCTCTCTACGCGCACGGAGGAAACCAAAAATTCATGAAAGAAAATTGGTTAAATGCGTGAATAAAAATTCCTCCGTGATTTTGAGAGCGAAGGGAGAAAGGTGGGTTTCAGGTAGTAATAACAAATACAAAATGGTTCTAGATAGAGTGACATGCGCCAATATGCTCGCTGGAAACTTGCTGTCGCTTCGTCAGCTTGTTAATAGATGCATATGCATCTATTTAGACAACCTTAAGATAGATATATTTGACCCACGCTCTAACGAGACGTTAACTTCCGATGCCTACAGAGTCTTCATTGGATAGTGGAACTAGTGCAAGATGGTCAGGGTACAAGCAACAACAAGAAGCGTAAAGAAATTATAGATTGCTCAATGATAGAATGTGCCTCTGTGGCAATGGCTGAGAAAGTTCAGGAAGTCAGTACCAATTATAGTAAGAGCTGACCTATAATCCCAAACAATGGATCTGAAAATGATTGTTTGGATATCGCTCAACAAAATGAGTTTGAGAAAACCATTAAAGATAGAAAAATTAATGATAGTAAAAAACTAATGATCGGTGAGATTTCAGAGACTTAAAGTCCCTTTATATAAAGGTATAAAATACTTAAAAGAACTAGCAGAGCCATGCTCTAAGACGCGAGATTTAGGCATTTATCGTTGGAATATCTTAAGGATTGCAGAGAAAGTTTTTGGACAATAAAGATTTGAATAAGACTGTGTTCGATCACTTCATTGCATTATGCAAGGTGTGTTATATTGCTAAAATTTAAAGAATGCCTTTCAAAGTTTATAACTGTAGCAGCTAAATGAAAATCCTCGTACACCAATGCAAGCCTGCCTCACGCGAGGAAAAACACGTGCCGACTCTTGACCTTTGCAAATTACTGAGTACTAGCTCAATTAAACACTTTACAAATCCTATCTACTGTCATATTTATCATATCTATAACATTTATTGTTAACACTCTTATACAAAGCGCACGAAATCTACACTAGAAGAGAGAGGGCATCGAAACAACTGATCCTAAAAGATACAAATTAATGATAGTATACACAGACGACTACTTAATATTGACGATGGCATACCCTGTGAAAGTGAAAAGTAAAGCAAGAAATTGTATGGACAAATTTGCGACCAGCGCACGAAATCTACTGGACTTTAATGCGAAGATGTGCTATTATGGAACTGGCCAAGGCACAGAGTTTGCAGGAGGTCGAACAGTAGAAATTCTCCAGAGATTGGGACCTGAGTCTCAACTGGTTTCTCCAGACAATCTTCAATACAATGGCGTTTTAGAACGAATCAATCGCACACCACACCTGTCTAACAAAAGAACAGCTCTCTTAGAAAATTTTACCCCCAATCTAAAGATAGAAATAAATCAAATAAGATTTGGTCGTGTGGCTTTTATTAAGATACACAGAAACACTGGAACCAAATACAGCCCACAAGGTATACGAGTAGTACTGGTTGGCTATACTACTACCAGCTACATTTTTCTCAGACCAAAGGATGCAAATTTTATAAGGTTCCGGGTGCAAGATTTTATGAAAGACTTGTATTTAAAAATGTCTGGGGAAGTGATAAAATAGCAAACTGAAATAATCATAAGACAGACATTAAATAAGATGAATGGTTCATTAAGTTTGGTAAAGCTAGTCTTGAAGTATTATTAGAAACGGAGGGAGAACAAGGAGTCAAGGTAAAATGAGGACGACCGAGAAAGAATAAAGAGCTTGTTCAAGAAAACTTCAAAGCAATTTACGAAGAATTGGAATCGACGCATAAAATCAAGTATGGAAAATTGTAGATAGACCAACTATGAATGTTGAAGGAAGCAAGCCAAACATCATAGATTCCAGACGAGTCCTAAAGAAGAAGATAGACGAAGATGGGAACCACGACATTGAAAGTAAGGTTGGTGATTCGTGGGTTTAAAGATAGGAATAAGTACGACTTGCAAGAAACTTATGCCCCTGTATTTCGGTTGGCTCTTGTGAGATCGGTTATAACCGATATTTCCACTTTTAATAAATTTAATCAAGAAACTTGTCTGCTGGATGTCAAGACAGCATTAATGAATGTTTCAGTCAAGAAAGAAATAAATATAGTGTTTCCTGAAGGTCTGCTTGACGAAGATTAACTTAAGAAAAATAAAGTATGTAATCTAGAAAAAGCCCTTTATAGACTCAAGATCAGCTTGAAGAAATGGAACGAGTGTTTTCGTGTGGCTGCACTGAAACTAGTATCACAAACGCACACCAGTGAAACTTGCCTTTACGCATGGAAAGAAAAAGTTAGCCTTTTAATCTTGATTCCATATAAAGATGATATCATGATAGCAAGAAATTGGTGAGTAAACCAAAAGAAATTAAGATTGGTCTACAGTCTGACCTTGAGATATCAGATCTTGACGAGGTTGGCACTTTCCTAGTTATCACAGTAAAAAGAGATAGAAGACATAATTCAATTTCACTTACGCAAACACCATACTTCGACAAAGTTCTGGAAAAATTTGGATTTACCGACTCAAAACCACAAAGAACACCAATGGTGACTAATCAAGCCCTGAATCGGCAAAGAAAAGACAGAGAAGAATCGGAAGAAACTGGAGAACTGAACAAAACTAAAACTGAAGAAAATGTACCTCACAGAGAAGAAGTCGAAAGCCTGCTGTATCTAGCTAACACAGTCAGACCAGACATCTCACACTCTGTGAACGTATTAAGCAGACACCAAATCTGCCCAACTGATGATTAGAGAATGGTCAAACGAGTCCTTCGATATCTGCAACACACCAGAACTCTGGGATTAACCTACAGAGGCCGGAAAAATAAGCTGTCAGTCTTTTCAGATGCGAGTTTGGCAGACTGTAAAGGCTCAATTATGACAGGTGGATACCTCATAAGATTATATTGCGATATAGTTGCTTGGAAGACGAGAAAACAGAGTTACGTTGCAATCTCAACCTGCGAGGCAGAAGACGTGGTGATGTGAGATGTAAGGCAGGAGCTGATAGGATTGGAACAGTCAATCAGCTTAATTCTGTCATACATTCTGCTGCCTGCGGACCTTTGGTGTGACAACAAAGCCACTGGAGCAAGTGCTAAGACAGATGGTGGCAAAAGACTGAGACACATGACCGAGATCAAGGCTCACTACGTTAAGGAATGTGTATCTAGAGAAAAAATAATCGTTAAATGGATTCCATTCAAGGAACAACTAGTAGACATTTTCACAAAACCCCTGCCGTTTGAACTACATAAAAGACTAACGAAAGAAATTTTGAATGTTAATCAGTGTGAATTGCATGATAATTAAACTTGAACTTGAGATAGTAAAATTGATAAATTGATAATAGATAGATAATGATAGTAGACATGCCAATTAATGTATCTCTCTGTGTATGTTTAAGCTCGTCACAACCAATCCCCAAGGAGTGATCAAGAGGCCAACGTGTTCCACATCTTCAGCTGATTACTTATTCATTTAAATATGATTACTCAGTTTTAATAATCCAATATGTCTTCCCATTTTTTTTATTTCATACTGTTTTGTTAAATTCAGATACGAACGGAAGGGAGTGTTAGATGTACATTTGGCGCTCGTAACTGAATTCTAACGCATGCGCAATAACAAGAAGACGAGACGCCGTGACGCGGCACTTCAGCGTCTAATACCTATAGTTTACTCACTCTCGCGCGGTCAGTCAGTTTGTCGACACGCACTCCCTGCTTATCGTAGTTTCCCTTTGATTTGATCTTGCTTTATTTCAGTTCAGCTCACGATTGTATCCTTGATTGTAAAGACTAAAGATAGCATACACTGAAGATAGTGAGAATAAACGTGTCCGTGTTTTATAATAAAAACGACAGTGTTGTACATTTTATTGCCCGATCACATACCCACACATTCATACTGCTAACATTTGTTAACTGTATTATGATATTTTTTTAAATGATTGAAATAATTAGACACGCAAACATAATGAATGTTGTCTTAACAAGGTAAAACTTTATTTTATTATATTTCGATTTTATATGCTTGCATGGAGAACCTATAGCATACATTGTTGAACTTTGAAATATATTGTATATAGTTAATAATGCGGTCTTAGTCGTAATTATTAAAAAAATCATTGTCATTTAGACTTTATTTTATATAAACTGTTGCTTCTATTTTAAAGTTAAAACAGAAAAAAGTTTGTGTATATTTTTTAATCATTTTGAATTGTTTTGTAAGGCCAACGATTATTGGAAAACTTCTACTATTGAAACGTAAAGACTTGCAGTACAAATTTAAAATATGAACGATTGTTATCTCGGCGCATAAAATGGAAAATTGACAATACGATCTTACAATTATTTAATAAATCAACTTGGGTTTGTTTATTCCGGGTACATCTTAATCTGTAGCTTGAAATGCAAAACGTGTCAACAATAGTTTTCAACTGACGTGGCTCTTAACTAACATTTTATCACAGATATTGAATGATAATTTTCAGCTGTTTCATTATTTGCAGCTTTTGTTACAAAAAAAAGTTTGGATCGTCCATCTACCTTATTAGAATAAAAATTAATATTGTTTCTTTAACATTCCAGGGACAGTACAGTACTTGATTGTTTAATGATACCGACCAACTTTTATTTAAAACTATTCAACTCACAACGTTACTGAGGTATTCAAAGTAAGATTATTTTTCAATTTTTTTGAATGCTTTACCTTGATAAGTTTTCAGATATAGAAGACCTGTATTTAAGATTTTTATCAAGCTTGACACGTACAAAAGTACGATATAGTGTTGTTGTGTGTAGTAAAATTTTTTAAGAATGAATTAAAAATGACTGGTTTTTCATATATTATTGGGATTTATTAATATTAATAGCTTACTCATAATAAAACTGAACCAATTAAATTTCATTACTGTACGCTTACATAAATATAACTATTTGGGAAGAAGCACAATTTTCTTTATTGCATTTTGGTTGTATATATAGCCATTTTATTGCTCCAATATAAAAATGCATAAAGGTTTTTGAATGTTGGCTCGTCTATTGTCAAACTAAAATAAAAATAAAAAAAAAAAAGTAAATGACAATTGAATTGCTCGAAATTGTAATACCTTAAGGTAGTACTAAAAGTAAAGACCTACCGTTCAGATCATAATGAAATTTAATATACTAGTGGGTATTAATATAAAGATGACTTATTTTAATGTTGATGAACATTTAAAGCAAGGAAAAAATTTTGATTTCTCAAATTTTAGGCATTTAACACAGAGTCTTATAGAAAATTACGGTTAAAAATAAATTGTACTCAAACTGCCGTTCAGAAATATGAAAAGATTAAGATATTAATTAGAATCATGAAGCTAGTATAATTTACGATTGAAAACGTAGTTTTAAAGAAATTAAATAACTAACGTAAAAAACAGACATTTCGTTTGCTAATGCGCTACATATTTTCGACGTGGCAATACTGCAAACAGGCTTTTGGCACGCGTATCGCATTGAACGAGTTACGTGTAAATAAATACAAAATGTTATAATGAAAGAAAGTATTTACTTTTAGTTTCATACATTGTACGGGTTACTTTTTCATCTTTTCAAATATAGGATGAAGCTTTTCTTTGAAAATTTGTTTTTAGTCTGTTTTTTAACGAATAGCTTTTCTCTTATTGCTTTTGACTTAAACGTTTATTTTGTGGTCATATTAATAAATTTACAGATTCAATAACATTTGCTTCGAACGTTTGACTTATAAAGTAGCTTTGTTCGAAGTGTTCGGAATTTATTTGACAAATGAATTAACAATATATCCTGGTCAGATGCAAAGCTGTTGCTTAAAAAAATAAGCTGAACATAAAATCATGTGTAAGGTTATGTTGCAAAAAAGCGCTTTTCTCTCTCCTGAGTAAAAATTAAAAATTTGAGAGCGATATTTTTTTTTACAAACAAATAATTGTCACTTCTTTAATTTTATAATGTAGCACGCTGAACAAGAGCATCGGTTCATATAAAAATCAATTTTTTTATTCCTAATCTTTTACAATGCGTTACTTTTCTGTTCACGTGCACTATCGCAGTTACATTAGAAGCCATTCTTCGTGCTCACGCTACACATAATAGTCCGGATAGTCCGATCTCACGAAAGCGTCTGCTTCATAAGTTCTCCAGATTTGACTCTCACGCAGCGTTGCCAAATCAAAGTACATTCCAATTTAAAGCAATATGAAATGCTTTCAAATCAGATAATAGCTTCAGTACTACTTTTATGGGTAAGCTTTTTAAGGGGAGCTAGAATTAAAAGTTTCAAACCTATTGGAGTCAAAATGCTAAAATTTTTAAGAATAATTATAAGCAATATTTTTACATCAGATCTAACAGACTTGTATAGAAAAGTTATGGCTTAAGTGAGCTTAGCGTAATTCATTGGTATCAGTTGTATCGGAAATGGGTTGAAATAAGTTTTATTTTTTACTATCAAACAGTGCAATAAAGAACTTTAATTTTATATTTGTGAGAAAAATAAGTAATGTAGATTAAAAATGTAGGATCTCAGATATTTTTTTGCCGCAAGAACGAAAGAAACAAACGTGAAATCGAACTCCTTTGTACAACTTGTAGTCTATAGAACTGGAAACATTGTAAATATGTACTATTAATCATTTTTTTGGTATATATTTAACAATTCTTGATGCATACTTGGATAAAATTTATGAGTAATACGTAACTTAAATAATATGTTGCATTTAGAATTTGCGATAGATGCATAACACACATAACACTATTTTCTTATTTTTATTACCCTTAACATTAAAGATATTTTAGGAATTGCATTGAACGAATATTAATAAAACTATTATTTAATGAAAAAAACATAAAAACGTATTTTCGTGACAAAGATCAATATATTATAAATGTTGACACGATTTAATTTCAACCTACAGATGAATATCACAGTAATTCGTTTAAACTGTTGCACGTGGAACTAATTTACATTTTAGCTTTATCTTGCAGATTCTGATGAGTCCAATTATCTAGTCCGGTGATACAAGGTACTAAGAAGATTAGAGAATAACAGGACACAAATATATATTGAGCTGTGATACTATGTGGGTTATGTTTCGACTGCTATTATCGTAAAAAAACGAGTTACTAATTGTCATAATACAGCTTGTATGTGTAATATAATATACTAGCAGCCACCTATCTCGGCTTCGCCCGAGACTTACTAAATAAAACACCATAGTGTGTTAACATGTAATGTAAAACGTTTTCAGTTAAAAATTTTACACATATTCCTGACACATCTTAGAAAAAAATCTTCTTAATAAAAACATATTTTTTCGGAATCAATATAGTTTATTTGGTCAAATAATAAGGTGTAAGAATTCAAAAAATATAATTATGATGAAAAGTATCGTGCGTTTTTTATGCCATAAAATAATCAGTGGCCATAAGAAGCCGTTAGTTTGCGGTTTCTCCCATGTAATTCACGAAAAGGGCTATTTTTTAAAGCTGTTAAGATTTTAACCACGCAAAAAATTTATATTAAAAAAAAAAATTTTTTTTCTCTTATATCACAATTTTATTACCAGAGCAACAAAGTCCTGGACCTTAAACCCAACATTTTTATTGCCACAAAAATACAAATACATTTTCTACTTATTTAAAAATCTGAAGTAGGATCTTTACAGATTTCAGAGATTGCTGTGAGGGTAGAATAAAAAGCTGATCTCTCACGTAATGGATTCTTTATTTGTCGATTTTGACGCTGCTGTTACAATCTCGATAAATTCTCTGCATCAGTTTCTTGACGCCTAAAATTGTAATTATTAGATACATTTGAAGTTTTTCTTCCAATTCACCCTTTTGCAACTTTTGGCATGCTTAAAATTTTTGTGACTCCTAAAGGCTGTTTTCTGTCAACTTTGTTAAGTTCTTATATATTTTTTGGCAAGGTAGTTCGACGTCTGATGGCCCTAAAAAAAAGGTGAGCTTCTTAAGTTAACTCTTTCTTGACTGCAGTTAACAGCAATTGTGACCTGGATACCTCAGGGTGATCTTTTCTGGCTTGCTGTTAAAGATACAGACTGATTGGGAGAAAAATTACAAAGTCCGAAGCTTTGGGGCTAGTTGTAGTGCTTTTCCCCAACGTCTCCTAGTATAACGTCGAAGACGTTGGTGTCTAAAAAACCTTTTTTATTTGCAGATTCAGTTGTTTTGGTGATCTTAGATGGGGAGATTGGTTAGTGATACTTGTCCAGTGGAGGCTGTCCCGTTGGCTCAAGTTTATTTTCCTACATAGTTGTTATAGGTTTGCCCAACGCAGACTTTGGAGAGGATCAGTGATTTCTGGTTGAATTCTTAGAGTCGAGAGGGTAATATAGGGTCGTCGGTAACCGGGTTTTCCAGCCTTGCGAAGAACAACTCCGCAGGTGACGTCTGCTAGTGAATAACTGACTTGGTTTAATAGTGCCCGTCTTTAGTTAATATAGTCTATTAGTCGACGAATTGCTTCTGGAAATGGTAATAAAAATGTATTTGTTGGCAAGGTAGTTTACACTCAGGTGGCACCTAGAAAGAACTGATGAGATTGATGGTTAAGTAGGGAACGTAAATACTTATAATGGCCCAAAAAAGCGCCAGTGGTGAAACTTCCAGCTATTCCTTATTATTATTCCTGATGATGAAGAACTGGCTATGGGTAGCTTGATTCTTACCCTGGGAGTCTCTATGTACGGAGACTGTGATGGAGGGAGGTACGCTGGTGACCAAAGGATATCTCGTCTTCGTGTCGTTCCCCGGATAACCAACCACTCATCGTTAGATGGGAACATGTGAATAAGCGCGTTGGGGACGCGGCGACTAAGAAAGTAGCCGTTGTGGCTGCCCGTGCCCCTCAGAGCTGTTCTCCCTGGCTTATATTTGTAGCCAAAAATTCTCTGACTGCACCAGGCGGGATGGTGGGACTGCCACACAACTCTGAAGAGTTGGTGCAGATTGTGCTCTGGCTAGATATGTCTTCTAGTATTTTGGCTGCAGGTAGCAGGTAGTAATCCTGTTGCAGTTAGCCTCAATTTTATGTCGACGCCACCTAGTGGATTTTACTGAACTAAAGTAAATAGCTGGCGTATTTTTACAAAACTTTGAGCTCATTTACTGCTATTGTTATTACATTTTTTAAGATAAAAACTGTACTAAAACCTTTTAGGAAGTATCATGAATCAGTGTGCAAAATTTCCGCAAAATTGGTTCAGTAGTTTTTGCGGTTAGCGATTGCAATGGTTCTAGCGACTTTGATTTATATATTAGTAAGATACGATATTAGATTAAAATTGTTATTTGCATTTTTATGTGTGAAATAAATATTGTTAACTGTGCGACGTTAATGCTACAAATGTAGATATAGTTGTAAGAGAACTTACTTGACTGTTCACAAATATTGATTGTTTTACATGTTATCATGTGTTAATAAGTTTGTGCATAAATAGAATAAAACTTACTTAAATGCAATAAATATCCAACACCTTTTGGTATCGTATCATAAATTGCATTAAATGTATACTGTACTCTGTTGAGTAACTGGAATTTGTATCAATAATGTTTATATTAGTAATATTTATATTTTTACATACATAATGTATAAATAGATGACAAAGTTTCTCGAAATAGATTATTGTATCAAATTTTTATGCGATAGTGTTACTTAACTTTTATGACATTCGACATGGAATCAATGTAAGCAATATTTGTATTTTTTTTAAATAAACTATTAGAGAGAATTTTACTGTACTATTTACAGGACGCAGCGATTGTCTCAAGCACACCCTGGCTGTTATCAAGTTTAATATTTGCCAATAAACTATCAAGCTCACCATTCCGACTTTTTTATATCTGACAGTGACTTTACCCGATGAGCTGACCAGGTGTTGGCTGTCTTTCGAAAAGGAAGCCCCTGGAGGTCCAGACATTAACAGAAAAATCGACTATTCAAAATTTCAAAATTGTATAAGCGATTTTTCGGCATCCTGGGTACTAATCCCACCGGAAAAGACTAAGAAAAAAATCTCCATAATTTTCGATGGGATTCGAACCCATGACCCTTCGAGTATCCCTGGCTATGAGGCTAGCAGGTTGACCACTATGCCATCGAAGGTCTTTTGATGCATTATTATATATTTTTTGTTTATTGTTATAAACAAAATAAATTGAATGTCCGAAGTAATGTTATTTAAAACAGTAATCTAATACAAAATACCTTTTACGAAACCTTACTAGATTAATACTATGTTATTTTACCCCGTTCAATGTGTGTTTTAATTTTTTATATTCTTTGCTACTTAATTATCCTTAAAAAAAGTAGACAGCAAGTTGTTAATCTCACTATTCCTTGAAGTCAAATGTAGTTTTGATATGTGGAATTATTTAAATTATAGTACGTATTTTATTTTTAAAAATGATTTCAAATCATGTATATGTAGATTACAGTGATCTTTTTTATTAAGTGTTGATCCCATTTGAATGTAGAAATTGATGTGAAATTACGTCGTATCAGATATTTTATAATAAATACCTGTTTCAATTGTAATATTATAAAGTCAAACAAATAACGTGACTCTTAAAACAATAATAAAAAAACTATTAAAAATATTCGTCTTGTTATTACTTTAGTGATAATGTTTGTTAAGATTGATAATACTTTAAATAGAAGCTCCCTCAAATACGCCGAGCATTTTTTTGTTAAAATATGTTTCGTAGGAGGTATCGCATCTTTAAGGTTATTAATATTTAAGTATATTACTTAAACTTTGCCTAAAAGAGAAACCCTTAAAACTTAATTAATATTAAAATACGTCACATTGTTGTACCTCGTTATAACTACTGTAAACTTACGACAAATTTTTCTTTTCATAAAGATTGTGTTGTAGGAATTAGGTAACTTCAATGGTGCTTAATAAATTATGTGATTGTATACAGATTTATTATACTTTTGCATAATATGCGAGCATAGTAAACATTTGGTTACATTTATATTTATGATATATAACTCTGTATTGCTGAAATTTCTTGCACTTGTAAAAGACTATAAAGTTCAGTAAACCACACACTGTTGAGTTATGTAGACAATAGTATAAAATTATTTACTCAGCTCGGCGAGAAAGTAAACTACTACCATCCGTGAGGCTTTACCCGCACATTAATCCACCATGCAAGCAATAATTGGTATACTTTTCGGCCCATTTACGTCATATACTACATACTTTAACGTAGTTGTGTTGATGGTTAAATAAATTTTTTAGGCTTTGCTTCTAGCAGACTGATACAAATCGTTCGAAGCAGAATGTTTTCAGTCATTTGTAGGAAATGAGTACAGCAAATTTAAGTCTGTGGATTTTATAATACTATTATCATTAAAAAGTAATTAAGCCAAAATATGTCATTATAACATTTGAAATATACAGATCTTTTTTGTAAATTGTCCTCAACATAAAAAATATATACTTCTTTAATTAGTAAGACGTAAAAAAATACATGTATGTCTAACATAATTATTCAACGTGTCTTTTCGGTTAATGATATTTTTGTAGATGTAAAAATTTTTTCGGTAATAGAGAGTAAACAATAGCTACATCATCAATTTACATAGACTAAGCTTATTATGTTTATTTTTGCATTTTCCTACAACTAAAAAAAAATTATTTACAATGGGCTAACTGTTTTGAGGTAATGTTTTGTTTCGTTATATTTTGTTATTTGTCTGTGTTTCTCCAAAAGATTTCCTTACATTTCGGTTCACTAAAATTTTTGCTGCAGGAATGAACAAACATATCGACAGAAAAAATACTGTTTTAGACAAATTCTAATTTATTTACCTAGACTATGTTGATAACATTTACTCATTTTATTGTATTGAACGACTGTTACAAATTAAATAACAAATGAAACAAATACATACAGAGCGATCATCATGCGTTGCACGTTAACGGACGCACCAAAACACTACGTACTTGTATCTTTCCTTAAGTTGGTAGTTAAAGTTGCACTCGTATGTTTCAATGAACATTTCATAGTCGCAGTCTGTAATCTAAAAGGTTAAAAAAAGAAGATCAATAAAAACCCCATACCATTTGGCTGTTTCTGATATCTAATCATATGTATTAAACAAATTTTAAGCAGAGCTTGGCAAAACATCGTGTACGCTCCATGGGCAAGAAAACTATGTTATTATCTTTGAAGGTGTTATACCTGAGCGATAGTTAATAGACTAAGTTAACATAATAGATAACTTTGTTTTGAATGTACTGAGTGCAGTATTTTATCACATGTATAATAACTTATACTATTAATGTAGTACGTATTATTTTTCATTACCATCCTAAAATCATGGCGCAGTAAACTGATGTGATACATACTTCACATATTAAAGAGAACATTAAGGTGATTTCAGCTGTTTTTCATTTTGTGTGTATTTCACAAAAAGATTTTTTAGAGCTGAGTAAACATGATGAAACAGTTATTTTGATAAATAGTTATTCTAGATTAAAATAAATTACTGCAGACAAGGTTATATTAATTATCTTACCTTTTATTCATGGTAAAGTGCGCACTGAGGCTGAAAAAAGTATACAGTGATGCTCCTTCCCCACAAAAGTAACTGTTTCACTTAGATATCAATAATGATCTGCCTTTAAACAACTTTTATGCTCTGTAACTTGTTTTATTTGTTGTACTACGTCATTTTCAACGTTAATAAGTAGCTTTTTAAGTTTTCGGATAATTGCATCTTCGGCAGAATGGTATTCAGATAATTTATCTTTCGCTAAACTGATTTTCGCCAAAGCGAATCTTGGGAAAAATATGCATTCTATAAATTAACCTTCAGATAAAATGAATTTTTGGATAAATGTATAGTCGTTTAAATGATTTTCGACTAATTTAATGTTAGATTATACGGTCATCGGTTAGTTACACACGCGGAAAATAAAATTTCTTCAAAATAACTTTCGGTTTTACGATATTCGGTGTTTTGATTTTCGGTAACTCGAATGACTCCAAAGAGCTTGGATAGTTTGTCTGATTCTCACAGTAGTGGGACGACAGTGCCACGTAATGTCGATAATGATGATGAGAGAGGGTAGAGTAAAAGTAAAAACACTAAGTTTAACATGGTCTTAAACATAAAATTTTTATTCAAATTAGTTAGTGCTCTAGCCACTGCCGTAGTCTAGGTCTCGCCAAGTAAGCAAGAACCTAACTTTGACTTAGATCGAGTGATTAGCGAGGATAATTGCAAGACATCGCGTAGCCCTTCTTGTCTTACTAATATATAAAGCAAAGTCGCTAAAACCGTTGTAATCGCTAACCGCGAAAACTATTGAACCGATTTTGCTGAAATTTTGCACACTGATTCATGATACCTCCTAGATGGTTTTAGTATAGTTTTTATCTTAAAAAATTTAATAACAATAGCAATAAATGAGCTCAAAGTTTTGCAAAAATACGCCAGCTTTTCACTTTAGTTCAGTAAAATCCGCTAGGTGGCGTCGACATAAAATCGAAGCTACCTGCAACAAAATTAAATAATTGTGGTTATAATAGGCCGGAGCGTATCGATAGCTGTATAGTCGAGCTTCGGCAGCTCAACAAGCTGTTCAGAGAATGCTGGTGATAGTCCTGCAGCTGGGTATCCCGGTTACGGACGACACCCTTCTCAAGGGAAGGGGCCTAAGTGTCCCTTCACCCCAAATCTCGATGAGTGCGATCAAAACAAAAAATTAATCCCAACCGATGCCGTCTCTGCCACAATACCAGGAGACATATCTAGCCGGAGCACAATCTGCTCCAACCCATCAAAGTTGTGAGGGAGTTCCACCATCCCACCTGGTGCAGTTAGAGAATTCGTAGCTACAAATGTAAGCAAGGTAAGAAAACAGCTCTGAGCTCTGAGGGGCATGGGCAGCCACAACGGCTACCTTCTTGGTCGCCGCGTCCCCAATGCGCTTACCCACATGTTTCCGTCTAACGGTGAGCGGTTGGTTATCCGGGGAACGACCCAAGACGAGATATTCTTTGGTCAGCAGCGTACCTCCCTCCATCACAGTCTTCGTATATCGAGACTCCCAGGGTAAGAATCAAGCAACCGTAGCCAGCTCTTCATCATCAGGAATAAGAATAGCCTGGAAGTTTCACCACTGGCGCTTTTTAGGGCCGTTATAAGTATTTACGTTCCCTACTTAACCATCAATTTCATCGGTTCTTCTTAGAATCCACCTAAGTGTAAACTACCTTGCCAACAAATACATTTTTATTACCATTTCCGGAAGCGATTCGTCGACTAAAAGACTATATTAACTAAAGACGGGCACTATTAAACCAAGTCAGCCATTCACTAGCAGACGTCACTTGCGGAGTTGTTCTTCGCAAGGCTGGAAAACCCGGTGACCGACGACCCTATATTACCCTCTCGACTCTAAGCATTCAACCAGGAATCACTGATCCTCTCCAAGGTCTGCGCTGGGCAAACCTCTAACAGCTATAAAGGAAAAAAAACTTGAGCCAACGGGACAGCCTCCACTGGACAAGTATTACTAACCAATCTCCCCATCTAAGATCATCAAAACAACTGAATCTGCAAATAAAAAAGGTGCTTTAGACACCAACGTCTTCGACATTATACCGGGAGACGTTGGGAAAGAGCACTACAACTAGCCCCAAAGCTTCGGACTTTGTAATTTTTCTCCCGATCAGTCTGGGTCTTCAACAGCAAGCCAGAGAAGATAATCGTGAGGTATCCAGGCAGTCACAATTGCTGTTAACTGCAGTCAAAAAAGAGTTAACTTAAGAAGCTCACCGGTCTTTTTTAGGGCCATCGGACGTCGAACTACCTTGCCAACAAATGTATTAAAATTAACAAAGTTGACTGAAAATAGCCTTTAGGGGTCATAAAAGTCGTAAGCATACCAATAGTTGCAAATGGTATATTGGAAAGAAAACTTCAAATGTATCTAATGAATACAATTTGAGGCATCAAGAAACTGACGCAGAAAATGTATCGAGATTGAAACAGCAGCGTTAAAATCGTCAACTTAAGAGTCCATTACGTGAGAGATCAGCTTTTCATTGTACCCTCACAGCAATCTCTGAAATCTTTAAAGATCCTACTTCAGATTTTTTAATGAGTAGAAAATGTATTTGTGTTTTTGTGGCAATAAAAATGTTGGGTTTAAGGTCCAGGACTTTGTTGCTCTGGTAATAAAATTGTGAGATATGAGAAAAAACAATTTTTTTTTAATATAAATTTTTTGGGGGTTTAAAATCTTAACAGCTTTAAAAAATAGCCCTTTTCGTGAATTACACAGAAGAAACCAAATCAACAACTTCTTATAGCCATCGATTATCTTATGGCATAAAGAACGCATGGTACTTTTCAGCATAATTATTTTTTTCAATTTGTACACCTTATTATTTGACCAAATAAACTATATGGATTCCGAAAAAATATGTTTTTAATAAGAAGATTTTTGTTCTGAGATGTATCGGGAATATGTGTAAAATTTTCTAACTAAAAATGTTTCACATTACGTGTCAACACACTACGGTGTTTTATTTAGTAAGTCTCGGGCGAAGCCGAGACGGGGGGCTGCTAGTATACTATAAACTACTTTCTTACTTCTGATGTTTGCCAGAAACTAGTAGTTGCCACCTAGTGGGTGGTAGGTGATACTATTAAGCGCAAAGTTTAAAATCGGAGCTGCGTGCGAATTTTTAAAACTTAAATTTATGTCAAACGATGAAATGAATGAAGAGTGGTTATTTTATTAATTAATAGTTATTGAAAGAGTACCATGGTCGGTTACAGTGCTCTCTCTTTCTTTCTTCTGATATTAAACAAAGGTTCAAGCGCTGAATGTCTGTGTATGTTTACATTTTTGACCTCTCATGCACACGCGCGAGCGTACGCGTGCACTACGCGCGAGTGTACGTGTGCACCACATCCAAGTGTAGATCTACACGTACAAGCGCACGAGCTCTCACACGAGGTTGGATTAGTATATTCGTAATCTTAAGTTATTATACAGACAGCAAAATGGCTGTGCGTTCAAAATAATCTGCAGATGCACATGTCGTTGTTGTGGAACGTAGATCTCATTCGTGCTCTGTTATATGCATGCCCTTAATAGCTTACTTAGTTAAGCATCTTATTGGTATAAAATGGGTTATTATATGGATTCTTTGAAGACTTGAACTTTATTTTCTTCGTTTTAATTTATAAGCTAATTTTATGTCTTTTTATAATTTTTTAATTCTTGTAAGCAAGTAATAAGGAAAGCTTGCATATAGATACCTTAAATGAACACATAAGGTATTAGTTTATAACATTTATTGATTATAATCTAACAACGTGTACAAGGAAAAATTTTGTCAATTATTTCTCACATTTTACTACGCAATCGAAAACATTTTACATCGTTACCTGCAATCCAGTCTGAAATTTTTTTCTTGAATAAACAATGTTTGTATGCACACAACACTTATTACTATCAAGAATTAAGGTTTTTAAAGATCAATTCTTGTTAATCCATTCTCTAAGTGAGTATGTTTTATGCAATGTACTAAATAGTTGTTTGTTTTTGAAATGCTGTTGTGCATGTGTAGGACAGGTAAAGAGTAATCGTTGATTTTTTCTAAGGAAGGACAAATTGTTGACAAATCACACTTAACGTGCTAAGAGTGAACAAACGTTCTAAGCTTTACCATAACCACGCACATAAATTCTTTTGCAATTTTTAACAAGAGTAACAAGATGTTACTTAAAATCATTTGTTGTAATGTTACCATCATACCACTTAATACCATGCACTTTCAGCGTCTGATGAATGTTTTATAATTTCATATTGTGCGATAATGAACTGTAAGCGCAAGGTGGCTTAATCATCTTATGCCCAAAAATGTTTCCTTGTAATGATACCACTGCAACTTCTTTTGGTATGTAATTTTTATTTGCACTGCAAAATCCTTGAATATTTATGATGAAATTCATGATGTTAAAAACGATTACACTTTTTTATAACCTTTATTGAAAAAAAAAAGATTTCACATTTGATCAGTATCTACCGGTTGTGATTATTTTCAAAAATAAAAACAGTGACTTATTTTTCTTTTTTTGATCTTCGCCGTTAACTAGGGGCTTCTTCTCCTCTTTTCTGTCACTCTAACCACACTTCCGCATTGCGAAAACCTGAGGGAAATAAGTTGAGCAACCACTATTTATAACTTTTCTTCATCAGAGTTAGTGACATCTTCCCATTCCATTTAAAAATGCAATTTTTTCAATCTTTGAATATTGTGAATAGCATACATAGATTCATACGAACCATTGTGATGTAAGCAAGCGCTTGCCCACGATGGTAGCTTAAATGACGGATAGTCTGACATATCAGTGCTCGAGCCATTTTTTCTTCATCTCACTTCTCACAAAAATATTTGAAGCTTCTTTAATATTCTCTCAAAGCACGTTGCCAATTTTTGCATAGTTTATATCACCTGGTTGCCAATCGAGTCCATGATAGTTGAGCCAGCCCTAAATTCAATCGTTTGTATTCATCAATTCATATACGCCAAGAAAAAAGTGGCTTAAAAAGAAAAACACATGGCTCAACATTTTCATTAATCGAAAGAATTGACAACTCTTTTAACACATAATCATTACGAAGCTTCTTAAAGCCCTGCATGTCTACTACGAACTTCATCACGATAAAGACTTACTTGAATGTCTGATGCTAAATACATTAATTCCCAGACAAGTCTAAACAAGTTTTTCCACGTCTTTACTCACAGGATTACATTCAACTATGCTATCATATAAAATTAGACAATACGTGGCTGTTTCTGGTGGAAAATTATCTTTTGACTCAAATTCCAAACACACATCGACTGGTGCGCTTTTTAAAGCTTTATTTTGTTATAAGCAGTCAATAATGATGAGGGGCATATGTGTAATAAAATCTTTTCTTACCATGGGCCCAAAGTGCAACTGCCGCTTTGCGCCCTTGGGCCACACTTTCCGCCCTTGGAATCACTTTCGGCCCATGGGCAAAAAAGGTTTTTGCACCCTCCAGGTCCAAAGTACTTTTCTGCCCTAGGGTCTAAAGTAATTTACCAGGCGCAAGTGCCCACGGGTACAAAATTGTACTTTGTGCCCTTAGTAAGAAAAACATTATACGTGACTCAGACATCAACACTATACGTGACTCGGTACTTCCTCGGGCGAAAAAGCAGTTTTCTGGAACTCGTTCGAAAAGTCTCCTTTACGAACCTTGTTACGTCCCTTGCCTTCGGCTCGGGCCGCAAACCTCTCGGTTCGCAAACAGAGACATTTCAAACTCGTAGGAAAACTACTATTTTTACCAATGGGTTCTATTTCTTAACAATATTATGAATTTTAAAAATTTGTATACATAGTGTAGAGTAATGCAAACTGATTGTTGTCAATATTGAGATTGAGATTACCCTATGGATAATGCTGTGAGTTGAGGAGTAATTTAACATTACTTACACTAAAATGATCAAAGTGGCTACCATTTATTGCTTTTTGGGCTTTACGATTTATTTGAAATCCCAACATAACAGAGCGCGATTTTTTAAGCTAATTACTTTTGACAGCCCAAACGTGTTTTGAAGTTGATGGAAGGAGAGGATACTCATACAGCTCCTAATCATGAAAACTTATAGAAACAGGTCGGTCTTTGGCAATAAAATCAAGTAGGTGAATTTTTTGCCTATTTGATGCATTGTCATAAGGCATGAGCCACTCTATATAAATCAATAAAATTTTAAAATCCTCGTAAGCATTATTAGCAGATGTTTGTATGACTGTATTTAAGTCATTTTTTGATCTTGTGAGGATTAATTCATGCTTTGCACTTACAACTTCAAGATAGTCTTTAGTAAAGCCAAGTATCATGCTTAAGTATATGAAAACGTCAAAATAACCTAAATCATTAATCAGCTTGCTTGTCACTGCAATATCTAGCTAGCACGCGTTTTCTAGCATTGAACTTTTGAGTGGGATAGTGTGACTCCCATCCCTTTATTAATATTCTCATGCCAATATTTTTGCATTTATTTATTTCGTTAAGGTCAAAGCGTACTTCTTCAAACAAATAATAAATAGCACTATAAACTAACGCAGTTCGTGTAACTACAGCATTATTGGTCAATGGGAGCCTCCCACAAATATGTAGAGCACTGTGTGAAGGTAACAGGCACAAATCTTAATGCTAAATCAAAATACGAATTTCATCACTATTATAAATTACCGATGAACTGTATGGTTGATGAGCATGGATTTTATATCTTTAAAACAGCTGGAACCTTAAAATCTAGGCTTCTGAGGAATTGTTAACGCTTTGCTTGTCCATTGACAAATGCATGAGCATTTTCCCCATGTTAGCATGCTCATATATCATCTACCAATTTTCTACACATTATAAATAATACCCATACTTGACTCAGTTGTTTTATGTGAAGTCATATTGTTATAATTTCTATAATTTCTTCCCAACAATTCACCAAATTCTTATCCTGATAAACAACACGCACTTAAAGATGATATTTAGTCTTCACTGCAACAGGTAAGTAAATTATTTGTGGTGAAACTTGAATAATTTTATAGCCTGGTGGAACTGTAGGAAAAAATTCGTTAATCGTATGAACTTTATGTTGATTAATATATGCTCCAGTGGTTATTTTTTATTCAACTCAAAGTGCATTTATTTAAAGTATCGCTACAGGTTGATCTGCCTCATGAGTCATGTCTGATCTTAGTACACGTTTTGTAAAGCCCAATACTGACCCCAATGAGTTATGTGGTTGAAAATCAATTGCATGACTGCACTTGATTAAGCTGTGGAGCGTATTATTGTTTGGCCTTAAACTTATTAAGATATTTTTTAAAGTCAGTTCAGTGATGAGGTAAGTTTACATGTCTTCGATTTCATAACTATCTGTTGGTAGAGTAACTATCTCATCACCCACGTTAGGCTTATTAGTACCCTCGTGAATGTTAGGTAAAAAATTAAAAGTAAGTAGTTCTACTCATCAAAGAACATTATTTTTATGCGGTGAAAGTTTAATTGGAGGGAAATATTGTGCTTCAGAAACAGACAATGATTCAGTCAAATTTAAAGTGAATGTTTCTTCTGTGACGGTGAACAAACAAATGACAATTTGACGTATATTTATTGCTTATATAGCTTTGCGGTTGAGGTACTAAGATAAAAATCTGAGACATAGGTAACCACAGTTATATGTATTGTATTCTCTATGCACCTATGTCAGGTGGCGCCGTTGAGTGAGACAAAGTGTTCCTTAGGAAAACTCAATAATAAATTTAAAAAAAAAATATTAAGAGTGGATTGACCAAATAAATTAGTAATTTAATCGTGTATTATGTTAGTGTACAGTAATAGATTTTTTTAGTGTTGTCATGTGCACTACAAGATTGGAAAAAATAAGAACATGGGTTGTGACCGCAATAATACAGCATATATGAGTGCATATCATGCTTGCAGTTGTGTGGAGCTTGAGAAACACAGGTACTGCTAACATTTATCTATTCCTTACAACACAGTGTTTAATAAACGTTAATACTAATGACAGGTTCGGTTAACTTTTATAAATTTATGTGACGTTACCGTGGGTCACCTGTATCCTTTAAGCTTTACACAAGTGCAAGCATGTATCATGCACTTCTTTATGCTATGTTATCATAGTCATAATCAATGTTTTCATTTTTTCCAATCTTGTAGTACACATGACAACATCAAACAAAATTTAGTACTGTACACTAACATAATATACACTCAAATCACTGACTCATTTGGTCAACTCACTCTTAATAACCTTTGTTTAAATTTCTTGAAAAAATTTCTTATAAGGCTCCGTGCATTCTGGCGATCTTAGCAAGGGCCAATTTCTCTCATTTGATGGTACCACCTGATATAGGTGGATAGCGAATACTCTTTATATCTTTCGTAATTGTACCTAGCATAATCAACTTTAAGATATAAAATTAAATCTTAAGGGAGTTGAAGATTGCCAAAACTATCAAAATATGTAACATTATTCCTATGTTTTCTGTAGACAACCCAGTGAGTGCCAGGACCGTCTTTATCATTTAGATTAACAACAGCTGATTCGTTTTTAAGTGGACTACTAGATAGTATATCATTTTTCATGTACACTTCTCAAAAATGCAGGACTTTCAAAATTTGTGCATATTTTACGTTATACTGATTTGTTAGCACTCGATGGGGTAGTTTCACTCTAAACTTTTTTTTTCTAACCTATGTCCTGGTTTCAAGTGAAAGCCTTATCTTTTTATATGAGGTTTTAAAAAGAGACCTTTGATAAGCAAAATAGCTTATATTTTCCCATTATGCCTCACACTTTCTTCGCGCTGTTTTTTAGCTTGTTTGGCTGTATTAATTGCTTTATGTATACTCGCTCCATTAGCAGTAACACCTTTTGCGCTTAGACCTGCGAACACAGGGGTAACATAGGGTAAAAAATCACTTACTTTTCGAGGTATAGGTAGTGTACGATGTGTTATGCTATTTTTTCTACCACCAGCTTTATACAGCGTCTCGAGCCCCCTTTAAAGGCAAATTTACTACTTTGTGAGCGCATTTACTTTAAACCATTGACTTTTTAGCACTTTGAAATAATATTCTCAAAGTAATTTCTTTTCCAACTTTTTCTTAGTAATTATTTTTTGTCTAATTCTTGGATAAGCTCATTTCAAGTTTCGATTTTGCTTTCATTACATCAGATACAGCAAAATCAGCAGCCTTCTTACCAACATTTGCATCTTTTGCTTTCAAGTGCCACTAAGCACTTTCTGCAAGAATTTTATCTGCTACGTTTCTTGATGGAATATCTTTAGGATTCTAAGAATACGCTGTATTTTGCTGCTTACAAGCTTTATCAACAGGATAATTACCGGGATTACCACAAGTAAGTCTTTTAGACAACTTGGTTTCTGATCCACAGTATCGATAACCTGGTATTTGTAGTTATACAGGTAAACTATTAATTATTATATTAATCACTCCACGAAATTTTTTTTGGTGAATGATCATTTCTATTTATGAGCTCAATTGCAAATGCTGTTAAACTCACAAAAACACTCTACTTATAACTTAAACAATTAGTTGTACGAAAGTCATTGCGTACTTAACATGAGTTTTGTTGAGCAAAAAATAAAACTTTCCATTAAAAATTTTGACACACTTGTTAAGCAAGACAAAAAAATAAAACATTATGAAGATCTACTCTCCAACACTATGAGGGCTGTTCTTTTTGACCCTCTAAACTGTGGAAAAATTAACAGCTTACTCAGTTTAATAATACATCGTAATGGATTAAGATTTAGATTTACTTAAAATCACTGAATTAGCCAAAATTTAAGTTCTTGAAAGAGCTATTAAAACCTATTTAGGATATTCAATTTTTCCCATTTAGTAAACATGAAGTTTTAATAGCGCCAGACAAAGCACTCCCCAATTCTATAATTATTTTCGATGAAATTGCGTGTAAAAAGCAAGACAATATATAAGCATTTTCTTGTATGAGGAGACCAAAACGTCGATTATTTCTATCTATGTCAATCTTACGCAAAAGTTCCAAAACCTTTGGTTCAAGATATTGTTTATCTGTTGACAATATTTAGACAGGATGATATGAATTTTAAACATATTTATCACGATCATGTAAATACAGACATGACTTTTGCAGAATTTAAAAACTTATGAATAAAATCTTGAAAAGACGAAGAACATAGATTTGTCGTGATGAATAAGGATTGAGATGTTAGGAAGGGTAGATATAGGAAAGGGTTTGACTGTTTCACAATAAATATAACGCACACACCTTAAAATTATTTTAGTCTTGAAATACTCAGCAAACAGTCAACATGTCTGCATTTCGTCGATTAAAATAAGTTATGCAACAGATTAAAAAGTCTAGAGACGCTATGAGGAATAAACATAGATTTTTGAAAAATGAAAGATCTGATTTCGATAAAGCCATTGGTAAAAAATTTAAGCCAATCACGGATCCTCTTTGAGAAATTATTAAAGAAAGCAAGAAGAGTTTTATTTCTCAAGTATCTATACTCCTAGTTGATTAAAAGAAGTTAGGTGAACGTATGCAGAAAAAAACCACATGCTTATAAATCTCCACTGTTACTGTCATCCATTGTTTATGATAGTAACACTGATGTTTTTAGTGATGATGCTACCAGTCTAGCCAAGCATACTTTATAAACTCAAACGTCTCAAACACTTATGAGTCATAGCACTAATGACGTGAATGCTTCTTTGGATAGGACTTCAAGAGGCTACGCCACAGTAGTTGAGTATGATGATACCAAATATGATTTATCTCATGATATTAAGTTGTATCTTCAAATATTGGATCCAAGTGAATTGCACCAGTTAGATCAAATTTATAGTGTACGAAAAGAGGATGAAGTTTATATGCTAAGTAATTCATAAATAAGTTTTTTTAAGTTTTTAAAATAATCAAATTTAAATAAATGGTAAAAAATATCTTATAACTGTTGGATTAATGGAACTGCTTATTAAAAGTCATTTTGATAAAAATCTTATCACAAATGAGGATTTAATAAATTATCATCTTGTTTTGGAAACTTCAAGCGTAAATAGAAAAAATAAAAAACAAAAATTCAAGTGTATGAAATCAGAATAGTATAAAATTTAATAAAGTAATTGGACCCATAATTGATGATGTTGTTGCAAAAACTAGTGCGTGCATTACCACAACTAAAAATTGCACGCTTAAATATGCAGACAGACTACGTATCGGAATGATCTCAATGAGCTTGTTAAACGCCTTTGACTGTGAATTGCTGAGAGATTAGCTGGTAACCCCAGCCACAAAACTGAGATTTATTCGATTATCGATAGGTCGAGAGAAGGTGATATTATATATTAAGCTGATAATCAATCTTGACTTCAATATCAGCATAAGCGTTGACGTATTCGGACGTAAATTGTATTCTAGTTTCCCATTGTTTTACTAAAAGTTGCATTATGAAACAGTTTGAAAAAAATATTTTGAAACTCATTTCTAGACTGTTTTCTCTGATTACTATTTAGGTTAACATATTCCTTGAGCCATGCATTCTGCCAAAATTTCAAAACACGATGAAATTTTTGTGACTCGTAATTCATGGTCTGCGGCTTGCTCAAGATCTTTATATTCCAATACACAAGTTTTCTTAGGATACAATGTTGTCGTTCATTTCGTCTGTTTTGATCCTGAAGCTGCAGTATGATCTGAACAAAATGGTTATTTTTTATGAAAATTATGAAGCTCTTTTGGGTACTCCCAATCAACATCTGAAATATAACCGTAAGTTCTTTCACTGCCACCTTTTTGTAAATCTTCAGGCTATTCTTGAATATTTTTAACCCCCTTAAATCCCCCATAAGGCATTGATTAAGTAATTGCCCAACCATATAAATTATTTATATCAAAATAAACTATATACTTTTCGGCTTTATCTTTTTGATAATTTCCCATGTACTGATTATTGGCCTTAGCATATCTGTTACAGCATTTACTGATTTTACCTCTAATTCCCTTTTCAATGAATAAGAAAATATCAATGTTGGTAATAAGTTCTAGTGATATCTAAAAAACTGATTAATACTTACTAACTTGTACGTATTATTTATTAGTACGTATTATTATTTATTAGTAATTTTTAATATTAGTTGTACTTAAGTATGCAACAACTTACGTTTGTTTTTTTAACATAGCATTCCAAGTAAATACCGGTGTGATAAAATAGTGCACTGGATCTTATTTAAATATTTTTAAGCAATTATTTTGACAGTTTTTTAAAATTTCTGTCAATAAAAGCATATCAGTTTTGAGAAATAAGTCTGAGTATTCTCCCAGGTTTTGAATATCAAAGGTTTTCCGTGCAGTTTTAGTATGTACATCATCTGCATTACTTATATAAGTGTCATATAAACTACTGTAAAAATTATTTTGAGAAGGGAGCGTAGCTTCTCTTAGTTTTTTATACGACGACCCATGATCGTATGAAAGTATACTCTTTTTTTTGAGCATGTTAATCTGGTCTGAAGAGTAAGCATTATCTAGACTGAAAACATACTTTAAAATGTTATTCTCTCCTATGCAGGATGCTGATTTATCTAGAGATGATGGTAAAAATCGAAACGAATCAATGAAGCGTAAGGTAATGCTCGTCCTTCTAACATAATTTGTAAAAGAAATATACTTTTCTTTCGTTTGGGGAATGACTTGTACTCGTTCAGGAAAACAAGTAACAAGCTTTTGTACAAATAAATGTGCATTATAATTACTTAGATTATGAAAAACTATGGGTATTGATCGAGAGTCTTAGTACTTGACATTGCATTCATTATGTGCAGGTCTCCGATATCTAAATGATAAAAATTAGATTTTAATTTTAAGAAATAAACGTCTTAAAGAAAGTAAATGTATTATACTTACTTTTTAGTATCATATTTTCCAGTTAAATTATAATAGTCGTGAGTTTTATTATTATTCGCAATTGCTTTTTTACATATATGACACCTGTCCGCATCGAAAAAATCAAACCTATCACCTTCCTAATCAGTAAAAGATCTCATTGGTACATGTATTATTATACATATATGCTTTGTAGCTCTAAGGCAAGATCATGCATTTTTTTTACAAACCTAGTAGCCGAAACTTTGTCACTTTCATTGTCTTGTCTATAAAACATGTATTGTGATTCAGCGTTATCAAAATTGCACTTTACGTAAAATCCCACACTTAGAGTTTATGATGCTGTATGGCTCTCCCCTCGTCATGTATGGGTTGTCATATGCATTCAAAGTCTGCATAGACAATGAATGTTGTTGGATTCATATTATTATAATTTTTGAATATTAAATATGATTTTTTGTTTGTTTTTCTTCTTCTCCTTCGTATTCTTCATCTTTCTCGTATTCTTTATCTTTCATGGGATCATCAATATATTTTTCAACACCCACTTGGTTTTTTAACTATATTTTTTTTTTTAATTTTTCCATTACTATTTTGTATTTTGAACATTTTTACAAGCTCTTTTTTTTTTAACGATATTAGGTGGAAGTTCAATGTAAGAGCTTCTATTTATTGCACAATACTTATTAATATTCACTATTAAATTTAAAATGAAGCGCAGAGTCCTTCCAGAGTCTCTCTGCTGAAACTTCTGAACGTCCGTGCAAATAGAATTCCATAAATTTATTTTAAATCATTGATGCAAATTTATTGTATGGAAAATGCACTCTGATTAGGTATTAAAATATTTCACTTTAATTGTCTCTACATCGTTCTTAACTATAGCGATCGCAGCTAAAAGGGTAGTATTTTCAGAGTATGCTGTTGATTCAGAAGTTCTTGCATTTTTAAAACAAATTTTTTTTCTGTAGATTTCAAGAATGTCATAACATCCAAGTGCTTACTATTATCAATTACAGCGGTCCGTATACGCGTTTTAAAGACACTATTTATTTCTTTCCACGTGACACTCTCCACATCTCCTTTAGCAGATGTTGTAGCAATTCTTAATCCTTGCACTTCTAATTTATTATGAAATGTTGCTAAAAAGTTAATTCTAGAAATTTAACATTTAATAACTTCTTTTTAATGAGTGATGATAACTTTACGGATTTCTTGTAGTCTGAAATACGTTTAAGCTCTGTTTCACAATTATCAATCAGATCTTGAATACTAGTAATGTTATCATCATTTAACAAACGTCGATGTTCTAGTCGTACTATATCACAAAAAATGACGTAACGTTCTATAGCATCGGCATTCGCAATATTCACGGAAAGTTGGTCCACAATACTGATTGTGAGTGATAATTTACTCGACTCGTAGCATGCTCCACTTTAACTTTTATTTATAGCACTCAATCTATGGAATTCTATAAGAAGGAGACAGCTAGCAGTTATATAGCAAAACGACCGTGGAATGTGTACAAAAAATTGTGTATTTATATTGGTGTGGAAAAGACTCTCCATCGATAGTGTTAACTGTACATATTTCCCTAAGGTGCACTCCAGCAACGTATACAATAGATATTTTTCTCAAATCTGCCTGAATCCTCCTGAATCGTGGGTGCGCCACATCTCTTCTTGTATAATTAAAGCGTTGCAGATGTTAAATTAAGATAATATATGCTCACATGATATTCTTATATTTCCCATTTAAATGCTTACAGGACCAGGTATAATGGGATTCAAAGTAAGGTAGTGATTTTCTATGAAAGCTATTTGGAAAAAAAGCGAGTTTTCAGTGACATATACAGTAATATCACTAATTTATGTTATGTTCTTAGGGCCCACTGTACCAACATCCGTCACCATGGTCTTAATCATGTCTAAACCACGTGCACATCCAATTTTTTCCACTTTTTATTACTTGGCGAAAGAGTCCTGTAAAATGTTTGAAAATATCTTCTACGTAAAATTAATAGCACCTCAGAATTATTTTAGAAGTATTCTAAATTTTACAAAATTCTTATTAGAAAATCCTTATAAAAACTTCCCTTCCCATGTTGCCCCTCCTCTTAGTGACTTGACACTACTGCTTTGAGGTGTACTCAAGCGAACTACTAACGGTGAAAAATTCATTCATCGACAGTTCTTCAAGATTTGGAAGTCATATTCTAGCAGTATAGAGAATTAAAGTTATTTCAACGAGGCATCTGCGCTGTTACACTCACTATTAGATGGGTTCTTACATCATTTAATGCACTCACAACCAGGACTTAATTTACAGGATACTCATAATGTTATTTCACCTTATATCTCTGATAAGTTTTTATTTTATGTTTGTGTGTGACGCCAAAATATTGGAGTGTTTGAGTAAATATTTTTTTATTGTTACAGAGCCTTAACCTGTAGTGGGATGCAGTTTTTGGAACGTGCCAGATGTCGTTCCACCCACTATCTATGATAAGTTTTTATATGTGCAAGATGGCAAATTAAAAAGTTTTCTTATTTGTTTTTTTAATTTGTTTTTTTATGTTTCAGAGCTACTTGACTTAACACTGTAAAATGCAGTACCTACGACGGTCAACAACGTTGAGAGGTTCCTATCTCCCTCACCATCTCCAAGCAACAGTGGCCTGTTGTGGTAAATGCCACGATCACTAGCTCAATCAGATAAAAAAGCTGTTTATAGACCACGACCATCAACACCGTCACCAGCATTTCCGACTCTCTCCTTCACGGAGAGATTACAAGTCCAGTGGCTAGTAACCTCTCTGCAAGAGTCTATAACAATACTTTTGGTGGATTTGACTGAGTCATCTTCATCATCACTAGAGATCAATGAAGAGGTTAAATAAAGTGTGAGGAGAAATCGTAAAATATGTAGGAAAAAATTAGTCCAGGTTCGTTGGAAATTGTACTATAAAAATACGTAAAAGATAATACATATTAAATTTGTAAAATGAGTTTTGACAAATAATTTACTTGCATATATTTAAAGTATAGTTATGGTTAATAAATGTTATGAACTAATACCTTAGGTTCTTATTTAAATGACTTATACGCAATTTTTCCTTACTACTTGCTTATGAGAATTAAAAATTATAAAAAGAAATAAAATTAATTTATAAATAAAAATAAAAAAATTAGAATTTAATGTCTTCAATGTATCAATATGATTAACCATTCCATACTAATGAGATGGTTAACCAAACAAGCTATTGAGGACTTGCATATTACAGAGCACGAATGAGATCTACGCTCCGCAACAGTGGCATATGCATGTGCAAATTTTTTGAACGTAAAGCTATGTTGCTGTCTGTCTAATACTTTAAGATTACGAATATACTAATCCAACCTTGTGTGGGAGCTCGTGCACTTGTGCATGTGTACGCTCGGATGTGGTGCACACGTACGCTTGCACGTGGTGCACGCGTAAGCTTGCTTGTGTAGCACGCGTACACTCGCGCGTGTGCATGAGAGGTTGAACATATACACATATATACGTACACATACATTATACGCTTGAGCCCTTGTCTAATAGCAAGAGAAAGAAAGAGACAGCACTCTGCAGAGCAAGATATGCATATATAAATATATAACGTATGGGCCTCATCTTACAGCACAAAGCTCCACCACTGACGCAGAATTGCACTATCACCACTACCATGCAGGGAGTGTGTGCGTGAGAGAGAGAGAGAGAGAGAGAGATAATGCATGGGCCCTGGTCTGATAGCGCAAGGAGAAAGAGAGAGCACTCCGGAAACAATATATGTATAAATAACGCTTGAACTTCGTTTAGTAGCTCATTTTATAGTACCCTCTTTCTCTGGCACAGTATCGCAATATCGCTACCACTACCCTAAGGGCAGGCGAAGGGGGGCGCAGAACCGTCATAGGTTATGTACTTAACTCTACTACCATGTAGTAAAATCTTATGGATAGATGAGGGCATTTTATACTAGGGGTACAATGTGACAAAACGGTTAATCGTGTGTGAAGCACAATCCTTGAACTTTTCTTACTCAACCCTTTTATTGCAGATTAATAATTTCATAACGGTATGAGTTCTTCGTATCAAAGTTTTATCTGTACTAATAATTATACTTGAGTAATAATTATACAACTTTTTGGACAGTTCAGAGTTTTCCTGAACAAAATGAAATTAGATTGGTATGCAATATTGAACTGAACATGGTACATAATTTTTCCAGATAATTTTAGTACCAGTTTTTAATTGCAATGGAACCATGGAAACCGTAAACACAGATTTATCTGAGTTGGTTGCGTTATTCATATTGATACTTTCTATTTTACAATTATATACATACTATCTTCAGAACTACTTTGAGAAATAGCTACATTTTTACGCACACCCACCTTAGTACTCGAATTCTCTGTATTTGTACCCAAACCCCACTTTTGACTCGTAGTTTGCTGTGCTAAAGCTCTGTCTATACCCCACTTTCCAACAAATACTAAGCTTTCTTCTAGTGCTGGTCAAAGCTTATCATTATTTACAGTCATCAAGATATGTTGAATAATGCGTTCCAATAGACAAATGGAGTTGACCATTGTCTCGTACTTGGTAATTGTAATATTCTCTAGGTATCAAATATTCTTTGCCTCTACAACTTTTAAATAGTTAATATAAGGGTTATTGCCCCAATGTTTATTGTTAACCCTCAATTTTGTACATTTCTTTCTCGTCAATCGCAAGTCTATACATATTCTTACTATATCGTTGATGTACGGTTTACTAATAATGAGATCACTGTTTTGTCCATCTGTTATTGCTGATTATTATGACAAAATGTCATTAGATTATGAGCTGATTATCATCTAGTGGTTATAAAATAAAAAGTTAAATAAAATTTCATAACAATATATATAGGGCATCACACGAAAGTGTGACTGTTTTAATATACGTTCTATTTGTTGTTTTTGTAAGGCATATTTGAAAACTAAAAAATCAATTTTGAGGTTAAATATGCCACTTGATAATTTCAGAGAATTTTTTAACTGATTTAATTAAGTAAATATACATACCTCAGTATTCCATCAAAGTAGGTCAAGAATTTCCCAATACATTCAGAATTAAGATAAATGTTGAATTATTTAAGGCTATGTTGGCCCTACTATCTGCAGGTCCTCTTTACTTTAAAGCGAGAGGCTCGTACGTATATATTACTTGTAATCTCATGTCAACAATCAAAGAAATTCTTATTCATTTTAAAGCGAACCATAATTCTTGTTATACCGATTTAAAAATTTTTTTGAGGTTATGTTGCATTGAATTAAAAAAGTTAGTTCAACGTAAGCTACAAATGCATTCGAGTATTAACCACGAGGTAGTGTGAAAATGACAATAAGAAATGAACAAACTAGATAAGAGAAGTAACAATAATTACAAAACCAGAGGGTAGTAGGTTCTTAAGAACCAAGGTATTAAGTTAAACTTCTACGGAATCATATGACAGAAAAATTTATTCATAAATGTAAATATGCCTTCTATAAACGACATTCTGTACGAAGGTAGTGGGACTATCGTTCAAATTAGTATCCCTACGATAATTGGGTGTAATTTCAGTTAATATTTTATTTTTTGATCAACAAACAGTTATAAAAAACATTATACGACACAATACAACGTAAGCAATATGTAGACTGGCCAGTAGAGTATGCACTTTCATCGAATCGTCCGATAATTTCAACAGAACTTTCTATCCCCTACGCTGATTACATTTCAAACGTTACGCTTACATCTGTCACATACGCTCACGCACTTATTCTTAGTCAATCTTTAATACCCAAAATGTAATTGTATCTAAAAGTTCCAAGTTAACTATCTTGTAGTATCGCTTTCTTTAATAGAGTAGTATTAAATGCCAGTGAAGGTCCCTTCAAAACGATCATCGCACTTTCTTTTTTTTTTTTGAGGAGTATTATTTTAATATTAAATGTATGTTCAATATAGAATGAAGAATACCAAAAAAAATTCGCAGACCGTCCAACAATATCCTTTTTTCATGTGTTTAATTTTAATAAATCACACATTTAACATGTAAGATTACAAAAGAATCATGTATAAATTAGTTCATTTGATCTGTAGAAATCTTTTTATTTTATTCGTATAAAAGATTACTTTTAGGTAAACCTATTTAATTTTAAAATGTTTTTTCAAGTTGGTTTTTAATTAAATTTTAAAAGAAGGGATCGAGTATGCATAGAAGCGTGTACGTAAGTTCATTTAAATGAAAAAGACAATTGCCAGCGTTACTGCATATATTAGCGATTCTAACCTCTCCAAACGTTTTCCCCACTAACTGTGATAAATGTCCTTAAGCCAAAAATGGAAAAACTATGAAAGAGTAAAATGTAAAAAAACCATTTATCTATTCATAGAAAATTAAAAAAAAATCGAAAAAGTTTTAAAGTTTGAAAAAAAATTATAAAATTATACAACGATTATTTATTTATTGTAGAAGTAAGGAATAAATGATAAATTAATAAGTATTAATTGACACATAGAAAGAAGCCCTGCTAAATTATACTTATTTCTAAGTTAAAAAAATCAGTTAACAAAAATTATTAGTTTAGCAAATAAATAACTAATTTATGACTTTAATTAATAACAGAGCCAAATTAATTAATAAGCAGTAAATAAATATTTCCCTTTAAAATAAGTCAGAAACCATATCATAACAAGAAGTAATTGAGTTCTCAATATCGGGACCGCTCATAGAAGAGTCAGTAAGGGACTTGGTTTGGTTGCCGCTGATCGGAGGTTCAAATTTTAAATCCAACTGGAAAGCGTTTTTTTTTTATTTTTTTTTTTTTAGAATAGTTTAAAGAAAAAAAGTAAAATTCTAAAAAGTTCAATACGTTTGCTGTGTTGTGCTTCAGTTTCAAGGTGTGGCGTCATGTAGTGTGGAGAGGAAGCAGCGCAGGGTGGTACGGCGTGGCAATAGATGTAGGATGCAGGGGGAGTAACTTGCAAAATCCACTTCTGTCACACATGTTCTTAAGATCAACAATCTGAAATCGTTCATTTATCCTCACGCATAATGCGCCAATAGAAATATAACTTCCATAATAATTTATCCTAAAATTACTCAAAGTCTTATTAATTAACTTATTTGATTAAAAGTTTTATTAAAAAAAGTGTCAAATATTCTTTTGTAAGAACCTTACATAGGTGTGATTTAGCATTTTTTAAGTTCTAATCAATGGTCAATAGCAACATTATTATACATACATAATTTCTCATTACGTATTTAAAAGGCAGTATTAAGGTTCCAAAAAGAACTAACTTACAGTCACAGAAATAAGTGCTGACGCGCGTAGAGATCAGGAAAATAAGACCCCCTATGTAAACATATATTTACATTATAGAATTATTTAGCTGCCACTCTCACCACTACCACCAACATGTACAAAAATCGGCAATTTTCGGGGGTGGAGGGAATTGAAATACAGGAGGGACATATATATACTAAAATTATTTTGCCTTCTAAGCTTTCACACATATATCAATGAGGTCAAATTCAATCATATTTTCTTATACGCACTTATTTAACTGAGGCACTATTGCTTTTACAGCTTCTGTCATGTAAAAGCCTACCTATGCAGTCCTCTTATGCAACCGCATTTTTGTAAACATTTTTTAGGTTGATTAAAGTCAACTGAAAAGTGTTTTGTCTCTCTATATAACTAAAAAAGCATCATCCCTGTGCTAACTCTGCTTGCTAATCCATCTATATGCAACAGTTGATTAGTTCTCATAAGAACCCTAATAATGTCTTTTTAAGTCATTATAAAGTCTTTTTCGCAGTCTTCAAGAACCCTTTACATGCCCTCATAAAACAGTTATTCATTACTTATGGAGTTACTCTTTCATTTTATTTTAGTAATTTTAGTTACTCTTTACAAGTAGTTTGTTAACAACTGCTCAAAATTAATGTATCGTTATTAATGCACGTAATGCTGTATCACACCCGTTTAAGGTCCTTATTAAGAAGTATTTTGCACCACTTATTACTATACTACCATATTATATGAATATATTAATAAATAAAAATTTGAACAATTTGAATTAAAAATTTTTTTTTAGTAAAAAAACTTTTTCAATCATATTTTTTCTATTTTTTAATATCTTTCTGATACTAACATTCAGTCAACGCCTGAAATCAATAAACAAGACAATGCATAACTAACTTCTTACTATAGACCGCTAAAGTAAAAAAAAATGACTAACTTAACCTTGTCATTTAGAATTATACATTTATTTGTTTTTTACTGCAGTTTACTTGCAGTAAATGATACAAAACCAAACTAATTATTAAAAAATCAAATTAACGATGGAAAGTTATTGTTGTTTGGTCAAGTATTGATGTATTTTATTAAAAATCTGCGACATCAGGGCTGCCATCGCGGAATAAAAGAGAGAGGTAAAATCATAGTATTCTTTGATTTATTAACTGCCTATTGTCTCTAGAAAATACCTCTCCCTTCCTTGCAGCATCTAATCTACAGCCCTGTTTGCCCGGATTCTAGCGAAGCTCGATTTCTCGCCTTGAGGAAGTCAAATAGCCAACGTTGATTGAGTAGCCTTATAAAACTTATAAGCTCTAGCTGAAGTCTCCCTCTCATTTTGTTTTGTCAATTTAGCTGAAAGTTGCGACCGATTGTATTTCGCTGCCCTCAGCAGGCTCCCTTGGAATTGTCAGGTATTTTTGTATCGCTTGTAATAGTTGTTGTTTCTATTGAAAGGTGTTATAAGCTTAATTGCTATTCAATCATTATAAGCCAAGTTATTTCAAGTGTGTATAGTTAAATCTGCTATACATTAAATTATGTTCTGCTCTCTGTAAATATAATAAAAGGCTGTTTTTGTTAGTAAATTTGTTACATGCTTTCACTGCTGACTTATTGAACTAGAAATAACAAATCCAATTTTGCTACTAGTGCTACGTCTCAATGACTTTTTTTTCAATATACATTGGTCGAGATGCCATGAAGGTTTTTGGTAGCAGAGCGTTTGAGTGTGATATTGGTTTGATCGACTGATGTCGTTTATGGAGCCTTTGTCCGTTCGTTATAAAATTTAATTTGACTATTACTTTCGTCAGGTAATATTTGACTAGGAGAGTTTGCTGGAATTTTTCATTGTTGTCATCGCAAGTTACTGTCGCGCGGCCTAGACAAGGCCGCTCCTACTATTTGGCTCAGAGCACGGTTTCAGGCGTTCTTTAGCCGCATTCCCATCAAGCTTGGAGATGGGCGGAGTCAAGCGCCTCTTCTTTGGCTTTTTTTTTCGGCAGCTACACGGCTAGGCGGGAGATGAAAGGAGGGCTTACGCAGCAACTACAAGGCAGGTGAATAATACAACAATTGCTCTTTCTCTCTCTCTCTATGTCAGTTGACTTTTAATTCAAAACTTGAAGTATAATCATCAGATTTTCTTCAAATATTGTTGTATTGCGTTCTTCTTTTTTTTTCTGGACGATAATTTATGACTTCAATTGAACGACTATGGCCGAAAAGTTATATAGCGATTAAGTTGCTTTTGGAAATAAAATAATTTATGTCTTCTTTAATTTTAGAAAAAAGGGAAGAGCGAAAATGACCATGGGGCAAGTGCAAGCGCGTGTTACACAGCTCAATAATAATATTGCTAAATTTAAAAAATTAGACGAGTGAATTCTAGCAAAACAGGAAATTCTCGAGACACATGATTATTATAAAAATCAAGTACAAAAAATGGTGCTCAATGCGTATACTGATTTACTTGGAGACTTTAATGATTTTTTGATTGAGTTGGAACAAGAAAGATCAGGCACATTCCCAATTGTTAATCAGAATTCGAATCTCGTGGACAGAGTAAGTTTTTCCAGTGTATCACTTCCAAGCTTTTCAGGTAAACATGATGACTCTAACTTCGATGTCGTGTGGGAAAAGTTAACGCGTTGGTTTGATAATATGCAGATACGCCTGTACAATCATCTCGAAAGTCTTATAATGTTGCCAGCGGTTCGAGCGGAAAATTTGCAGGATTTAATTCAGGTGCTGGACAAAACAGAGAAATCTGTTCATGCCTTGAAAGATCTGGACTGTCGGGTAAAACAATACGACAATTGGATAATACATTGCGTAGTCCGAAAATTAGACCCTTTGAGTCGAGAAGGTTGGGAAATCTCTCACGAGAGCAAGTCTACTAGCCCGACTTACACAGAGTTAGTTAATTTTATTGAGCAGCGCACCCAATCTTTGCAGCAAGCTCATGTAACATCTGATTGCAGTTCTGCTCGAGGCGAGGGGAAAGACGCAAAGACCGCAAGAAATAATAATAATAATAAACAGGTATCGGCAAATACGTCGTCGGAAGTGAACGGAAAGTCCAAATTCGAAAATAAATATAAAAAGAAAGTTTTATCAACTTGTATTTTGTGCTAAGAAAACCATTTGTTATATAACTGCCCTCAGTTTTAACGCATGTCTCAGTCGGAGCGTTTTAATCACTGCAAGAGAGCCAGAATGTGTCTACATTTTCTGCAAGACTCGCATTTTTTGAGCAAATGCCCTTCGGATGAAAAATGTTTTGAATGTGGCGCGAGACACAACACTTAACTTAAATCAGATAGTGTGCACTTGGTAGTGACAGGTTCGACTGGTAATCCACGACCACGCGCGGTTGACTAGGAGTCTGGTTCGGGAGGCTTGTTGGCGTCTATCTCGGCTAATGCTGCTTTTGTCAACGGCTCAGTGTTACTGGCAACGGCTCGCGTTGTACTCGTCTTGGAGCACGGGAGCACGGTCGAAGTCGGTGCTCTCATCAATCCCAGGGCCCAGAGGAGCTCTGCCTCAGAGGCCGTTTTAGCGGATCTTGGAGTGTGAAAGCGTCAATCATCATGTTTGATCGTTGAATTCGGAGAAACCTATTCACGGGCAGTGGGTGAGGCTACTATCGCGATCCGTCCATTGAGGAGCAGGGCTTTATTGAGTATTGTCGTGCTGGTTATGAAAAGGCTCACTCACTATAGTCCTGGTGCATGTGTCACTCTATCCGAGTGGTCATACATCAAGGGCCTTGTTTTGGTGGATACTTATTTCAATAGACAAAAAAAAACAATTGTATAATTGGAGCTGACGTATATTTGTCAATAATGTTGACTGGTCTGATAAAGGACCCGTGTGGCCCACCACTCACGCAGAACACAATCTTTGGCTGGATTCTGACGGGTGCGTCTTCGGTGTCGGATGGTGCTCCTAAGCCGATGGTGCGCGTTCTGAAGAACATTAATTAAGAGCACTAGTGCGTCTGTCGAGCCTGATGTCTCACAATTGTTGTCAAAGTTTTGGGAGATAGAGGAGGTTGCTTCATCTAAGCCTTTATCTTCTGAAGACCAGCACTGTGAAGATTTGTTTTCGTCAACTCACATTAAAAATGCTGGAGGCAGATATGTAGTTCAATTGCCTTTTTTGAGAAAGCCAGTTTCCTTGAACTTTTGGGACATTGCGAGGTGCACACAAGCAAGGATGGCTTAGTTAGAGTTGTGACCCTAAGAATGGCTAAGTCGGTGTTTGTGCATCCCATCATCGAATCACTCAGATTGCTGATCGAAACTGAGGCTGAGAAGTAACCAGAAGAATCTAGCCTCGGAAGAGAGTTGGTAGTGAAATGTTTAAGACATTAAGTGACGTTATGGACTGTAATATACGGTGCTTTTTAAAGTGATTTACAAGGACTGTATTTTAGTCTTAAGTACTTTATAATGTAGTGAGATGTTATCTATTAGTTTGTTGCTTCAAATTGAAAAAAAATTGTTGTCTTTGCGGTAATGGAAGCATAGTAAACCTCTATTTATACGGCTCAGAACTTTTAGTAAAAAACTTTGGTATCAAAAAAAAAAAAAAAAGTTATGTTTAACTTTAACTGTTTACACCATTAATGATATTTTTTGGACTTATTGTCATAACGCGTGTCGACGACTTTATTAAGACTTTAATTCATTTTAGTTTTGCTGCCTGGCAGCCAGCAAGGCGGGCAGTACGTTCGGTCAAGTATTAATGTTTTTCAGTAAAAATCAGGGCTGCCATGGCGGAATGAAGGAGAGAAGTAAAATCATAGTATTATTTGATTTATTAACTGCCAATTGTCTCTAGAAAATACCTCTTCCATCTTTGCAGCACCTAATTAATAGCCCTGCTGGCTTGGCTTCTAGCGAAGCTCGCTCTCTAGCCTTTGAAACGTCGAATCGCCAACGTTGATTGAGTAGCCTCATAAAACTTATAAGCTCCAGCTGAAGTCTCCCTCTCATTTTGTTTTGTCAATTTAGCTGAAAGTTGCGACCGATAGTACTTCGCTGCCCTCAGCAGGCTCCCTTGGAATTGTCAGGTATTTTTGTATCGTTTGTAATAGTCATTATTTTTGTTAAAAGGTGTCATAAACTCAATTGCTATTCAATTATTACAAGCCAAGTTATTTCAAGTGTATGTATTTAAATCTGCGATACATTAAATTATATTCTGCTCTCTGTAAATATCGTTAATAGCCTTTTTTGTGAATAAATTTGTTACAATTAATTTAGTTGCTTCCACTGCTGATTTATTGTACTAGAAATAACAAATCCAATTTTGCTTCTAGTGCTACGTCTCAATATTTTTTTTTTTTTAATATAAATTGGTCGGGATGCCACAAACAACTATTATGAAGTAAAAGCTGCTTAAGGTGGCTCATCACATTTTTGAAAGTCGAGCCATTGCACCCAAATTGAAATTTATGTTAAAATATGACTAAACGGATGTACAGTTAAAATTTTAGGGCATGTTGCCGGCCAAAATCTAAAAATAATCATATTGAAAGTTTGAAATTTTAGCATTGGTCTTATGGAGCAGTCTGATTTTTTCACCGAAAGTGTTAGATTTCGTAGGCTAAAAGTCGGGCCGCAGTCTCCAGAAACTGAGAGCGAGTAGTTTAAATAATCCTCTTTCTAACAAAATCGCGAAAGTCCAAGATTACCGGTAAAAACAAAAAGATATAAAGTCTTGAAAGTTCTAACCGCAGGATAACCTCAATTTTAATTCTTGGCGCTAGCCCGGGAGATTCAAATGTCATATATAAGAATGTGGGCAAAAAAATTGTAAAAATATTGTTTACATCTAAAACTGGAATGTCATGCTCGGTTTTGAACGCATATTATTACAAAAACTTTGTGTAAAAATATTAAATAACAATAATTTGAATAAATAGGTTGAATAAAAAATAGTTGAATATAAAACTTTTATATTAATTGTTCATTTGATGACAACATAGCAAGAACGCCATAAATAATATAAATTCCAATCAAATAAAATATCCTTTACTTTTCATTACAAACAAATATTTGGCTTATTTTGTCTAATACTTTTGTGTTAGTAGTCACCCGTGGCTTTTCTCCAACCATCAGCGACGATTTTCTTCACGAACTGACCTCGCTTTTTTCCTCTCGTTCGCCTGATATTGTAATTAGCATTAATTTTTTACAAGCAATTATTTAATATTTACTGGTAAAAAAATACACACAAAACAAGTATAAGAAAGTTGACAGGTGCTGGAGCTGAGGCACACGCGCGAGTTCGTCTGCTTGGATAGGGACGTACGCAGCTTTTTCGATACCCTATGAATAGTAACTTTTTCCAATTACGGAATTTTTTTGCATTTTTTTGCTCATAAATCATGAATAAGACATGGCACAAACCACTAACTGTCTTTTTATTGGTTTATATTCAGTAAATTTATAATTTATAGAAAAGCCCCCCCGGTGCCCCTGCTTGATACGGCACCATCGTGATGTATGATATATGATATATATGATTATTCTTCAAGAGATTCATATTTCACCTTCGTAACTACATTTATTTTAGATTTGTCTTGACACTTATGAACTGCTTTATGATAAGAACATGCAGAAATAAAAAAAAAAAAAAAAAAATATAGAACTTATACAACTGAAACATTTGAAAGCGCATTGATAAGGATAATTTGTATTATATATTCCTGTATTATACAGTTAATTGTGTGGATTATTCCACATAACCGTCCAACCAACCCACCACGGACCCCTACAGACCTCTTACAGGTCCCCTACATAATATAGTAATATTTTCTTGGCTTCTTAATTTTTTTCATCCGTATAACTTTATAGTAAAACACCTTTAAAACCCTCCCCTGACCCTTCACACAGTTTATTTAGTCCCACTACTGACCCCACACTGATCCCTGCACAATTTTTATTGTCCCGACACTGATCACCCACCTATATATGTACCCATCACTTGTGTGTCAGCATAAAGAAATGATTCTTACAACGTTGACATTCCTTCATTTGACTGTTTCAAAGGGTTCCAATAAAAGAGGCAGTAGAAAATCAGAAATAAGTAGCCTTGGTCTTGTACAATCAGTTTTTGCAGATCTTAATTTCTTCTAGCTATCGAAAAACAATAAAATCAGTGCCACCAGAAGTGCTCTTTAGGTAAACCTTTAATTTAAGTACATAATATTCAGAACACAATGTTATTAAATAACTTTATTTATTTGTCACTTAAAGTTTAGTTGAACGTGTTATGAAGTGATAAATTTTTGCATCTATTTTTTCACACTGCCGAGAAAGCAAATAGATGGTAATCATTCTTTGTGATAATTTTTATTTGTATAATAATGACTATGTTTTATGTTTATTTAAATTAATGTTATTAGCAATAGTTATGGCTACTTAGGTCAAAAGATATATAAATATACTAGTATCTTTCTAATGTAAAGAATATTTTTGTTTATGATTAAGGATAAAACTCTAAGTACATTGAACATTTTTTTATTATATTAGAACATAACAATGTTTAGTTCATAACTCGTTATATATATTAATGTGGCATGCTGAAAGGACATGTATGTATAAAAACCATTTGTTATTTTTCAATAGTAGAAACCTCAAAAATGGTGATGAGTATTGTATTAAATAAAAATTAAGAGTACAAACAAATAGTGCTACGCTAATATCCATAAATTTATCTTCCTAATGATTTAAATATTTTGAAAACTGTCCAATAATTAGGTTTAAATAAAAGTTATTCTCAATTACTTATCGCTGATTTTTACGAAGTCTATACTTAAAAAATTTTGTAAGTTTTAAGAAATTTATTAAATATCAAAATCTGTTGAAAGGAGTATATGGCCTGTTACGAAACGAGCAAAACATGCATTAATATTGTGTAAAAAAAGTTTGATTAGTTGTGTAATATGTCTTTCATTTTGTAATAAGTACTATGAAATATTTTTTTTTAAAGTTATTTTTAAATTACTTGTTAGCATTACAACTATTATATTGCCTTCTCTTGATAATTATCTGTTCGTTTATTTATTTTCTAATTTATGTAGAAAATCTTCCCTTCAAAAAACTATTAATAAATCAATTTTGAATGTCTTGTTAAGAGCAGTTGGTGCAATACAAACCCAGCTTTTAGCAACTGCACCACCTTGATTTACAACCTTCCTAGCAGTTTCAACTTATTTGGTACAATGTCATCAGGTATGATGGGAGAATCAGATGATATGAGAGAGAAGCTGGAACCTCTGAGTTTAGTGTCTTGGATTGTAAAATAAAGCGTCCGAAATTTTTATGGAAAAAAAAAATTATTTCTGCTCCCATTGATCGTAGGGCATTTGGTTTTTCTGGTAAATTTAAAGAAAAGTTCTGCTAATTCAATAATAAATGTTTTGAAAAAATTTTATTTGTATGCATTCAGTTATTTTATGTTACAACCTAGTTCTAATCGCAGCTCAATTTTTAAGATCCTAGTTGCAAAAATCAGTTAGCATTAAAAAAAGACTAGGAGTAAAACTCTTATTGAGAGAATGAGCCGTGATATAACACTTTATGACCTACTAAGAAGGTTATGATTAAGTTGCAAAATGGATCTTTTTTAATGAAAAAATGGATTTTTGCAAAAAAGGTACAAGGAAAAAATTTATTAAAAAAACCACTCATATGGTTGTGACACACTAAGGTCTACAGCGTATAAAAATTGAAAATGTTTAAGTATAAGGATGTTTGTTCAAAACTTTATTTAGAAAACATTGATTTTTAGCTGTTTTTTGTATTTTGTTAAAAAAAAAAAAAAACCTATTTCAACTTAACTGGTCTCATTTTGTAATTTTTTTTTATATCTTGATATCTGCCATTTCTTTTTAAAACATTTTTTTTTTAATAGTCAAGAAAGAATTGTAATTGCAATATACTACGTTTTCGCCATTTAATCGGTAAAAAAAAAAAAAACATTTAACAGTAAAAATATCTTGGTTGGCACTTTTTCTTTGAAACACTCTTCTAAGCGAGTTCTTCTCTTAGTCTTATAATGAAATTAGAGTAAGTACATGTGTATTTTAATTGCTTGTTATCAAGTTTAAATAGAACAGTTTTAACGTTTTTTACTTTTAATTTCGCAGTGAAATTGTTATTACATTGTTACAACGGTAAGAGTGAGCTCCTTTTAAAAAAGTATACTTCTGTACTCTTATATTTCACAATTTAAATAGTGTACTAATTAGTTATGTGTTGTGTAAAGCTCAGGCTGGAGGATGCTAGGACCTGCCAGTTCTAATATGATACATTAGTGTGTATATAGGTGCGCCGTGCATGAATACTATACATGTTAACATACAACGATAACGTTAATCGACATTCACATAATCTTCTCTACTTTCACAGATGAAGAGAGGCTTACGCCATATTGATAAAGATGTTAACTTTGAGTCATATCAAGTCTAACAACCTCCAAGTTCTGCCATCTAGCGGTGAATCAAGACACCGCTCATGCTGTCCGTCTGCGGGCAAGGACCACACGCTCTCGGGCACTTTGACGCCAGCAGCAGGACTAGCGGCATCGGTATCATCAGGCGATCTCTGATCATTCAGTACCTTGAAGAACGTATCTCATGTGCTCAGAGATGTGTTGCTTTTCTTAACCTTAGAGTTTTATACATTGTACATAAATCGGTACGTTGTGTCCATAGGTCGTGTCTATCCGAGTAACTCTGACACATATATTTGTAATTAAAGTTCATGGCCTACAATAATCTTGATTTGACAACGTATTTAAGAAGCTATATTTTTTATTTATCAAAGAGAAGAATTTTCTTAAGCGTAATACTTAGATTTATGGTTTTGGTGATAAAGATAAATTTAAAATGCATAGAAAAACACATTTTAATGAATATTTTTAATGTCATATTTATGACAATCATTATAGGATTTAAAAGTCATTATACATGCCATACAAAAGAACATGAGAGTAGTTACACTATCAACTGTATTACTTGTGAAACAAAACTTAAAGAGAAAGACATTAATGACTCCAAAAAAAGGTACATATTTTAGATAAAAATATTTTCCACGAATGGGACAAAAATTTTTTAAGAAAAATGTTCTTTACACGACATCTTAACTATTTTGATCGAAATTCAAGTAAAAAAAATGTAAAAACTATTATTGAAGTATTAGAACTTGTAAAAGTATTATGACTTTTTCCTTTTTTTTTAACCCGTTAAAAAAATCTTACTATTTTATTAAGTGTAGTAATAAAACAAAAAAAGAATATTTATAGTTACACTGCAGACTAAATGTTAGTTCATGGCTTGATTAGTTGTGGCGATGAGCTAACTTGGCTTCTCTGACGTCCTGCCTACAGGTTGCATACAACAATACACTTTTGGCTATCGTAGCCAATGCTAAAGTTTAGTTGTTGAGCATCGTAAGGGGTGCTGTGGGTAGATAAATATACGGTACGCTGCCTAAAGGACATTGACTCACGCCCAGTAGGCGATGTCGTTTTTTTTTTTTTTTTTTTTTACATAGTCTCAAAACAAAGAAAGGTAAAACAATAGTTTTCTTTATAAATGAAAGCTTGTGATTTATAGAGTCTACTAAAACTATAGAAAAAAATTTAAAAATTTCGACATTCTGAAAAACTCATTGAAACATAAAAAACTATGTAAAACTTGGTATGTATGAATAAAATCATGTATAAAAATGTACATTTTGCATTACATAGGTTAAAAACTGTAAAATTCCAGTATGCCAAGCTCGTTTTTCAAGTATATACTACAATCATAAGTCAGAATTAGCTTTCGAAACCTAAAAATTACCCAGTACTAACCTCTAATTTTTCATAAAAAATACGGATAGGTGCCCTTTTTTTATGCTTTAAACTTTTTTTCACTCTCGAGTCTGTGAAAAGTTTTTATTTTCTGTATCTAAGATAATTAATATAATGATGTATATTAACAAATGACAAAATTCGAGCATAATCTACAAATATCGTAAAACCAATCTTCAATAACATTTTTACTGCAAATTTTAGCTCAGTATTAAATAATTCAAGTGTACAAACTCATTCTTTTATTTATCACAATTAAGCAAAGTACTGGTACATTAAAAATGTGTATAAGTCCTGATATAACCTCGAAACGTTGTATTTATGATAAATTCCACACAAATTATAACCGTCACCATACTTTTTTCTGAAAGTTTTAACTTCTTTCACGTTTTTACAAATGTAACAAAAAAAATTTCCTCGATTGTATTTACTGTAAGTCAAGTTCACGGATACATAAATAGTAGATACATTTCTTACATAACCTCTTAATGTAGTAAAGGTGACATTTAGTTATAGCTTGTCTCCCAGCTTACCTTAAAAATTCGTTTATACAAAGGAAGGAGCTCTTATCACGATATCAGGTAAAATAATAGTATTTGAATAAAGTAGTTTAAGTTAGAGCATAACCTAATATCACTTAATGAATAATCTTTGGTTAAATTTTTGTAAAGTTTTTTAATCATTGCTTGTTTTAAAGATTGTGGAATCCTATCACGTTATAAATCACACATAAGTTAAGTGCTATTTGATACGAAGAAGTGTAACAGTCTTCACATAACTACGTAGGTTTATCTTGTTAACCTTGAAATTTTTTTCCAATACTATTCGCTCATTTTACACAAAAAAATTGTGAAAACCTACTGTACATTTTATACGTAAAATGTGAGTGCATAGAACTTAGTTTTAAAAACATCACCTTAAACTGCTTAAGCCAATACCTCACCTAAAGTTTGTCCCATAAATATTACACTCTGATTGCACATAAAATTAAACGAATTTGATACTTCACTCTTTTATGCAACTCATTAAAAAAAATTCTTTTATTCAATAAATTGAAAAAAAATTTTATGCTAATGTTATTTTATACGTTTGCATTGCGTTTTTCAAATTCTCTTATTTTCTTAATATTTATTTTGAAGATGCAAAATTTAGGTAATGCTTTTTCACATTACGCTAAGATGCGGGTCAGATGAAATTCCTGTCTAAAAGATGTTTGCAAGGTTGTGTGGGGTTTGAGGAGAGGCATATCTTGTCAAATGACGACAATAAAGATTGTGTAACGATTCCTGAGTTATTTTTCTAAATTGCAATTTATGACAGCAATTATATATGGTACAACAATAAAAAATGTAATCTTAGTGTCATTCTATACATCGATGAAAAAAATGGTAATTTTACATTTTCTGTTTTAAATATCTTTTTCACACATACAAAATCCTCAAAAACAACTTCAAACGAAAAAATATCAAACTATGCTGCTCAATATGTAATTCTTAATATAGACGTATAAAATCAAATTAAAATAGAATGATTGATCTGCCTTATAATTAATTACAACAATGAATATTTAAAAAGGTAGAAACTATCAATCAAAGAAAAATGTAGATCAGTTGAGATCTTAAAGTCTCTCATTGACTCTTGCGGTGATAAAAAACATGGCTAATATGCAAATTATATTCAAACGGTCTTACTCTTTTTAAAAAAATCATGTCTTCTACATTTGATTTACGTACGCAAAGAAATAAAACAAAACATGAATAACATCGTTCTTTATGAATTGTCTCTTTATATCAAAATTAAGCATAACTATGAAAAATTCTCAAACATAACGTAAGTAACCCTTCCGTTGCGTTCGTTCGAGAAAGAGATGAGGGACAAAATATTAGCAATCATACGGGAACCGGAAATACCAGATGCACAAAGGGCAAAATAAAAGGTATAAATATTAAAAGCAAATCGAGACACTATCAATTAAGTTGAGACACGTCGCTAAGACCACCACTAGGGTATTGTTGTCTCAGTGATGAGGGACCACCTTTTCAAGCAGTCTGCGAGCCAAAATCTCAAAATCTGAATGATAGGACCTCGTATTACTTACGACCAACTTAAAAAAAAAACTGAAACGAGAAATAAACGACGACAAAATAATGAAAAAGAAGCGCTGCCCTGACTCTGCCTCTTGGCTTTGATATTGCGTCCTCGACACCGAATTAAGGATGATTTCTTGACCCTCGATGCTCTTACCATGAGAGTCCAAGGAAAAACTAAAACTTTTTCCGATTTTGATACGTGTCTCTCTCGCAAAAGCCCTTCCATGGCACCTTTTCCCAATCGCGCAATTCCCCCTTCCATTGGGACGTATGATTTCTCGCTTTATTCAGCGTCCCCGAGTCCACGAGGTACCGTATATGTGTGTTTTTGCCTAGCATGTTTTTAACAGAAATATTTACCTTTTAGTATCCATGCTATTATTATTGGAAAAATTAAAGAAACCAGACACTACTATTAACGACTGTAATTATACTCACGAAGTAAAAAAATACTTTATAATAAAGTAATGACTGATTATGTCGTAATAAACAAACATTTTAAAACATCTTGTAAGACAACCTGTGTATTTAGAACTAAACACTTTCATTCAGAACATACAAAGCTGTGCACGGAGCTTCTTTACTTATTTATTAAGTATTGTATTATTTCGTGAACAACTCTTTTATCTAATTTTTATTCATGTCACATTTCAAGTCATCTAATTTATTTCTAAAACGTATTAAAAACAAAAATAAAATCATGAATCACTTTATTTTGTAGAATTCGAAGAACTTGACATTGTTGTAGGATTTGGTTCTTGATCATTATAATATTGCCTATTGTTGTCGGAGCATTTGGTTCGAGCACGATGTTACTCTCTTCTTCTAACCGTAAGATAGAGTTGTCTCATTATTACTGACTCAGTTCTCATATTTTGTCTGAAACAAATTTGTGTTCTGAAACATTTTATATTTTATTGAGATACAATAATAAAATGTCGTTATGATAATTTATGCTTGATAAAATTATTTGTAGTTTTTGAAATAAGGTTATCAACTTTTTTTTTATAAGACATCACATCGATTGCTTAATTTTTTATTGCTAAAAAAAGAATCTTGTTTTGTTTGTTATAAACAGCTATAAATCTACTAGCAAGAATAATAGTAAAAATTGTTAAAGAAAGTATCTAAAAGCTCTACAATTGGTTGCATTGTAATTCTGAAGATCATTAATTATATTATGTATTATCCAGTTATGTTATTCTTCATACATCGAAACGCTTCCTTCATAACACATCATAATAATCTTATAAATTAATGATCTTAAATAAATTTGTAATCAGAAGATCCGCTACTCTTCATTACTTAGGGCAGTTGTCTTAAAAAACCAATTAAAAGCAGCATGTAGAAAGAACATATTTTTTTTAATTATTTGGCTTATAAATAAAAGGTAATACGTTAAGCAGCAGCTCTTTTCAATAGTTTCAAAAACGGTAAATAGTTAAATTAGGAAAAATTCTTAACAATTTATACGACCATATTTTAAGGATATAATTTATCTGTAACATTTTATCATTCCGACACATACTTCACTTATGTCACATGAAATACGCAATTAGATTTAACAATTGTATGTACAGAGTAGGCAGATATAATAAAAAAAAAGTTCAGTAAATGTAACCGTAAATATAAGTTAAAACAGTAACATTTGTTGTATGCATTAGTAAATTGCATGTATTTGAAACGGTAAAAAATCACATTCGTTCCATTTCATGCGCAATCAGAGTGTAAAATTTGTAAGACTAACTTAAGCTGAGGTATTTGATTAGGCAGCTTAAGTTTACGTTATCAAATCCAAGTTATACGCACTTACATTTTACATATAAAATGTACCACAGATTCCAACAAATTTTTTTTTTGTGTAATATGAGCAAATAGTATTAGAAAAAAAATTTTAAGGTCAACAACATAAACCGTGGTGGTTATGTGGAGACTGTTACACTTCTTGATATGTAGTAGTACTTTACTTATGTGTGATTTAAACGATGATAGGATCTTATAATCATCTAAGCAAGCAATAATTCAAAGACTATACCAGCACTTAACCAAAGATTACTTGCTAAGTGTTATTAGATTATGCTCTAACTAAAAGTACTTTATTCAAACACTAGTATTTTATCTGATATCGTAATAAGAGTTTCTTCCTTTGTATAAACAAATTTTGAAGGTAAGCAGGGAAACAAGTTATAATTGGAGGTCACCTTTACAATATTAAAAAGTTATATAAAAACTGTATCTCCTATTTACGTACCTTGTACTACACTTTCAATGAATACAATCAAGGACATTTCTTTCCACACTTGTAAAAACGTGAAAAAAGCAAAAACTTTTATAAAAACGTGTGATCACGGTTATAATTATTATATAGTTTATTATTAATACAGTGTTTAAAGGTTATATTAGGACTTATACACATTTCAAAAGTACTAGTAGTTTGTTTATGACAGAGAATTTAAAGAATGTGATTTTACACTTGAATTATCTAATATTAAGTGAAAGTTTGCAATAACAATACCATTAAAGATTGTTTTTAGAATATTTGTACATGATGTTTGAATGTTGCCTTTTTAAAATATACGTCGTTACATTAATTATCTTTGGTACAGAAAATAACAACCTTTTACGAATTTAGAAGTGCAAAAAAACAGAAAGTATAAGAAAAATATCACACACTAAGGTTTTTTATATAAAATTAAAGGTTAGTACTGGGTTATTTTTAGATTATAAAAGCAAATTCCTACTCATGATTGTAGCATATACTTGAAAAATGAGTTTAGTATATTAAAATATTACAGTATTTAACCTTTGTAATGCGTAATGTGCGTTTTTACTAATAATTTAAATTAAACATACCAAGTTTTACTAATTCCACCGCGTTTTAATGAATCATTCCTTTTACCCCCACCGAAATTAAGACTTTGTTCCCCGATTTCAAGTAGCAAAGTGCCACATTCCTCTCAGATAAGAAATTGCATGTACTTCTCATAGGAAAAGTATTGAGCCATGTTCTGCGTGATTGCCACCCTCGGCTACGGCTCGGGAGAAAATCTCCTTGCAGAGGATGCTAAAATGCTTTCCCTAATAAGCAGTAAATACGATTTTTACCTAAGAGGTTATGTTGCACTTTTCTGCCTCAAATCAGGGAAAACGTCGTGTTTTTAGAAGAGGAAGAGGAAAAATCGTATACGGGCCTCGGAAACAAAGTACCGCATCATCTCCCGGGTGTTTGCCACCCTCGCCATCGGCTCGGAAGGCAACTACACACCCGAGAAGAAATGCCGTACTTTGCTTTCTTAGTGCGTTATATACTATTCTGGAACGTGGAAATTTATTAAATCTTTGTGTATAGTTTTTTTAAATACTGTATATCATAAGTTTTAATTTAAAAAAGAAGTAATTACTCTAGCTTCCTTTGTTTTAGCACTATGTATTACAATCACATACATACGCGCATGTGTACTATGTATACGTTGACACTGGACACAATAATACAGTATGACCCAGCAATAGGAATATCCCTAATATTACACTTGGCATGCGTGTACACGCTTGCTCTGTCTACTCAGTTTATTAATTTTAATATTTAAATTTGCCACCAATTTCCAACTTGTTACGTGATTATGGTGTCTGAGCTTAGATGGGTGTGAGAGTTGTGTAAATGCATGTCGACAAAAAAAAAATTGCAAAAATTCTAATAACATCTCATTTGTAATTAAATTTTCTTTGATTTGGCTTTTTTTTTTTTTTTTTTCTTAGCCAGTAACGATATGAGTAAGCGCTTTTTTCTTACGCTTTCTGGCTAATGGATACCTGCGCTGGCAGGCTCTTTTCCTCTCTCACTGTGTCCCTACACTAGCTACTACTGTTCTGTCTTCCTCTCCCTACCAGTGCATGCTTCTTTCATACGCTTTCTGGCTGATGGATCTCCATTCCCAACCGTTCTTATACATAGGAAATACACGGGGAGTATGTATTTCATCGTCACCCGCAATAAAGAACCAAAACAGTGCCTCTCTCATGGGGGTTAAATGTTGAGCTTTTGCAAGAATTCTTAAAACAATAAAACTCAAATTATAAGTTTCCCTCACACATATCAATATTAAGTTGTACAATCACAGCAATTAAACAACTACAATACTTTTAAGCCATATGGAGAATTATGACAATCGATTATCAGTTATTTATATATGATACTAGCGGCTCCCCGTCTCCGCTTCGCCCAAGACTCACTAAATGGAACACTGTAGTGTGTTGACATGTAATGTGAAACGTTTTCAGTTGAAAATTTCACATCTATTTCTGACACTTCTCAGAACAAAAATCTTCTTATTATAAACATATTTGTTCAGAATCCATACAGTTTACTTGGTCAAGTAAAAAGCTGTAAGAAGTAAAAAAACATAACTATGCTGAAAAGTACCGTGCATTCTGTATGCCATACAATAATCGTTGGCTCTAAAGGGCCACTGATTTGTAGTTTCTCCCGTATAATCTATGAACAAGGCTATTTTTTGAAGCTGTAAATATATTAAACTAACAAAAAATATGTGATTAAAACATTTTTTTCTCTCATCTGACAACTTAATTACCACAGCAACAAAGTCCTGAAGCCTAATCTCTAAGTTTTTTATCGCCACAAAAATACAAATACATATTTTACCTATTTAAAAATCTGTAAAATTTCAGAGATTACTATAAGGGTTATAGTAAAAAGCTCATTTCTAACTTTATAACTTAAGTCTTTGTTTATAGATTTTAATGCTGCTTTAATCTCCATAAATATTTGGCGTCATTTTCTTGACGTCTCAAATTGCATTCATTAAATACATTTGGAGTTTTTCTTCCAATTTGACTTCTTGCGACTTTTGGAAGTTCTAAGGGATGTTTTTTTTCAATTTCATTAGGTTGAAATATATTTATTAGTAAGGTAGTTCAACATCTGATAACCCTGAAAAGGACCAGTAAGCTTCTAAAGTAAACTCTTTCTTGACTGAAGTTTCCATTAAACGAGATTGCCTCTATACCTTAGGGTAACCTTCTCTGGCCTGTTATTGTAGCCCCACACTGATTAAGAGGAAAACTACAACGTTTCAAGCTTGGGAGCTAGTTAAAAAGATCTTTCCCGAAGTATTTCGGTACTAAAGCACCTTTTTTTCAGCTGACTCGGTTGTTTTAGTGATCTCAGGTGAAGAAATTAGTTCGTAATGCTTGCCCATTATAGACAGTGCCGTTGGCTCTAGTTTGTTTTTCCTTCATAGCCGTTCGGTTCTCCCAGCTCAGACTTTAAAGAGGATTGATGATTCCTGGTTGAAAGCTTAGAGTCAAAGGAGTAATATAGGGTCATCGGTCACTGGGACTCCCAGCCTTGCGACGAACAACTCCTCTCGTGACATCTGCTAGTGAATGACGACTTGTTTTAATAGTGGCTGACTGTGCATAGTCTTTTAGTGGTTAACTCATTTTTTTTCAAAAACGATAGTAAAAATGTATTTGTTAGCTAGGTAGTTAAAACTCAAGTGGCCCTTAAAAGAACCAATGAGATTGATGGTTAACTAGGGAACGTAAATACTTATAATGGCCCTGAAAAAGGCCAGTAGTGGAATTTTCAGTCATTCTTTATTATTATTATTCGTGATGATGGAGAGCCAGCTGTCTATAGCTTGACTCTAATTCTTGGAGTCTCTGTGTACGGAGACCATACTGAAGGGAGGTACGCCGCTGATCACAGAATATTCCGTCTTCAGGTCGTTCCCTGGATAACCAACCGCTCATTGTTAGTTAGGAAAGTGGGCCTGGAGAATACCTTCTCTGTAGGTATGCCGTTAGGATGACCTCGTATACCTAAGGACGGCCTTCTTTGTAGAAAGAGGCCGTTGTGGCTCCCGTACTCTTCAGGGCTCTCTTTCCTGGCTTGAATTTAAAGTTCAAAATTCTCTGACGACTCCAGGCTGGATGGTTGAACAGCCCAAAAATCGTAACATGTCTCCTGGTATTCTTCGGAGTTGTTTACGTTCCAAACGCCTATTTTTCTATTGCACTTTGTTATCTTGGCGATCTGGGGTAAAAACCGATTTATTTTGCTTGTCCATGAAAGAAGAGTGTCATCGTTAGCTGGAATGCTCCACTGCATGACTAACAACTTTGTTCTTAGTGTACTGCCAATCAACGACTACGAAAATCGACAACTTGATGGGGCATCTTATAATCACTCCTCACTATCTTTGATTGCAGGTGGCTTCAATTTTACCTTGACGCCACCCAGCAGATCCAACTGAACTAAAGCGCAAAGCTAGCTTATTTCAGCAAAACTTTAAGTTTATTCATTACTATTGTTATTAAGGTTTTAAAAAAAAAAATTATGCTAAAATCATCTCGGAATTATGAAAAATCAGTTTGCGAAATTTCAGCAAAATCGGTTTAGTAGTTTTTGCGGTTAGTTATTACAACGGTTTGAGCGACTTTGCTTCATATATTAGTAACATAAAATAAAAATATAAAGTTGTCAATTGATAAAACTATAAAACAGTCACTCAATGTTTTAAATGACAATAAGTTATATTTAAATAAATACAGCGCTCCACACAATTTAAATAGAATTCAACAGTTAGAAAATACAAAATAATAATGACAATATACATAGGGTCCTCGTGATGCGAGTTAATTGTGTAAATTAATTAGACACGATTGACTATACCTTAATATAATAAATATGTAACACAATACGCTTGTGAACATCTAAAACACCGAGGTGGTGAAGAAGGCATGGCGGCAACGTGGCCGATATTACAGCACTGCACGTGGTTTCCAAAATGGCTGGTGTTGCGGCGGCTAGTACATGGTTTCAAAAGTGGCCAGCCCTTCGAAACGTAGCATGAGGCCATGTACAAACTGAGGCTAAATGGCTGCCAAAGTGTTGACAACTCTGCCTAACACGTGCATATGGGTGAGGATAAAAACCTTGAAAACGAGCGGATCGTAATTACACCTGGTAAAGTCTTACCTGGAGGATGACGAAGGTGGATCATGTGGCAGATGTTCAGGCTTGAAGTGAGCGCACACAAGACATTAACATACATCATGGTCAGCAATGCAGATCATGGACACGGAGAAAGGATAGTGGCAGCACCAAGAGCATGAGCACATGCAGGGCCAGGAAAAGATGCGTCGAGTCGGGCGACGAAGACGTAGTATCCAGCAAAAAAAATATAGACTACGTGGCAATGGCAATAAAGGGCTCTGGTGAGGCTGCTAAGCGCTGAGAAGACGGCAGAAACAAAAAACAAAAGGGCTCATTGATGTTGACATTCCATTGAAAACGCCCCAACACAACAACAATGTTTAGGTCGACAAAGATTAATACGTTGAGCACACTGAAGTATGTTGCAAAGTCGACGACGATGAAGATGATCAGAGAAATCACGTTTGGGTCACCAATGTAGGGAATTAATCCTTACTGTCGATTTATGTCGTGGTGGGAGAAGGTAATAGAATGAGCAGAGAGACTTGTTTGTGTGTGTGTGTGCTTTAGTATTAGATCACAAGTGCGGCTCAGTCTAGGGCTCAGCAAGGACTGAAGTCATCGGTAGGCGGTGACACGCTTAGCTAGTGTAAGGGATAGAGGTAGCCCCTACATATGCGTATGCCACCTTAAAGTTATTGACTGACATGTTCAGGAGTATCTGAATTTAGTTCAGCAGCACAGGAAATGCTGCGGGTAGACATGAGTAGTGACCGTTCAGGAGAGTTATGACAGCTTACCTTCTACGTAAGGCTACGTATTATGAAAATATGATTGTACACACATTTATGTCTGTAGTGCAAACACATTGAATATAAAATTTTTAACGCATGTCTCGAGTGGGTAGCTGACTATGATGATGGACTGCACTAATATAAGTGCACTGCCTTAATGACGTTGGATAAGTAATAAATGTCTGACTTTGGCATTTTAAAAATTCAAGGCTTTGTAATGCATTAAAAATATTGTAATTTAATATTGCAAATTATTTCTGTAATAATTTTACGTCAGAGTTACGCATGGAAAATTAAACCTCATACATAAAGTAATAATTATTAAAACTAGATCAAATTTAACATTTGCATAGAGCTTACACTATGTTATGTCAGCGGGTTGGTACGGGGAGCGTGCAAGGGAGCCAAATCCTACTTGTATATATTTGTACATATCAAATTTTATCATCTAAATGTAAATGATTCTTACGTTTATTTTAATAGTTCTTTTTTCAGAATAGTAGTATCAGAAAATTAGTCCTATTACCTTTCCTCAATAATATGAGTTTGTAGGTATATGTACATGCTTAGAAAACATAAAGCAAAAATTTTGAAAGACCATGAAAATTGTTAGTGAACGTTTTATTATCCAACTCACTATTTCAAGAATTGTTTAGTAATTTAATTGTAAGTTCTTAGCAGCTTATAGTCTTTATTCATTCTTTTTTGATGGTAAACGTATTTTAATATTTTTAGTTGATTTACTATGTAAACGTTGCAATGGAGCTTGTATCAACAAGAGTAATATTTAACAAGTAAAAGGTCGTACCATTAACTGTGGTATTGAATTATTAAAAAAAATTCTGTGATGACCGTCGAGAAGAATAAGAAGAAGGATACATAACGAAGGAGAAGGGGTAGATTATCTGCGAGGCACGATTATTATCTGACATTTTGGCCACATATTCACCTAATATTCACCGAATTCTCTGATAATTGTCACCTGATTTTCAGCTACTTTTCACGTGATGTGTTATTGGTGACAATCGGCTAATGATCAGGTTAGGATCAGCTAAATATTATATCGATATCACGTGAATATCAAGTGAGCTTTGCTCCAAGCTAACTAAACAGAGTTTACCTGATATCGACATGATATTTACTTTATATTAAGCTAATTTTCATCCGATAATCAGTTGATTATCATCAATTACATATCAGATGATAATCAGATAAAAATCAGGTAGTGGTCATGAAAAAATTGGGCAAAAATCAGGTGAATATCTTGCCAAATTGTCAGGTTATTTATTATCAGCTGATATGATGACTTTATACTTAGCAGCCAAGAAGGTGATTGTTTACGGAGTGGGTGAAAAGGGGGAGCTTGCTTTGATGCAATCATATCACAAATTACGTAAAAATGAGTGGATAACTATGTAAATGGTGTGGGACCTGAGGAGAAGCTAACGGAAAGTTAGAGGAGTGAGAGTTGTGACGTGAGGGGACGGGTAAGAGCTGTGACTTACTTTTGTCCACACAACTTCATAATATATGGATACATACATGTTTATTTCTATGAAATATAGCTTATTTATTGTTTTCTTCAGGTTTACCTCGAATAAATATCAATATTTAAAGAAATCTGTGATAAATCAATGGTAATATAAGATAAATTATCAGTTGCGTTCGAATAAACCGTGTTTATATCCCGATCGTATGCCAATCGTATTCTCGACTGTAACGGCATCTCTGCAAGCATCAGATATTTAATATTATCTTATCTACCAACACATATACAGTCATACAGTATGTATATCTACCTAAATCAAAATTGTAGATAAAATACAAACTGATTGGTTTTAGGTTTTGTTTACGTTATTTTTCACTAAAATACAAATTACTCACATTTACTGTCCATGTTTTCAACTCCTCTCTTATAAAATTCTGCACTTTCAACTAGATAACTTAATGGTGTAACGTAACAAATACGTTACTCTTTCCCACGTGACAAATGGTGAAAAAGGTCAAAGAACTGAAGAGCCATTTTGATGTTAAAAAGTTATAATCAAAACACTGTTTACGTTAAGCGTTTTCCTATTTGTAATTTTGATTAAGATACATACGTTGTATACGCATCGATGTGTAATACATAAGATGATATTAAATATCTGATGCTTGCAGAGATGGTGTTACAGTCGAGAATACGATTGGGATACGATTCGAATCCGTAGAAGAGATGGTTGGTCTGTGATAAATTCCCTCTGCAACCAAACCAAAGATTCTCCTGGTATCTCTATCTATAAAGATAAATGTACTGCATTTGATCTCTTAACGCTCTAAATTACCTCGGGGTGTCAATGTCACTTCTGATAAAACCAAGGCACAACAAACTCATATTGCACAACTGTTGGATGGAGTATATAAGTATAGTTCAACTAACCCAGCGATTAGAAAAACAGTAAAATACATTAAAGGTACTCTGACTATCATTGAGATACAAGTCCTAAATAGTGACGATTTATTCGTATGCTATCAAAATATCAGATCTCTATAAAATAAACTTTTTACAATAGAATCAACTTTACCTTCACTTACTACAACTCCAGGCATAGTAACCCTATACGCAGATTTTTAAAGTAAAATAAATCTCTAGGAATACGCCAATGTCCGTAGTAAAAGAATTCTTTTAAAACTTTTTTGTAATTTAAAAAGAAGCCCAAAAGTGTTGTTGTAAAAGAACATCAAGTATTCTTTTAATATTCTTCAAGTAATCTTGGGTAACACTCTAGTATAGAAGTGATAGTAATCTTTTTGGTGAAAAGAATACGTAAAAAATTCTTTTGTTGCGAAAAAATGTTTATAAAATGTAATAAAAAAATTGTTATTTAACAATAAACTCTATAATTTTAGTATTTTTAAAGAGTTTTGAAAAACTTTTATTTTTTATCTTATTTATGCATATTTACTTTATTTACATACTGCCCAAAAAAAGTCTAAGAGAATTCTTAAAAACAATCGATTAAGAATTTTTCAAAATCTTTTTTGAGTAATCTTATGTACTACTACTGTTACGTCGGTGCGACATATTATTCGAGTCTAAGCTTGCGTTTAATAACTCGGGATTCACACTGGACGCGTAGGTGGGACGCCGAACTAGGGGATGGTCTAAGTATTTGCAACCGAACGACACAACTGATTGAAATAACTTGAAGCGATCGTCGTGCAATTTCCCGGTGCACTTATTCGTGACATATCCTGGGTTTATCGCCGCTCGCGATCTAGAGGCTACCAATACCGTAACGAGTAAAGGTAGTTACGCTTTAGAGATTACACAAGGGGTAAAATGGTTTAAATTTGCGACCGGTCTAGGAGCCACCAATATCGTCTGGAATAGAGGTGATTGTCCTAGACTTTACGTAAGGAACAATTCTGTTCTTTATTCTCGTGGTGCGGTCTTTTACCAACACCATAATGTGAACTCAAAGAACACGTCTGCGTTGAGACGGAGCGGAAAGGCAAAGTTAATCACTTTGATATTTCCAATCGACTTACTTTTATATTTGGATATTCAAGCGTACACGTGCCGAACCAACGCGAAGTGTCCGAGCTTAAAATTTAAAAACCACACTCGTGGAGGACCGTAAGATAGCAGAGGCAGACTAACTATCCAGTCGACCATTTGAGAGTAAACTTTGAACTGTACTGTGTCCTCACCTCCTGGTAGACTGGGAGGTAGCAGAAGAGGGCTCTTACTACTCAGTCTGCCGTTCAAGGTGTAGAAATTAACTTTCTCTTTCTGATTTCTTCTGGGCCTCCAGGCCCTTTTTATAAAGAGTAACGGACCTCTGCGACGCGCTGGTTTGAGACGACGCAGGAAAATTTGCCGGGAAAATCTTGAAGAGGAAAGACAATAGCCAAAGATCTGATTGGCTAGAGGTGCTTTAATTCAGCCACTCAAAAATTGGCACATCCCACATCCAGCTCATTCTCCTCTGTGCGTCAAGAGAAGGGAAGGTGATTCACTTACTCAAGCCTTTCCTTTTTCCTTTACACCCAAATTTTACAAAACTTTAATTTGACTTACTATTAATGTTAGGATGAAATAACGTTAACATTCACTAATGCTGGACACTGTTCGTTTATTCAACTGAACTTGTTGCAGAAAGGGCGAAGAGCATCGCTTGATATTTTAATTAATGCTTGGATGAATAAACGATCGGTGTGCTACGGTACATCAACTGAATACTTAAACAGAAATAACGTTGGCCGTTATGATAACGATTTATAATGATAAAATTAGTGTAATAGTATGATGATGATGATGATGATAATGATGGTATGATAATAGTAACAATAATAATAATAATAATAATAATAATAATAATAATAATAATAATAATAGTAATTATAGTAATAGTAGTTATTATTATGAAAGTGAGGGTAGTGGTAACAATAGAAGTAACTTGCCTTTCGCGAGTTAACATAATTAAACTTACGGGTAGTTTTGACTGATTGCAAAAATAATTAGAAATTCCGGTAGAATTTTAGTAAATACATTTTTCGCTTCTAGTTATTAGAGAGGGTGTCGGCAGGTGGTGCTCTGGGGATTTGGAAGTCCCGTTACTTATATTGTAGAGCCACACGGACTCTCTCCCGACACATATGAGTAAAAAAAAAAGGAAAAAAGCTATTGTTAATGATCAGCTCGGCTTTACCATTTTCTCTTACATGTTAAATGAATTCAAAAATTTAGGCTATTGCGGATAGTATATAAAATCATTCGGTAACGTAATAGGAGAAAAAGTAGCTTAACATGTTATGCATCTATAAAAACCAAATGAAAAGTTGATAATGTTGTTTTGCTAGAAGTGTAGTATGTATCATTATTTATCTATACGTATTAGCTTTACGTTATTCTAACTTTTAACATCATATCAAGTTGTGCCAGCATTTAGTATTGCACCCCAGTTAAGCTGTTCTCAGTTGGACTTTTTGCCTCTATGAGTTTTTCAAGTTGCTTTGTTTCTCTGTATTAAAAGGTGTTTTATTATCTTATTTGCTTTTCGTTTCTGGTCAGCATAGGCCATCGTGCGTTCGCATGATACATAGTTGATCGATGTGCTGCAGCTACGAATTGAGTTTACAGGTGATTAATCTTTTTTCAGATGCACGTTGGTCCCCGTTGGTCCCTGCTTGAAAGTACTTTTAAATCCACATGGAAAATTCCGAAGAAACGAGCTGGGAAAAAATTATTAGTAATTTTACTTTACCAACGTTACACTATATAGTTAATCCAAGTATTAGGTCAAGTTAAGAAGATACTTGGTTTCAGCTGATCTAGTTCATGTTTTATATTAAGCAATTTTCTTTTTTTCTTTATAAATTATACTCATATTGTTATTATCTCTTCTAAACTTAGGTGATGATAATATAATTAAAAAATTTTTTTTTAATTCACGCCAAGTTTTGGTACTTCTCTAGAAGTATTTGTGTTGTGTACTTCTTTCTTAACTATAGTAATATTTTTAGTGTTAAAAAACAGATTTCTTAAGATTCCTTAAGTAAAGTGGACATTCGCGTTTATTTCAAAATTCAAGTAAGTATTATTTTTAATTAGTTTTTGGGAAAAAATTGTTTTAGAATTCTTATTTACTACATGAAATATTCCATCTGTGTTTTTGGGAATCTTCACTGAAATTTGGCTGAAACCATAAACTCTGACTCCAAGCTCCCTCTACCCAAAAACGTTATTTACTGATTGGACAAGCATGCAGTTGAAGTAATTCATACATATGGGGCGGTGACTTAGTGGCAATACATAGAAACGTACCCTTTTATCGAATTCTGTTAGAAATGAGCATTGAGTGCCTGGTTGTACGTAAACGGGGTGCTGCGTTGGACTTTATTTTAGTAGTAATCTACAATTCCCTGAACTCTACTCTATTGTCCTTCACTGAACTTTACGGCCATGTTGAGTCACTCATGAACTTGTATTCCTCCTAAAAATTTTGAGAATGTAGTGACCTCAATCTGGCCAAATGTTCTTGGACTAATGATCCAGTTTCTCTGCATCTTATTGACTATACCCCACCAGACCGACTTTGAGACACCTCCCATATATTTAATTTTTGTAATACTCTAGACCTTTAACAAATTTTTAATCCTATTTTTGGTCATATTTACACATTGGATCTCCTGTTTGCACTTGACAGCCTCGTTACTACCGCTGAAGTCACTGAAACGATTATTCCACCTGATCAGCATCACACATCCAGCATGTTCTGCATCCACTTAGCTCACAATCCTCCTTCAACTAATTCATCTATAAGCTAGAGGGGGGACTTCAACAACTGCAGTTATCAAATAATTTGTGTAGAATGAATAAAGTAATTTGACCACACTTATTTTACGAGAGATCTATTGAGGATTATGTTCAGGTATACAACAAGATCTTGTACGTCCTTGACGACAATTTTGTTTCTGTTTATCGTGTCATACATTTCCAGTTGCCCATATGGTTTACACAATAAGTGCTTGATCTGAACCATCAGGAAAGATATGCTTATAAGCATTTCTTAAGGTTTAGAAGCACAGCAGGGCATTGATGGATCTTATTAAATTCAAGAAAACAGATTTTTTTTAACATTAAAATTGCTTTTCAAAAATTAAATAAAAAATCTGTAGTTAAAGTAGAATTGTGCTTCAAATATTATATTTGACCATTTTGGAGGTCATAAAATAAATTTTGGAGCTTAGAAAATAAAAAAGTCTATAAAGTAAAGAAAAAAGAAAGAAAAAAAAAATAGGTAGTGAATTTAGATGGAAGACGTCAATACATAATAATTTGACACATTTCAAAGGTTTATTAAAGCTCCCTCTAAGCACTTTAAATTTCTAGATACACTAAGTCTTGACATAGACCACACTTCTACTGCTATTTATAAGTGAACTTCCTCACTAAACATTTTTCTTTAGTTTATAAGCATCCCTCCTCTATTCCTACTCCAACCATCCAGTGCTGCATATACGTTGACCTCACTTTTACCCCTTTGGATATTCTTGCTGCTATCTTTTAGCTGAAAAATTTTAACTATTGAGGTTCAGACCTTATCCCATCCTTTTTTATTAATTATTATTCTTAAAGTATCTGTCACCCATTTACACTATTTTTCTCTTAATCTATCGTTAAAGGCGTCTTTCCAAGAGCTTGGAGACTGGCATACTCATTCTTGACTTATCGATCTGAAAACTGACTACTAACAACTACAGACCTATAATTCTGCCAATTTCCATATAAACACTAATACATCGCCTTGTCCACAAAAAACTTTCTGCTCTTCTTTCAGTATAACACAACCAGTTTACTTAGGGTTGCTTAACCATTAGAAACCAATTAATGCTTAACCATTTTGTCTCATCTGGATTCAGATCAAGTGCACAGGTTGACATTGTTTTTCTGGGTATGGCTAAGGCTTTTGATAGAGTTCTCCAAGACATACTTCTTGCTTGAGCTATCTCTTTTGGTGTCGGTGATGCAGATGGCTGGCCTCGTTTCTTACAGGCAGAACTTTGAGAGTTGGCCTTTTTGGATCCTTGTCAGATGAGTTGGTATCCACCTCTGGGATACCACAGAGCTTGCACATTGGTCCGCTGTGGTGCTCCAATAGCAGATTCTCGGTTTATGAAAATAAGTGCAAAGTTTTATTAGTAAATAAAAGCTCAACCTAATCACACTATAACTACTTATCTAACGACAATAAATTTAAATGGGTCAATTCACTAACCGATCTGAGTGTAACTCTCGACTCCTTACGGTCTTTCAAGGACTACATAAGTAAAGTCATTTCCAAATGCTACTAGCTTCTGGGCTTTATACAAACAACTACGCGTGATGTCTTATTAGCAAAGTTTATTATACATTTGTTTAAGTCTTTAATGCATCGAATATCTAGTCTCATCAAAATTAGTCTCAACTTGACTGTATAGTTCACTGCACTCTTAGACTTTTCTCTTACAAAACAAATTTTTCCACAGTATACACTTACCACAACTATTTTTCTTATATATCTAATAACTCACTTCTTACCAGTAAGAATTTATATATTTACTACAAGGCACTATTTGTTTTCCAACTTACCCATAACTTAATTAAATACCCTGGTATGCTTGCACTCTTCTCTGTTAGAAATAAGCAACATGACCTCAGAAGTGCTCGATGCATTACAAATCAAACCTATACTAACGACCTTTACCACTTTCTTACACCCTGTCTCAGATGTTGATTTAACACCACCATTCAAAATTTTACCTGAAACAGATAGCATACATGTGTTCAAGAACAATCTCTGTCAAATTTAACTCTCAAAGCAATAGCTGGTTTCATCCAATTCTATCACTCCCATATCTTCCTATTTTTCCTTATTAAAGCTTAAGTTACAGTTCTTATTCAATCATTCCTTAGCTTACATATACTTACAAGTCCACTAGCTTGCACAGTTAACAAAAAAAGAACTTCGAATGAGCAGTCACCTGACCTATTTATTGCTATACAGCTTTTATAACAATTTATTCTCATACTTTTGTGCACTCATTCATGCTATTTTGTTACACACACGTACAAATATATATACATACACAAATCTAACCAATTAACTTCTCTATGATTCATTTAAGTCTACACCGTTGTTAACATTGTTGTACGTGCTGCGCTCGTGAACATATTTTTGTTACTTAATTTGCAATTGGGCCTACGGACCGTTAATTCTGTAAATAAATAAATAAATATTACTAACAGTTACATATCTACAGAACAAGAGCTACAAATATATAGATTCTTTACTTGCAATCTAAGACTGACTTAAAGTCTGTGCAGCGTTGCACAGTTAGTCACCAATGTACCAAAAATTATGCCCACTGCAACAGAGGCAGCAAACAAAACTTTAAGTATGGCCATGTTTCGATGCAGACACTATAGCATATAGAAAAATATCATTTTTTATTAAATTAGGAATAAAAATATACAAAAGATTTCTATTTGAACGTGTTAAACAATAAAGACATTCATTTTTTATCTTTCACAATGTTTACCATAATAATAATAAAAGTTGTTCGTAATATTTTTTTTTGTGAAAAACACAATCAATAAGAGACAGCGCTTTTTTGTACGAATTTTGAGAAATTTTCTGTTCATTATTCTACTAATTGAACGAAGCCAATGTTAAGTCCAGTAGATGAAATAATAGCAAATTGATTTGTTGCGTTAGCAAGCTTAAGTTATTTGCTGTATTTTAATCTTCCGCACTATTGTTACGTATGCCCTGCGTTGATGTGTTCTTGCATGCTTATTTTCCCAGTAATGCAGCTTGTGTTTGGCTGGTTGCTTGGAAATAATGAGTTTATCTTATTTCTAGATTAAAAGATAAAACAGCTAGGATTCGAATTTATTGTAGAGGAAAAAATTAAAATGTTATAAAAGGCCGCTTTAAAAATTATGTATAAGATTTGAAAAATAATGTGGTGAGCACATACAAAGATTTAAAGATAGAAATAGCCATCAGTAATCCATAAAAAAAGACAGATTTTTTTAAAATAATGTACACTATTATTTTTAGGATGTTACAAAAAATGTATGGAACCTATAACACCAGATTAAGTAGGATTTTTCATATCAAAATTCATGGCTGCCGATGAGGTTCCCGATGCTGAAGTGAAAGATTTTGTCATGAACAATTAAGTAGAGATTATTTGATTCTTTGCATTTTTTACTACTTCGAAAAAGTGAAAAAAATATGTGGACCTCGCTCCTAGATGTATTGAAAACTTGTCACAATCACACGAATAATGTCACATCAGAAGAAAGTTCTTTACCACGGGTTACGATGGAATATATACTTCTCGTGTATTTCCTGTGTATAAGGATGGTTGAGAACGAGGACCCATCAGCCAGAAAGCGTAAAAAAAAGCGTGGGCTTAAGGGGGCTCCAGCGGGAGGAGTTCAAAGGTCATAAGTAATTTTTTTGATAAATTAAAACCCGCTGATTCCAACGGTGTCCTCATTTACCCCTCTAACCGTAGAAAATTTGGAGATATTTGCTCTCAAAGTTCGCACATTATACACAACCTCTTATGGAGTCACCTGAAAACATCGCCAATTTCTAACCGTAACCGAGTAGTTAAGAATCGGGACAGTAAGCATTTTATAGACAATAATCTCAGCTTTCAGATGGCACCTTAAAAAATATATGTAACCGTGGAAACAGTTAAGGTATTTCGAAAAGTATTGATCAAGTCATTGTTTTAGCAGGGTCATGGCGAGACGCCATTTTTGTTTTGTAGAGACGTAAGGCGCGCGCTTTTGAATATTTCAGAGTAACACTGCAAGTACTTACATAGGAATCGTATGTTATCTGTAACTTTTTTTAAATCGTGTTTTCATATGGATTACTTGCACTTGATTTTTTGGGAAATAAAAGAAAAGATTGAAAAAAATTAGCTGCAATTATTTTTTATTTTATCACAAATTGCGTCAATAATTTTTACATTCGAAGTAACTCTAACTTTATTATTTACACTCATTGACAATAATAAGTTGATACCACTTGTAGGATCTTTTTTATATGCATCTACTAATACTTCTGTTAATATCGATTCTTTGGCCATTTTATAAATTATCTTATCATTAATAACACCTTTTAATACACTTAATTTTTGTTTGTTATCATTAATTATTTTTTTATTTTTTTTTTGTTGTTGTAAAATCATGTCAGCATCCTGCAAGTCTTGGTGACTCTTGCAGTGATGTATGATTTCTTCTTCAGAGACGCGTACGACATCGACTAGAGCTTTCAAAGTTTTTACATCTTGCAAAGCATCGTGTAAATTTTCTGCGCTTTCTGCAGGTAAATAATCTTTGGCTAAAGCTTCTGCAGAAAAAGACAGCTTAGCTTTCACCCTCTCTGGTAATTTTTTCTTGAAAATTGCTAACGTGTCTGAATACCCAAAGACTGATTTCATAAATCTATCATGCAACTGAAATTGATTAGTCAATTTTTTTATCCGCACAGCGTCGAATCTACAAGAAAAAAAAATGGATTAAGTTGTATCTACATAGGTACGTACACGTGCGCATGAGTTATTACATTAAACATTAATTACTTTATAACATTATGTCCCACTAAAACTTGATTAGTCACATTTTGTTTCGAATAATTTTCGATGTATTCCACAAAACCTAATATCGCTGATTCTCTCGATACTGTTACTAATTTTTTTCCCCTATGAAATAATTCGCTTTTTTTCACGGTCAACCCAGTTATTATTGATGCTGCTGGTTTTATTGGAACCGTTGGAACTATATGAGCGTTGAAAAAAGTTTCTCCGTCGAAAGCTGCAATCTAGTCAGGAAAATTATAAATTTGAACAAAAAACTGATTCGGGTGAGTAAATGTGATTGTACCTGGCATATTTGATCGTTCTCAATACTAAAGCCTGTGGTTTCTGTATCTACGAATATAATTTTGACGCTAGTAGGCTAACTTGTACTTGTGTTACTCACTACCGATGTAATACTCAAAGGTTCAACACAATTAATTGGAATATCCAAGATTCCGCTAAGACCTATGTCACTAGCATAAGTTACTCCCTCTCTCCTTTGAATGTTGTTTGTTTTAGAAGACCGAGCCATTTTTAGCTTTTTTTTACGAATTTTTCCTGCATGACTAGTAGCAAATAATTTTTTTTTCAACATCTTCTCATGTTTTACTTCTCGAAATCGAGATCCCACTGTAACTGGACTTAAATTTTTTTTCTTATAAGCCTTTTGTATGTAATTATGCCCTATGTTTTTTTGACTAACTGCTGCTGCAATGTGATAACATAGAGATTCTGATCCAGACAAGTGCTTAGATTTAAGGCATTTCGAGGCAACGACGTGGTTGAACGATTCATTTGCTTGTGCAGAGGCTGCTGGAGCTATTTTTTCGACGTTATTCAAATAACGACCCATAATTTCTTTCAAAGGTATTATAAGACTTTGATTTTCTAGCGGTTTTTTACCCGGTATTCTTGTGTACACGTAATTCTCTTTGTCATCGTGAAAAGTACAAAGACTATGATCCCCAAAAGCATGGGGGATTATTGCTTCCATCTTTGCTTTCAAAACAGTGGGTTGACCTTTACTTTCAGCAATAACGCTACTAAGAGTACTTGTGAAATACTCGATAGTAGCTTTCGGTAAAGATAATCCATACAGTGCATTAGAAAATGCTTTGATGGAGTGATTTTTGTCAGCCCATAGTTGAATGCTACGTGGAGACACTCGACGCAATTCTGCAATGGTACTAGAATCGCTGTCCATTATCAATCTAGCGCCAAAAACATTTTGCTCTTCAAACAACTTATTTTTGGTGTACAACTCAATTGCTATGTCAGCTTCCATCCCTTTTGCAGAGCCTTCGTAGTTTAATCTGCAATCATGGAGAGTTTTACCGTCGCCAGATATACATTTTCGACAGCTCTTGCATCGAATTCCATAAGAACAGATTTTTTTGGAATGATGGCCCATAAAAACTCCATGCCCTATACAAACAACAACAATAAATGGGAATAGTCATGATCCATATTGTTAGTATTTGTAAAGAAATTTTTTTAGGCAAGGGCACACAGTGCGGCAAGCCCTTTGCATTTTGACATCACTGTGAACCCACGGACAGTACAGTTCTTTTATTAGTTGAAAATAATTAATGCCTAGACTCTAACATTTTTATTACTCATTATTACCTGACAAACTGTTATACGCTCTACCCGTTCCTCGTTTTTGCCACCCGACGTCAAAACTGAAGGTCAGTCTTTGCCTTGTCCCAATCTGTAAATACACATTTAGATTTACACTGCAGTGGGTAATAAATAGATCGACAATAATTTATCTGTGATACAATCTTTATTTATGATACTTTTTACATACACATACAGTCTGTCAATAATTCTATGCCACTCTTCAATATTATTGTTATTAAAACTTTGCAAAGAAGTACAAAGCTTACAAACGTCATTAGGTACAGATTGAGAAATTATTTGCAATGTTACAAAGAAATAAATTGATGATTTGGATTTAAAAATAATATTTTGGTGTATAAATAAAAAATTGAACTTCATTATAAATTACTGGTATGTAAAAAAAAGTACTTGTCCTAAATATCGATTGATGAATGTAGAGGGTTCATTTTGAAAACACACAATACATCAACTCAAAAGAGTATAAAAAATTTAGAAAAAAAAAAAATTAAGTAAAAATTGTAAATAGCGACCACCATGTGTATGCATCTTATATGATCAAATCTATAAAAATATATTTGTATAAAAAAAGGGAGAATTTTTCATCCGTCTTTTCCTGATAATTTGTCGAATGACGTGGTACATATTTGTTACTAATACGTATCATACGTATAGTAAATACAAGGAGGGAAGCTGTATAATAAAAGCCAATAGTTACAAAGATCCTCCTACAACGTACTCATCCGGTATTATGTCATTAGCCTGCAGGGTCAAACGTTTTTCCTCTTCCAAACTGCTACTACAGGATTCCATCGCAACTTCTTCAATCAGAGCTCCTACTGTCCTTTCATTACGTTTCAGCAAAGTATCTGAAACTGGAGGGACATTCATTGCTGATAACAAGATATTGAACTGAGTTTCATCTATGCCAGAGTCAATAATACCTATGAAATATATTCATTTATCATTATTAATTAATGCATTTTTGTTAAGACTAATTCACTGCTTTCAATATTTACCAACAGCTGCTTTTGCATTCATCGCAAAGGTTAAACCTTTGTTCTGTTGTCGGAAAAGTTTACCAGTTCTAACAGTCATAATTCTTGGGCACTTGCAGCACTGAATGTCGTAAATGAAGCCCAAGCCTTGCTGTTTTTTCATTTTTGTGAATTAAAAAGACAGAGGAATACAACAATCTGGACACCGCATTTCATCAGCTAAAACACTCGGCTCGTGCAACTCTCTTCCAGTCAAAAAATCATTCTTGTCTCTCTCTCTACCCTTTTCTTATAATAAACAATGTAAAGCACTTATATAAAAATCATTTTTCTCTTTTTGTTGTTTAGACTAATTAATAAAAGTATATACCTCGCATAGTCTTTTTTTAACCTCTCTCTTTTTTTTTGCGATGGATTTCTTCTTAAACTGGCCTTTGCGAAGCCCAATCGAAATTCGAGAAGTATTCCTCCACGTTTTTTCATTTTTATTGGCACTTTCTTTCATTTGTTATAACAAAAAAAACTAATTCTAAATAATACGTTCTGTACGTGACAGCAGCTGCTGTTTGTTTACCATACAGTTACACACTTATATATAGATTATGCTGCTCGCCTGCTCGCATATATATATATTTACAGCAGTAATACCAACTAACTTAATTATTTTCGGGTTGGTACCAGTGCTCGCTGGAGCCCCCTTAAAGAGAGAGGGGGTGGAAGAAGATAGAGAAGTAGTGGCGACTGAGAGAAAGAGAAAAAGAGAGAGAGATATAGCCAGCCAGTGCAGGGACCTAGTATCCAGAAAGCCAAAAAAAAGCGTGCACTCTTATTGTTGCTGGCTAACGAAAAAAAGCCAAAGTAAAGAGAATTTTATTACGAATTGAATGTAAAAAGAATTTTTGCAAACTGATATTATGAAAATAAGTGGCAGCACTTTTTTGTTCAACATACACACACACGACTCTCATACCCATCCAAGCGCAGGCACCACAATCACATTACTAGTAGAAAATTGGTGCAAATGTAAATATTAAAATTAAAATAATGATCAGAGAGAGCAAACATTGAAAATGTAGAAACATGCATACCAAGCGATTCACAAGAAGTTGTTTAAGGAGACTGAACGTATGTGTGTTGGCACCCTCACTTTGCTGCGTGAACATTATTACGCAATGCTTGTATATTTCTGCGCACTTGCTGGCAGAGGAAGCAGTACCACCAGGGGACTTATTTTGGTAAGCAAACACCTAATTAATTTCGAGTTAGTAGAATTATATTTTGTTAAAAAAATTAACGTTAATGCTTTCTGGCTAATCGGTTCCCGACCCTTTTATACATGACAAATGTGTAAGGAAAATATGTACCACCGTAACCAAGGAAAAAAAATACATATCAAACTCACATGTATTCATTAACCTTGAATTTCATCGTATGTATGTGGTTTCTACGTATATATGCAAGAACTTTATTCTTACCAGGGGACTTCAGGTCGAACAAGCTTTTTTTTCTTATAGTTTAATGGTTGAGGTTTCTAACTACGAACGTATAAATAATTCTAATAATTATTGAACTATGAACCGCATAAGGATATAATTATTCCTGCTATAACTCTAGTCATAATTAAATCCTAAGGAAAAAGTGCATATGATTGATCCAAATAAGATCAAAAAAAGTCATATGAAGGCAAATGCATAAAAAACACGTGAAACCCTTATTTAATCAAGTTGAATCAATTCCATCAAACCTGTACCATCGATCATTCATAAGTATGCTTTGCAGTCTTGTCAATCAAATATAAAGATTTAATTTTTTTGCGGTATAATCGAAGAGGAATTTTATATGTAGATTCTAAAAGGTCCCCTTAACAAAGATAGATTGACGAAGATTGAATCTGGTATACTAGAAAAATCTCTTTACAGGCTTAAAATCAAATCTTAACAGTATAACGAGTACATCAGTCAGGCAAATTCAAAACTAAGATTGCAAGTATACACTAATGAACATTGTCCCTACATATGGAGAGAATAAGAAAGCAGTCTGAGAATAAGTAATGATACGTAAACAGACACACTTATTTCTATATGTATATACAACATACAATAAGGCAGCATTTACGTGAATGTATTGTAAGATAATTTAACCCAGAACTATGGCATTTTTTAGAAATACTTAGCAAGACGTAATCTTGAATGGGGATTGAGAGAAGATTAGGATGCTACTTTTAACGACATGTAAAAGATAGACTGCTTATTATAAACAAAGGTGGTAAAGCTTATGTAAAAAATAAATCTGCCCTCTACTTCGCTTCCTTTCTTAGTAAAATTACTTTCAATAAGTGTTCTATCCTCATATGTCCATCGACATTTCTGAGATTTATTTTTTTAGTAAGCACACCTTGTTTTTTTTAACCTTAAGTTGCTTTCTAGCGTCGAATTAAATTATGTTACAAAATACTCACGTGGATAGTGACTTTTCAAGTGTAGTACATGTAAATAAAGTTAAGTCAAAACGGCTGTTCGTATTGTTAAAAAAATCATATTGACTGACTGGTTTAAAAAAAAAGAAAAAGAATATCCATAATATAAGAAGTAAACTAATTGTATTTAAAATATATCTATAGAAGAGCGAATAAATTTAAAATCCCTGTTAAAGAATAAATGGTTATAGGAAGTACCGAATTTCTTAAAGAAAATTATGTGTGTAACACATGCGTTTCGTATGCAGTAAAGAAATACAGCATTGGTAAAGGTATTTTAAAAATTGGTGGGGGTGGTAGGAAAAAACTGGGGGGGGGGTTGAGGGTCTATAGTGGGGCTAGAGACTTATATCTATATATAAAAGAAAACAAACGTAGTTTTCAATGTTGCGTGGAGAAGCAATGTCAACTAGTAGTAGGGATGGAAGGGTATTGGGGTTAGAGGGTTCGTTGCCTACCTCACCAAAATTTCTAAAAAAACAAAATTTATATATATTTATGTTATGATATATTATACAGTTGTTTTTGCTTCATGACCACTAGCCATCCTGCCCCTCGGGCCACCCATTGCTGACCCGTGACTGCCCCACGAAATCACGCAGAATTTTATCTGTTTTAATTTGATTCTGAAACAAAGAGTAATTTGCCGCCCCTTTCCGCATTGCAACGCTCCACCCCACCCCACTCATTACCTTTTAAGATCGCCGAGACAAATTGACAATCGTTCTGCACATACACAGACAATAATTTATTTTGGAGATAATTTTGGCGCACTATCAGCATTTTTCAGTTCTTTGAGGCTTTCAAAATGCACCAAAACTATGTACTAATATAAAAGTCAACTATGTGACTTTTTTAATACATGTGTGAAAATACAGTATGTTAATTGAGTCAAGGAAGAGGTAGTTACAAATTAAATACTTAATCAACATATGAATCGTTTTTTTAAATCATTTTGAACATAATCCAAAGTTTTACCAATTTTGATGGTTAACAAAGGAGGGAATCACTTATGTAACGCTAATTTTATCAATAAGTATCCATCTAAAATGACAAAGAGGGTCAAATAGATGAGATTCTAGACGAAATTATGGTTTTCTTTAAAGACGTTTTTTGGTTTAATAGGTTATTGTTGTGGCTAATATCAATTTTTATTATTAATCTGGGCACTCAGCACTTGACAGAAGGAAGGAAAGAGAGATGGGAGGCCACCCATTACTCGTAATTTTGGTAGGGAGAAATTAGACAGCTTCGCTGCAGGTAGGTCACCTTATTCCCTCCTTGAGAAGCATTGCATGGTGAAAAAGCACATGATGAGAATTCATAGAAGTTCTTGCCCAAAAAAGTTGTACTGTCCAGTAATTGCACCCGCAGTCTTCCGCGTGCTGACCCACAACCTAGCCAACTGAGCTACCACGTGCTATCTATTTTTTTTTTCTGGAAAGCTATCGAATCTTTTTATTTACTTTATCACAAATATAACGTTTACCTTAATCAATAAAATACATATTAAATGATGTACAGTTAACCTACACAAATTAAATCTTCCTTTTCTGTCTTACCGTTTTCCACTGTTATAAGATAGTAAAATGTTTAAAAAAACTAATAGAGAGTTTGAAGATGACTTAATAATTAACATTTTTCATACTAATATATATTATGGTTTATTAAATAAATTAATGTTAAATACTAATCTTATAAAATCAATGTAATAATTGGAATGAATAGTTAGTATGCTTTGTTACAATTATCCGGAGTTAGATACTATTAACTTGTTTGCACTCTTAAATTGAAGTATCATTTTAAGAGTTAACACATTCCTCTCTGAAGCTTAGATCTTGAAATATTTTTTATGGTATCAAAAATTTAACAATTGCTGACAAAATTATTTATTTTTCAAACGGATCCGAACAATTTTTTCTCACCCAATTATGACAGGAAATGAAGAAAAGCTACTTTGTTTAGTTTTATTTAAAAGTTGAGTTACAAAATAAAAAAAATACTTGTAAATGAAATAAAATCAACTAACAAAATAATTAAAACGTGTGAAGTGTGTCTTGTTACTGGTAAATATAACTTTTTCATAAGATCGAAATAATGTTTTATTTTAGAAAAAAAGTACTTTTTTGAGTAACATTACTTAAGTGATATTTTAAGTTAAAATTTATTTTTAATGTATAGTCAATATTGACTTCCTTTAGGAAACAGTGTTAAATTTTCAGATTAACGTTAAACTAATAAGAATAAAACATTTTACATCTTTTTAAATAAAGGAAGATTTTATGTTCAATTCTATAAACACTATTTGTTCGAAATAAAAACTGAGGGATACTTACACTTCATAACATTATTTTGTTAGAAATATTGTTATCAAGATATCTCCAATTACAAGAAACTGTAGTTTAACTCGGGAATATTTTAAATTTTTAAATAAGAACGTATTGCCAAGAACTAGTTAATTTACAAACGATTCTGACAACAAAAGTTAAAGTCTTAGTTAAATAAATAGAGTTTTAGTAAACGGCCCAAATTTTCATAAAGACTGCTTAATCGTAACAGAATAACTAATACTTTATCAAGATAGAATAAGGGCGATCAAGGGATTTGTCATTTGGACGCTTTTTGTAATCCTCAATAAAGATCTAAATGTAAGCGAAAAAATCGTCTGGGATGAAAAACTCACCAGGCAGACGTAAAATTGTGCCGTACAAGAACTCAGCAGAGCAGACTCCCGTGTCACTGTGAACTGCCGTACATAGACTGAGAATAACCATGGGGAGAAGTTTCACCCAGTTTAGGTTATTATGATACCTGTCAGCAGCTTTGAAAGTACGGTGACAACCTTTGATGAGACCATTGGCAGCTGAATGATAGGCTACGGTCTTTTAGCGCTGGCAATCAATGAAGGATAGATAAGTATTAAAGATGGAAGATTCGAATTGGGATCGCTGATCAGTGGTGACAAATTTTGGGGCCCAAAACGGATGGGATTTTGTTCAGCTACCACGTGTCGATAAAGTCAAATATACAGTGTGTATACAGATATTTATAAACAAGCAGGTACGCAAACTAAAACACACATGCAAAGACTGTCAAATCGCTTTAAATGTAATCGTAAATATTTGGCAAGATCACAATTCGCATTGTCTCGCATAAGTACGTGCAAACTCTGGGGCAAGACGGTAAGCTAGACGATAAGTGTGATGAGCGAGCATCAATAATGGGCTATTGCTGGGCAATGCTGTTGGCCGGCGTAACTACTCAAAAATGATGAATGATGAAACAATGCTGTGCCAACAAAGTCTAGGTGGGCTCAGCTGGCTCAGTGTTTTTTAGAAGAAAATTATTGATGAGGTGTAAACATAAGCACCAGGAAGGCTGGCTCTCGATTGTCAACAATAGTGCCACTACACAAACTTGCTGCTAACGTTTTCTAATAGTAAGAAGATTTTCTTCTTCTTTGAACAGCCGGGTGCACCAAAATGGGAGGTATGTAGCCTGAGAATTGGCTTGAGCTGGCAGTCCCATAGCTGCTGTGTCTAGGAGTTGAGGAAAAAGGTGAAATAATCAACTGCTTGTTAACATTAACAAGAAAGATCTTATATTTACTTAACTAAAAAGGCTTCTCCAATAAAGCTAAGAAGTTGCTCGCAATGACGTTAAAACTTATCTGCCTGCACAGAGGGCTAGCACGTCAAGCAGGGTTGCGGGAGAGAGGAGAGTAGAAGAAGGCCTAAGTGCCCACTCCCTTACCGATAGTTGCGCAGCAGTATCAGATTCCCTTATTTGTTTTCTCGAAAAATTAGTTATCTTCAGTTTTTATATATGTCTAGAAATATGTAGGGAACTTTTAGAAGGTAAGAGACCCAAATTCTGAAGTTGAATGGAGATGTGAATTTCATTACTGCTACTAAATTCTGATGCAATGTGAGGCTTATGTGCATGAGTTTCGTTGTTCATAACCGACTCATTGAATACGATATCTGACTAAATCCTAAGAATCTTTTCCATCGCAACTTCTTTTTATTTACAGACAGCAAAAAAAAGCACAAGTTATTTACCAATAAGAGCTCTTACATTAAGGCCTATGTTTTTTAAAAACTGCACGTATTAACGTGTTAACGCTTTGGGCGTTCCTCGGGATTGATCCGTCTCATCCATTTTGGTTTATTCTTGAAGTTTTGTGCAATTTTGTTGTCTCGTGGATGACTTATTGTGTTCACCTTCGTTAATTTATTTTTATAGCCTTGTCCAGTTTTACTATTGCTGTACGTAATACCCATTTTAGTTGAGTTATTTTGCAGTCGATTCTTTAGTTCATAACTTCTGCATAAAAATTAATGAAGTTACCTTTTTCTTTAAATTTCGACAATCTTGTACTCCAGTGGTACAGTGGAAAAAAATACGTGGTTGGTATGAACTTTTTCTCTGTTTATACAGACCCCACTAGTGATATTACACTCAACTCTCAATGCGTTAACCTTACGGATAGCAAAAGGTACTTTGGAGTTATGAGTACTGGTATCTTTAAGAGTTTGTCGAGTAATGCCTACAAGATAGACTATAGAACCTCGTGTTCTAAATTCAATAGTACGACTACACGTTATCACACTGCAAAGAGTGTAATTGTTTTATTTCATGCTGATCCCTATATCATCGAGTTGTATCATGGCAATCAGATATGACATAATATCTTAAATTTTGTAATTGATTATTGGGGAAATAATCAATTAATTCATCGATAATTAAATTAAATTAAAAGCTCAGAGTTTTACTAGGTTAATGATGGAGCTTTTTACAAAGGAAGCTTACGTAAGAATGGCCCCCAGTTGTATGTGCCAAAATCTTGAAACCTTTCGCAATTATATTTGACATTACTAATACCAAGATAAAGCACTAGATCAATCGGTGGCAGTAGGTCATCAAAACTGTTCGAATACGTCACGTTATTAGCTGGCTGTCTATAGGCAAACCTGAGAGTACCAAGATCATCCTTATGATCAAGATTGTCTATTGCTGATTCAGAAAAACTTAGGCCATCAGCTGGCAAAGCATTTCTCATAAAAACTCCACGGAACTGCAGTATTTTTAGAATTTTTGTATATTTAATAAGGTCATAGTCTGTGAGAGCTCTGTAAAGCAGTTTTGCGAAGAAACCAATTTTTTTTCTCCTATCTTTCAAGCCTTTTTTAAGCCTTACATGTAGATCCAAGCCATTTCTGTATGGCATTAGTAATAGCCTGTTTCTTAGTAAGGGTGCTTCTTTTTGTTTATCGAGCCACTCACTCCCCTCTAGTTATTTTCAAGCACCTTTCGTATCATTGATAGCCTTGAGAACTCCAGTTACACTATTACTAATTGTGTCTACATGCCATTACAGTATTTTTTATACCACCAGCCTTTTTCACGGCATCCTGCGCTCCCTTTAACACTAATCTAATAACTTTTTGATAATTACTAGTAGAAATCATGAAACTTAAGGAGCCTCAACTCAAACTTTTTTAAGTAATTTTATTCGGCTTTATTTTGTTCTTCCTCACTTAACTAAGATTTGTACTAGGGAATAATTTTACGCTGGATTTGAATTTTAATTTCATAGCGTTAGTGATAATAAGGGTAGTAGCTTTTTCCCCTAAACTAGTGTCTTTGGCATTGAATCTCTACCACGCCTTTTCAGCGAGAATTTTGTCAGCAGTCTTTTTAGCTCTAATATTTTTTTGATTTTAAAAGTAGGCTTTATCGTGTTTGCAAGCCTGATCTTATTAATTGACACTTGAATCTCCGTGAGTTAAGCTCTTGGCTAGTTTAGTACCTGATACTCAATAATTATTTCCGGATACTTGCGGTTCAAGAGGCAGTTTACTGATAAGTATGTTTATAACCTGACAGCCTCTGCGAGAGTAAATGATCAATACTTTGTAAGTTTTTAATGACAATTAAGCTCAAAATATACATAGAGTACTATTTACAGTTTCGTATTTCAGCATACTATTACTACGAGCTCTGGGGGAACAGAATATTCAACTTCCTGTCATAAATTTTATTAAACTGTTTAGCAAGATTATGAAGTAAGATGATAAATGAGCTTGGAAAAATAGAGGCATACTATTTACAGTATCATGTTTCAGTCTTAATTGAGTCCGTATGCAGTAAACATGAGTTTCATGAAGCATAATATAAATTTTTTGGTTATAATCTCAACCAAAAAAAGAAAACATTGTCAAGCAAGATAAAAAATCAAACCCCACGGCGATTTGCTACTCAGTAAGATATGAGCTCTTCTTTATAGTCTGTCAAATTACGGAAAAATTATCAGCTTACTGGCTTTTCTTACTCATCCCAACGGATTAATATTAAAGAATGTTTATTTGTACTTAAAGAATTTGAATAAGCCAAAGTATAAGTGTCTAGAATAACTTTGAAAGACCATAGATGATATACAGTATTGGTCATTTAGCAATCATGAATAAGTTAATGTAACTTTAGAAGACCGTTAAGAGAGATGGTAGATGTAGTAAAAAAGCTTAATAAACTTGTGAGATGCAGCTACCTTAGATAAAAGTTTAATATTCGAGGCTGCTCATGAAAATAAAGGTTATAGATGTTTGCTTGCGGTCATAGATGTATTCTTTAAGTATTTATGTGCTGAGTTTGCAAAGAGTAAAACTGGTAAAGATGTGACTATAGCTATAAAATTGATATTAACAGAGGGTAGAGTTCCAACTAATTTGCAAACAGATCGTGGCAAAGCATTTTACAATGAAAATTTTTAAACTACCATGCAAAAGAACAAGATTCACTTGTACTCAACGTATAGTAATCTTAAGGCACCTAAATATGAGTGACTTAGTCGCACACGAAAACATTATATGTAGAAAAAGCTCAGCTTATGTGACAGATATAAGTAGATTAATATCTTACCTAAGTTACTAATGGCCTGTTATAATCAAAAACATTGAAATCAAAGGATATATCAGCTGCTAAATGAAATTTTGAAAAAATTCTCATCAAGGAAAATGAAGATGATAAAACAACCAAAATTTAAAGTAGAAGATATAGTGCAAATAAATGATGCTGAACAAGTATCTGAGAAGAGACACACTTCAAACTGGTTGACTGAAATATTCACTACAATACGAGTAGCCCTAACCAATCCACCGACTTACCATTTGGAAAATTACTAAAATTAGGCAATATCTGGAGGCTTCTAGAAGCAAAAACTGCAGAAAACCAAGTGTCGTGATACATATTTTTATAACAAAAATTCTTTGTGCACCAGCAAATAAGATATTTATCAAGTGATTGAGCTTCAATAATACTCATAATATTTGGGTTGATACCGACAAAGAACTTAAATTATATGTTTTTAAAATTATTAAAATTTAGAAGTTGTGAAAAATTGGTAAAGACTTAATATACTTATTTCATGTTATCAACTATGAGTCAAAATACAGTTTTTTACTATACATGCAACTGTTATACCTCACATAAGATTCGTTGAGTTGGATATCAACTTAAAACATGTAATGGATTGTATCATTTATTACTTTCTCACATGACACAAATTTCAACCAATTATTTTCCTCTTGGCTTTCTGAATTAAACATATGTGGTTTAAAAAATTTAATACTATTACCATTTGTTGGAGGTTTTGTAAGCGTAAGGGAAAAGGAGCGGTAGATGGAAGGCGGTAGGTAGGAGACAGGTGACTGAGGTGAAGAGAGCGTACTAGGCGAAAAGGCTGAATCGATCTGACCATGCTAGAAGGTAAAGCTACTCATCACGATTAAGTTTTAGTACTCGAGCGGCCATCTTAGCATCTTCATTCCGTCGTCATATACGTAAAAGAGTGAAAGTGGTAATCGTAGGTTGGGAGCTGACCTCCTTATATGTCTTCCTGGGAACGTGCGCTGACACATTAAAGCTAATCCCCTTGTGTGCCGAGAGCTAATCGCTTAAGATTTGAACGGAGCTGCCCTCCCCGATATCTGCGAGCGCATACATTGGCTGGTCTTAATAAGGGGAAGCTGAATTGAAGGAGCTGCTCTTCAATTGCCCTCGAGCCCGCTGGAGTCATTACGCCAACAAGGTACCTGTATCACTCTCGTCCTGCGAACTCGACGCCATACTGACAAGCGCGCCAAAGATTAGTCACGCCAAAGATTAGTCACGCACACTTCGCGATAACGAAGCACTGTTGCTTTCAAAGTTGCCTAGAGCTCTCCCATTGCACAGAGCATAAAATATGTACATTTTTGCGTTCGCAAGCATATTATTATACTTAACCCCTGATTGGCAGGGCCTACTAGCTTTAAACCCGCATTGTCGATTATTATTTTATGCGCTTCTTTACTAAAAAATGAGATTGATCGTTTCTTGCGCTCACCACTGTTCATTAAAATATAGTAGAGTGCGATTCACCGTATGTTAACTGTATTTATAAATCTCATGTAATTTTCAGCACTTAATTATTGTATCAAATTTATTTTCCTGGATACTCTGACCAATTTCAGTTCCCTACGTCAACTCTACCCGCATTCTGAACACTATTAGACCAAGCTAACAGATTCGTCCAATCAATTGATCACAATAAACCATTGAATGATAGTTCGTTAGTCACGAGATACTCAAATACTTAATTAGGAAAAAATATCTGTCAGTAGTTCTCTAGTTCAGCGATAGCTTTTGTATTAAAGGGCCTAGCCGGATAAGGGGGGTAAAACTGACTTAGTCTTAAAAAATCTGAAAAAATTCATATAGGTAGTGTACTGTAAAAAAAAGTTTTTGAAAATTTTTCCAGATCCTAATTCACTCATGGGTTCGCTATAGGTCCCAAATGGTGAATTTCGGTTTTTTAAAAGATATTTCCGCTATTTCTCAACCGATCCTAAAAATTAAAATTGGAAGTTAATGACAAAGATAATTTATGTTCACTGAAATTTTTGCAAAACTTTTGGCGCCAAATTCAAATTTTGGGAAACGTTTCAAATTTAAAAAATGGCACACTTCTGAGAGTTTTATTGGTACAGACTCGGAAAAAATTTTTAAGTTGTATTGTGTTATGTTCTATCATTATGAATTTTAAAGATTTTTTGAGATTTGGAAACCTGGATAGAAAAAATAAAAACTGTTTTTTTACCCATTTTTTCGCTATAATGGCTTCAATATGCCTTAAATGAACCATAGAAAAAATTAATACATTATTTTTTGGCACTTAACTCAAATTATTTGTACTTCAGAATACTTTTTTTAGATAAATACTTACATAGAAAAGTGAAGAAAAAGTATGTATGATTAATAAAGTTAAAAATAATGTGAAAAATTATTGCAAACAGAATTGAGCATACGCTGAATATCAGTTAGAGTAAGAGGTACATGCAACGCGTTATTTAAAGAGATGTGTGTAACTAAATACTTTTATTATATAATATTTAGACTCATGTTTTTCATTCTTCAACTACGTTCTGTCATCTACATGCTTAGCAGATATACTGTCCAAGGGCGATTAGTGCCGGGCTACCATCCGCACTCACCTACGTGTATGGAAAAGGCTAGAGAGAGAAGAGTATAGTGCCACAGAATCTTGTTTTGACCGAAACAGATATAAGTATTGACTGTTGCAGTAATACAAATGATTTGATCAGATCTTAATAATTATTAATTCGTACAAATTCAAGAATCTTATAAACTAAACATAACCTTATGAAATAAAATATTAGGGATTTGATTTATCTGCACAGAGTATAGATTACGTTATGTAGTTTTCTAGCCCTTAAAACTTGTTAAAAATTGTTTTCCTTGAAACTATTACAAAGTATGCTGTGAAAGTTATATAAAAACTTTTTATCAATACAATGAGTATGATACTGCATCATATGTAAGTCATATGACTTCAATATTTTTATGAACTTATATTAATAAGTATGATTAGTTAATTAATTATTGGTTTCAAAAGATGAAATGCTAAATATATGTGTTCTTACATTTTTTTTCCTTGTGCTAATCCATTTTTTTTATACAACCCATTTTACTAGTGAAATCTTCAATAAAAATGAAAAATAAATGTATTCCTTGGTACTGAGAATGAAAGTGAAAATATACGAAAGGTCCAGTACAGTGAGTTACGGTAAAAAATAAGTGTAATCCAGCGTGAAAATTCTTCTTGCTTTACAAACATGCACTTGTTGGTCGTTTATTAGTACATTACTTAATAAGTTTGGATTTAGTGAAGTAAACATTCAATAATTTGATAAATTTTGTTTTTTAGTTGGATCATTTTGTTTAAACATTATTTGGAATCTTGATAAAAATTGAAAACAAAGAAATATTAAAAATACAAATTCCATTATTATCCGTGTAACCGGTGTAGCTCTATAAATGTTCTATAGTGTGCACTGTATCAATTTTAGAATTCCCATACACTGTCTACATAAGATTATGATTTACTAAATTAATGTGTATTTGTTTATAATTATATTGTACCTAAAATTTATCATCATAATCAAATAAAAAGAGCTATTAAAAAGTTTTATTTTATTAAAGGACGAACGTAGTACCAGAACTGACACCACGCTAGTAGTATTTTAATTCAAGAAACTTATGCACACAACAGTAGACCAGCTATGAACTCTACTGTTACATCTAGATACCTTGTAATCTAAAACTTATCAATGTTCATCTACCTAATTCTTATACTAAAAATTCGTTTTGACTTTAGTTTTATTTATATTAAAGTACGTAAAAGTCTTGTATTGCTTTATATTGCTTATACATGTATAATTCCTCACTTTATTTTGTAACTTGATCTAAAGGTTACAATATTACTTACTTATATTCACGTACACTATGCTATTATGAGTCCAATCTTTACGGTTAGTTAGTTTAGACGGTGTAGAAGTCTTATTTATTAACGTTTACATTCGAATTACAATATATGAGGAATAATACAGCATTTATCGTATATATTTCAGAAATATCTAGAGAAGGTTAATATAATGCGTTGTTTGTAAACTGATTTTCATAGTGTTTATGAAAATTAACTACCAAGTTTTTAATTGAACGTAGAAACCATCTGGAATCGCCCTCCATAAACTCTTCTATATTCGTAAAAATCGGCTTCTGAACATTTGTTTTGAGCTGTTCTCGTTTTAAACTAATTTTGGAGCACAGAATATACTCATACATCCACCCCTGCACATCTACATACATGCACACGCACACCCAAAGTTCCCCGCACACGACCTAGAGGACGGCTATCTCCGAGGTTACGACGACCCGGTTCGATTACGAGAACACTTGGCCACAACAAAACGCCTTCGATCACGAGCTACCTTACGTATCAACTCAATGACGACAACACACACTACACATCTTCTTTTTTGCATCACACGCCCGCTTTTGACCCTTACTCTCAACACTTAAACAATCTCCTCTCAGCACCACATACTATGTCCCTATTCCTCACTTCCCTACTAGTCACTAACCTTACCTTGTACTACGCGAAATACCTCCAGACCACCATCTCCAGGGAAGTTATCAGCGTCGTGCCCTTGTGATGTCGCCCACTCCTATTCAGCCTCTCGTAATTGCGTAGTCTCCAGCCAGGCTGCAGATAATGCCTCACGTAGACCACCATGAGCTAGTGACGGACGTAGGTTGGACGACGCACAGTGGTCTGAAAAATTTTTTTAGCGCAACAAAATTTTTTTTCTGGCTTAATAGCTTTTTTTTTATCTTCATAATTGGGGACAACATGAGAAAAAATTTTACGAACTACGTACTTAAGTTTTGGAGGAAATGATTTCAAAAAAGTCTGAAAATAATAGACTAATAACCATTTATTTGAAAATTTTTCTCAATTTTTTACTGTTTTCGGAAAGAGTGAGTGATACTGTTATTTTATAGTTAATTTAATACTCATTAATAATATAAAAATTTTCATAATATTAAAATCAAGAAATTAAACAAAATCAAAGTCGGAATCAGATTCTTTATCCTTGGACTCTTTAACGCAATCACCTGATACTGTAGTTGTTGACTCTTCATCAGAATCTCCGTCTTCTAGTGCTTTTTTAATTAGCTTTTGCGCTTCGGGATAGAGTGCCTTGAAATTGCCTTTGTCTTGCTGTCGATGATGAGAAATCACCGGATCAGAGGTAACAAGCAGAATATGAACTAAGTCAGTTGTAGTATTTAGTCGAGACGATTTCCTGGTATGGTGTTCTCGATATTTCCTATAATCTTTATTTCGTGACTCTTGGGCTTCCTCGAAGAGATGCCCTATCGGCACCATGGCAAATTTCACGGCCAAGCTGCCATGTAATAATATCTTGTGAGCGCTAGGAGGCATGTTATACCAACCGTACAGCTTCACATATAATTGTGCTGTTTCTAAAGCGTATTCGTCGAACATTTTTTCGTTAATATCCAGCCCGCTGGATAAAACCTAAAGCAAAAAATCTTGATATTGCAACTTTTAGACGAGCAATAAAGAATTGAAATTTTTATATAAGTACCTGTAAAATCACACTGAATCGTTGAATGAGGGTAACATCAACTCCTGTGGCATCAGCTGCTTTGTCTGGATCACTGAAAAATCTGCGAGCAACGTTACCAGTATTCGACGTGCCACTCCCAACAACTACACGATCAACCTTTATACCCAGTTCTTTCCACAAGGCATCTTGCACAGCAGATTTTCTTTCTTTTATTTTCTCTTTTTCCTTTGTTGATGCATATCGAATTGATGTTTTTTGCAAAATAAGCTTTTGCGATGTATGTAAAATGCATTCTAAGAACTTGATCCAAGCATGAAGAGTGCTGAGGCCATATTTAAAATTCTCCTCCTTTATAAAATAACTTTTTACAAGTTCCAAATTATTTATTGCTCTTGGTGATGCACCACAAATAAAGCAATTATAACTAGCTGTAGTGGTTAAAGTATTTATAACTTTACCGTCCAACATTGTAAAAAGCATACAATATGTAATCGTCATGACATTGCCTGAAAAATACAGTAACATGTTATCATTTATTACTAACAATAAAGTCTAAGCTAAAAAAATATTGTTACCATTGATTACAATTTCTAACGGCTTCAAAGATTTAATTCCTGACTCAGCAGCCTCTACTTCTTTCTTTGTGCTGTCCACACTCTCCTTGAGGTACTTAAATTTAATTGGACGACAGTACCAGACTGAGGAAGGCTTTTTGTTCTCCCATAAGGTAGATTTTTCACCCCTCTGGTTAGTAGCTATCAGTCACAGTGGCACCATAGAAAATAAGAAACAGTGTTTTTCCGAAAAGATTTCTGTAGCTTCTATGCTCGATACTGAAATCCCCGGCTCACTGTTATCATTATTGGACTGAAATAACTGCATATATTCGTTCTGTCCAGAGCTGCCGTCACAACCCCATTTACAAAATAACTCAATTTTTTGGTACTGCTCATCATCTTTTTGTGGCAAGTCCATGGTCTCACAAATTCGTTGAGCTGTATGATTTAGTTAATTTTGAAGCGGAATAGAGGCTCCTGCAAGAAGAAGAGTAACGTAATATGTGGGTAAGCTATTTAGCTGCAGATTATTTTTAATATTTACCGTACTGAGTTACTTCTATTCCTGATGGATAACACTTCTTTTTCGCTTGTAAAACATGTTCATAAGTGGGAAGAATATCAGCTTTTTTTTCTTTCAATTTTGATCTTAGCTTTTGATAACTTGCTTTGCTCAGATGACAATCAACTAGCAGAGCCAAGGCTTCGTCTGCGGTGAATGCAATCGGAAAATTATCACTTGATTCTCGCAGGATTTTGCGAAATTTAACTGGTCGCTCAGGTGAAAATAAAGTAGCATGTGACACTAAATCTGCTGTGGCACGTTTTCCTTCGGTGTAAAGAGAAGATGATGCTGCAAAACAAAGTTCTGCCAGTGCCACAGATTTACGAAGTTGTTCAGTTTTTCTCAACTTAGTGCGTTGACAGCCTTCTGTAAAAGATTCAGAAGGTCTTCCACGGTGCTTTTTGCACTCATCTGTTTCAGATGCATCTGCTTTCGTGGCTTTACTTGACTCTTAAACAATATCAACTACATTTATCATAGTAGCCAACCATAATTCCTCCTTACTTAGAAATCTATGTTTATTGTATGATGCTGCCTTCCATTTCTTGGTTAGGGTAGTACCAAATGCTAAGATAAAAATTGAGGAATCACAAGCTTGATTTTCATATCGTATTATTTGCCATTAATGGTATTTATTAGTACTTGCCTTTCAATTTTTTTTGCAGTACTGTTGCAAGTGTCACACTATCTACAGTATATTCCTCCTTGCTGACACCCCCGCATAAGAATTCCAGTAAAAAGTCAATTGCTTCGGGACTATTGGCTGATGCCACACTTAAATTGTTATTGTCTACTAGGGCCTGATATAAATCAAAGTACGTTATACTCATTTTGAAAATTTTGAATTAGTCTGAAAGAAAAAAGATATTCCAACAATAATGAATTGTTGACGAACTTAAGTGAGAGCAGGGCAGTAAAAAGGCACACACATTTTTACAAGAAAAAGAAGTTAATTTTATAAGCACGGTTACATTTGCACAAGGCGAAGTACAGTTCTCATTTGTCTGTGTCTATATATAAGTATAGTAAAGCGCGAAGGACCACCTAGCCTAACCATGGAAGAGACGGGCACGCAATACATATATGCATATATTTATGACACAAGTATATATTTATAATACAATTAAATTATAATTCATTTTAATTTTAGCTTTACGTTTTTCTCCGTTGTTTTAAACATTACCTTTCGCGGCATCGGTAACTGAGCTGTGAAATTTACGGACGGACACCGACGGATATAAAACTTAATTGACCTCTTTGTTTATGCTATAAGAAATAAGTTAATCAAAACTAGAACTTAAAACCTCTTAAAACACTTTTTAAAAGCTTATGTAAAAATTGCTTTCTTTGTTTTTTTAAAGTGAAAAAACAACAAATCTTCAACGAGCTGCCACTCATATTCTAACTGTTAAAATAAACCAAATACAAATCAAAATATTCTAAGAATGTACGAATTTTGAAAATAAATAGAAACCACCATCTTACCCAACGGAATATAAAAAACAAAAATAAAAACAAATATTTGTTTTAACAGACTATGCCACTTTATCATTCACAACTAATAAAAAAACAAGTTTACTATTGCCGTAACAACAGGTTTTGACCTTCTTGGATGAATAATGGTTGAAAACAGTTAATTTAACTATTTGACAATAAGACTCTGTAATGATCATTAGAATTTGCGACAAAAAATTTTTTGATTTATGTCGTGCTAGAATGATTTTTTAGACCACTGTGCGATGTCCCGACGGCGCACATGCTCTACATCCTTCCCTCACAAAGGCCCGTCCAGGAGTCGTCTCAGTCTCGCAGCTCACGTCCTACTGCCTCGAAATGTCTTCCATCTCTTTATTTTCCCTACTTTTTTCATACGACCTAACTTGCATACGTCACGTTTCTCCCCTTAACTACACGTATATAAACACACACACACTCCCTATTCTCGGCGCATTACAACTTTACGAAAAACACGGTAAAAACACAATCGATGATTACAATAATTGCCGAAAGTTGACAATCCATCTAGTTTCCCACCAACCTACAGATTCGCACTACAATGTGTACGTATATAAAGACCCGCTCACACAGTATTAACGTTAACATCACTTATCGTCGTCTACTTACACATTTCTTCTTATTTTTCTCTTTTTTTTCGCTAGCACTTCTCTTAGCTCGTCTCACCAGCTATATGTCTCTATAATTCTCTTCTCTTTTCTCACATGAAACATAACAAAAAATAAACACACGTGCACAGAGCATTAAAACGAGCCTAAAACACTAAATTTTACATCGAGCTGAGTTTTGGTATTTTTCGGCTTAAAATGAAAAATGATCCCGTCATAAGAGAGTGTTATTTTATATGCATAGATGAAAGTCTTAACCATACGCTTATATCTGTGAAATATTACGAATGAGTGCTACCTTTCCACGACAATATATGCACACATCTTCATGCTCATCTACACATTTGCGTGTAGATGTATATACTTACGTACGATATGCATATGTATATATATATATTCTATAAAAATTTTCAACTAAAAAATGTAATAGGTATAATAAAAATAGGCAGGACTAGAGTTAAAGATGTAGTACAGTAACTTTAGACAAAGATGTCCTGGGTTTAAATTTGGATATTAGTCTATGCATACATTTTTTTGGGTGGAATATCTATGCACAGAAAAAATATGTGCAGCAAAATAACAACAACACTAACAGGATTTATTTTGTTTCTGGATTAAGAGGCCCTTGTTTTGAATGTAAGTACCAGCCTATGAAATTTTTTCGTAGGTGGATTGTTTACGCACAGCAGAAATAGAATCAGCAAAATAAAAAAAGTGGCAGCAGCAGTAGCATCAGCAGTAAAAGTTATCTTGTATTACCTTTCTAAGTATAACCAAGAGAGCCAACGATACACTTACCAGCAGGGTACATCAGCAGCTGAGCTATCTTTTATCAATGATCAATGTGTCTCAGCCATACGCTCTTTCACTTGTGGCACAACCAATACTTATTCAATAATAATATTAACTATGACGATAGGATAAACATAAATGAATACAAACACGAATGAGAAAAAGTAAAATTTTTAAATTAATACGTAATGAATAACATTAAAACAGATTTAATTTATTTAATTTCTTTGACCATTTCTTTCTTTAAGAAACAAAAATATTTGTTTTTATTTCATTTTAACAAAATGAAAATTTTTATATACTTCTAACTTGTGTTTTCTTCTTCTTTTCATGGATACCACTCTTCCTCTTCCTTTTTTTTTTGACCTTTATCAAATTTTCAAGTTTAATTAGTAGTGGTGAGTGGCTCGATTTTACCAAAACAAATAATCACTGTTGTTGTCATCGCCTTGTTAATATTTTATGAGTTCATCCAGTTCTTTTACAATTGGTGGCGATGGAAAACGGCTATCAGAGATGAGCGGTCCCACATCCTTAGATCTATCTTGCGGTGATAGTAATGATAATGAATGGTCAGCGACGAATTATCCTGCATCCTGAGAGTTGGTGGTTTTTAAAGACTCGAAGAACTGCTTGCAGGCTTCCATTTTCAATATCTCAATCAACGCAAGAGGTACTTGGCGTGAATCCATGGCGATGTATGGATGAATAAATTTCTGGAGGACTGGCATCCCGTTTAAATAGGCAGTTGAATGGCTACGTTGAAAATTATAGTATTGGAATAAAATGTAATTATGACTGCTACTATCTCTCTTCTTTGAGTGCACATAGCATTATACATATAAAAACTTATGAGAAGGGGAAAACGGCGTTTTGCACCTATTAGACCATCATTGAGCAGAAATTTATAAGAAGAAAAATTGTATTAGAAAAGGATGCAATTATGCTTATATCTATCACTCTTCTTCAAAAAAAAACAGCATTGTACACGTGAAAATTCACGAGTAGAGGAAAACTGCGTTTTGCATCTATTGGTCTATCCTTGTGCGGAAATTTATAAGCAGGAAAAATGGCACTTCATATCAAAAGTACCCCCACCTAGTACATATATGTTTATGTATGCAAGTTAGTCATGCACTTGATTTTCTTAGAATGGCAAGATAAATTTGCTCACTTGTACAACAGTATTCAAGAAACCAACAAGTCTGAAAATGGAAAACAGCAGACAAAGACCTCAATTTCTCAGGAAATAAAGGAATATCAACGGTAGTCGAAACAGAAGCAGCAGGACAGGAAACAGCTCTCAAGTGGTCCATAAACTAGGCACACCAAAGGTAAGAGTAAGTATCTCTATCTTAAAATCATAAAAAATTTTTTTTTTTATTCTCTTACGCAGTTGATTGAATCGGTATTTCTAAAGTTATTTCTACTTTTTCTCATACTCGCTCAACTAATACTATTTTTCTAAAAAACTTTTTGTGTAAAATTATTTCTACATTTTCTTACGCCCATTCGACTAAAACTATCTTTCTGAAAAATTTTTCGTATTGAAGATATTCCTACTTGTTTTCATACTCGCTCAACTGAAATTATCTTTCTGGAAAACTTTTCGTAAAGAAATTATTTCTACTTTTTTCCGTACTTGATTGACTAAAACTATCTTTCTCAAAAACTTTTTGTAGTGAAATTATTTTTAACATTTTAGACTAACACATTTTACTTTACCTACTAAAATTTTTTTTAAACTAAAATTTATTTCTTGTAGTTTATAATTTTTATTTACAAACGTTAATGCAAACTGTCATTCATAAATTATTTTTACTTTTTCTCATATTCACTCCATTAAAACTATTTTTCTGAAAAACTTCGTAGTAAAATATTTTTTATTTTTGCCTGATACATCTTACTTCACCAACTAAAATTAACTTTTATTCAACGTAAAATTTTTTGTCATTATATATTATATCCATCTACATACATTTATTACAAACTGCCTTTCAGAAATTATTTCTATTTTTCCTTCCACGCCCTTGACTAAAACTATCCTTCCAAAAAATTTGACGAATGAAACCATTTTCTCTTAGTACATTCACCATCTACTTATTCTTATACCTTATTTCAAATTTTTATACCTGCAACAGCGTTTAGGAATAAAATAAGTTGGATTATTGAGATAAATAGCCTCGACAGTAATGAGTAGCAAGTAGTGTGCCATAAGTTGCAAGGAGGACTAGAGTATCCCACGAGACACACACAGCAGCAAAGATAAGTTGTCTGTATGACAGTGATTGCTTTGATTTTCTCTTACTACTATGTATGATGAAAAAATCTTTTTTTTTTCTGCTATATTTCCTAGTGTATATTCAAACGTTTTGCTAGATAGAATAGTATTTCTTTTTTTTTAACAATTCGTATTCATATTTGATCAGCATTGCTTAAATTGTGTCCGCTAACGTATTCCAATTTTTTTTTTTTACAGCATTACGATGGTATACGAAGAAAATATTGAAGAATCTCTTTAAAAAGACTTAGCTGCTAAAAAAAAATCATCAAGGCCAATAAATCCATTAACAGAAGTTGTAGCAGCAAAAGAAGCAAAAAAAATATTAAAAAAAGATATTTTTTGATATTTTTTAGTTTTTCCAATTTAATTGGGTGATAATGAAAAATCAATCTAAAAGAAAAAAAAAATTTTTACAGATCAGATGCTGAGTTTATTTGAAAATGTCTTAGACAAATCCTGCAAAAATTTTATTCTAGTACCACGACCAGTATCATCGCTAGGAAAAGGTATTTTTAAAAATATTATTTAGTTTTTCAATTTAATTGGCTCATGATGTGGAATTAATTTCGATCTCAAAATTTTTTTTACAGAGCAGATGTCAGGTTTATTTAAAATGTTTTGGACCAAGTATGCTAGAATCATATTTCAGTACCATGACCAGTATCACTATTGGTATGGTTCTTGATGGTAGATCTTTAACGAAAAGAAGCATGAAGAGAAAGATGAAGCAATTCGTCAGAATCCAATTCAATGGCAGGATAACTTAACTGGTGTAGGATCTGCACCAATAGAAATAGGATGTGAACCTCTAGCACAGCCTTTAATAAGAGAATTAGAAGTAGGGGTCATATCCTTACCATCACCTATGTCATGGAGCAAGTGGATGAAGCTATTCAAACAACCACCACTATCTCCTTCATCGTCAACACCACTATTATTACAACCAGCCCTGACACTGCCATCGCCATTGTCACCACCAGCCCTGACACTGCCATCATTATTAAAGAAAATGAAACTTTATCACCAATGTTTTAAGTAGAATCACCCTTATCATCACAGCAGCAGCAGCCACTTTTCTCTATTCGACCATTGCCTGAAAAAATTGAGGATTGGCTAAACGAAAATAAAAATAAAAATAGAAATAAAAATGAATGAGAATCCAAAGCTCAAAATCGGCTCAATCATTAGGAGTTAAAAATAAGAGCGGGTGAAATCATCAAAATGATGAAGGTCCGATTTGAAATTATTGAAAAAATAAAAAAAATAGAAAAAAAACGTCAAACCGCTTAGGTAAACATGAATGAAAAAAAAAGAATAAATTTTAAAAATGAAGAAAAAATACAACTGTAAAAAAAAACTACATTGTGTAACTGGTGTGGAATAGTGGTCAATTGCGCAACGAGAACGCTATTGGCGCACGAGCGAAGCGAGCCAACGATTTCCAAAACAAGTTACACATGCTATTTTTTTCACAAATGCAAAGGAATATGAAGGCTTAGGCCTTACGCCAATGAATTAGCGTATTCTTTGTAAATGTTGTAGAATTTATTTATCACAACAAATGTTCTAGGCTTGTGAGTTTTTTTGTCTGAAATTTTTACGATAATCATATCTGACTTATTCTCGATGTTGTCCATTCTCAAACTACACAACTCATGCTTGCGACAAGCTCCTGGTAGTCCAAAAATCATAGCTACCTGTAACGCACATGAAAAAAACATAAGGTACATATGTATATAATAGTTTAAGTATTAAATTTGAATACTAGATTTTTTACCTTCACAGCAAGATATTGATTGTGGAGCTTTAAGTATAAACTTTTTGATTCCATCGGAGTCTAATACTTGTGCTTTCTTACTTTCCAATCCAGTCGACTTTCTTTTTAAATACTGAATTTGTTGTGCGTAATCATAAATGTTTATGTTTTGTGTTGCGTGTATTACAATTTTCAACATTAAATATGTAGCCCATAAAGTACTGGATTTATACTTTTCGGATAATTCGTCAAAATGGGCCAAAAAAACTGGTTCAGCTAGACTTTTAAATTTTTTACTTTTTCTCCATTCAAGAAATTTATTGTACGTTTTTTTGTACTTTTCCTTAGATTTGGCAGGCAGCAAGTTGCTTGATACCTTCTCAGCTCTTTCCAACACTTCAGACGGTAATTCTTCATGAAAAACAGTGTTTTCATCGTCAGACTCTTGAGTCTCTGGAATAATCACGTTAGCATTGACAATCAAAGACGAGCTTGTTTGGAGGTTACCCTGAAAAATTCATTTTTACTTATATTCACTTACATTTCAACATTTTTCAAATGAGAATGATGAATAATATGGAAGATGTGTGAAAAATGACGAAGGTATGGTTAATGATATTGTATACTTACTGACTTCAGTGTGAACAACGATAAATACCAAAGAAAACGCATACAACAACCATACAATTGACGACAACAAACAAGCAGCAGCAGTAACAGTAGTTGTAGTTCTGATTTTCAAAGCGGGGACGACTGTGCTGGCACTGTGGTGTCACAAGTTTACAGTGAAGGAGCGACGGAGAGTTGAGTTTTTTTCATTAATGTAACGCAAATGCGTTGAGAAATGAAAAGGCACTGCGCTTCTTTGAAATCAGCCCCTTTTCACTCGCAAAAGCGTGGCGCAACGGGGTATATTCCGTGCATACATGTTAAAAAAAAAAGAAGTTAAATAACATACATAATTATTGTAACTATGCAGGTATAAAAAAAAGACAAGTAAGAATGTGACTATTATTAAATAGAATGAATATGTTTATTTTTATAACACTAAGTCTTTTATTTTGACACAATGTGTAACTTATTTTTAGGTAAATAAAACTTTTAAACCCCCCCCCCCACACACACACACATGCACATACAAATATACACTGACATGCACATGGTTTCTTTGTATCGATACATCCCTGATTGTCTCCTAATCAAATTTCAATCACGGCTACCACGCTTACAATATTCGGCCAAGGTAGACTGCCATGGTCAGACCAACGTTAAATTTTTGGAATATGTATACATACGTACAATCATGATCGTACCCAATATAACTATATGACTGGTCATGGTGACGCAGTTTCCTCGATCTCCAAGATTAAAGAACATCTGGCGTGGTTAGTACTTGGATGGGTTACTGTTTGAGTCTCGCCGTATCGCCTGTGCTAACATGCTGTTAATTATTTTCAAGGGTCGGATATTAATAAAAACCGAGCTTGGACCAACGTAGGTTATCTCGGCTGCCATGGTAGGCCCAAGCTATTGCCAAGCTTACATTTTCGATCGGGATACATATTAAAGAGACTTCCCTTCTTTAAATCTGAAGTCAACTTTTTTTCACTCTCTTTTACACGCACACACCCCATACGCGCGTGCACACATTTCTCCCCTCTACTATTTAAATGTGCTGTTTTGATGAACTCTGAGGATATTTAAGGGAGTGAACGTCGATGAAGCAGCTCATTTTAACCAACTCATTTAATAACTAAGCTTTCTCCTCCCACACGTCATACAGCAATTCAAGGATTCAGTGACCTGCTTATGGCAATCGTACCCACAAGTTGTTAAAAGTAAAGTGAATGCTGCCCAAAGTCAAAGATTGTTAGATTGTAGTGTTATAATACTGAAAGTTGCTGAAAATTAACAAAGTCTGGAAAACAAAAATTTTAGTCAGCTGTGGCTCTACTCAAAACTACCATACAATTTCTTTATGATTATTTGGAAATAGTAGAGGCAGCAAAAATATTTATGGATGTATCTCAAGTTTTTGTGTGACAGTGAGCAAAAAGTAACAGCAGCAGTCAAGATATTTCAAAATGAACCTGCAATTTTTACATCAGAAACTAAGCAAAAACCAGGCCTTGCAATAAGCGTCCAAGGTAAAGGTATGGCTGAAGCAGGCCATGCAACAAACGTCCAATGCAAGACAAAAATGATAGCAGCTGAAGTACCTCTGAATGATAAATCAATAAACTTAAAAGACGTTAATAGTGCATTTAAAAATCGTATTCAAACAGCTTTGATCGTAAATTTAAAGCATCTAGATCTAAAAAAATTTCCTTAAGACGCTAAACATTAGTTTATAAAATGGATACATTAATCTCTGAGTGAATATGAAGCACTTAAAGTGAATACAGTGTTGGCAGCTGAATATACTATAGGTAATGATAATGTTGAAAATGTAGATTTAAAATACTTCCATACAAAATCACAAGCTATATTCCAGACAACAGATTTGAATAGGTGGTTTGATGTAAATATTCAACAGCCAATAGAAAAAAATAGATTATTTTAGTAACAAAGAATCAGGCTGGTCCTTGCACTCAACTTAAAATGTAGTTGTGAATATTAATAAACAAAATCCTATGCAAGGCATTTCTTTTATAAACTCACCACATTATTGAAAAAATAGAAATGCTTGCGTAAGTGTAGTAAACAAGGACGCTCAGTGTTTAAAACGGGCTATTCTATCAGCAATACATCTGACAAAAAGATGTCCAAATCGTGTCTTGAACTATATTCAGTACGAAAACAAATTAAATTTTGATGGAACTCATTTTCGTGTTACAGCAAATTAAAAAATTCGAGAAATGAATAAAGTATCAGTGAATTTATATTTCTTAAAGAAGAGGAATAATGTGTAAAAGATTTTTCCCAGTCACTTGACAATCAATAAAAAAGAAGTCCATGTGAATCTTTTACTTCTTGAAAGTTTTAATGTAGATTATTAAGAAGACGAGAATATAAATAAAAGTAATAATTATTTAAGCGAATACAAATATCATTACGTTTGGATGAAAAATTTATCTCACTTGATATGTAAACAATTATCTAAACATAGACATGCAGTGCATATATATAATGGTTGCTTTCACAATTTTTCGTCAAAACAAAAGTTAGAAAAGCATGATGTCGATTGCAAAGTTCTGAATAAGTGCATTGCCTAATAGAAATCAGAAAGATGGTATACTACAAGTTAAAAATTTTACGTATAAAAACAGAGTACCTTTCGTTGTATATGCCGACTGGGAGTGCTTGCTAGAACGTACGAAGAGCAATCGTGACTATCAAAGTCACAGAGCATTCAGTATTGGTTATTTTGTTAAGTGCTCTTACGATGATAGGAAATCAGAATGTAAAATCAATAGGAAAAGTGACGAAAATAATAAAGAAACACCTGCTGTATGGTTTGTTTGTTCCTTTCATCCTCTTGCTTTAAAACTAGAAAAATGGTACAAAAACCCTATAAAAGTGGTAAATTTGATTCTTGATTAACAATTTCAATATAATGAAGCTTCTCTGTGTCACATATGCAACCGTCCACTCAGCTCATATGATATAAAAGTTAAATATGATTGTCATCTTACTGGAGAGTAAGTATACTTTTCTAAAATACTATATCAAAAAGCTCATAATATTTTTTGTTTAAGATATCGTGGTCCTGTTCACAACAAACGCAATCTTAATTATCAAGACTTGAGAATGGTACCCGTAATTTTCTATCACAAACTAAAGAAAAGTGCATTTCGTTTACAAGATATGTGAAAGGGACTGATAGCAATCATCGATTTATTGATTTTTCTTAGTTCATGACTTCATTTCTTTATTAATTATCATCTTATTTAAAGGAATTAAAAATATTGGAAACAGTATTTTCAAATGATGATCTTTATACTACAGATCAGACAAACTTATTAAAGAAGAAAGGTGTATACCCTTACGATTATACGTCTTCTTTTAAACATTTTCTTTAAGGAACACAGACTTTTATCAAAAGAAAGCTTCTACAGCAGCTTAGTCGAAGCCCATATCACTGATAAAGAATATGAACGAGCTATAACAATTTGGAATACTTTTAACATACTAATGCTTGGGCAGTATTCTAAATTATATTTAAAGACAGACGTACTGCTGTTAGTTAAAATATTTAAAAACTTTCAAAATAGTTGTCTTGAGGCATGTCAATTAGATACAGCTCATTATTACACAACGCCTGGCCAAACATGGAACGCAATGTTAAAGTTTATGAAGGTGAGTAATATGTGCTAAGTATTAGGATCATTTTATTTATACATACGTACATACATAAATAAAATAACAGGTGAAAGTAGAACTTTTGACTGACATATAAATAGTTATGTTTATCGAGCGCAGAATTCGTGGTGGTATAAGCCAATGGTGCAATCGGTATGACAAGGCCAATAATCCATTAATGGAAGAAGGTTATAAAGCTGATAAGAGTGACAAATATTTAATGTATTGTAATGCTAATAATTTGTATGGATGGGCTATAACCAAACCACTGCCTTATGCAGGCTTTAAATGAATTCAAAATGTTGGTCCAGTTATTATTTTGAACGTGGCAGATAATGCAACAATAGGTTACATGCTTGAAGTGAATCTTGAGTATCCTAAGACTTATGATGATGCCCATAATGATTTACTTTTCTGTACTCAGTACATCGCACCTCCAGCCTCCAGCAAAAAAAATTGATGACTACACTATACGATAAACAACGATATGTGATCCACTATCGTACACCTAAACAAGCTGTTAGCCATGCTCTTCAAATAAGAAAACTTCATAGGGTCTTACAGTTCAATCAATGTCTATGGTTGAAGGAATGTGTAGACTTAAACAGTGACAAGCGTAAAAATGCAAAAAATGACTTTGAGAAGATTTTTTAAAAATTATTTATTAATTCTGTGTAAGGAAAAACAATAAAGAATAAGCGTGAACTTATCGATGTCAAACTCATTTATACATGGGAATGGCTTTATGGTGCTGAGAGTTATATCGCTTGACAAAATTTTCACAGCTAGGACATATTTGATGAACAGTTGCTGAATATACAGTTATTACGTACTGAAATCTGCATCAAAAAGTCAATATATGTTAGATTGAGTGTCTTGGACTTATCTAAGACACTCGTATATCGATTTCATTATGATCTTATGAGAAGTCACATGGAAAATCAATGCCAACTTTTATATACAGACACCGACAGTCTTCTATATAAAACAACACAAATATCTACATGTGATGCGTCAAAATATCATAGAATAAGACAAATGGGATGAATTTTGATGCTTACATCAAGTGCTTACGCGAAAATATGATATACCACTTGAGAGCACAAAACTATTCGATCACGGCACTATCAGTTGTTTAGCAAAAAAGAAATAAAAATTGCTCTAAGTGCACATGATGACGAACGCTGTATTCAATCTGGTTCTACAGACATCTCTCCATGGGGCCATTACAGCATAGTGGAGAGGGGATTAGTAAACGAAGGTAGAAAGTAAGAAGGGGAAAAGACAGCCAATTTTATCAAAAATGAGAAAGTAGGGGTCAAAACATCAAATTAAAATAAGAAAACAGGAAAAGAGAAGATTATTCACCTAAAGCCACCAAAAGAAGAGGGGGAAGCTACAGTGAAGGGGCAAGCTACAGTGAAGAGGCAAGTCCCAGTGGAGAAGCTAGCTCCGTACAAGGAAGTCTCACAGAGCTTATTATACTTTCAGCCAGCGGTTTCCATAGGACTGAACTAAAAAGACAACAGGAGCCTCCATCGTCATCAGTAACCGTTTGTCACAGCGTTACACTGAGTAAAAAGTCTCGTGTTATCACAGGTTAGCATTTTTTTTTCAATTTTTTTTTAAGAAAAAAATCAAGAAGCTAAAATAATAATTATTCATCAAAAATGTTACAGATAAATCTTGCAAAAGTCAATAAAACCGCTAACAAAGGTTTTCAGCTAACAAAGAAGATTTCTGAAATGATTTCACATAAAAAATATACGCGACCAAACTGAGGATGGTGAACACTAGATTTGGGTCAAAGGTAGTAGTAGCAGCTCAGTTGGCTAATGATATTCAAATATTTTTACCATAAAAAATATGCGTAGCCCTGTATGATAATGATAACTTTTATAACAATTTGTTGATTGCTGTTAATAAAATTAGTATACTTTCAACGAATAACGGAAAACATATTGTATTTTCTTATGACTTAGACTAAGTAGATAAAATGACAAGCTCTTTTAAATCTAAGGCCTTAATTTTGAAATAAACTTCCTATTACATTTAGTGAGGTTTCTTTTTAATACAATATTCAATTCAATACATTAGAACATTATAGTATAATACAGTTACATTAGAAAATTTTCGTTACATTATTTTTTTTTTTCAATTGCAAAAAGTTTTATTTTAATAGTTAATTTGATGCATCACACAAAAAGTACTTTTAACTTATAAAAAAAACTGAAAAAGATTTTTTCATAATTTACTATTATAAATCCAACTTTTGTGAGTGGTGTTAAAACCTAACCACTTGACAAAGACTTGTTGTCCATGTCTTCGAAGAACTTTTTCTATTAGGTAAATATCAGAATTTTTTGTTTTATACAGTTCCTATTTGTCAAAATCTCCGGAGATAGGTTGATCTTGATAATCTCTTAGACGATCCGTAGTCGGATTTGTTCCTACTACATAAGTTATTTTAAATAACTGTTGACCCGTTGGGATTCTAACCTTTTTCAAACGCTTGTTTTATCTTGCTCATGCATAGATTATCACTAACTTTGAATTTTGGTTTTGGTTTGCTGCTATGTTTGCATCTTTTTTTAAATTTTGTAAGGACTTGAATTTCGTTTTCAATAGCAACATCTTTTGGTTTCATACCAATTGTTTGATGTTTTCTATTATTATATAATTCAATCAACGTTCGTAAGACATGAAACCATTTGTAATTGCCTTGTAAGTTAAATTGTTTCCACATAAGGTCTTTTAAAGTACGATTGAATCGTTCACATATAGATGCTTTGAGGTTGCTGTGGGTTGAGTATAACTTTATTTTGTATTTTTGGATTAGATTTTGAAACTTAAAATTGTAGAATTCCTTGCCATGGTCAGTTTGCAAGTTTACTGGCACCCTTCCGTCCTTTAATATAGACTGCATCGCTGTTGACACTATTTCCCCTTTTTTTTTCTTTATCCGTACAGCCCATGCATACTTTGAAAAAACATATATTACAGTAGGTATATACCTATAACCTTCGTTTTTACTAGCGTAAGGCTGCATCTCGACAAGGTCCGCTTGCCAAGTCTCATCTAAGCCACGCACGTCAAATTTTTGACAAGAATAATCACGTCTTAATGCCTTGTTGAGCTCTTTAACAACTCGTTCCGCTCGTTCCGTTCGATTTACTGTTGTTGAATCAGCTTGAATTAACGGGAATTTTTTTTTGTAAATTGTATTCAAAAGTTAAAATACTATCAATTTTTTTCCATACTTCTTATTTATTCAGTTAAGTCAGCACGATTTACAGCATCTTAAGGTTGTGTTGGTACTGCAACATGGCACAATCTTTTATTATCTAAGTCATACTGTCCATTTGTAGTAAATTTGGATCCAACGCCAGGCGGACCTGAACTACCACCTTTACTCCTACTTATTTTATGTCCAAGTACATCACCACCCATTGTGATACTGAAATAAATGACTGCTCAATTATATATATATATTCTCCCGTAGCTCTTTAATAATTAATACTATTTCATTGTCATGACTTGGATTTCCGGCTGATCTTACAGCGGTGAGTAATTGTAAGCGATCCACAAGTTTGATGGAATTGTCCCAGCGTACGTCATCTACATGCTGCATTTTTTGAGCGATTTTGTATTGTGGTAATAATTATCCTCCTGTTTTACTAAGAACACTACTGAACGTTGGGGCAATAATTTGATTAAATTTATGACTATTTTGTTGCTTAATAGGTCCATTCTTATCAACTCCTCTTCTATAAGCATTCAAAGTTTTTAAAAGCAACTAATATTTTTTCAAATCTTCCTGCGTTGTAAGAGTTGTATCCAAATGTTTTCATACTAGTAGCTCCACTTATCTGTCAGTTATTGGAAATGTAAATTTATCCATTGTAATTTTATTATCAAAATATATTGGTAAACTCTCAAGTTTGTATGTTCTATTTTTTTTTCTTACTCCGTTAAGCAAATTCAATAACTTTTTAATAATTATCAAGAATTTTCAAATATGAGTTTTTGTATAAGTTTTTATCAATTCAAACATTTTTAGTCATGTATTAAATAGTTTTATCTACCTTAACAGTATCTTTATTCATACTGTAATCACTTTCACTAACAGCAGATTTAAACACCATGCTATTGTGATGGTTGGGTTATTCTACAGTTTTTTCTTTCATAACATCCTTATTTTGATCGTTATTTAAATATTTATTGATTACAGGTGAATATCTTTCATTTTGTTTGTTAAAATAACAATTTCTATTTGTCTTGCCTTAACTAATTAATTGATTCTTTTCTCCTTTATACATATTGGTGCTTTAATATCTTTTGTTAGACTACAAATTTTTGCTGTGTGTGCCATATATTTAAAGAAAAATTATTAAAACCCTTTCTATATTCACCATTGTTTGTCTGTACATCCATGTTTATAACAACAAATCCATACCGATCATTATTCCAACAACTATAGCACAACTTTTTCAACTTAGTATACGACTTATCTGAGCTTACGTGATCATTATACACATGTCTTGAGTTAACTTTATCCTGACAAAACAAAGCTACAAAATTTACGTTGTCTCTCACAAGATGTTTTGGTATTTGAGCATATGACTAAGAAAGATGAAAACAGTCTACATTTTTATGTCTTTCCATGCAGAAAAAGGCCTTTACAATATCTTATTTTTTACAAGCTATATCATCGAAAATCATAATAGAATTTGGTAAGGCATCACCTCGTGAGACTTCTGCTTCATGTTCACTGAATCATAAGTATTGCACACTATCTATAGGTTCTAGTAGCTCTTGTAAAAATTTATATTTTGGCTGATTGAATGACTGTATATATGTATATATTTTTGGATTTCAGTCCGTTAGGATTAACTATATCAATGTTAATAGTTTATTGGTTTTACTACAGTTCAATGGACCGAAAAATACAGCCTTGATACTATTTTAAGGGAGCTCACCATGTCAACTAACATGCTTTTCTTGTTTTAGAATATCGTTCAAGCTTTGAATATCTAATGTTACAGACTGTTCTTTAAATTTCATGTCTTTACTGTATGACGTAGTGGTTACAACTAAACTGTGAGATAAAATGATATTGCACTTTATACTCTTGCATTTTCATGTCATAACCATGGCTATGTTGTAACTAATCTTATTACTAAAAGTATAAAAAAATTTTTTTTTAACACTCAGTCACAGTCAAACTGTCAAAGAGGAATGACCATACATTAAAAGCAAGGATATGGTTTTGTAAATCTTACTAATATATAAAGCAAAGTCACTGAAACCGTTGTAATCGCTAAACCCAAAAACTACTGAACCGACTTTCTTGAAATTTTGCATACTGATTCTTGATTATTCTGAGACGGTTTTCACATTTTTTTTTCTTGAAAAAATTGATAGCAATATCGATAAATAAGCTCAAACTTTTTATAAAATACGCAAGCTCTGTGCTTTAGTTCAGTAGGATCCGCTAGGTGGCGTCGAAGTAAGATTAAAGCCACTCACAATTAAAGATAGTAAAGAGGGGTTATAAGATGCCCTATCAGGTTGACAAGTATTGTAGTCGTTCAACGGTAGTACACCAAGAACAGAAATGTTAAACGTGCAGCTGGGCATCCTGGCTACCAGTGACACCCTTGTTTGATGGGCAAGCGATATAAATCGGTTTTACCCCAGTTCGCCAAGATAACCGAGTGCCACAGAAAAATAGGTAGTAGGATCGTCGTCTCTGGGGGAATACCAGGAGACGCGTCTAGTCAGAGCACAACCTACTGCAATACTTCAGAGTTTTGTGGCCGTTCAACAATCTGGCTTGATGCCATCAGAGAACTTTCTACTTTAAATTTAAGCCAGGGAAAACAGCCATGAAGAATATGGGCAGCAACAACGGCCTCCTTAGGTCCCAATGGCATATCTACAGAGAAGATATTCTCCAGGTCCACTTTCCCGACTAACGATGAGTGGTTGGTTATACGAGGAACGACCTGAAGACAAGATATTCTTTGGTCAGCGGCGTATCTCCCTCCAGTACGGTCTCCATACACAGAGACGTCAAGGATAAAAGTCAAGCTACCTGCAGTTAGATCTCCATCATCAAGAGTAATAATAAGAAATAACTGGAAACTTTACCACTGGCCATTTTCAGGGCCATTATCAGTATCAATGTTCCCTACTTAACTATCAAGCTTATCAATTCTTTTGAGGGCCATTTAAGTTTAAACTACCTTGCCAACAAATATATTTTAACTACTATTTGGAGAAACGATTCGTCAACTAAAAGACTATGTTAAGCCAGCTACTATTACACCAAGTCAGTCATTCACTGGTAGACATCACGAGTGGAGTTGTTTGTCGCAAAGCTGGGCACCCTGGTGACCGACGACGATGTCTTACCCTCTTGACTCTAAGCATTCGTCCAGGAATCACCAATCTTCTCCAAGGTCTGCACTGGAAGAACCTAACAGCTATAAAGGAAAAATAAACTTGAACTAACGGGACAGTCTTTAACGGGCAAGCATCGTGAACCAATCCTCACATAAGATCACCAAAACAACTGAGTCTGCAAATAAAAGGTACTTTAGACACCAACGTCTTTAACGTTATACCAGGAGACGTAAGAAAAGAGCTCTACTACTAGCTCCAAAGCTTCAAACGTTGCAGTTTTCCTCATGTTGAGTGTGGTGCTACAATAACAGGCTAGAGAAGATCACCCTGAGGTATAGAGGCAACCACGTTTGCTGGAAACTTCAATCAAGAAAGAGTTTACTTTAGAAGCTTACCAGTCCTTTTGAGGGTAATTGGATGTCGAACTATCTTGCCAAAAAATATATTACAACCTTATAAAAATGAAAAAATAGCCTTTAGGGCTCACAAAAGTATTAACTATGCCAAAAGTCGCAAGAAGTTGAATTGGAAGGAAACCTTCAAATACATCTAATGAATACAATTTTATGCGTCAAAAAAATTACACTGAACATTTATGGAGATTGAAGCAACATAAAAATTGATAAATAAAGAATTTATTAAGTGAGAGATCACCTTTTCACTATAACCTTCATAGTAATCTCTTAGATCTTTTAGATTTCTAAGTACGTCGAATATGTATTTGTATTTTTGCGGCTACAAAAAATGTAGAAATTAAGCTCCAGGACCTTTTTGCTGTGGTCATAAAGTTGTAAGTTAGGAGAAAAATTATTTTCAATTATAATTTATTTTGTGGGATTTAAATCTTTAAAGCTTAAAAAAATAGTGCTGTTCGTAGATTAAACAGAAGAAAATGCAAATCAACGGCCGTTTAGGGCCAATGATTTTTTTATGGCATAAGGAATGCACGGTACTTTTCAGCATAATTATATTTTTTTCACTTTTTACAGTTTATTACGTGACCAAATAATCTGTATCGATTCCGAACAAATATGTTTTTAATAAGAAGATTTTTGTTCTGAGAAGTGTATGAAATGGATCAATTTTTAAATAAAAACGCATCCCATCAAGTTTTAACACACTACGGTGTTCTATTTAGTGAGTTTTGGATGAAAGACGGAGGACTGCTAGTTAAATCATAAATTCTTTACCTGTAGAAATTCACTTGCCAGGTTACTGTGGTCCAGGTACTGAACTTATGAAATGCTTCGCTAGAGGTGATCTTGGAGTAAATCCTCTAGATGTGGCGTGCAAAAAGCATGATATAGTTTATTTAAAAAATCGATGAAATCTTCAGTCTAAGAACAAAGCAGATAAAATTTTAGCTGAGAGAGCTTGGTAAAGACTTAAGGCTTTAGATTCGAGTATTGGTGAAAAAACAGCTGCTGCTCTAGTAACAGGTGCACTAAAGCTTAAATACAAGTAAGTTATGGGTTTGGAACAGAAAAAGAAAAGAGGTTAAAAAAATAGTGTTAATAACAAACTAAGAACTACTGTGAACACATTTATTAATGCTGCCTCGCATCAAAAAATACTAAGAGTAAAAATGCTCGAAATGTAATCAGTAGTGCCTTGAAAGGTGCTCGCAATGCAATTAAAAAGTGTGGTGGTGAAAAAAGTATTGAAATTTCTTGTATTTTACGCCTTTCTGCTCAAATTAGTGGAGCTTTACCTCTGATTCCTTTCTTTGCCAGCTTGAGTGCAACTGGTGCTTTGGCAAACGTTATTGCAGGAATTACAGAAAGCGTTAACGTGGCTATATCTGCGAAAAAACAAGTAGAAAAAAATTAACGACATAACAAAAATATGAAAGCTATTGCATTAAGAAAAGGTATATATCTTAAATCTCATAAAACTGGATTGGTAGTATAGTTAAAATCATTTGGTAAAGGCTTAAAAAAAAATGTCTAAGAAAGTAGAATGACCTTAACGAGCTTTAACAAATGTAGATTTAATAAAATTTTCTAAGATTAAAAAAGTTTTTTTTTCGTGGAGAAATCATACAAAATGACTTACCAAATGATGGGCTATGGTATCGTGAAACTGCTATAGTAAATCTCGACGATAAGAGAGGACCTGAAGATGGCATATAGAAAATACGGCCAGAATGTTGTTTATTATGACAGTTTTGGAGATTTGCAACCACCGACTAATTTAATTTTATGCTAGGGTATTGACAGTTGAGTATAATCACAAACGATATCAAAAATTTAACTCTTACAACTGTGGTCATTTGTGCTAAAAAGTTTTGTCAAATCATACATAAGCACTTAAAATAATACAAAAAAGCTCAGTTTTACAATGACGGTCATGAAAGAAACATTAACACTTAGTTTCTTTGGTACTTCTACCCTAGAGGCACAATATTTTCCACCTGTTGAATAATGACCGAAGCACAAATATGTTCTTGGCTTAGTATAATTCCTAACGTTCAATTCAATTCCTAATATTAACGTCAATAACAACAAATTCTACGTAGGTGATCAAGTGTTAGTTATTCCAACTGGCAGTTATGAAATTCAAGATATTAGGTCATTTTTAGTCAGTGTGTCACAACCGAAAGATATAAGTAAAAGATTCTATAGAACAACTACTAGGTTTTACTGGAAAAGTACTACAAGATAACTTGACTCATGATTCTGACTTACCTGTATCCATTTTTCAGATTAATGCATTACGAGTTAAGTGCAGTATTACTAGTGGAGCTTACATAAATGGAAAAAAAGTTTATACAATTCATGAATTTTTTCCTTTGGTACTATAAGGATATACAATTTTTGAAGGACTAATGCAAGTAATCTACTTACCTGTCATTGGAAGAGTCATACATCACTTACAACTGTGCGCAGTTGATCCAGATGGTAATTTAATCAATTTTTGCGGAGAAGTCATAACGATAAGATTGCACATTAAACCTTTATCGTAATGGATAACATTTATAATGACCAAAAGTATATAAACAGCTTAACACATTCTGGGCTCAATCAGTGGCAAGCTTTCAAATAGTCGAGACGTCAGAAAGGACAACGGAAGCATCAAAAGTTGACAAATCAAAACATACAGTTTGTTAAAAATTTTGGCTTGAAAATAAAAGGTGTGAACTAACGCTCAAATTTCTTACCTTAAAAATGGATGACATGTTAAGTATTTGGTCTCTCATTACGTTTGATAAGTCTATCGTGGGCTAAGAAATTTATGCTTATCAACCTGAAGCATCATCAACATATAATAATAGTGATAAAATGCATACATCAATTTAACATAAAGACCTATGCCTGGTACCATCCTACAGTTCCTTACATATTGATGAAAGATTAGTCCAAGCAGATAGTAATACATCGGTTGCAAATACTAAATAAGTAAGCAATGCTATCCTTCATTTGTTTGAAGAAATAAGATACAAGATAGACGCGAAAGAGACAGATAAGTGTAAAAATTCAGGTTCGACAACTCTTATTAAAAACTGGCTAACGCTCAATCCTGATCAAGACGTATTAACTGAAAATGCTGGTCGGCTTGGTACTTTAAATGAACTTAATCTAACAAAGAATAATGGCTACTTTGATCTTTTGATTTCTCTAAGTATAAATTTGGTTTTGCTGAAGACTATCGTAAAATAGTTGTTAATATAAAGCATAAACTTATACTTACAAGTCCTAGAAATAATTTAAATACAGTTGTACAAACTGGAATTTCTGCTGCAAAACCTAATAGAGTAACAACTTGGGAAGACTTCAAAAGATGAATATTATAACACGTTGCTTAAAATTAATTATTCCAAAATTATTTTTCTTGAATTCCCACAATTCTTCTCCTGTTTATAAGGTTGAAAAATCTCACTGTACTGAGATTTTAAGGAATCAGTTATTTTTGCTCCCATCACTGTACAATGATAAAAAAAAGAAAACTTTAAAAATTTTTTAAAATGATTTAACAAACAAATTTATATTCCTATGACCTTTAATTATACAAAAAATATGAGCATTACAATATAAAATAGCTAATTCTAAAACAAAAGTTTAAAAAATTTTAAAAAAAATCTTATGATCCAATGAATAATATAGTTACAAATTTCATAAAAATTGATAAGCAATTAGTGTGTAAATATTAACATTGAGTATAAGTTACAAATCACAGAAAAAGATGAAGTAAGAGGTTTTTGTATCATCATGATCGCTCGTGGCATAGTAAGTTGGATATTTGACTAGTGTGTAGTAGATTGTCGGTTCGATTTCTGTTAAAAGGTTTTTTTTCTTTACGAAAATATTGTAAGGACTTAAACCAGTCATAGTGTTGCATTTGACTCTAGGAAGATGTGAAAACATGGATATGGATATGTGCTACTATTTTTTATTGCGTTTTCCAACATGCAACACGAAAAAATTTAATTTCTTGAAATTTTGAAAAAGTCGACCTTACGAATAGTAGTTGTGTCCTCAGTAAATAAAAAATGCTGAATTGCAAATCATATTTTTTTTTTAATAAAAAATATTTATTAGTGTAGAAAAAGTACCAAAAAAAATCAAACTAAAAAATATTTAAACGATTAATCATTGCAAAGTGTGTTGTTCATCGCTCTGTACAATAGTAATAACAATTGGTTTGTGATAGCTATACTAAGAAATAGATGTTGTAGATGCAATTTTATTTAAAAATCTCGAAAAAATTCCGTCTATAGTCGTACCACGGATGGTAGTAGATTGATGTCGATTATTATTAATATGTAAATGTAAGAAATCGTTAAGAAAATCTATTAAAGGCTGAGAATTTTCATTATTGAAATTAATATTTAAATCGCTAGAAACAATCATAGGCAAAGAATTGTAATTCTCTTGCAAAGCAGTAAAACCAATATCTGAATATGGTAGAAAATTAAACCGCAAAAAGCCAATAATTTCATTAATGTTAGTACTATATAAAATGTATAAACAACAACATGCTTAAAAAGTAAGGTTATATTTATGCGCGTCAATTAGAACCGACGGACGCAAACTAATATACACACGCCAAAAGGTTCACACTGTGTAGGACAGTGCAGTCGACACCTTAATATCTCGTGCGCATTTGCCTCGTAAGATAGCGTGTACTGCACGGTATTTTTACGTGTAGGCATCTCTACCTTCTGTGTATAGTACACAGTCTGTAGAGCTGCACTCACACGCTCTTTTGACCTGCGTGCACGGCATTTTTGGGTGTAAGGAGAAGCAGTCATCCTTGCGTTGAGCATATCATAATACGTATAATAAATACGATGACTTTCAAATCAGTGTATGGTAATTAAGTAACTCAGTACTGTTATTGATAATTGTTTTATTAAATACAAATGAAAAGTAAAAAATATTATTGATAGTAAATATACAATCAGTAAGAAAATCCCAATACGTGTCTACTTATGATATATAAACCATCATCATAAAGACTGTTAGGATTCGAATGCAACTTAGTTGAAAGTTGCAGCCTTTTGCATGTATTTGAAGGCTTAGCTATAGCCAGTTTTGAAATAAATATTTCGTTTCCTTTAGCGAGTAACAGGACTAAATTGAGTAAAATTACTAATAATAAATTTGATTATATAAAAAATACGTGCATAGTTGCAAAAATTGTCGAAAATTATGGTATACAATTTCAGCAAAATAACAAATATATTTGTGGTAGACAAGAAAATTATTGCTAGGTACATTCCAATAAAACAAATTAGATTTAATTAGCATTTTTCAGCAGATTCTGTTTATTTGAAAAATGAAAGTGCCAACACATACATTACGATTCCTTAATTACTGTTACTTCATCCCTTATTTTTTCAAAAAATGATGGTTCATATCTTATAAGTAGACACGAATTGTGATTTTCTTACTGATTGGATATTTATTATCAATAATACTTTTTACTTTCCATTTGTATTTATTGAAACAACTATCAATAACAGTACTGAGTAACTTAATTACCATACACTGATTTGGAAGTCATCGTATTTATTATACGTGTATATGCTCAACGCAAGGACGACTACTTCTCTTTACACCCGAAAATGCCGTGCACGCAGGTCAAAAGAGCGTATGAGTGCAGCTCTACAGACTGTGTAGTATACACATCTCAGAAGGTAGACATGCCTACACGTAAAAATACCGTGCAGTACACGCCATCTTACGAGGCAAATGCGCACGAGGTATTGAGGTATCGACTGCACTGTCTTACACAGTGCGAACCTTTTTTCGTGCACGCACGGATGGACGGAAATTGTCATCTCTCTCAGTCTCTCCCTATGGCTTGTAGAGTGTAGACTACTTGCCTCATCTCTGAATTAGACAGATCAATGTTCTTGCAGGTGGCAGCGTAAACAGGCAGCACTGGCCACTTGTTGGCCAGCAACCGTGCACAGCATGTGTGTATGCGTGCGCATGCATACTTAACTGCTGTTGACGAATATGATATAGTATATCTATATATTTTGGCTGGCAGCAGCGTAAACCAGGGATGGCCGTGTCATTTATGTCATGTCATAAATTGAGTTTATGACGTGTCAAAAATTACATTTATGACGGGTCATAAATATTCAATTAATGACATTTCATGTCTCTATGACACGATGAATTTTTTTTTGTATTTGTTAGGGTAGGTTAGTATTTTTTTGGCCGAATTGCGAGTATTACGACTCGCGACTCGCGTGATACTACCAAACTTGTGGAAATTTCAAGAACAAACATATAAGTTAATAAGTACGCGGGACACAGGTTTAAGGCAAGCGGAATTAAAAAGTTTGTCGTAAAATGAGTGACAAAGGAAGACCTCCACACGAACACTATACAAAGTTGGGATATAATTTTTTAACGAAGGCACGTTCGAATATATTATCGTTCGTTACTTGGATCGTTCGTTCCACATTCATGTAGTTTGAACTTAATACAAAACAAAGCAGAATTAAGTAAAATAAATTAGCCTAATATTTTCATAATCAATTTGGGTCTCTTACTATACATTTATCTTACTACAATGCTGTTTTATTTAGTTTGTTCAAACTGCATGATTGTGAAACCAACAATTCAAGTAACGAACGATAATATTCGAACGCGTTCCAAAACACGTTCCAAACGTCTGTGTCATTTATTACATTTTTGACATAAATGACATTTATGACATATTTGACACGTGACATGTCATAAATACCTTTTCATAGCAATTTCCCATCCCTGGCGTAAACTCAGTGCTCCTCAGTAGAGAGAGAAAGAGAGAGAGAGAGAGAACGGTATAAGTATATCTATACAGGTGTGACTGGAAAAGCGTTACGCTTTAAAAATTTTTACTGTCCAAGCAGAAATCCAAGCCTCGTACAAAATGTTTTCACATAAAAAATGAAATCGAGTTAATCACAAAACTTGCTTTGTTAATTAAGGTATAGGCTTTGCTATCGTGGTGCAAAATTGTTTGGCGTAGTAATCTTATACATATGGTGCCGCAGGGTAGGGTGCGCATACCGTGACACGGTGAAGGAAAAGAAAAGTAGCATGCAAAATTCACTTTTGTGATATATTTCCTCAAAGTCACGAATTTTGAATCATTATTTTACTCTATGGCGTAGAATGTGCCTGTAGAAGTAAGACTTTTAAGATTGTTAAAAAAATATGATTTACAAATTGCTTTTATTTGGATACCCTCATGCCATGAACAATGTCTGGAAAAAGGTCAGTTATGTAATATGTAAGCAACCGTTGTACTTCTTGCTCAGTGGCTGTTTCTTGCCTAGTTTTCATGCATGCAAAAACATGGGTGCAACGCAATTTGAGGGCTCAAAAAAAATCGTGTGTAACTTGGGCACGAAAATACATTAACGGCAATTTTTGAACTTGTTAGTTCTATTTTGTACTTATAGTATTAAAACTATTATGCTGAAAAGAATAAGAAATAACTGATTCTGCTAGTAAAAACGTTAACATTTATACAGTTTATAAAAAATTTAATCTTCTCACCTGTGTTATCAAATCATAATATATTTTTTCTTCACACAACAGTCTATTACATGAATGGGCAGCTTAAAAACCAGGTGTGGGTCTCGGGACTCCTAGCAGAAGTGAAACTTCCAACTCCAATGTTATTAAACTCAGTAAAATAAAAACTGAAAAAATTAGAGTACACCTTATTTCAATAGATCCCATATTAAAATAGTAAAAATTTTAATATCATTACGTATTCGAGCACGCGCATGCATAGAATACATATATTTTAATGTACTACTTATGTTATGATTCGCAAATTTTAAGTACTTCCATGTTTGCTAAGATATATGTTAAACATGTACAAGTTATTGGTCATGTAATGCAGAATGAAACAAAAATTTTCACAGTACTGCACTGAAAGAAGGTACTTTTATCCAGTCACGCGGGACAAAAATTTTTTTATTTAAAATTAATGTTCGTACATTTGATGTGACATCATATGTGTACAATAAATTCTTGTTGGAATCTTTGTATCCGACAAATAAGATTTTTTTTGATTTTGGCTACCGTAAAAGTAGTATAATCTACTATATCCTATTAAGATTAAGAAAAACAATAGACATATAGCTATTTTTCTTTGTAAAATTATTATTTTTCATGTCATTCGTTTTATATAATAACTTATAATTTAATATTTAAACTTACCCATGCTCAACTAATTTTTACTGATTTTAAAATTAATTAAAAGAATATAGTTTTTGATCACGCATTTGAGCACCTCGATAGTTATTTTCTGTGAGTGGAATTTGGCCTATCTGGCTTTCTTTTCAAAATACGACTGTTTTTCTGATTTTGGGAGGCTATATTGTAACAAAAACCAGAAAATCGAGAAATTGAGGTTATATTTGTTCATAGTCTTGCCCCTCTCTATTTCTGCACCTCGATCATGTAGATCTCCTTAAAAAAACCCGTAGAAATTGTTATTTTCAGCCAATTTGCTTCTCTTTCGAGAAACATCGTTTTTTCTTATTTTTAATAGTTAAGTTGTTTATTAAACATATTTACTATCTTATGTGCGTTTTTTACATACATATATGCAAACAAAAAGATAAATAGGAAAAAAGAACGATTTTTACCATATTTTTTGAAGACTTCAAAGAGATCAAGCGATGTTTTGTGTCAGACATTATGTACCTGACAGTACCTTAGCTGTAACAGAGGCCCAGTTTAGCCCGTATTTCAGCCACGTTACAATTTTCACCATATATCAGTAGGTATATCTACTACCGACACGGTGGCGTAGTGGTAGAGTTGCAGTCTCGTTGATCTAGAAAGTTAAGCAGAGTTGGCCGTGGTTGGTAGTCAGATGGGTGATTGCTCGACTATTATTCCGTTCGCTTGCACTGGTAATTTTTCGAATCGGTTGACTGTCTACTTTATGTATAGAGATAGAGAGAAGCTATATCATATATATAAATAGAGTAATTGCGGTGCACTATTGTGTGCATACAAGAATACAAGAGGAAGGGAGACAGACAAACAGATCCCCTGCCTAGGGTGTGGCTATTATACGTACAGATAATATATAGATACATATGTGCATGGTAGCGTTCGCTCGTTCGTTTTACGAGTTAACTCCCCATTGAAGGCGCATCTGAAGAAGTTTCACTTCAAAAGTAAATCTTATTCCTTACTTTTGAAACGAAAATAAATTGGAACCACACCTATGTATCATCTTAAGCTGAATGTTTTGCATAAACAATCCACCGCGAATCAATCAAAATTGACAACAAAAAGGGTAGCGGAGTATTAGAATGCTTATTACTTCAGCCGGTGATTATTGAAAGATAATGGCTCTTGATGTCTTCATTACATTTTATCATTAATTTAAACAAAAAACACATAAGCTTAAAGTATGTATTAAATATGTATTAGGTATTTTTTATTTTTTTATTTTTTTCAAGAATTAGCTTTCAACTAACATATAAAATCCAATTATTTCGAAACTGACGAGAATATTTCAATAAAGTAGTTATAGATAAGCAACTGATATAGGACCATGCTTATGAATTAATTTAATGGTGCATGTGTTAAAAAAAAAAAATGTTAGAGCAAAGGAAAAACTCCAAATATTCTATTGAGCTAATACTGGATCCATCACTAGGTTAGTATATTATTCAACTAGGGTCTTACCATCCTCTCACATTATTGATCGCTGTATTTTGTTTCAAACACGAATATCAGATTTTCTCTTTTTTTAGTTCATGTTAAGACTTTACGTTTACCTTATGAATTGAGTACTCTTTAATTCCTAGTTATTGTGTTTTGCCAAACTCTAGCTGCCTGTGCATGTGCTTATAGTTACATACAATTAGTGCGCAGAGATACTTCATTAAAACCCCCTTAGCATCTTTCCCGTTCATGGTTTGTAAATAACTATACATGTGTACATAATTATTTGTGCATGTGTCAATACTTTGTTGCTGTTTTATATGAAGTGAGTATAGTGTCATGATCCGTCTCTAAGTTTTCTCAGCTTAGCTTGCGTAAAAAAATGAGACTGCAAAAGTTTGACTTTAATTTTTAATAGTAAAAATTTATTAAATCGAATTATTAACGACAACAAACCTTCAGTTTCTCCTGGTACACTTAAATTACCACCAGCGGTTTGATAAATTGTACCGTAACTGCTGTCCTGATACGTCATTTCGTTAAGTCGATTAGAACTTAGAGCTCTTGGAATAGCATTACTTGGAACTCCATGTGGTGCCAAATGGGTAACTTCTGCTACTTGATGAGGATCCTCTGATTGTGGAAGGTCTGATATAAAACCCGTCTCTTTCCGATAAAAGTTGATAAAAATAAAGGCGATCAATACTACTAAACATAAAACACCATATGCTCGAAAGGTTACAGTTGTACCTATAAGATAAATGATTCATTATTAAATAGTAACAAACATAAGTAAAAATAAACATACACCTTAAATACACGTTTAAATACTTTCAATAGTATACACTTCTTATTAAAAAAGGCAAATTTAAGTGATGTAAAACAAAATTCTTATGATAGCATTTACATTATTCATTCTATTACAACATTTTTTAGAGATGTGGTTGTTATAAAATAGGCATTTACAATATTAATAAATATATTATATTCTTTAAAACATTTAACACTAGCTTACCAACACAAAACAAACTGCTGAAAATAATAAAAAACGAATGAACTCGTTTCATGGGTACGTAAGAAGAACAACCAGAAAAAAGCAATAAAAGATAATGACTTGAAGTTCTTAAGTTGAACTTAAGAGTAAGGCTTTTTACGTAAGTACACGTCTTTATTTCTATAAATATTATCTTTCTTGTGTTTTACGAATGTATTTTATGAGCTGTGTCTTTTTAAGTAGTTGGAACTCTCTATCTGAAGTATTTACATTCTCTTAAAAAATTTTAAGAATACTATAAAGTTGATCAAAATAAACCATTGACTTCAAGCTCTTGCCGTTTTTTAATCAGAAGATTATTAAAATCTCATTTAAAACATGAAATTGTTTTTGATTCATTATGTTGTCCTCATTGTCCAAAGCTGTGGAATATGATTAAATATTATGAATATTAAATCTATGTACACAATCACGTTAGCGCTTGAAAAGAATTTTTAGTTATGGATTGTGACAACTAAATTGCTTCAAGTGTATAATTAGTATTAGTTAAGAGAACAAGGTTAAAAGAGAAAGAATTTAGTTTCCTCTTATACATAAAAGTTGAGCAACTCTTTGTGTATCACCCTCCTTTTGAAACTGGTGCTAAGGTTTTTAATGAAGACCTGAACTGAGGATGGCTCAAGAGAGATGTTACCAAGGTTATGATACACACACGCCAATGTCTGGTTATGGTACTACGAGATGGCGTACGTATAGTTCTCAGTTTTATTGTTAATAATGTTAATGGTGGGAATGATTAAGGGTTAGTGGAGCTGATACATATATCTTGGTACAGTAAGCCCATTAGTTTGAGGCTATGTCAATTTTTTTGTGGTTAGATTTAAATGTTACTGTCAGTCCGTGTCACCGTATTTTTTCATATGTGACAACGATTTTTAAGGTCCGACTATCCAAGAAACGAAAGTAGTTTGGTGAATGGATTATTTACTATAACAATCATGTGCATATATTATTTATACGTCTGGTAATGTATTCAAGTATTTATAACAGTTTTGATAAGTATCTTAGTAAAGTCAAAGTGATGAAACTTTTCCAATCTATTTGCGTGTATTGTATCACGTTTCTTATCCATAGCTATTTTAATCTCTTTTTTGTTTATTATTTCTTGTATTTTGTAAGGGTGAGAGAAGTAATGACTAAACTCTTCATTTTTAACTGCTTTTTTTTTAAACCTAATTTTGAATTTTACAGGATTTTCATAAGTTAATTTTCCAATGTTATTTATCTCGATAACTTAAATTACATTATAGTCTTGGTTTTTCAGTAGTTGATTTTTTTTTTTTTTTTTTAGTGCTGTAGATAACGATTTTATACGTTGTAATTTTTTTGTCAGCAAGGCTTATTTCATTAAGTAGTCCCATTTTTTAACGCTACCAGTGTACTGCTTAAGATATTTACCAAGATCGTAACGCGATTTCTTAAAAGTCCAATTTACTTAGGGATGAATATCTGTTGTCTTCACCCACTCAATTTTGAAACTTCTTACTTCACATTATCTGAGATTACTTAAAAAGTTTTGTCTTTGGACTGTTAATATGACTTTAGGAGTCCCAAAGATACATGAAAATTCTAAGCTGGGTGGGCCTCTGGAATGAGGATAGACATAACGTATGCCAAAGAAAAAAGAAAAAAAGCGGAAGTCTACAGAGTTATATACTTATTTATCAGAAATATTTTTAGCAAAATTAATGTAATAACAGAGGCAAAAAAATGAATTGGACGTGTCACTGAAAACAAACGCTGAGAAAACTTTGTAAATAGTGGAAAATATAAACAAGGATAATGTGTTGCAGCAAAAGCCAAAGACTCAGTTTTCTCCGTTTGACAAAAATCAAATCGATAAAAACACAGAAACTCCTCTTTGCAATAAACGTATCAAATGCAGGGTCCCCGCCACTATTAGTACTACTATTCAGCTATTAGTTGAAATTATGCAGCATACAATTTTTTACAGATGTAGATGCTGAAATATCATTATTCAAAAAAATTTATTTTTTTGTATTATTATAGTAAGTCAGCACAAAATCCCATATCATTTTCCAATAAAAATAGAAAGCATTATTGGTTGAAACAGTCTGGAAATAAGCAATGGAATGATGAGCGTCAAAAAAATTTTTTTTTAAGTTAACAAGCACTGAAATTCTTTCATTTAAATAGAAATGCTTTGAAATTGCTACGAACACTAGAAAAATAATTTGTACACGTATAAAAAAAAGAAAACTAAAACATGCAGGTCTGAAAGGTTCTTACACATTATTTAAGGTTTGGAAGAACAGTCCCAAATGTAGAACCGTGCCAAAAAAAAAAAAAAAAAATGCTATGTTTGAGCATACGTGAGTGCACATACGTTTTTTCAGATTTCTCACCATGTCCATTTTCGAGAAAAAATTATTAAATATTTACAGTTCAATACGATGTTTTATGAGGAAACCAAGTGAGATTGCCCTTTATTGAAAATAAGAGAATATTATAAAAGTGTCAGTTGAAAGAAAAACATTTCTATAGACACCTTGGTATGAAAGAAAGACGCTTTAAAAAAGAATTATGACTTGCCAGACATTTTTCAAAAATATATTTAATTGCAGTCGTACAAATTTAAGTTTGTAGAGTGCAAGAGAAGGTGCACAGTAAAGGAGGACATCTACGCGGGCCGGGGAAGCTCCCCATTTCTTGCCATTCTTGATGATACTCTCAAACCTTATCAAAAAGGAAATCGTCTGTAATAAGCTTTAGTGCAACAAGAATAGAAAAATTTCCTTAGTAATGCTAAGAATAACAGACAATCAAATAAAAGCATCTATGCCATTAGTAGATTCATAGCACTGATAAGTCAGACGAGGGACGTAATATGCAATGATTGCTGGGGACAATGCTTTCAGTTAGGCTTCTCATCCCAGAACACTCTCATGAAAATACAATATTACTAAGATTAGAAGAAAATTGCAGGAAGTTATAAATAACAATAAAGATGAAAAAAATAATAACATTAAAAATAAGAAAAACAGCTTGTTTATAGATATGAAGTTGCAAGTTTCGAAAATTATAAAACTAGTTAAAGCGTCCGGTTAAAACTAGAAACGATCATAGCAATCATTCAAGACGTTATAGAGAAAAAGTTTTTTGTATTCAGCTTTGACGGGAGACCACTAAATAATAATCCAACATAAAATACAAACGACGACTGATAATTCAGCTGTTGTAAAAAATGCAAGATACCTACTGAAAAAAGTAAAGTAAGTGAATATCCAACAACACAAACACATCTTTAAGTATAATCAAGCTTTAAAAATCTTCGTATAATATTAACGCACGAATAATCCTTAAATGTGCAGGTCCTAATAGTAAACAACGATATAGAGTCCTGAGAAATTTCATACTGCTAAAAAAAATGGTGGAAGTATCAGTTGCTTACTACTTTTTTAAAATAAAATCTTAGAACTTTAGTAGTTATGTAGTAGATCAATATGACTGATTTAAGGCTGAGAGCTCTCCTACTTAAAATAATTGAGAATAATGGACATAAAACAGCTTTTTTTATAAAAATGACCACTTTAAACATACGTCGATGCCCATTAGAAGTATCAATCTCTAAATATATTTATGCCTGTTGTGAAGCATAAGTATAAGTTGGCTTGTAGGTAAACGAAACAAAAATATTAATGGATGGCAACATACTATATGTAGAAAAATGGAAACGAAACGGGTTAAGATTCGAGATTTTTGACAAAATCTTTGAACGTAAGTTTTACAATAAAACTAAAAAAGTGCTTATTCTTAAAAAAAAAGAGCGAAAGTACCAAGGCATATAGCTTGCAATGGTTCAACTTAAACAAATTTAAAATAAAATAGCAGTAGTTAGAGGTCATATGAAACACACTAACAAAGACAAAATGAAACAATTTTTTGGGATAGCAGATTACTGTCAGCATTTCATAGAAAAATATGTCAAAATCACACAGTGACTCCTAAAACTAATAAATAAAAAAACAGTTGCATTTTAATGGGAGGAGTTGAAAAAAAAATTATTCAATTAATTGGTCCTAGCTACCTTTCAATGGGCTCATGGCTCCTGTTATAAGCAGACTTTTATAATTGCAACTGACAAATTAGATTATTGTATAGGAGTAATTTTAAGCCAAGGGAAGGTAGGAATTAATAATCCGTGCACATAAACATAGAGATACTTAGATACGAGTGAACTTTACTATTCTACCTGTGATAAAGAACTATTTGGAACAACATTTTGCAATGGAACAATTTAGATTATAACTGTTTCGACATCAATTAACTGCAATTACAGACTACAAGCTTCTGAAAAATTCCTTTCCACCAAAAAACAATACTTAATTTTTCAGCATCACAAACTATACCCCAAAAAAATGGTCTTTTTGCTAACCATGAAAAAACAATGTTAGTATACTATCGTAGTTCCTAATTAACAATAGATCAGAAAACATGCAAGAAATAGTATATAAGAAAAAATAAATAAGAAACAACACCAGACTATTCACAATTTAAGCTTCTAACACGGCAATTTAACGTGTCACAGGCCATCCCAAAATGTATGGTCAGTGTCAAGGGTCTCTTAGTTAAAGAAAAAATGTTTCTTTGATGCAGCTTGCTTGATACTTTTTTGGTAAAGAGAATGCACCTACGATCCAATTATGTAATGAGAAAACATCTTGCACGGCTCTCCCACACGATTTATTGTCCTCCCTTCTATTGTCCTTACTGTACCAGAGTCACGGCCACTCACATTTATGCATAAGGGACACCAATGAGACAAGCGCATAGGCATACGGCACAAACACACACACACATATTAGCAACAGCCACCATCTGCTGTAAGAGCAGAGACTATCCCTGCTCTGCTCAGTGGTTGATAGAATGGTAGGGTCCTTGCCCATGAGAACATTAAGAAGATGCCACGTCAGTAGATCTTTGCTGCGCCCGTAGCTAACAAGAGCGACGAATAAGCTAAACGCACAGCTGACTTTTGCGAGAGCTACCTGGTGGTGACATTGTTGTGTACGTAAGCCCACACTTTCCTCGTACCTAAGCCCATCAGAATATCAAGTATCATCGATACAGCAGTAGTCTGGTAAGTGCAGTGTGTATACGGTAGTGAAATAAATGATCAATGAGTAGTTGAGCTATCCCCAGAACCCTACAGTTAACTGAGAGCCATACGAGAACTACTGATAAGGAATCACTGAACTCTCCACCATAGTGCAGGCTGGCTTAAAGAGATACTTGTAGCCCATGTAGTACAACGCAGTAAATATGAGAAAATCCACAAAAAATACCTCGTTTTTGTTTCCCAATTTAATAAAAAAAATTTTTTTGAGCCACACTTTCGATATAAGGTTCATTTTCCTTGTAGTGTTCTACACTATGAGGAAAAAATTTTAAACACGGGTTTTGGTGAGGGTGACATCACGTTGACACATTTTTTTATGTAATCGCCAAAAAGGGGTATCAACCTCCTTGAAACACGTGTTAAAAATGTTTTCCTTGTAGTACATAGGATTACGAGTAAAATGAGCCCTATTTCAAAGGTGTGCTACAAAAAAATTTTTTTTATTAAACTGGGGGACGGGGGACTTATAATAATATTGGAACAGTGAGGAATGTGAGAAGTAGGCCGACTACTAGAGATTTTTTTATGAGTATCCAAAATTAATGCTCTCTTTAGCTGCACAGCATTAGTGTAATAGTTTTAAGAGTACATATTCCACACAATATTGCTGCAGTCGACGTATCTTGCACTTCCCTAACGTATGCATCAGTCCGCAGCAGTGGCGTGATAAGCTTTATTACAGAAAAAAGGATACAGTACTGCACCACATTGAAAAACGTCAATAAGACTAGCTACATAGAAGAAACTCTAACTCTAACTAACAATATCAAAAATAGAACGATTTAATAGAAGTAATCATAGTACATTGTTATACACCAGCAATAAATAAAAAACTTAAACTAGCAAAATCAAAACGAATTAAGAAAATAAATGGCAGAGGAACAGAAATGAGTAAGATCATTAAAAATGAAACAGTTACTGTCGTCAAAATTCTCAGTAGAAAAGACAAACTAGAATAACTTGTAGCAAACAGCACAAAGCTGGATAAATTAAGATAAAACTCAGGCGGAAATCAAGCAACGACAAAACATATAAAAAACGGTAGCACCTGAACCTAATTAACTGGAAACAAGAGATAATTATCAGAAAAAGAGAAAGAAAGAGAGAGAGAGAGATTGTCGAAAGCAGGAAACACGATATCAATACAAAAAAAAAGTGCTATTTAATTCCTAACATGTATGATACTATCGAAAGCGAGACTTTTAACTTGACGAGAAAATCTATGCATTATTTGATAACCTGCATACAATTCATTTGTGAATCAAGCACGCTTAACACTGAGCTATCATCACTCTTAAGAGCTAGGCTAACTTTCAAGTGCCATGATCTTAAAAGATTGCTGGGTATCAGAATCAATGCATGGAAATTCGGTGTTTTTACGGATGGACAAGAGAACAGACCACTAGAAAGCACTGGAAATGACTCTAAAATTTCTAACTAGCCCTTCAAACAAGAACTAGATCTAGAAAAAAGTGTTTACTTTGCAGAAGGGAATTAACCTTATATTAAGTGCCACAAAAAAAGTTTGATTCCAGATCTACATATCAAATTTTTTTTTTTTCTTACAATTTACAATAAATATTACGCGAGCCTCATAATTAACTACGGAATTTTAAGTAGAATAATCTGTGCGTTGTTTTAGAGAGAATAAATAAAATTCTGCAGTTCAAAACATACCATACCAAGGACGACTGCATATTTTTGTTTATATAAGGATACATGCATACCCGCATAGGGCAGCATAAAGGGAAAAAGTGTAAAATTTTTTAAGATTTTTACGATAACACATAGGGGAACACGTATGTATACTTTTTTTTTTGAACAAGCATTTCAGACTACAAATTTTTGTTATAAAGCAAAGTAGGAATAGCAATCTAAATAAGATACCGATGAAGGAAAGAAAGCCCATCAGCAGTGAAGGCTCAGAAAAAATCTGCATGACTATTTGCAGGGCGAAGGCTGCCAAGATACGTCGGAAGCTACAATTAATAGTGAAAAAAGAGAGCAAGGAGAGACTAATAACGACAGTTGTTAAAGCCAACTAAGCGAGAAAAACAACATATAAAAGAAAATATAAGTGGAAAGCTATTTACCTGCACCACTCCTGCAACACTCCTGCACCACTAGGTCTCCCACTACCAGTTATTACCTAGAACTTACAGGAATTTCAGTTATAAGATGACGAAAAGCATGTCAAAAACTTAAATAACGCTTTTGTGTCACAACATTATGTACTAACTTGTATATTGTGTCACTTACGAACCAGAGGTATACAGTCATAAAAGAATACCACAACTTTACTGTTCAAAGACTAAGAGACATCAATAAAAGATATAACAGGATCACTAAAGACTTCAATTACAGAATTTTAAGGCTAAATGTAGGATAAATTCAATCAGATTACAAAACTTGGTAGACAAAAAACTTACACGTGTTATAAAAAGCTAGCCATACTGGTTTAACAATACACCCAACAGGCCATTTCAAATAAATTTTGATAAATTTTGATGAAGCAGTAAACAAATTTACAAACTAAATGACGTACTCCTAGCCTAATTTAGAAGAGCATTCATTAGAAAAAATGTAAGAGCTTTAACAAATTAATTTATAGCATATTATGAGGCACCAACAGTAGTACTTTCTAACTGAGAAACTTATTTTAAAAGCTATTTAACACTACGTTTAAATAATATAAATATAGATTACACTTAAATTTATATGAAACTCAAAACAATAAAATTTATTTTAGAAAACAAAATTTTAAATGTATGTATAGAGGATATCATCCATTATAAGCTTAACCATATGTCATAATGTTAACACAATAACAGTAATACTATAAGAATCTTATCTTTGAACTTTTCTGGCTCATTTTTTTTTGGTGAAATTCAATTTATCGAATTTTTAAAATCTTAAACAATATAATTTATTTTATGCAGTCTTATTTAATACAATTTATTAAATCTTTTGGTTAACTTTGTAGTAAAAAATTTTCCTCCTTAATTTCATGAGCAACATTTTTTAGGACAGATCGTAGACTATTCAATGATAATAAGAAATTTTGTTATGACTCCAAAAACAACACGCACAGTATTGAAACACTGTTAGAGTATTACTGTTGCTTATGTACCTTGAAGAGCCCTGTAATATTTCAACTCGTTGACATGCTTTGATTGTTTTTTTTTTAATTTACAAAGAACGTTGCCTCAATATAGGTATAAGCTGTAAGGTTTTCTGCTTTAGTTAAACTTTATCAAATAGTAGTCAAGATCCGTTACACAGTACAACTGTTGAAAATAAGAGCGACCAACAGTAGGCCCGGCTTTTGTATACATTGTGTACATTTGTAGTCTCTGTTGGCTCAACGCTCTGTGTGTGTGCGCTTGGTCGACTTGGCGCGCTGCAGGTGTGTGTGTGCGTATTCACGTGGCAAGCTTTGTATACTGTAAGCGCCAGATTATACTCAGCTCTCGTTGAAGAAAGACTCTCTTAAGTTACGTTGCCAAACTCTAGCATTCAAAGGTGCATACATCACCTTAAATGCTAGTGTAAATCTTCTGATTAACTCTTGCTATACAGTGGATAAAACTCAGTTGTACAGTGCAGTGCACTTAGTGCATTGTTTAAGTTGCTCATTGCATAATTTGCAGACCAGCTCAAATAGTTAATCTCATCAAACTACCAGTGATTATCAACAGCAAGACTCAGTGAAACTCTAGTGTATTTCCACAGACAGTAATTGTGCATTTTTTAACAGACAGTGATTTATAGTTATTCAATAGTTCAATCAGTTATACTCTATCAGTGCTTTCAGTTTCACATTTATTTCGAGTAACTTTCAAAATCTCTTGCGAGCTCAAGGACAGTGCGTGTTTACATATCGTGTTATTCAACTTGACTTTTTTCTTTCTACATTCTTCACATTTATATATTTCAATAGTTCGTTGCTTTAAGAATACAGACAGCATTTATTTTCTCCGGTATAAATTTGACCTTTACAATTTTTGTGAATATTAACTGTGTTTTGTTGGCCTGTGAGTGACATTAAAAGTTGTTATTTTTATGCTGTTTAATTTTATTGTGTTTTTATTGTGTCTTCCCAATCACCCTATCCGAACCTAGTGTGTGCTAACGCATACGCCTCGTACAACAACATTTTATCCCGATATTTATGACAAGTATTTCAAAAATGCAAGTTGAAACAAAGCCTTAATTATAGTAATGTGATACGCATATATACCCCCTATTTTGTACAGTTGTATATATAAAAAAGTCAGTCTCAGCTCACCCCTGCTCCTTTTCACTTCTCTGTAATCTCAGTGAACTGTTGGTAATAAAATAACTAATAATTTTTTTTGCTTATTCCTTTGAAATTTCCCATGCTTATTTAGGAAGCATTTTGAGCAGGGACCAACTTGCATATAAAAAGAGGTGAATGACCTGCAAGTTTGCTCGTACCTGCAACACAACAACCAACTATGATTGACGCACATACACGCTGGCCTATGCTGACCAGAAATAAGAAGCAAGTACTATTTTATGTACAAATAAGTAACAACATTCTAAAAACCAATAGATGCAAAAGTTAAACTGGAAACACCTGCACTGAAAAATGATATTAAATTCTAAAATAACTCAGAATTACTGCATATAAAGTAAGATAAACAAAAATAATATTAAATGCTAGAATAAATTAAAACTAATACAAGTAACAAAGACACAAAAAAAGAATGAACATGTACTACGCCTGCCGTAAGCATAAGCTATATATAACAAACAGAAGTGTGAGCTCTGGTAAACCTAGTGGAGCAACTTTATCAACTTCCAAGAAATTATCCAATTTTTACTGCTCATTTTTGTAGACGCATGATTTACCAAGTAACCTTTTTATTACATTAACGATTCCACGAGTCATCTGCAATAGTCTAATTTGTAATCTGGTTGAATCTTGCAACATTTTTGAATGGAAAGAAAAACGGAAAAGTTAGCTGTGCCTATAAGGTATTTTCTTAGATTGATATTATTACATAACAATTTAATCATGCATTTGATTTCATTGTGAGATAAATATAGTTGATTACTTAACATATTCTTTATTTAGATGAAATAATAGGGGCAGGGATTAATCTAGAAAATTTATTGACTAATATTAACCACTCATGCTCAATAAGTAAGCTTTCATTATTACTAATTCTTCTGATTGGTATGTATATACATTGATTTATATTCATATATAGATACCGGTTTCTTTTATTGTCCTAACATTAAAATTATTATAATTGTTAATGAAACTGTTACCATAACGCACCAACCACTCCTTGAACCAAATTTTTAGACAGAATATTAAGCGATTTTTATTGCTCTTTTTGCAACAAGTTCAATCAAATAAACGAACAGTGCCTAGCATCAGTGAATAAGTAATATCTTTTCTCAACGTTGATATACAGTAATAATGAAAAATCTGTGGAGTTTTGGTCTTAAGAAAGAAGGAAGGGTATAAGTAAGTGAATCATCTTCCCTAGATTTCCAGCTCTTATCTGTTCTCACAGCTCTTCACTCGGCTAGTGTTTCTGCGTCATTTTCGAACCAACACATGATCAAGATCAACTACACCCTATAATAAGACCTGGAGGGCCCGAAAAGGACACCGTTCTTATTTATATCAAACGGTCAACTGGCTAGTTGAAGCCTCTGATACCATACGGTCCTCCATGGAAGAAAACTAAAAGTTTGATGAAAAATTATGAAGCCTTCAAACCTTTGTTTTTCTTTTTAACGTGGATATAACTTCTGGAGCTTGCACTATTACTCATTACGGTATAAGTAGCCTCTAGACTGCAGCATCTTATAACAAGTTGTCTTATGCGTAAGTTCTTGGGCAATCACCTTTACTCATGATGGTATTGACAGCCTCTAGATTGCAAAACAAAATCCTTTCTGCACACGGCCCAGGTAATAGTGATAATTCCTGGGCATGTCACGAGTAAGTACATTGCAGTTAAGCACAGCAGCTGATGTGAGCGTCAAGAACTTTATCCCCTGCTTGGAAGTATTCGTGCCTCCTTTTGTTTGGATGGTGCAAGTGACTGCTTGAAAGGACGCCTTAAAGGTGATCCCAAAACTTTGTTGCTATAAGATAGCGATAAAGCTAAGAACATGCTCAACGCAACAGTCAAGGCCAAGCTTGCAAAATTGATTAGGTGTAAGTCAATAGAAAAAGCGCGAATGGCCATAGGAAAAGTAACTCTTGATAACATCGAAGAGCTAAACAACCATATCAAAGCTATTTACGCCCTTAAACAATTTTGCAACAATCAGAATTATGCAGGCTAGGAGTTAAGAATCATTTGCCAGATATGTAAGCTAGCAGGCCACACCGCTGATAAGTGCAACCCACCTCCCTCTATACCCTGCAATTGCACTGTGCCCACCACTCCTGAACATCAGCTTAAAAAAAATTAGTTTATTTACTTATTAAGTATATGGTAAGCAAGGATACATAGCCACTCAATGTTTTAAGTACCTGGGACGAAAGACTATGGAAGAAGTTGTTTAATGTCAACTATGCAATGTCACAGGCCACATGCTCCTAAATTATACGGAACCTGTTAACTTGCTATATTTGTAAGAGCCAGGGACATATGGCGAATAAGTGCCCAACAATCAAGGTAGTCTGCCAAATATGTAACATGATCAGATGTGCAGCTGTTAATTGCACGCAGCTTCAAGCCCCAACTAATACCCAACCTCGTTGTTCATTATGTCGCAATAGAGGGAATCTTGCTGTAAACTGTAAAACGTGTTGCCTACGGTTCCAGTCAAGGTTTGTCTACATTAGAATGTAGACAGCATGAACACAACGAGCGTATAAAATAAGGAAATCCTTATGGCGCCAAAGGAGCAAGTGCGGCTCTGAACGCCTTCCAAGCACTAACGCACTCAGCAGATACAAACCAAATATTGCGAGAATTCATGCTCTGGAGTTAGATTCTAAGCCAAAATATGTGCCCTATTCAGATTCAGGCATAAAACTTGTATTTTTAATGATGGATTCAGACTTTCATAAAAACTTAATGAAGCGTGAAAGCGTTCTCGTTAACGACCACATGAACACTAATAAAATAATGCAGTTTCATGGGATAGGTGGTGGCATGTCATCATAATTTGGGACAGTAATACTAAAGGGGATTGACTTCGCAGTTTTCTCTTATGTTCTAGAAGAGCCATTCCGTATCTCCTACGATAGTTTACTGAGAATATGTTATCTTTTTGATACCAAGTGTGAAATGAGCTTTGAACATCAGTTGTTGTAGTTCCCAGTCGTGTCCCAAAATTGAAACAAAATCAAGATAAGGGTCCCCGTTATACTTATTGCTAAAACATAAGCAAATCACTTGAAAACTTTTTGTATTTTGATATACATCAACTGACCAGGCAGCTTCTGATAGATACTGGCTCATAAGTTACTAAAGTTCAGAACAACCAAGCTCTTCAAAGTTATCAAATGAAAGTGAGAGACAAAAGAGTTATTAGTGGTTCTACAGCAAAACACATGAAGATGCTAGAAATCACAGTCATTAGCTTAGACGCTTTAGAAAATAAATCTTCGATCATTACGAACAATCCGAAATTGCCGTTTGAAGGAGTCTCAGAAGCAGATTTTCTCACGCATAATAAGGTTAGGTTTAACTTTAGCAATAAATTACTGATATAAAAAAGTGACGGAATCTCCCTTAGCGTGGTATATAAAAAAATTAAATTACCTACTAATAACAAAATAAGCTCAGACGACATGATATCCAATGATAAAGAAGCTAACGAATCTTTTAGTTGCAAAAATTTAAGCTATAAACTTAGCAGTTTCGGACAAAGAGAGACGTTACTTAAGTCAACCGATAAACGATTAGACGAATAAGATGATTTAAACATGGACAACAGTATGGCCAGTATCTCCCTTTCTCAAAAGAGCAGCAATAATAGTGATAGATATCACCAATCTAGGACTAAGCGGTTAGAACGTTTGATAGATCTAGACGCACTTGTAGGCAGCAAAATAGCTCAAGCCAAGAGACTAATAAGACGGCTTTACCACAAGTTTGACCTTGAAGAAGACGAATTGACGTCAACCAACATAGAAACTCACCGTATATCTATAATTAACGACACACCGGTAGTTACAAAGCAATATATGCTACCTTACGCGCTAAAGGCCGACGTCGCATGCCAAGTGCAAGAGCTACTTGAAAATGGCATAGTGTGACGATCTTGATTAGGTAGCAGTACTGTCCTATAAATCGTACCTTAAAAGAGCACTGACAATGCCTAATTGAGAGTCCTTGGCCTGAGACCACTTTATAAAAAATCTTCACCGATGAACTTCCCTCTGCCTATGATCAAGTTAAAAACTCTAAATACTATACAGTGATCAATTGTAAGTCAGGCTTTCATCAAATCCTCCTGCACCTTGAAGACCCCCTCTAATGAATATTACGAGCTTGTCAAGATGCTTTTTAGCTTATATAACGCAGCAGTGCAGTACAAAGCCGCTAGGACAAGAACTCTTGACGGATTAATCGGTAAAGTTGTATTCGTATACATGGACGATATAGTTATCAATGCGAAAACGTGAGGCAGTTTTCAGGATTTGCAGAATATTACAGACGATTTATTTTGAATTTTGCGAGAAAAGTCAAGCAACTAAGCAATCTCCTTCAAGACTACGAGAGCTGTCATCGGAATGACGAAGAAGAAAGCGCTTTCCAAGAATTCAAGGACGCTTTTTGTTATGCCCCTCTCTAGCAATTTTCAGACTTACATCAGCCGTTTATAATAGCATGAAATGCGTCTGATGATGGTATAGTTCGTATTTTTTTCCAAGGGAAGCTTGGCAGCACCTTGGCAGCAACTGACTAATCACTTACACCTCATGTTATTTATGAAGCCCAGAACTCCGATATGAAATTTACATAAAGAGAGCTTTAGTGGTACAATATTTGGTGTAGACCTTCCATCCTTATGCATACAGCCAGGAATTTATGTAATTGGCCAAGAAACGAGAGGAAACAGACGGGAACAATAGGAAAGAAGAACGCGAGAATACGAGATCAGTGAGAGAGAGAGAGAGAGAGAGAGAGAGAGAGAAAAAGAGAGAGAGAGTAGGAGCTGAGCTATTCAAAGCCAAGTAACGTAAGTGAGCGAGAGCGTCACGGGAGCCTCAGATAGTTCTTGTTTCAGGATTAACTTCTGGGTATCGGTAACATCTTTGTTTCTTTTCTGTGAAAAGCTTGATTTGTCTTGATAAAGAGCGAGAAGATAATCGAGCAAAGTAATAAAATAACGTGTTTGGAGTGTGTGTGAGAGAGAGAGAGAATAAGTACATCAGTACCTCCAATTGCGCGGGGGATACAGGAAGTATCTGAAAAACAAACCTGATCTCCATCTACGTAATCTTGAGCAGCGGCTGGCCAATATCCTAGATGTCCTTTAACGGCTTTTAGAAGAGCTTGAAATATGGAGTTGGGAAAGGAGCCGACTGGAGAGAGATTGAGCGGTTACGAGGCATCCACCCCCCACTCTGGTCTAAGCCCGAGGCCCTTTTTTTTGACCTTATCAATACTTCCAGTAAATTGAAATCATTCTATTATGTTTATTTAACCAGATGCAAGCCCCCCTTTTTGGATAGACCCAGTAGGAAAAAGTGTAAAGAGTGAGTCGTCGATCAGAGACGTGTGAAAGGGAATCATATCGGTATGTTAGTCACACTGAGGGGAAGTAAAAATACTCGTAACAAACTAAAGATAAAAATGAGTTCATACTGACAATGCAGAATCAACTCTTAAAGTCTTGGCAATCAGGGGAGAAATTTCCTGCGTTATCTAATGCAAAAAGTGGCCCAAAATTAAAAAATTAGAAACGTAAAAACCACAACATTTCACTTATAGTCCAATGAATTGCTAGAAAGATAGCACAACGCTCTTAGTCGATTCCTCAAATAATACGCAGACAGTGATGATAACTGGGGCGAATGGGTAGAGATGTCTATCCCCGATTATAATACTTTCATCCAAGAGAATACCATGCATATAGCTTACAAAGTTATGTTTGGAAGATTAACTAGATTCTTATTGTCCACCTTACTGAGAGAAGATGATTACCTCCCTACGTATAACGATTATCTTGTTAATTGACTCACTAACCTAGCTAGTAAAACAACAGAAGCTTTAAAAAATTTAGTAAATTTGAAACTTAAATCTGAAGAATATTATAATACAAGTGTAAGTAAAGAGTATTGAAAGTAAATGGTATCTTTTTAGTAAAGAAAGTCAAAAAGGGTCAATTTGGAGACCTTTTTTCTGGTCCCCATGATTAAGTATTAAGAATTAAAAGAATCAAATAGACAAAGTGTAAAAATTTTTTTAGGTAACAAATGTAAAATAGAGCATACAATTAGGTAATGACTGTTTAAAATAAACTCTAAGCCTAATAAGCCTTACGAATCTGATAATAAAAGCTCTGAGTGAGCGGGTTAGTTAATATGGTGAGGCTCACCTTGAAACATACCAACACATCCCATTTTCACCTTTTTCTTCTTTTACAACAAATCTTTCTTATATGTAGCCCTTCCCTCCGTTTATTACAGACCAAAAAGATGAAGCTGCTCTGTATATTAATATCTCTGATCGCTCCAGTAGTACTAGACCTGGTAGGATATGGTTGCGGGGAGCAAATTGTGAATTCCATCATCCTACAACTGTTGGAAGTTCACCCTTCAGTTAAGTCAACAAAACGTTATATACAGCTATTACAACTGAACAACTACGCACAGACACACATCATTCAACGTAAAGTAGTAATTCAACGCCATATTCGTTACTGAGGTATGCACTCAAATTTTCAAATCCAGAGAAATGTTATTTACTGTGGCTAAGAAAAAAACAGACCACATGTGTGGCTACAGTATTATTTGGACTAAACGATCCTAACTCCTTATCTTTGAGACATAAAAAAAGACAGACTCTTATATCAAAGGGGGCTAAAAAACCCAAAAAATATAGATCTTTTTGCATGCATAAATTCAAAATTTGTTGATGCTGAAAGACACGTAAGTAGACAGGTTAACTCATTGTACCAGGATATCATGGTGCAATGCTGTCGAGTTAAGCACATAATACTAGAGAATGCTTCTGGATAAATAGATCCAGATCCCAAATTTTCAAATATTACTCTTTTCTAATCCTTTTTAATGGATCCTAGTCCTTTCATAATCTTAGCTATACTGCTTACAAGGGATTCTCTATACTAAACTCCTCTTACTTTAAGGAGAAGATTTCACTTTCAGTCATAGTTTCTTCTTTGACTGTGATCTCTGCCTCTTCTGGCTTGAAATCAGTCCTTATCTTTCTTAAGACCTTCACAAAGTGCTGCCCTTCTTCGACCCTTACAAGAATTTACTCCTTCTTTTTTCTGCCATTATCTTGTTTGTCACTGCCACTACTTTTAACTGTTATCTTGAGGATAAGCTCTTGATTTATCCAGATTTTTTTTTTTTACAAGAGGATTAGGGGTCTTCTTCAATGCTTCCGTAATTCTGTTCTGTTCTGCTTGCCTGCCATTACGATTTTTAAAAATCTAGATCGAAGAGAATGTGTCATTCTCTTTTTTTTCTGATTTGTTTGTCTTTTTTAACAGATTATCATCGGTTTGGTATAGGAGATCTTTCATCTTTTCCATTGTTTCTTTCCGGCTAATTTTAACTCATTCGTAAGGTTTGATGCTACTTTCACGCCTTTTTTGATTGGCACCGCTGTTTCCACAAACGTAAAGTTTGCTGCTTCCATCATATTTTTAATCATTTTTTTAAGTTCTATAAATACAAGGTCATCCTCTGTCTAGTTTATGAAAAGCTCTGTTTTTCAATTGCTGGTATATTCCAGATCTATCTCAGTATTTATAGTTGTCTTCTTACTTTTATGCTGGATGCCTTTGTGGCCTCCCCCAGAATCTGTGAGACCAACACCAATTATTTAAAGTTTTACCAGGTTATAACTGGCATCGAATTTTCTCTACGAAGTTGCCGCCTGGGTTACTATGATTTTATTAGCGTCACTCATAATGGATTTTTTAAGGACATTTTCTTCTTGGCGTTTTGATCCACAAAAACTATCTTATTTCATTCCATCCACCTGTAAACACAAGCTTGAACCACCACAGCACCACGGAACCATACACTCGCACAAAGCTTACATGTATCTGCCACCTAGAAAACGTGCCCCATAGGCTGACTGGATCCGCCCAAAGATTATTATTATTTTTGTTGTTTTTTTTTCATGTGAGATCGTCCAGAATGCCTTGACGCACTATAGAAGGAGATATAAATCATTTTTCTGTGTAAGACTCGTAGTCTGCCAAAGGACGTTGGTCTCCACTTTGATAGTTAAAGCGAGGAAGACTAAATACTCACATAACTGGCAAGATCTATCGCCTGAAACACACAGCTCAGGATCCACTTTTATAGAAAACTTCAAGCTACGGCCATGGAGTGTTAACCATTGACGTGGCCTCCCATCTTAGTGTCATCACTGTCATAATGCTGCTTTTCTTTTATTCTCTCTCGTTATCTGCTGTTTTCTGGAAACATCAATTTCTGTTGCTTTTCTTTGCTGATGAGTTAAGTAAGTCAGCGCAGCTTGGGTCTGCAATGGTCATTTCGCTTTTGTCCTCTTGAACTTTTAGGCCTTATAGGCACCTAACTCTTAGCTTCTTATATCGTCTTCCTAAATTCTGAGTAGCTGTCGCTACCTGCTCCGTGTTTGGCATCTTCTGTTCCGCAAGCAAACCATTGGGCCTCCTCCTTTTCATCTTTTTTGTAGTAGTTGTCACTGCCACATTAGACGCATAGCTTCAACTGGTCCTTATTATCACAGTTTTAGGCTATATTTTCTTGTCCTACACACCAGACCTAGACACCATCCCTTTACTTCGCAGCGTTTAAAGCCTATTAACAAGCTTTTTTATTTTTTCTATAGTTCCGGAATCGGTCTCTCTAGCGTTTAGTCTTTTTATTTGGTCTTTATGACCTTGATTGTTGTGAATTGCCAAATAAAATACAGCGCTTCCTTTTTTGTCCAATAAATACACTAGCTAGAGTGTAAGCCAGAGTAGCATCCCTTTTCATTTCCAGAAATAGATGCCACTTGCGTGTGCCAGCCAAGAGTAACCACTCTCTTTTAGTCTCGAAGGAACTACCCTGGCAGTGTGTGAAAAAGTGTTACATAATAGGTGTATGTATAGTGCATGCTTATTGCAGCTTACCACGAGTGCCTCAGAGGCAGGCCGATAGGCACGCAAATCCCCAGCCAGCTTGGTAGCCCAAGCCACCATGAAATCTTCTCAGTGCTAGTAGGCCAACGATATTCAGCCCATAACGTCTTTATAAACAAGACATACAGCCTTATTAGATGTGGTGACCTGGCAGTACCCAGGCTTCATTGTCTGGCTTGACCGTTCTACCAAAAACTCTACGACGTAAAGGAACGATGTCCATGGTCAGCGATGAATAACAGTCCGTGAATGTTAGTGTAGTGTAAGTATGGTAAATGCTCAAAAGAGAATATTTCAATCGTCACTTACACTTATCTTATGCAACAAAGTGGATTTTAAACGAGGTTTCCTCCTCAACATTTCGGACAACGGGAACTATTTTATTCCATGCCAATTACCCACGGGCACAAACTCATACCACCACAGTGCCTTAAAACCGTGCGCCCCAAGAAATCTTACCTCAATCGGACACTCGGGGGAAGCACCCCGTTGGCTGAATGCCTCATCCCAAGAAATATTATCGTCATTAATATTATTATTTTTATTATCACTGTCATCAAAATTATTATTAGCGTTTTTATTATTATGACTATTATTATTCTTATAGTAATTTTTACTATTTTCATTACTATTGTTATAAGTATTGTTATTTTTGTTAATAACGTTAATGTTATTATGAATATCATTATTATCATTATTATTATTATCATTATTACTATTATTATTATTACTATTATTATTATTATTATTATTATTATCATTTTTATTGTTAGTATTAATTACTACTACAATAAGTATCATCTCAACTACTACTGTCATTACAATTCACATAAATATTATCGTTATCATGTAACCTTATTGCTTCTCTCATAGATTGGTTTACAAAAATATAAATTTTGATTAAGACTTACTTAGTGGAGCAGTTTTGTATGTGAATGCGAAATATAACAGTATCAGTGTAGAAAATTGCATGTTTTCTTGATACTTCCCAAACTAAAAAAATTTTAATTAAACTTTTTTGTGGTTTTTTATGCAGTTTTCGTCAAATAATAAGCTGTAAGAAAGTAAAAGACATGTTATGATGTCTAAAAACAACGTGCGTTTCTTAAAATATGAAACCATTACTGGCCCTAAAAATTGCCTGTTAAAGACGGTCCGGTTTGCTCAAGTTTGTTTCTCTTCAATAGCTTTACAATTTGGTTAACTGAGTACATACTTTGCTAAAGATATATGATTCCTGGTGAAATTGTAAGAATTGACAGAGTAATGTGAAGGAGTATTGCTTGTGGCTGGGGACTCCAGCCTCGTAACTAACAACTTTGCTTATGACGTCTGCCACCGTATAATTCACTTGGTTTGAATGTGGCCAGCTTCACGTATTTTATAAAAAGAGAACAGAATGTGCTTTCAAATGTTATTTGGGAATGTTAAGAAAAGAAATATTTGCTTGTGAGGTAATTTAACATTAGATAGTAAGAAGGACCTATAAGATTGATGGTGGTTTAGTAACGTAAAGACTTATGACAGCCCCGAAACGGCCAGTAGTGATACCTCCAGTTAAATGCTGATTATACTTCTAGTTAATATGGCAGCCATAACTCTGCAAGAATGTCATCTCTTGCTTGCTAGTAGAAAGGGCCTTTTTTTGCGATCCAGAGTCAAAATTGGCGTAGGTCACTTGCCCATTGCAGATTGTCAGAGCGTCGTCGGTAGTCAGAATACCTAGCTGCACAATCAACGGCTCTGTTCTTGGTGAACTACTAATAAACGACTATGGTTGTAGGCTTTCTGCTCACAAATATTATCACCAGACTCACAGGTTTCTTTAGTTTTATTTTGACACAGCCTAGCGGATTCTACTTAACTTAAGCAGAAGGCTAGCTATTTTTGCAAAACTTCAAATTTATTTGTTGCTATTGTAATTAAATTTTTTCATTAAAAAAACCTATCAAAATCATCTAAGAAGTATCAAAAATCAGTATAAAAATTTTTAGCAAAATTGGTTGAGTAGTTTTTGCGGTATGTAATATGAACGTGCTTTGGTTGTTGGCTTTGTATATAGGTGTACCAACAAAACAAGATGTTTATAAAAAAAAATAATTGCTCAACTTGTCAAAACGTCAAAAAGGTAATGAAATATATTTTGGCAATTTTCATTCTTCTCTTAAATTTTTGTTTGGAGTTATTTATGTAAATTTGTTTAACTGAAAATTCATATCATTGAATAGAAGTATATGCTTGAATTTTTTACTTTCATTGCTACTAAGGAAACAGATAATATTGAAAATAACGTTAAAATAATTTAAATTCAGACTAGGAAGTCAAAAAAGTGTACATTGACGCCTCCGACGAAGAAACGTACTTGACGTCACGTTACAATGCTAATGTAAACAGTGGCTGACCATCCTGTACTTTCTTTGTCAGAGGCGTCGATATGTATGCATAATCATTAAACAAATCTGTCTAATATTCATTATTTTGGTTATATTCATTATAAGTCTTTTTTTTCCTTTTGTTTGATTATGTTTAAGATTTTTTTTTTTGCTTAGAAGTTTATAATTGTCAACAAAAAATTGAAAGTAATTATTGCTGCAAGTATTGAATAATGCTACCATGGTCAGGTTAATACAAAAAATCGTTTAGCAGTCGTAATTTTATGATAAAAAATTTTATCAGTTAATTGAGTTTTACTAGAAATGGTTCGGATTTATAACATATAATGCAAAAATTTTGCAAGAAAAGAAAGCAGTTGAAAATTCAAAACATGACAGTTGAAATTATTATATTAATCCTTGACCTTAAATAAGCTTAGTTTTTCAATAAAAAAAGGTTTTTTTGCATTTTTTAAAACATTTCAGCCACAAAAAGAGTATTCACTTTAAAAAAAAATTACTTAAGGTCACCTTTAAATTATTAAATGAATTTAAAAGAAAAGTATAATGATAATAAATTTTGAATGTTTATCATAAATTAGGAATAATTATTGATTATCAAACTATGAAGTATGTTTTCTACACACACTGAAAACAAAATCAATAAAAGAATAAACCAATAGCTTGCAATTGATAATTTAAATTAACCAGTTTAAGTTTATCATATTAATACCTTCACTTTCAAGATTAAAAGTAAAAAGTTGTGTACATATTTAATATGATAAGCCTTCCAAAACAACATTGATATTGAACAAAAAAAGCATTAAGAATGACAATAAACTTTTTAAATAAAAATGAAAGTGATATCTCACAGCCAAATATCTGTCGTAAGAGCAGCTGAGCCTTGACCCGTAGATAGTATCTCACTTACCACTTGTCTAGTCTCTTTCTGTATTGATTTTAAACGTTACGTGACATTTTTGGAATCAGAAAAACTAGTAGCTTTGGTGCTGGACTGGTATACTTGTGTGCAGTGACACCACTTGAACACGTTGTCGGAGAATATAGATATGTTTGTATATGCGACTTCACATCAGTCAATCGTCTGAGCAATTATTGCGAAAACTTACTACTCTTGCACTGCGTGCAACGTAGCGAAAAACACTTCCGCAAGTTGCTTAGGCCACATTTGGTTACCTAAGTCAGTCTGCAGTTAGACGCGCGTTAAATTCACTGATGATTCGCACGTTGACTTGACATCTGCCGCTCGAGGGTTGCTTCCAGTGTTCTCCTTGATCTTGCTGTTGTCATCGCTGTGTTCGTCTTGAAAATTAGTCAGAGCACTGAATTGGTGCAACGGGTTGTTCAGGCGTTGTGGCTGCTTGAGCTTGGTGACCAAAACCTTCTTTTTTTTTGAGATACCAGGAACTAGGTTAAGGTTTTATGTGTCATTAAGTTTTTTTGTCTCAATTGAACGCTTTGGGGGTACCATTTTGCCCATGCTTCCTTGCTTTCTCTGTATAATTACTCTCTATCTCGTGTGAGCTCAAATTCCAGCACCATTTGTAAGTGACAGTGGTAGGAGCACGAGGGTACAAATAAAATGCAAGAAAAAAAACAAGAAATGTCCATATGTGTTTGTATTCCATTTGTTTAAAATTAACTTTTCCAAATGGACGTCCACTCTCATGTGCTTCGAAGACAGATCAAAAGCAGCTTAATTTAGCACTTTGAGCGATCGTAAGTGGTCCGTTCTTCACTCTTTGCTCTAATCTTATACGAATTCTCACTTTACTCTCTACTCTTCTGTTTCTGTTAACGACCAGCAAAGTATACATCAAATATTTGTGGATATATTTAAATAAATTTCTTACATTTTTTATGTTTAACAAATGCTTGACTGCAGCCAGCCTTGTACCTTAGCGTACCCTTAGACAGGATCACCAGGGCAAAGCACTCGTGTAACTCGACCCTTACCATCAAGCTAGTACAGTGCAAGATCTTATAATAGCAACAGAAAAACGACTCCATTCTCATAGCAAGCAGGTACTATGTTACTGCACCTTGATCTCTGATTGCATTTAGTCTGTCCCAAGACCAGTCAACCGTCAACTCTTTGTACACAACTTTTACCTCATGCACTAAATGTATATTGACATGTTTAATCACAGCATCATAATTTTCTTTGCTGCTTTTGTTGTATAAATAACAAAGAGAAGAATCAAGGAAAAAATAAACTAATGCTAGGCTTTTTCAGAGCAAATTTGATTATTAAAAGAAAATTAAGACAATATTAAAATCCAGATCTCTATTCAATCGACACAAAGAAAGGAAGTGTCAGAAACTTAGAGGGAGATCTTTGTGCTACTCAATTAATAAGTTGGAGTCGTCATCTGGTGGTGAAAGTGCTCAGTATAGTATGTGTGTATGTGTGTGTACGTTTCTACGTGTGTATGTGGGTGTGCGTGGACAAGCATGGTTGTATCAGCTGCATTTTGCTCACTCTCACTCCTATATTGTGTGCTTTATACTAAAAACTACTGTGCAAAAAAAAAACTAAGGCCAACCAGCGTTAGCAAAATAATTTATAGACATATATTAATAATTTTGTATAAAACTAAATTTTTGTTTCTAATTCCGTGTCTGCCCTTTGCATTTCCCATTCTACTTACGAAATTTCGAAACTCCCTCATAAATACTGTAAATTTAAGAGAAACAGTATTCAAGAACTATTATTTCATACTTTAAGGTGTTACTAGATAATCTATGTGATTTTTTTTTTAAATGTTTTAATTCCTCCTTTTTTTCAATTTGCTTTCTATACTTTTTTTTTTTATTTTTTACTTATTATTATCCAAATTTAGTAGCAAGTAATCTCAACTAAACGTAGAAGAACTTTTTTAATATCATTAGTTCTCTTTTTTACATGCTACACAAGATATGGCATATCTTCTTCGACAAAACGTTATGGCCTAGAAGAATAAGGTCTGTAAGTAATTACAATACAAAAACATTTTTGTAAGAAGTAAGAAAAAAAGAATAAAACGCTGTTGTCAAACTGAATACCAAATATTGTTATTAAGTCCATAGTCACGTACAGTTAGAAAAGCACAGATCTGTTCGTATAGATTATAAGCAAACAGTCAGTCATAGTCACGATATATACGGTAACCTCTATAGTAAAAAATGCACTAATGTATTAATGGAAAAATAAGGCAATACAACAGTTAAAACTTTTTTTCACTTTTAAATAAATAGGTTCTCTACTTGTGTTCTCTATTCAGGTTGGGATTACCTTGAATAGCTAATTGTCGTCCTCCTTTTGGTATATTTTTTATTTTCCTAAGGAAAATTGTTACCATCCAAGATATTATTTTCTTAATTATTAATTAGTGAAATAACAACTATTTATTAAATTCAATCGATTTACATAAATTTAATTTTTAAAGCGCAGCTCCAATTTCAAACTTTGTGCTGTAATATTTTGTGCTGTAATTTGTGATAGTACCGCCTACCACTTGCTAGGTAGTAACTACTAGTTTTTAGTAAGCATCGCATGTAAAAAGTAGTTTATAGTGTATAAAAAGGGCTGCGCGACTTCTCAAAATCATCCTCCTGGATCACCCAATCCAAACCTATGCCAGGTTCTCACTTAACGATACCTGCACTACGGCAGTGGCTTAAGCGATAAATAATTGCAATAAACACTTATGTTTGAAACCATGCAAAAAGCTTGGTGCGTTGACTCTTACTTCACTCACTCTTGCCATCGTTGCCTGTATAACTTAGCATTATTGTCCAATCACTGCGGAGACTAGACAAATACTTGGGTGAAGAACTTTCCCCGACGGCTGCGGGTCTCTGCCTAACCAACCACCAGCGGCACCCAACCCCAGTGGTAATAAGGTATTCCAGTGGAAGTGAACTACCCCTCTACGCCGAGAGTCTCTAGTACAGGTTGCTTACTGCTGCTCGATCCCGACTGCTAGTCGATACCCTCGAAGACGACTCTGGCCACCCTCAACTCTTTCTCTCTGTTTAAAGCAACCTACCATCCGAATAGACCAGTTTTAATCATTAATCGGCCAAATTGTAAGAACTGGCCAGCTGAAAAGTAGGCGCCTTTGAACACAGAGGGAGAGTTGAGGGTGTCCGGAGTCTTCTTCAAGGGTATCGATCAACAGATGGGATCAAGCAGCAGTAAGAACCCTGTGCTAGAGTCCTTAGGCGTGGAGAGGTAGTGCACTTCTGCTTGAATTCCTTTTTACCACGAAAGTCAGGTGCCACTGGTGGTTGGTTGGGCAGTGACTCGTAGGAGTCGAGAAAAGTCCATCGCCAGTATATTTGTCTGGTCCCTGCAGCGGTTGGATAACACTGCCACATAATGCTGACAATGATGGTAAGAGTGGATTAAGTTACAGTTGATTCACAGAGCTTTCTGCGTGGTTTTATACATAAGTATTTGTTGCAATTAACTATCGCTCTGGCTACTACTGTAGTGCAGGTCTCGTTAAGCGAAAACCTTGCATAGGCTTAAATCGGGTTATCTGGGAGAATGATCTTAAGAAGTCGCGCAGCCTTTTTTATAAACTACTAGCGGCCCCCCGTCTCGGCTTCGCCCGAGACTCACTAAATGGAACACCGTAGTGAGTTGACATGTAATGTAAAACGTTTTCAGAGAAAAATTATACTTCTATTTCTGACATTTCTCACAACAAAAATCTTCTTATTCAAAATATTTTGGTTTGGAATCCATACAGTTTATTTGGCCAGCAATAAGCTGTAAAAATTAAAAGAAATAACAATTCTTCTGAAAAGTACCGTGCGTTCCTTATGCCATAAAATAATCATTGGCCATAAGGGGCCGTTGATCGCAACGAAAATACAAATACATATACTACCTATTTAAAAATCTGAAAGATTCAAGAAATTACTATGACGGTTATAGTAAAAAACTTGTTTCTCACTTAATAAATTCTTTCGTCATTTTATTGATGCCTAAAATTATATTCATAAGATGCATTTGCAGTTTTCCTTCTAATTCGACTTCTTGTGATTTTTAGCATAGTTGAGACTCTTGTGAGCCCTAAAGGTTTTTTTTTAACTTTATTAGGTTGTAATATATTTGTTGGCAACGTAGTCTGACGTCTGATGAACTTGAAAAGGACTGGTGAGCTTCTCAAGTAAAGTCTTTTTTGACTGAAGTTTCCAGCAAACGTGACTACCTGGATACATCAGGGTTTGAAGCTTTGGAGCTAGTTGTAGAGCTCTTTCCCAACGTTTCCTGGTACAACGTCGAAGACGGTGTCTAAAACACGTTTTTTTAGACTCAGTTGTTTTGGTGATCTAAAGTGGAAAGGTTGGTTCGTGGTAATGCTTGCTCGTTGGTAACTGTCCCGTTGGCTCATGCTTATTATTTTTTCTTCATAGCTGTTAGGTTTTCCCAGTGCAGACCGTGGAGAGGATCGGTGATTCCTGGTTGAATGCTTAAAGTTGAGAGGGTAATGTGGCGCCGTCGGTCACCGGGGTTCCCAGCCTTGCTACGAACAGTGAATGACTGACTTGGTTTAATAGTGGCCGGCTTTACATAGTCTTTAAGCTTATGTGACCCTTAAAAGAACCAATGAGATTGATGGTTAAGTAGGAAACGTAAATACTTATAATGGCCATTGTAGCTATTTTTTATTATTATTCTTGATGATGAAGAGCTTGCTGCGGGTAGCTTGGCACTTATCCTTTGAGTCTCTGTGTACGGAGACCATACAGGAAGGGAAGTACGCCACTGACCAAAGAATATCTCATCTTCAGGTCATTTCCCAGATAACCAACCATTCATCAGTAGTCAGAAAATTGGGCCTGGAATTTACCTTCTCTGTAGATTTGCCGTTGGGATAACCACTAAGAAGGCTGTGCTTCCCGTACTCTTCAGGGCTATCTTCCCTGGCTCGCATTTGAAGTAGAAAATTCTGACGGCACCAGGTTGGATGTTTGGACGGCCACTAAACTCGGAAGTACTGGAGCACGTTGTGCTCTGGCTAGAAACATTTTCTGGTATTCCACCGGAGACGTTGACATTCCGAACCTCTGTTTTTCCGTGGCACTCGTTTATTTTGGGGATCCGGGGATTGATTTCGCTTACCCATGAAAGAAGAGTATCATCGGTAGCCAGAATGCCCAGGTGCACGACGAACTCCTCTGTTCTTGGTGTAGTGCCGATAATCGACTGCGATGATTGTCTACTCAATGAGGCGTCTTATAACCACTCTTCACTATCTTTGGTTGTGTGTAGCTTCAATTTTACCTCGGCGCCACCTAGCGAATCCTACTGAACTTAAGCGCAAAGTTAGCTTATTTTAGCAAAACTTTGAGCTTATTGATCGCTATTGTTATTAACTTAAAAACAAGTAGCACTCCGGGAGTGCAGGCAGAAGTGAAAACTTGAACTTATGGCGCGTTGGGCACGTTTTTGAGAAAGCATTTTTAGGTGCGCTCGCGACATGAGAAATTGTACATAAAAAAATAAAGATAAAAAACTCTCAATCTCGTCTGTCGCGAGGGCACGAACGAATGCCCATGCAAAGACTGCGTATCAGCGTTGGTCTGAGCATTATTCCATGCTCACAGTTCATGCTTGATCGCACATAGCGCCGCTGACTGGATCCCACCGAGAACTACTTCGTGTGAGAATTTGAATTTAAAATCGTATGATTTTTTCAACAGACAGTAGGCGCGGAAATTCAAATTTGAAAGAATTCTTGGTGTACTATTTATGTATGTAATCATGTGGCGTCTCACATCTCTCGCGCTTCAGGCTCTACTCGCCAGGTGGCCAAGCCCCTGATATTCGCTCCCGTCAAGCGGCGAAATTCTCGCACGATTCATATATAAGCGCGATAGAGTCACTCTGAGCCCACACCTCTTCTGTGTCTAAGGCAGGGAGCACGTCATCAGCCTTACTGATGAGTACTGGCGTGCTCTCGGGACGAAACACCTTTTGTCTCTCTTATAGACAACCTCTTGATCTCTATAATCATACAACATTATCCAATATTTTTAGGCATTAATTAGCCAATACATACAAAGATTTCTGTCGAATTTGAATTTCTGCACCTACTGTCTGCTGAAAAAATCATACGATTTTGAATTTGAATTCTCGCGCCAAGTAGTTCGCGGTGAGATCCAGGCAGTGGTGCTATGTGCGATCAAGCATGAACTGTGAGCGTGGAATAATGCTCAGACCAAGAGACCAACACTACTGCGTATAGCATGCAGCGCTCTCGCATACCTATACACTCTGAGTATACATATAGGTATGTAATCTCGTCTGTCGCGAGAGCACGAACGAATGCCCATGCAAAAAGCGCGTATAGTATACACATATATTATAAGAATACACGCGGAGTATATCTGTGTAAAATCTTGTCTGTCGCAAGAACGGCGGAAAATGCTCACCCACAAAAGTGCCCAACGTGCCATAAGAAGTTTTCACTTCAAAAAAAAAAAACTATGCGAAGACCATCTCGGAATCATGAAGAATCAGTATGCAATATTTCAGCAAGTTTGGTTCAGTAGTCTTCGCGGTTAGTGATTGCAACGGTCTTAGCGACTTCGCTTTATATATTTGTAAGATAAGCTACTTTCTTACTTCTGATGTTTACCAGAAACTAGTAGTTGCTACCTATCAAGCAGTAGGCGGTACTATCAAGCATAAAATTTGAAGTTGGAACTTCGTGCAAAATTGAAGTACCAAAATGTAAAACGATTTAATTTAATGAATAGTTGTTATTTTTATAATAATTGAATAATAAAATAATACCCTAAACGGTCACAAAATCTGTAAGGCATTATCCCTAAATTGCGCTTACGTACTACTATTAAATTGAATGAGTCTTAGACTTGGTATTGTTGACATTAATTTAACAATAATATCATAGATTTTCTAATTATCATCTATGTCTTATAATCTTTAATAGATGTCTAATAATTTTTTACACCAGTTTATTTCTTTACAGTAACGTTTATTTTAAAAAAAGCTATGATTTTTGAAAGTTTGTGTGGCTTTCGGTTCAAATTTTCTTAAATTGTTAAGAAAATCATCAATTTGTCACATATAATAAAAGTGAAATTAAAGTGTAAAATTTTTGTGTTCACTAAACATGTCTTAGATGCTTTTTTGAAACCTGTTTTGTACAATTTACAAAATATTTTTTTTTTGAAGTGTTTGAATAACTTGTCTGTTCACAAACCAGAGTCACCTTATATTGAATTTTGCGTACTCAAGTAAGGTTTACGAAAATTTCACTTGTTAACTTATTTATTATAACGTGCTATAAGCTTATACATTTTAGTCAAACACCTTTTCGATTTATCTGTTAATATATAAAATATTTTTTTATTAAATTTAAGATACTTCGAGTGACCTTAAGCAAATTAGGATCTTAAATATAATATACCATAGATTTTATAGTTGTTACTATAAACTTATGTTACCCTCTTTATAATTAACTTGCTGATTCATAAGAATTAAGTTTTTCATGTTGAATTTCATCTACTTTAAATTTCTCATGCAATCACAAACATTAGGTATTCCTATTTTTAGTGTAGCTACATACATAAATTATTATCTTTTATTACATTTCCTTGTATCTTATATATATATATAAATATGTAAGCACTGCCCTCATACGTTGTTGTCATAACATCAACTATCATTATGTTATTACTCTCACTATTCACTGTTCCGTATGCATTTTGTAGTATTTTATGAAGTTTTTTAATTTCTGACTGTCACACAAAGTTTGTTATTTGGAATCTTAAGATCATTTACATTCCAGGCTACGTCCTTATAAATAACGGTCTAAGGTGTTGGAACAGTTTTAGTTCAGACTCTCAAAAGCAATTTTTTTTTTAAGATAACTCTGATTTTTTAGTTTCATAATTCTGAATTCGTGAATTTTTCTATAATTATTTTCTTTCTTGGAACTGAGTTAATGGTAATCATATTGTATTAAAATTAGTTAATGAATTTTTACCTCTCTCTGTAATCTAGAATGTAAGTACCACCACTCTATTGAGCTTTTTTTATTAAATTTTTTTATCATGGTTATGTAAAGCTGATTGTTCATTAAACATGAACTTTGCATGACAGCAAGAAATAAATCATAGTAGGTGAAAACTTAGGTATACTAACTTGCAAGGCTAACGCTTCTTAATCTGTAATGTTATAAGTAATCTTTAGTTTTATGCAAGAATATATAGCTTTCTTTAGCCATACAACTTCTTGTAAAACAATTGTTGCCATAATGTCTTTCATTCCGACATTATAACTTGTCTTACTCTTTTCAATGGATTTTTTCAATTAGGTCACTGAGTATAACTTAATAGAAAATTCTTTCCTAACATGCACTTCTATTGTATCTTACAAAATGATTTAAATTATTTGTTCAAACTTGGTGATGACTTCAGACACTGTTTCAAAACTCTTAGTATTAAACAAATGTGAAGTGCTGGTTTCTTATTTTTAACTTTTATTTTAGCAGGTAACACATAGTTCTCATACAATTTCACAGAAATTTTCTTGTGCAGCTATCCACAGTTAACGTAAATATTTGTTTACATAGAACAATGACAAGATCCTAAGGTTTTCTTTTCGATTGAAAACTGACAGCTGTTATTAGCTCTGTTACACAAGATTTCGTTACGAATGCTGACAAAAGGGCAACTCATAAGCTATGTGGCAAGTGCCAAAAAAGCAAAGTTTTTTACAAAATGACAACACCCTGCAGTTTCCTAGTGGATTCTATTTTATGTTTAAAGAGTAATAACTTGCACATAGCCATTTTTTCTAGGTAAGCTTTGCTCTGCAGTAATTCTAACATAACTAATTATAGCAAAGAGATTATTGATTATTTTTTATCTTTTACTTTGTAACAAGGCTGCCTTCTATTGAGTCAGGGCTGACAGCTTTGCGTGAGTATTTTAATTAAAGTACGCATCTATGTCTAAGAAAAGGCAGCATTTAATACTGTATTTATTCGTTTATTATAGTGAGAGAATACTCAAAGAAAGCAGTGAAACATTAATACATCTTTAATAGTAGATGAGTATTAGAACTATAGCAGCATTTTTCTTTACTTAGTTATAATTAGTGCTTATAAATATATGCCGTACCTGGGTACTCGGTAACTGCAACAAACTTAACATGAAACATTACATTACTAATAGGATGATTACAAACTTAGTAAATTGTGTCGTGGATGTTGGATGGTACAAAACCGAACGTTTACCTTAGATTCATCTTTAGAGGAGAATCAGGAAAGTATCTACAAGAAAAAGAGAGGGAAAGGAACATGAGATCTGTTACTATCACCGTTTAAAGATCTGGTGCTCCTGGTAGTCTTGTCAACTATACTAGGAATCTAAAGATTTCCAGATAAATTGTATGGTAGCCTTCGTGCTGGTTTTTATTGAGTCTGTATACGTGACCACTCAAAAAAGTACAAAAATCAGAGCACCACGAAGAGCAGTTTGAGGTTACTATGTTATTTGCCAGCATTCATGGCGCATGTATGTACAAATGCACGATAGTAAAGAGTCTGCCTCAGAAGGGGCCAATAACTTGCTAGTTGGGATGCCACCGGTTATCGTTCTGTATAGCACATCACTGACCTCTGATTTTTTATTTCTCATCCAGGAAATAATTACCGCATTTTCATGGTAAAAAGTATAGCAGACTCAACAGCATTTTTTATCTACAAAAAAACTGTCGTATAAACAGTAGTGCATATTCGTTGAGTACCACGTTACAGTTACTTTGACGGTAAATACTTATGTTACATTTTATTTCGTGTACATACAATATGCCATTCAGAAATAAATTTTTTTACTAAATTTTGCAAGTTTGCTTGTTTAGTGTTAATAAAACTAGACTTTAATAACTTTAGAAAACGAGGCATACCTGAGGCCAACCTACCAGTTATGATTAAAACTTAAATATTTTATTAGTACGTAAGAAAATATTAATATCAAAGTACACAGACTATTCATACTCTTATAAACATTGTATCTATGAGCAGTAGTAAAAGATAAACAACAACAAATTTAGATAAGCTCTATGGTTCCAATATACTAGTTGTATTTACCATATACTGCAACAAATATACCACCGATGACTGCACCACAACCACGACCTAAGCCATGGTGTAACCCTTGAAGCACACCCTGTGCACTAGAGCGCAAAGGAGTTGGAGTGTTGTGGGCAATGTAGCTGCAACAAGCTGCCCAAACCGCAGCATGAGTGATGCCTTGAATAAATTCAAATGGCAAAACCCACCAAGGATTTTGCAACCATGATATATACAGAAATCGTAAAACATTGCCTCCCAAACCTAGACACAAAACCTAACAAACAAAAAATTAATTAATTCTCAATAGATTCAAACAGGAATTTATTCCTAAAAAATATACCTTGACATGTCCAATTTGACGTATAAGCTTAAAGCTGAAAAAATATGCAAAAATTTCTGAGACATGATTGATAACTGAAGCTACTCCAAAAAGAGTCGGAGTCCCACCGTAGTCCTGAAGATGCCAAAATAAAAATGTAAAAATGAGACCAATTCCAAAACCCATGAACCAGGCAACAAACAAAAATGATGCACATTTTAAATCTTGAAACTGTTTAAAAACTGTTATCCATTCTGGTATTTCTCGAGTGGTTTGAGCGAACATTTTTGTCTGGAAAAAACGTCAATTATAATATTAAGGGTAACAGAAATACATCATAAAATCAATAAAAAAATTAGAAATAACTGCACATGTAACAAATACTATTAAATTAAAGAATTTTTCGTAATAACTATTAAACATACTACATTTTTGCTTTTTGTAAAATTAATACGAAAGGTTATTTTTTTTAAGAACCACAATAATAACTTAGAAAAATTATTAAGTTAATTATAAAAAATAAAAGTCATAAGAGATAATACTTTTGAGTTACATTGTATTACACTCTCGCTGTTTTGACGTAAAACATTGTGTCTCAGATTATCTCTGAGTTGGATTGCTAACTGATAACAGCAATGACTAACAATCGGTACGTGTGTATACGGCAAAAAAAATTAGTTTAGTTCTATATCGTATGATATTCAAGTTTTTACATAGTAAGAATCGTACTACTTTGTTTGTGTTACATTGCTAGTCTATCTTATTGCAGCTGCATAAAGAGGTACAGTAACTACCAGAACAATTATTTAATATCTCCCTGTCAAACTAGTTAGTTCAATAAAGAAAAGAAACTTTCAAGGAGAGGATCCCGATATTTTATTAAAACCCTTTATGTAGAGTAAATTGGTTTTATCTTAACGTATTTCTATCCCCTTGATACAATATTAAATCAATTTCAAACTCAATAACAATAACAATCGAAAATGTGTGTATTTTAACAAGTACAAGGCCCATTTTGAAAAAATTCTCATAATTTTCAGTTTAATAATATTATCCATAATAATAATGGTTTTAAGAACGAAGACGATAAAAGGAATCATTAAATAGGCTTAGTAATTTTAAAAGTGAGACTATAAAAATAACAATTATAATAGTGATAAAAAGAAAGATACTAAAAATAACTATAATAATAATAATAGTTTTAATAATAATGATAATAATAGTTTTTATAACAATAATAATAAAAACAATAATAATAACAATGCCTCTACAATACAACACACATAAACGAAAATAATGCTGCTTGAAGCTTGGAACTTGTAAGAAAGCTTTGAATCAAAGCGCATACTACAACGTTGTGTAAACGAGTAAAAAATAGTTACAATATTCTGTTCCAAGCACTCACAATACTTGCACTATCCTAGCATAAAATCACTGACTGACTGTCCTCTAGGCTTAGCCTAGCGCATCGTTTTCTTACAACATAGGGGTTTTAACCAAGTAACTGTATTTGACAATGGTATTCGTCTCATTTATAAAAAGATTTGGTGGTTGAACAATACTTACTTACTACCACTTAGAAGGTTACATGGAAGTACGCGTGTGTCTGGTGGTTATTCTATGAGGAACTTGTCATTAATTAATATCAATATACACTACCCATATATTTTTTACAAAACACTCTTTTACAAAATGACAAATCAGTCTTCTCCGGTAGGATTGAATAAACTTTTATGCTTCATTGCTTTCATCTACCCTGAGTAAGAGGTGACCATTATGGTAACGGCGAGACAGCTGCACTAGTTAATGGCCTTTTTACTACTTTGTTTGAAAAAAAAGACTAGCTCTGCCTTTTAACAGGCAGCAAGAAGTACACAAGATCTTGAAGATCTGGAACAACGAAGACTGATCTGTGTAATCTCTTGTGGAAAAAGCATTGAAGTCCTATGCCGTTGGATATCTAGAAAAAACTAACAAAATCACAGAACAAAAATTAGCTGTAAAAAAAATGAGTTTGCTACTGATAATTTCTACCACTTGGTAAGAAAATTATGCGTTGATGGAGACGTATGCACAAAATATACAGCAGCTGTTAAGAAGACACCAACTACTAATATGATGCTATGGACCAATGATTAGGCACAATTTTGCGGCTTCCAGTGCCAGCGCACTGGCTTTTTTCGTGAGACTGTTCCACTTCTTCAAGCTGGTACCAAAAAAGAAGCTTATAGTTACTTATAGAAGCTGTTCAAGCACTGAAGTGATGGATGCTGGTATTATGTTCATCATAACGACAGTAAATAGCTTACAAAAAAATGATAAAATATTTGGTTTTGGAGAAAATAAACTCATGAACAGAAATGCTAGTATTTTTTAACAGCTGCGTTAGTTCTCAGCAGTTTACATCCATGGTCCCAGCAAGAAATAAGCCCCTTTACAAGGCTAAAGACAAGTATACCTCTGGAACTCATGAAGAGAGACATACTAGAAAATGAGACTACGTGCTGCATAGGCCAAACATCCTCCTTTACCTTACGTCGTCTACACCGTAATACGCGAGGGCTACAAAGTTTTTTCTGATGGGAGCCAGTGCAAAGTACGCAATAAATATAAGAATTTAGTAAAATAATGACTAAAACAGAGAGGTAATATATGTAATAATCTAAATAATAAAGTTGTAGTACATGGGGCTGTCAATTTTTCCCCTCACACTCCCACTCATGCTATCCCATTCTTCATCATTCCACAATGCTCCCTTAATGTTGCCTCTGCCAGCCTTCCCACAGTGCCTCCACAAATAACAAAACTATTTGATAGTTTTCAAGTAGTTTTTAACCCAATACTTATTTTTTTAGTCCGCTCCTTCCACTCCTTTCCACTCCTCAACGTTTTCCCCACTCCTCTACATGTGCCTCGCTAAATTTACTTTTATCTATCACCGTCTCCTCCACATACTCTTCCACTCGTCTTGTTATACAAAACGTCACAAATGTATAAACACAAAACAATTTGTTGATAAATTTTCTTTTATAAAGCAGAATTCCACACCACATAAAAAGTACTGCTATAGCACATTAGGTTTTAAAATTTGTGGAACCTTACACGTGCACTTTTAAACCTTAAACAGTTCAATTATGTTATTTTGTTTTAATGACTGAACTTCTTTGACAAAATTTAAACCATTCACAGATGAGAAAAAAAGTTATGTACACAATAATGTGTAACCACTATAAATATTTCACTAATAGAATGTTATGCCAATTTGTTGCTTTTAAAATAATAACAGAGCTTAGAAACTTTATTACAAATATTTCTGCGTATACAACATTCTTAACTTTTTCGTTATTTTTGAAACCCGTTTGAATTAATATGTTATTTAGATCTTAACATCATAACAAAACTATATTTGACTGATCCTAAGAAAACTTTTTTTTTTTATTTACAAAACAAATCAAATTGTTTTTTGTATAAAATAAAAGACAGAGAAGACATGTTTCCAGAAAGAAAAGTTATCATACGTGTAAAAACTTTATTTCTTAAATTTTCTCCAGTTATAATTTCCCCTTTCTAATGAAAATTAAGTAGCTTGGTTATTTTCAATAGCGTTAAATTATAACAAGCATTAATTATACATCAATTTCTTATAACCGTTAGAACTGTACCTACTTTGAAGTTTGACTTATGTAGAGAAAGACCTATAGCATATTAGCAAAAATTATTACAGAAAAGATTAAACAAATGTTTTCGTCAGTTTTATCTGGTTCTTAATGAGTAGTACCAAAAATACTATAATAAGCATTCGTTGTTGCAGTTATGTAAACCAAAAGTTTGTAATCTAGAAAATAAGTAAATTAATAATTTAGAGTGAGAATATCATTGTTTCATAAACAATTTACATGATTATTAAAAAAACAAAAATGAGTACTGTGGGCTTACTCGACAAAACATTAACGTTTGCCGATCTACTAAATTATATAATTGTATTTCAGGTGATAAAATACATT